>NC_133329.1:308991352-310191352 GCF_042186555.1 Aquarana catesbeiana
AGATAGGGGAGAGAGAGATGAGATGATAGAATGCACAGCATGACTCCAGGACGCAGTGCTGGGAGGCCCCCGTGATATACACATACAGCAGGTGTGTAATGAAGGCTCCAGCACATTTGTCGAGTGAAGGGCTGGAGCAGAGATTGATTCCTGGCAGGGCAGAGGTGAAGCACGGCTCCCTCCACCCTCCGATCAGACTGAGAAGAGTATAACACGGTGCACAGACAGGCTGTCAGTAACACAGTACCTTGTCTTCTCCATTTACACAGAGACGAAACAGGAAGTGACACGCCGCCGGGAGACAGCACCGCCCAGGCATGAAGAAATGAAGGAGAATGGCCCAATCAGCGTGTAGAGGCACACAGCACAGCACCACAGGGCATAAAAAAAACCCGCAAATAAAGCATCTTGCCTGCAATCACGAGATTGCATTGGCATGACACTTCCATAGTGCACCGTGTCCGGCGTTCGCCCAGAACACTGCACTTAAAGGAAGTTTTTTTTTTTTTTTTTTAAAGGGACATTTTTTTTTTTTTTTGGGGGGGGGGGAGGGGGGGGTGGCACCCATGCGCCCCCTATGGACAGGCCGCCACTGCTTCAAATGTTTTTGTTGTTTTATCCAAGTATTAGTGTAGGTATTATTATTCCCTGTGTAATCTGTTTACCTTACCTAGTAAATTGATGGGGTCACATGTAGGGTTGCAGCGATAGATACTAGTATCGGTACCAGTGCCGATACCGAGCATTTGCACGAGTACTTGTACTCGTGCAAATGCTCCGATGCTTGATCCAATACCTAGGCAGCCTCAGACATGACCAGTGCAGTGGTGGGGGCAGTTACAAGCACCGATCTCCCTGTATACCTTTTCTGGCAGCTACTTCTCCTCCTCCTCTCCTTCCCACGGCTGTCAGGGAGACTGGTACTTTTAACGCGCCCACCGCCACACTGATTGTCCCAATCCGTGTCCTCCTCCAGGTTCCAATCCGTGTGCTCTCCCGGTCCAGGATCTGTCAGGATGGAAAGCGGAGGAAGGAGACGGTAAATGTCATTTACCGGCTCCTTCCTTGTGTTTACGATGCTTCAGTTTATGAATGGAGGAGCCTCTGTCTCCTGTCCATTCATCTCCAGTACAGCTGAGCCTGCTGCAGAGAAAGGGACTGGGGAATCTGTGTTCTTAGTCCCTTTCCCTATCTCAAATGGGAGGTATCAGGGATCTGAATATTAGTGCCACTGTCACATGACATTAAAAAATACATAAATAAAAAAAGTATTAAATCTGTATCGGTACTTGTAAAAAAAAGTGGTATCGGTGCAACTCTAGTCACATATTATGGTTGCATTTTGTAGTGTCATGGCAGATCACTTCCCCATGTCCATGTATTTTCTTACCTAGCTTGTCCCTATTCGCTATAGAGAAATGCCACTTCCTGTTCTGGGTCAAGCAGCATCCAATGCATGCCTTGCCATTTTTTGTGTTGCATCATAAATGTGGGAGTGCTAATGTGATGAAAACATGTCTTCCAGCATGGTAATCTATATATGAATGGCCTGCCTGTTTGTGGCTGTTTCAAATCAAATTACCGTATATACTCGAGTATAAGCAGAGTTTTTCAAGCACATTTTTTTGTGCTGAAAATGCCCCCCTCGGCTTATACTCGAGTCAAGCACTTTTCTGCAGCAGAGAATGACATTTTCCGAACCGACTTTGGGGCCCCGTATCTCAGGGCCACTTGGTGATAGGAACCCCTATCATTTGGATATGTTGTAGTGTTCATTTTAATGGGTTTGCACACCAAATTTGGGGTTCCTAGCACCAAGTGGCCCCGAGATACGGGGCCCCAAATTTGTCAACTGTGTCCATCTGCAGCAATGTCATTTCGGGACCCTATGGGTCCAGAGACACCAAATTTTGGCTGCAGCTAGGGGGCATCTAGGAACACTTAACTACCGAGTTTGAAGTTCGGGGGACCTATGGCTGCAAATGGGCACAGTGAGGTATGCAAATGGGCACAGTGAGGCTGCAAATGGGCACTGTTGACCCTCTTTTCCACTTACGGTAGCTGCGCATTTCTCTCCCTAGGCTTATACTCAAATCAATACGCTTTCCCAGTTTTTTGTGGTAAAATTAGGTGCCTCGACTTATACTCGAGTATATACGGTACTGCACCTGTACTAGTGCTAGATTGAGAGACCCAGTGATTTAGGGATATGTAGTTTCTTCATAGGAAGGGCTGGTTCATAGACTACAAACAGAGGTCATGCATTAAGCTGTGCAGTGCATCGCTGCATGCCTCATGTTTGAACGCAAAGTTCTGACACAGTAATGTGGAGATTTACTCTACCGTAGGCTTGTGCTTACAGGCCAAGAAATTACACCATGAAACTAAATAAGCAAAGCACATCTTATGCGTGTGAAAAACACAAGCTACAGGTAGGAAGGTTTAGATTTCCTTGAAGTGGGGTTTTTTTATTCCCATATGTCTGTAGAAATGCAAATCTGCATAAAGTGGGTCGAAAGTGGGTCAGTAAAAGGTCAAATACACCTATCAATTAAATCTGAATGACCTCAAGAGTCTCAAACTAAACGTTAATCTGATGTCATGGACATGCCCAAAGCCCATTGGCACAGGCTCTAAGCCAGTATTAGAACATATGTAAAAATGTATTTTGTGGAAAAATGAATAAACCCCTTAAAAGAGATGTAGGTTTTTTTTCCCAGAATCATACTTACCTAGGTGGATACAGCATTGGTCCGATGCTGCATCTGTCCCCAGCCGCCTCTGCACTGAGAACCGAGCGATCAAACACCACCAATGGCTCGGCTCACAGCTCCCTGAGCAGAGAACTACCGACTGTCAATCAGCAGCTCTCTGCTCTGTTAACAGATTGGTCTGGCGAAAACAACCTTTTGTAAACCCATCCTAACTCTATGCAGAGCATTGAAGGACGACAGATACTCAAACCTCTGCATGCTGTAGAAATAGAAGGGGCCTGACCTGTCACAACTTCCATGTAAGCAAAAGAAATCCTGTATGAGAACACAGAGCATGGTAATATGGTAATGGATTTTCGCATAGGCTTGCATGCATGAGACCAACAGAGGGGAATCTGTGACGTGATGATCTGTGGCACCAAGGAAACTGCACAGACAAGATCCCAGTGTATCAGGGACAGGCGAGTACAAGGCTTGCAGAGATGGCTGGGGGGGGTTTACAAAAATAAGTGTAACAGTAATGGACGTGCAGTTACACTTGTATCCCTTAAAAAGGTCATTGTAACTGATTGCAGCTACCTTTATTTCCCTGATAGATGCCTCTGTATCTACAGAAATTGAAGTGTCTCCGCTGCCCCTTCGTGAGGACGTCCCACCCAATGAAGCAAGTGTAGCTGCCGACAAGCTGGACACTGGACGACTACCCTAAAAAAAGTAAAACAATCAGGGTCTATGAGATATATTACATTAGGAAGACGATTTGTGAAATTCCCACTGTAGCAAGACTAAAGAAAAAAAACTTTGATCTACCAGAGAACATGAATAAAATATAAAATGAAACCACGTTATTCAACTAAATGATACTTTAGCTTGCCATTCCTCAGGATAAACTTCTACTGCATATTGTTTTATCAAGTATGTTTTTTTTACAATGCAAAATATACTTCAATAAGTTCTACTTAAGCCTCGGTTCACACCAGAGGCGGCACGACTTGCAGGTCGCCTCACCGAGGCGACCTGCACACGACTGCCGGGGCGACTTGCAAAACGACTTCTGTATAGAAGTCTATGCAAGTCGCCCCAAGTCGCCCCCAAAGTCGTACAGGAACCTTTTTCTAAGTCGGAGCGACTTGCGTCGCTCCGATTAGAACGGTTCCATTGTACTGAACGGGACGCTCCTTGTCAGGCGACCTAGGTCGCCTGACAAGTCGTCCCAGTGTGAACCGAGGCTTAGAGTCCACAACACAAATATGTAACACAATGCTGCGACAGTATCCTTACTTTTTCTCCAAAGTCTTTGTCTGATCTTTCTTCCACCTGTAAGAGTTAAGAAAAATAAACACAAGTTAAACTCTGCTGAAACAGTTAACCACCATGATGGTTCAGAGGTTACATTCATCAGCCTAAAATGAATCAGCAATAGAATGTTAGTCGCCCTTTCAAAAATTATACAACTTGTATACTCACCATATAGTTATGACACACAAACTGTTGTTAAGCAAAACAAGTAAGGCTGAATTCACCCCATAGTGAGCATGCAACGGTAAAGCCCAATCACTGTGCACAATGGTTAAAGTAAATCCAGACTGACCTCTGGCAATTCTAGTTTCCTGCCTTTCGTACCCTGTGGCTTCCTTAATGGAGACGTGACCTGAAGCAACCAGCAGATCTGGAGTTCTATGTTTAGCCAGTGATGTGTTGATATGGAAACCAGAGACAGCTAGGAAACTAGCATTTTCTGTAGGTGATCAGCAATTTACAAGATAAGTTTACCTTTTGGAACATGTTACATATTCCACCTGTATTAAGGGTGAAGCTGTAACATGTTCCAACAGCTGCGCATTCTCCCTGCAACAACACAGATACCATTTGAAAATGAAGTGGCTGTGCAGGGCTCCGCCCACATGGCCATGTCATTTATTCACAGTGTCTGGTGAATGCACAAACTACAACTACAGGGGGTCCCCGACTTACGAACATCCGAGTTGCGAACAACTCCTACTTACGAACGGGGCCCGAATGACGTCACTGCCGGCCGAATCTTCCTCTCCTTGCTTGACTGAGCCGTTCCTCCGTTCCTGGCCTGCCCATCCACAGGCCTGGTACGGTCCGGTGGCCTGCCAGGCCGCTAAAACTGCCCGTCGTGGCCGCGGCCTAGTGCGGCCTAGTGAAGCCTCCAGGATCCCCGGTCTTTCCTGCGCCGCTGCCCCGCCGAGGTGCACTGCGGCCGGCCAGCCGGCCGGCCGGCCTGCCCGGACTCGGATCACAGACACTGCTGCTGTCTCCATCCATCCATCTCCCTGCTGTGCCATCACACATCAGGTCCCCTCTCTCTGGTGTCTCCTGTCCCTGCTGCCATGTAAACAGTGAGAGGGGAGAGCTGTGCTGTGCTGTGGAAATCTAGCACAGTGCTGGGACTCCTGTTTTGGAGGTGACAGGGTCAATAAAGAGAACCTGTCACCTCCAATTGCTATCACACAGGGAATTGTTTTCTCCTGTGTGATAGCAATAAAGTTTAAATGAAAAAAAATTGATAAAAATTAAAAAAAAAAAAAAGAAATACAGTAATAATTAAATTAATAAAATAAAAAAGAAGTAATTAAAAAAGTAAAGAATAAGAAAAATAATATTAAAAATAAAAAAATTATACAAAAATAAATAAAAGACTGGATGTGCACTGAAAAAAAGGTACTGTTCCGACTTACAAACAAATTCGACTTAAGAACAAACCTACAGTCCCTATCTTGTTCGTAACCCGGGGACCCCCTGTACTGTCAGCCATTGCAGCTGATGGCTTGTAGTTCTGAATGGGCTGCAAGGTCACTAATGAGCGCCCCAGTAATTCATTCACAAGCCCTGCAGCGTGTGAACAGTCAGCCCATATGCAGGTACGGGCTGAAAGCTGCAGGGCTTGTCTGCAGGAGTCTGGCACTGCACTCCTGATCATGGATGCAATGCTTTCCAGGCTTCTTAGGGAAAAAATAATAAATGCACATTTTTTTTCCTGCAAAAATATGTGCATTTATTTATTTTTCCCAAAAGGTGAACTTCTCTTTTAAGCCTTCACATTTGTCTCAGTACAGTCCTTTAAACGGGAAGCAGAACCTGTGAATGCAACAAGTAAATATGCACACGCAAACACACAAGGATTTTAAACCATTACCAAGATTATGCACAGTACGTAGATATACAAGTTTATACCAAACTAAAAAAAAAAAAAGGTTTTGAAAATACAGCAAATTCAACAAATATATAAAATTTAGCACAGCAAGCCAACAAACCGCACTCTGTCTTATCAGTCTACACCCGCAGGCGCACTCACTCTGCTCACAGCAGGAACAGACACGTCGTCTGAATGACTAAGTGAAGGAATACTGGCGCTGTTGGAGCCACGACGAACTACAGATGGACCAGGGGGCTCCGAGGACTGCATAAAGAGGACATTTGTCTTTTAAAACCGAATATGCATATTAAAAGTTTATCTCTAGCCAAAACACTTCTGCTTTGGGAGGATGATGCTGGGTTTATTTATTTATTCATTCATTCCAGGTACTTCTATAGCTCTGTCAATTTACGCTGAGCTTTTACATACATACAGGTGCATCTCATAAAATTAGAAAATCAAAAAGTTCATTAAGTTCAGTAATTCAATTCAAAAAGTGAAACTCATATTATATAGATGTGTTACACACAGAGTGATATATTTCAAGCATTTCTTCTTTTTTTTTGACAATTATGGCATCTCAGAAAATTAGAATATTACACAAGACCAATTAAAAAAATAAATAAAAAGGGATTTTAATACAGAAATGTTGGCTTACTGAAAACTAAGGATGAGCTGTGGCATATTTGCACACCCCACATGCAGAGCCCGCCAGGAAGACGGCACTGAGCTGCGCTAATCACAGGCAGCGAGACATTTCTCGATCTCTGCAGCCACGCATCGGGAAATGTCTCGCTGTCTGTGATTAGCGCAGCTCAGTGTCGACTTCCTGGCGGGCTCAGCACGTGGGGTGTCTGAACACGCCTGAGCTCAACCTTACTGAAAAGTATGTCCATGTACGGTATAGTATGCAATACTTGGTTGGTGCTCCTTGTGCATGAAGTACTGCAATAATGCGATGTGGCAGAGAGTTGATCAGCCTGTGGCACTGCTGAGGTGTTATGGAAGCCCAGGTTGCTTTGATAGCGGCCTTTACCTCATCTGCATTGTTGGGTCTGGTGTCTCATCTTTCTCTTGATAATACCCCACAGATTCTCTATGGGGTTTAGGTCAGGTGCCAAGCCCTGCTGGAAAATGAAATCAGTATCTCCATACAGCTGGTCAGCAGAGAGAAGCATGAGGTGCTCTAGAATTTCCCCCTAGAGGGCTGTGCTGACTTTGGACTTGATAAAACACAGTGGACCAACACCAGCAGATGACATGGCTCCCAAAATCGTCACGGACTTGGAAAATTTTGCATTTCATTTGGAAATTAAGGTGCAGCAAGTCTGGAGGAAGAGAGGAGAGGCACAGAATCCAAACAGCATGAGGTCCAGTGTGAAGTTTCAACAGTCAGTGATGATTTGGGAGCCATGTCATCTGCTGGTGTTGGTCCACTGTTTTATCAAGTCCAAAGTCAGCGCAGCCCTCTATCAGGAAATTCTAGAGCACTTCATGCTTCCCTCTACTGACCAGCTTTATAGAGATGCCGATTTAATTTTCCAGCAGGACTTGGAACCTGCCCACACTGCCAAAATTACAAATACCTGGCTTAATGATCATGGTATCACTGTGCTTGATTGGCCAGCAAACTCGCCTCACCTAAACCCCATATTGAATCTGTGGGGTATATGTCAGAAGGAAGAGACACCAGACCCAACAATGCAGATTAGTTGAAGGCCGCTATGAAAGCAACCTGGGCTTCCATAACACCTCAGCAGTGCCAAAGGCTGATCACCTCCATGCCACGCCGCATTGATGCAGTAATTCATGTAAAAGTAGCCGCGACCAAGTATTGAGTGCATACTATACTGTACATGGACATACTTTTCAGTAAGCCAACATTTTTGTACTAAAAATCCTTTTTTTATTGGTCTTATGTAATATTCTAGTTTGAGATGCTGAATTTTGTGTTTTTACTAGCTGTAAGCCATAATCTTAAAACAAAAAATACTTGAAATACATCTTTCTATATAAAATATACAAGTTTCACTTTTTGAATTAAATTACTGAAATAAATTAACTTTTTAATGATATTCTAATTTTTTGATATGCACCTGTATATTGTACATTCACATCAGTCCCTGTCATCAAGGAGCTTACAATATAAACAGGTCCCTAACACACATTCATACACATACTGGCCAATTTAGACAGGAGCCAATTAACCTACCAGCATGTCTTTGGGGTATGGTTGAATGGCACCTTTTCCACTCCAGCTACTTATATTTCGCAGGCACTAAGATTATGTTATTTTGCAGCAAGAAGACAGACTCTCAGGCAAAAAGTAGCAGAACCAGACATTGGGATTTATTTACTAAAGGTAAATCCACTTTGCATTACAAGTGCTCTCGCTGTAGATCTGAGGGGGACATGCAAGGAAAATAAAAAACAGTATTTTTGCTTGTACATGATTGGCTGATAAAATCAGCAGAGCTTCCCCTCATTTCATATCTTCCCCTCAGATCTACAGCGACTGCACTTCCAATGCACTTGCAGTGCAAAGTGGATTTGCCTTTAGTAAATCAACCCCATTATAGGGACATACCACACCTGGGCTCTCTAGGTGATATAAGGTGCCAGTTTGTAAATTTGCTAACATTCACTCATAACTCAAAAAGTTGTCTTGAAAGGATTTAAACTAAACTACTGTGTCCTTGAAAGACAACATAATACTAGGAACTGCTTTCATCGCACCTAAGAAATAACATTCATGCTTGCAGTACACCAATAAAATGTGAAGATATTGCCTGCTACAATACTCTCTTAACAACAATGTACATATTACAATGCAGATAATACAATACAGATAAACGTCATTAAAAATAAAAAAAGGAAAGCCCATTACTGTGAAAACAAAAACTTGTTCTTTTTGTTATAGCATGTTATTCTCCTGAAGATCTGTCACCTTTGGAGTTACTTCTCAGCAGAGGGTTCATACAGGTCTGACCTGCTGCTTTATAGAAGTCAAATAAGAATGAAACCCCGTAGAGGTCAACTAACATATTGGTATTAATAAAGGTTGACATTTTTAAATCTTTGTGTGGTTCATGGTTATATTTAAAGTGGGTATCAAAACAAAAATCTAAAATGTAATATATTGCAGGTTACTAAAGCATTAGATGTGATGGCTGCATTTGTTTTCATTTTTCCCCTTCCGTTTTCACCTGGTGATCTAGCAAGTAAGACACCTGTATTACAGTGCCCCCACTCTGGATGAAGGAGAACAGGGGGCACCAGCAGCATTGTTAATCTGGGGGTAGAGCGAGGTTAGATATCCTAGAAGATTTATATACACAAATTGAAGCCAAGCTAAAACTCACACTGCAGTTATACAAGCAGTTACAGCAACCGTTTTTTTCTTTTGAGATAAAGGTTTACATGAATAAATAAATCCTGATCATTGTAAGCACCCCTGTCAGTGGTAAATGGCTTGTCTCCACTATGTCTCTCAACTCTCTGCTACATTTTGAGGACAGCTTGTTCTGTAGAAAAACAAGACTTACTGGCCAGATCACAAGGTGAAAATAAAAGAAAGCCTAGGAAAATGAATGCAGCCATCACATCTAAGAATGGATAAGGAGCAAAAGAATAAAAAAAGTTTGTTTTGGGTCTAATACGACTTTAACCCATTCATTGTCACCAACATAATGCTTTGGTGGCAGCAACTGCTTCTAAACACTCCCAATGGCTGCAGCTGCCAGGACAGAGTATACAAGCTGACCAATACCTTTCTCCTACAAGTGATTCTACAGGCACCAGAATGGAGCAGTGTGTCAGACTGAGACCAGCATAGCAGATATCAGAGGATATTGTGTCGAGAGCTCCTTCTGGTGAATGAACCAGGAAGCAACATTGTTACTTCCTAGCACTGAACTGTCTCTTTCCAGCATCTCCAACTGGGAAATCAGCTAATGCAGCATCATTTTTGCTCCATTAGCTGAAGTCAAGTGCAGGGGAGATATTAGGGATCCAAGATCCCTGAAGTCTCAATAAAAAGATCCCTGTAAAAATGCTATGGTATTGTTTTTTGTTTTAACAATGAAGAGTATTTCAGGAAAAACCTTTTGTACCAATTTTCTTTGATACTGCACAATAAATATTCCTCCAGATTTATAAACAAGTAATGGGGGGCTTCAGTACACTATTTCAAATCATAATCTATAAACATTTTTAATCTCTACAGAAACAAGAGGGGTCAGCAAGAACAGTGGAACAGCAATTTCTATAACTTGTCCCCGGTTTATAAACTTGTTCTGGTTTCAAAAGTTTAGAAAGACAGAATCGTGCATAGAGGGATTCACAGTATTTTAAAAACGTGACATAGAAAGGCAACGCCACATGCATTCATTTTACTGCTGCCCACTACCTTATCTTTGTGTTTGCCCCACTTATGTCTTAAAGATGACCTTTTCACCAACTCTAAGGCAGGGGTCTCAAACTGGCAGCCCTCAAGCTGTTGCAAAACTACAAGCCCCATCATGCCTCTGCCTGTGGGAGTCATGCTTGTAATGGTTAGTCTTGCAATGCCTCATTGGAAATGGTAGTTTCACAAAAGCTGGAGGGCCACCAGTTTGAGACCCCTGCTCTAAGGGAACAAAATAAAAGCAATCCTCACCACAGGGCTGGCACGGGCAGAACTGGCACGAGAGGAGGCACGAGATCCAGAGCCCGGGTAACAGCTGTACTCAGAGGGCTTCCATAGAAAAGCAGAGAAGACAGCATGAGAGACAGCGTGGAAAAAAAAAAGGAACAGTGAGTAAAGAGAAACTGTAATCACACAGGATGGTGCAAAGGGAGCAAAGCAGAAAAAAAGATACCCTTGTCTTCTCATCACAGACAGAACATGCAGAAGAATGATGTAAATATAATAACCTGCAGCATATTGTGAAGCTGTGACATTCATCTACTAGCAAATCTGGCCTAATCCCCACTGCCCACCTCCCTCCTATGAAACCACAACCTACTAAAAATAACCGACCGTGCAAGAGGTTACTAGAAATACAGCTTAGATAAGCCATCTCAGGGGATGGATTACAAAGATGTATGCAGTGATCATAACACTACCAGTGTACGAACATACAAAACACCGTAACTATAAGGTGGTAAAATAAATTAATAGAAACAAACTATGCAGATTCATAATTAAAAAAACAAAAACAAACATTCATTCAGATGAGCTGCTGGAAAAGATGCCACATCAAAAAATGTATGCTTAGGGAAGTGAAGGGGACTTTTAAATCCTGCCACAACATCTACTACCCAATGTATTTATAGGAAACTCCATCTCTACAGCCTATCTGGTAATATTTTACCTCATCTCTACAAACAAAAAAAAAATTACAATAAAAGATTCCCACCCATCTATATTCATGTAACTCCAAAGGAAACTTATGAGATTAGAACAGAGTTTACTATTACGGATCTCTTTGCAAAATGCTGCCTGCCCGTCTCTCATGCCAATTCTCTTGTATAAATAATTTGAGTTACTGAATATATTCATATACAGTGGATATAAGGTTCATTTCACACAGTCAGACCAATCAGATGCGCTAAAAACAGATGGATGGGGGTTCCGGATGGCCATCGGGTGTACAAAGACAGGCGGTCCTTTTACATCCGACTGCCCATAGAGGACAGTGGGTTGCGTTTGTGTCCGTCCTGCATAAGTGGACACAGACAAGCCACCCGCCTGCTCAGCGGGGATCAGCGGACAGATTCCCAGCTGTGCTGGCGGAGTCCACACCATGTGAAAGAGGCCCTAAAAAGGTCTACACACCGCTGTAAAAATGCCAGGACTTTGAGATAAAAAAAAAAAACAGACCAAGATAAATCATTTCTGATTTTCTTCCATCTGTAATGTGACCTATAATATGTGCACCTCAATTAAAAACAAACTGAAGTGTGTAAAAGGGGAAAAAATAAAAATGACATACAATAATGCGGTTGCACAAATATGCACACCCTTAAACGAATACTTTTGTTGAAGCACCTTTTGAGTTTACGACCGCAGTCTTTTAGGATAGGAGTCCACCAGCATGGCACATCTGGCCTTTTCCCCACTCTTGCTTGCAAAAGTGCTCCAACTGTTAAATTGTGAGGGCATCTCCAGTGCACAGCCCTCTGCAGATCACCCCACAGATTTTTATTTGGATTCAAGTCTGGACCCTGGCTGGGACATTCCAAAACTTTGATTTCCTTCTGATGAAGACATTCTTTTATTGATTTGGAGGTATGCTTTGGGTTGTTGTCCTGCTGAAAGGTGAAATTCTTCTCATCTCCAGCAGAGGCCTTAAGGTTCCATGCACACTGGACGTTAAAATAACATTATAATAAGACTAGTAGCTTTGCAGTGAGTCTTTCAACGCTTTAATGTATTTGCAATAGCGTTTATTAGCGTTTTTCCACGTTAGCATTTTTATTTTTTTAAATGGATAAAAAAACGTTTAAAAAAAACGCTGGTGAGCTATGTTTTTGAGCGTTTATCAGCATTTGAGCATTTAGCGTTTTTTGTGGTCAGAAAAAAATGACTCCTGAACACGATTTTAAGATGTTCAGAAAATGGCCTATAAACTCCACTGCTGATAAACATCCATGTGTACATGAACACATAGGATAACTGAGGGGAGTTTATGGGCTGTTAAAAAAAACACCCAAAAACGGCCGTTTATGAGCTTCAGTGTGCGTGAAGCCTAAGGTTTTGTACCAAAATGTACTGATATTTGGAACTGTTGTCAAGTCTCTCCATCTTGACTAAAACCACTACTATTTAATGTGATTGGTTACTTCTAAACACAGCCACATCCCTAATTATAAAAGGGTGCGTACACCTATGCAATCACATTTTATTTTTTGCCACTACATAACAATTTCAGTTGATTTTAATTGAATTGCACAGATTAAAGATCACATTAAAAAAGGTAGAAACATTTCTGTAGTGATTTATCTTTGTCTGATTTTTTTTTACATCTCAAAAACCTGGCATTTGGCAGCCAGTGGGTCAACATAACAGCCAAGCAACTAGCACTTGATAGGTCAGCAATGGCGGTCCCAGCTTTACTTGAAGCTGGTCTCTCGCTTTATGAATTAGCTCTCCACATATATAAAGCAGGACAAGCTGTATCATGTGACAATGGTTGTCTATGTGCAGCCAGCCTTGTAGATCTATGCTGTAATTTGACCTGCGTCCGGCTAGTTGACAGTGGTAATCAATCAATGTACCAGCAGAGGTGTACCGGCTGGCAATTAGGAATATACTCAACAACAGGACTGGACATGATCTGAGGGCTTATTCACACGGGCATATTACCGATGCAGGATCTTGCTAGCCAAAGCTTTTAAAGCAAGATCCTGTGTTTAAAGTTATCTATGCACGATGAGCATGTAACATTTCTGCAACAATTACATACGTACTGGTTTAATGCACCCTTTTGGCTGCTGCTTCTGCTCGGGGGCAACATGTCAATGCCAACATTGTGTAGCCAGCAGCACCTGCACCACTGATTAAACAATATTGATGTTGACATGCCCACACTGAATAAACGACAGCTATGGCCAACAGGGGGCATTAACGCTTTGTGTATGTAAAAATGAACACACGTTTTTATATCGATCTATATTTTATATTGATTTTTGGCCCTAGGCACAGCTGTGTTGTATTCTCTTGTTTACACTGCTGAATGCAGCACATTACGCTGCCAGCGCAGCTGTCTAAATGAATCCATAGATTTGAAAAATGCTGCATACAACATACACTATACACATCTGTGCTTGAGGTTTTAAACACCCATGTGAATGAGCCCTATGGCTATGAATAATTTAGCAACAGCTTTCCCTTAAAATATTGTACGTATTCGAATCTAAGGCAGGTCCATACACGGTTTGAAACTTGGTCAGTTCAGTAGGAACTGGCCAAGATTCAAACCATGTATGGGCAGGCCGAATGTACCAAGTTGATCAATCGATCAACTTAGGTATAACCAGCATGGCGAGTTTTACTTGCAATTATTGCTAGCGGCTGCTATAGCCGCTAGCAATAATCACTGTCTTCTCCCGGCAGGGACAGCTTGCCCAACTGGGAGAAGATAATGTCTTAAGACTGAAAATGTTTGGGGCAATTTACCCTTTTTAATAAGCATATACAATTTATGCAGTACATTTTTCATAAGACCTGTAATTTAAAAAAAAAAAAAAGCTAGCTTACAAAATTACATTTCTGATAAGCTTACAACTACATTACTGAACAAAGTACTTATGCTGGATCTGAATTCAACAAGTAGATATTTAATACAGATAATAAAATAAAACCAAGAACTCTCACAGGCCGAGAACCGGAAGAACGACGGCTGCTATTGCTGACACCCTCATCATATAGGGACCCCTAGCACCAAGGAACAGAGAGCAAACAGTCAGATATAAAGAAACATAAAAGAGGTAGGACAGGGAAAGGATTCATGAAACGTTTAACAGCAGCAAAGAGTGCAATAAATGACCCACCCGCTGAGATCTGGAAGGCAGAGAGTTGCAGTTCAGAAGTGAAGGCTGGAAAAGGAAGGAATACATTAAGCAGATGAAAACTGTGATAGAGCAAGCTTCAAATAATGGCTAAAAATAAACTCTATGATCCCCAATTAGCATGGACATCAAGTAAAGGTGAACTGCAGAAACCCACAGCAACCAATCAGACTTTACCTTCTAGAGTCAGGTCAGTGAAATAAGAATTCTGATTGGTTGCTTTGTGCTACTGCACCTTGCCTACTTTATTATACTCAACTGTGTGCTCACTATGGGGCTGATTAAATGATTAAAGCAAAACTACATGCAAACAGCTATGTACTTGTTCACAGCAGAAATACATATACGAGAACCCTGCTACCCGTCAAATGATTTGTCGTTTTGTATACTTCTGCAGCAACTTAGAGGTAGCAGGAATACCAAATTTCCAATAAGCAGCTTTTCAGCTGTCTGCTCAGTGAGCTGTGAGTGTCAATATATTAGGTAAGTCTTCCCTGTCCGCATCTCATACAAGCTGCATCAACAGCTGCCCTTTGTAGCTACCATTGTCTGAAACAAGCTAGAATGGCAGAACTCAACAGACCCTGGGTCAGTTCCTAGGATATTCTCTGCTGCAGATGATTATAGGATGACCAGTAATGTTAACAAACATTAATGATCTTGTATTACATGTAACTGGACAAAAAGGGTACTGAAAAAAAAAACAAAAACTGCCATTCACTGATGAGGTCACGATGCTCAACTTTATTCCACAAGTGACCACAATAGCCCCAATCTAGAGATCACCAACTCTGGACTAAAGGGTGCTTTTATTTGCCTGGAGTTCAGCTTTAACACATGTCCAAATTATGACATTATAATTACAACCCACACTAAAGTATTAGTAAACAGTCATTCACTGCATGTCAATGTTAATATTAGAATCAAATTTATCTCCATTTGAAATAAAACAAAAAAAACACAAGAAAAAAAGGATAGGGAACAGGAGACAGAGCAAGACAGAGAAGTGAGCTACGGGGGAAAAGAAAAAAAATATGCACACATGTGTGGGAGAGAGGAAAAATGTGGAGTAACCGACCCGACTTCCATTGTGCACAGATTGCTGCTGCTTGGAGAGAGGAGCACTGGCCAGGCTAAGGTCAGAGTAATAAGCGCTCTGCGTATGGAGGAGACAGGAAAAGCCATGAAAGATGGAAGCTGTTCATGCAGAACAACAACTTTAACCTTTCAATTGTAAAAACATACCGACACTCACTTCACAGCTTAGCATGTATATAAATCTAACATTACTTGCTGATGCCAGTTAGCAAGTGAAGCCATGACATGCACTCCCATTAGAACATTTCCATGCAGGAACTGATGTGTAAAGTTATATGACATCTGCTGGCTCATATTAAATACATTTTATTAATCCTACAAATGATCTTTCAGAATTAATTTAAATTAAATTAATTTAATTAAATATTTCTTGAACTGTGCACCTATTAACACATTTACTCAAAAAAGTGATGCTCAAGCTATATGAATGTAGACTGTTTCATTTAACCCTTCTACATTGTAAATGGCACCAGTAGAATAGATACACACACACACACACACATATATATCACAATCATTCAGATCTACACTGAAGACTGTATGCAAAAATGCTGTAGAGAACAAGAACAGAAAAATCTTTTTCTCTAATCTTCAAAATCGAAAGTAACTTGTCTGTCTACTATGGCTCGGTTCACACTACTGCAGAAGCGCTTTTGATGCAGTTTTCAGTGCTCTTATGCAGTGCGACTTTGCATGTGGCTAGCATATTCTATGGAGCCAAATTGTACTGAAATTGCACCAAAGTAGCATAGGAACCTTTTACAAAACCGCACAGCACAGAGTCGCATTGATGTGAATGGGCACCACTGAAAATGTGGTTTTCCTTGTCAAGCAATTCTGTGTCACTCAAGTCGCATCAGAAATTGCAAAAGTGTGAACCAGCACTATAAAGCTTGTGTAAAATGACGCTTTGTTTATTGTCATTTTAATGCGCTGTAAAGCTTTGGTTATTCCCGATTTGTGTTGGTCATCTGTACTAATACTGGGTGTGTGGGGAGAATATTAAAAATTATACCTGCTCAAAACTATGGCAATAAAATGGGCAAATACCTCCTTTTTATAATACTGATGAATAAAAAAAAAAAAATACAATTCTACTATGGTTTTGACAGATGTCCGAATTAAAAGAAACTAGCACTGAAAGTGGTGCAGTATGCTCCAAGCTGTTCTTTACTTCCTAGGAATGACAATGCAGTATGTTAAATGCTGCATCCACTAAATTTTGTGTTAATATTCTATCAAGAAGAGGCGCTTGTATTGTATTATTGCAGGCAACTGTGTGCCTACACAAGCAGATGTGGTGGTCAGACAGACAGGTACTTTCCCTACCAGCAACACATTCACAAGCAAAGTAATAAAGATACTAGTTCATGATCATCTGTTTCCCCTTCTCTACCATTGATCAGAGCGTGTATGGGACAACTTACCACAAAATCTGCTCTAATCACATTTAGATGGAATGGAAAATCGACTGTGCAAGGAACGCGACTATGCGTACACAGATTTCGAATGCCAATTTTATTGTTCCCTGCATAATATCATCAGTTGCCATCCACCCAGATCACATCTGTCAAATATCGTTCTGCCTCCAGCAAAGAAGTCTCAGATGATCCAATGTGCAGGTACACCGGCACCATAAAGCTACCCATAGAGAGAAGATAATCTTTGTCCAACAAATCTATTTTTTTACTATATAAAAGTTTAATAACGGAATACAATTTTACGGCACACAGGCCATCATTTATACAGTGGTCAGTACATCCATCTGTTTTTCGACTGGATCAGAAGATCATCTACTCTCTGTGGCAGTAGATAGATGACATCATCCATGGAGACAAAGTTGAATCAGTGGGAGAGGTTTGATACTTTTGTTCACCTGTTATTTCAGTCCCCAAAATAAGTCAGCTCCATTTACATAAACCTGTAGAAATGGGACAAACTAATAATATAGGTTTATGTGACAGCTAGTAGACATGTCTCCAGGGAACCAAATTGTGCCTGCAAATCTTATCATCATCATATACCCATATCCAGTTTTAGACTCACCTAGATACACAGCCAATTGCTGCAGAATATTCACATTCTAAAAACTACAGTTTAATTTAAAAAAAAGCTGGGAGCTGCTGAAAATCAGTAAACATGGCCAATCAGCACCTTTTCCTCGCAGCATACAACTGAGTCAGTATCTTCAGGCTCCAAACACGATAACAGACAACATAAATGTCTAGTGCGCATCATTAATAATAATTGTAAATGTATAATTTGGTTAAATAAAAGCAGCTGTGACATTCAGCTGTAATAAAGCACACATTACTGGCTTGTTATAGATGGGTCCCATGCACCAGCTTCACACAAACTAGGCAAAAGCTGAAGGTATACAACCAACCATTGGCTCATCTTTACGTGCCCCTCTGGATGGCTGAGAGGTCTCTCCACTGCCTGTGGAGTTCTATGGGTAAAAAAAAAGGTTAAAAATAAGACACTGAGCATTGGTCATGCCTTGTAAGCAGGCCATTGTAAAACCTGCCAACAAACAGATGCCCTAAAATCAGCATCCAACATCGAAAAATAAAGCTGGTCTTTACAACGGTTTTAGTGTCCACATAGAGTACATGTCCAACCCAATTGTATACGAGGCCACATGCCAAGCTTGGACTGTTAACTGACCCTGCTGGACTTCCTATACTGTGATGGTCCAAGTAATTCATCCTCGTAACCATTGGTCTGTCAGAAAAAGACAAAAGGACTAAAGTAAAGAAAAATCATGTTGCAGCCTGTTACACAGAATACACGCAAACATAACGAGCCTCATTTATCATTGTGTATAAAAAATAAAAAAATAAAAAGTACTATTTCTTTGGGTAAAAAAAAACAACAAAAAAAAGTTGATTTTGCATCTATAGCTGAATCCATATACACATTTGCCTGTAGGGCCCAAAGTGGTTTAAAAAGGTTCCCCAGCCTTAAAAAAAAAAAAAAAAATTTAATTAGGTCAGCTGACTTAATGAAAGGACACTTACCTGTCCAGGGATCCAGTGCTGATTGCCAGTCTTTGGGTCACCCAGCACCAGCATGTCTACTGTGGGAAGCCAGCTGTGACTCCATACCACTTTCCAGCCAGCTTCCCCCCATGCATGCACAGGCTGTACTAAATTTTATGAATGGACCCACAGCCTCCTGGGACCTGTGATGTGACCTTGATTTGTGAGGGCTTACCTAAATACCTAATAAACCATTCAATTTACATCCAGTAACAAAATTTGACTGTGTGGTCAGCTTAGCAGTGGAAACTGGCTGAATGGAGGAAAAAGCATAGTGATTAGAAATCCTTCCTATACATACACATAAATAATATATATGTATGTAATACTATATACCTCAAATAGAATTCAATTTTAAGAGCTAAACATTCTGCAAAGTAAAACAATGGCATGCAGCATGACTACCTTGTGAGTTTCTGGAAAATGGCTGTTAATTTTGCTAATGAAATAGGAAGTGAACACTTATGAACGCAGGGTGTGCCGTTGTTGCTTACAGCCACATGGAGTACTCATCACATGCTAGTTTTTATGAGCAACAGACAAGCTGTATGTACCTTATGCTGGAGTAACTGGTACAAGACAATACCACTTAGATCACAATAGTATCACATGCATTACTTCTCAATTAATAATGCACAACACTCATTATGCACATAGAAAAGCACAGGGTACTAACCCTAAGACTGCTTCTGCTAGTCACAGACATGAGATCATCATCATCTGAAACCTGAAGGTGGAAAAGGCCAAAAAGTTAAATAACCATTAATAAAAGGCTCAAGAAATCACTAATGACTCTGGAGGGATGCTCCTAGTTTACAGAAAAGCAATACTTTGATTGAAGGAAACTCGGCTGAAGAAAAACAGAGGGTGCCATTGCTAGTTTTTTTTTTTACTGAACATTCTAGTTGCCTGGCTATCATTCCAATCCAATAGCTTTAATATTTTAAGTCTCTGAACCAAAACAAGTGTTTGGATCAGCAATTATGGCTTCACTGGCCACATGCCCAATTCGGGTTAATGACTTTGTATGGAAAACAAGGACAGAATAGCAACTAGCCTTTTCAAAAGAAACTTATCAATGGCAGCTACACATCAGTCTCTCAACAGATTTTCTTGCAGCTCAGTTTATTAACAATATATCAGAATAACCTTTGCATACTTATTTCAGGTTCAAAACTTGCAATTTTACAAACTAAAAGGGCATACAGTGCATTCAGCGAGATCTTAAAAAAAAATTGGAATTTCACATAAAACACTACACATTGCAGCTATTACCTCACATGCCTTTCCTAAAAAAAAAATGTTAGTTTAAACATTCAGTTGCTTTAAGACGGCTATAAAAACCAGAATAAAGAGAATAGTCAGGGCTAATCCCCAATATTCAAACAGTGCTGGTGGTGCTTCTTTCAAAGGTGCAAACAGTTATTTTAAACCTTGAAAAGAAGGAAATCTTGTCTATAAACTGTGATAAATAGATGCCCATTTCTATCATCTGCAGGAAGTTGCTGTTTATGTTTGGGCTTATGATCGGTGCCAGGCACTGAGTGCACCAGCATCTACTTATATCTGCTTCATTTCTCCATCAAATTTTTCAACGTGCCTTACACGCACATGGACAGGCGCTCTTAACACCAATGCAAATTGTGGACAAGGAAAGATTACTCCTGCGCTTGTGAGGGTCTGTTTGGGTTTGAGAAAAGTAGTATTGTGAACCGTAGTAAAGCTAAAAGGGATTGTGTTGCATGTCCCGCTGCCCAGAACTGACCCCGGGGTGGTCAGGTAAAACTGAATGGAGAGTGATGGATGAAGGGCGCATGATCAATTGCCACATCAAAAAGTATAACATTTATTCATATGAAAATAAAAGTAAATAAAAACAAATGAATAATACCAATACTATGTATCATGCAAACAGGTAACAAAATGTAGAAAACATGGAAATTAAAAATGGGTTAAAAGTAGCATAAGCCCATGTTGAGGTGGGTGTTTAGAGTCGGCTGACGCGTTTTGAGGATAACCTCTTCATCAGAGCCTTTGAGAACCAGGGCGCAGTCTCTGTAGGCCAACATATGTACATAAACATGGTGGCTAGTTTGAAAGTGTGGCCTGAAATGGGAGATACGTTTTTCTGTGTTCCATACCAGTCCACGTTCAAGCGTATATCCGCCTGTGTCTGGGGCGGAGAGACAGCTGCGGACACGCTCGGCTTCAGTGTCCTCTCAGGAGATCTTCACACTCCACTCACCCCCCTCCATCCTCCTCATTACAGGACAGCACTCTCCCAGGAGGACGCAGACAGGCTGAAATCTCTCCTCCATCCAGCCCGTAACAGGTCCACACCGCCCTACAATCCTATCTCCACAATTTAAAGGAGAACACATATACCATCAACCATCACATAGAACGCTTGAACGTGGACTGGTATGGAACACAGAAAAACGTATCTCCCATTTCAGGCCACACTTTCAAACTAGCCACCATGTTTATGTACATATGTTGGCCTACTGGCCTACAGAGACTGTGCCCTGGTTCTCTAAGGCTCTGATGAAGAGGTTATCCTCGAACCGCGTCAGTCGACTCTAAACACCCGCCTCAACATGGGCTTATGCTACTTTTAACCCATTTTTAATTTCCATGTTTTCTACATTTTGTTACCTGTTTGCATGATACGTAGTATTGGTATTATTCATTTGTTTTTATTTACTTTTATTTTCATATGAATAAATGTTATACTTTTTGATGTGAGCAATTGATCACGCGCCCTTCATCCATCACTCTCCGCTCTTAACACCAATGTTAAGGGATCATTCATTCCTAGATTTTATTATATGTTATGGGCAGTAAGTAGAACTCCAGGTAAATTGTTAAAAGAAATGTTCAGGTTGACAAAAAATAAACATTTATTTTCACCTAGGTGGATGCAGCATTGGTCCAATCCTGCATCTGTACCCCGATGGCTCTGCACTGAGAACTGTGCGATCAAACACCGCTGATCACTCAGCTCTCCCCTTTGCTTTGAGCAGAGAGCCGGTTACTGTCGGTGACCACTCTCTGCTCTGCCACTCCAGCGCTCACTGGAGCACTGGGCTGTAAAGGGGACAGGAGCAGCTGGCTGAGAGGCTGAGCCAGCTGCCGGTCCAGGCATCTGAGTGGATACCAACTGTATAGTAAAGATTATTCCAAAACCTGGACCAGCTCCGCACAAGCTAATCCTATACAACGTAACAGACTCCTGGAATAAGTTGATTGTAAACACACACGAAGTTTACCTGTAATCCCCTCCAATATATAGTGAGGGCTCTCCGATTATCCTTGTTATATTTCATTATGCTAATTAAACAATGTTTTTTCCTTGTGATCTGCACACATAACGTACTACAATATGTATCCTGCGACAACATTGGATCTATTGTTATCAACACTACTACTACTAATGATGTCTATGTGAAGTACTTTTTCTTGTATGCTCTTTCTTTTTCAATAAAATCAGATTGAATTAAAACCTGGACCAGCTGAGTTTAGCCTGCTGTTGGCTGAAAATAGGGCACAGGAGTGTAGAACGAACTGTACTCCTGTGATCCACAGAAGAAGTAGGACAAAAAAAAAAAAAAGCTTGGGCCATAGTTCAACTTTAAATACTCCTATTGAAATACTTATGCATACGAAGACTTGTTTTAACGTAAAGGCACTTTAAAACAAGCCCTCATTCATCTCTGTATCGAGAATTTTTTTCCCACAGTTCACAGCACAGGCAGTTAACCAGCGGCAGTACAAATGACAGTGTCGGGAATCTGCTGATTTCCTCAACTGTTTCTGTCACCTGTAACTGCTGCTGCCGAGCCCTGTACACTTCAATGACAGGTAGGTGGCCGCAGCTATACGTTGTTGTCCAGCCAGCGATTATCTGCAGTAATCGCTGCTGGATACACAAGGTAGGCTGGGAGACAGCAATGGATTCCCGCTTCGGTTATTTTCACCGGCGCTATTCGCTCATGTGAGTGTAGCCTAAAGCCAGGGTATTGTTTTCATTGACTGTAAAGCCGGTCATACATGGAACGAAATTCAGGTGGTTCAGCAGGGACCGGACAAATTTCGATCAACGTATAGGCAGGGTAGTTGTAGATCTACTAATCGTCTTCTGTACAACCAGCCAGAGTTTTTGTTGTTATCTTCAAGAATGAATTAAAGCCGATTTAGCTTCCATTAAGGAAGAAAACTAGTACAGATGGTCCAATGAGGACATGCCCCCTTCTTCCTCATCCCCCATTGAGAAGGGTTCTTTCACAGATTACACTGCCTGTAACATAACTTGGGAAACGTCTGATTAGTCACAGGATTCTTGCCCCCATTCAGAGATCGTGTTATTAACAGTGTAATAGATGAAAGAAAAGTAATTGCAGTAGCTGCAACCCAACAGACTGCCTGCACGTGGCTACGTGGAACTTCTGTGCATCTAACGCAGTCCACGATGGCCCTTTGTGCAGGTGACATGAATGGGACTGCCTGTAAGTGGAAGCACAGAACTCCTGTGGAACCCGATTTGGCAAAAACAGCCTTTTGCACAGGTGTAAGCATAGATAGGCCTGTGTGAACAAGGCCTAAATTGTAAAAAGGGATTTCAAGATTACAAATCCTTTTAAAAGGTGTTTGCCTGGAGAACCACATTAATTTGTAAAAGATAAAAAGGGTAGGACCATAGAAGAAACTACACATCTATTAGCATACATTTGGTATAGTATTATTCGAGTTATTTCAGTCATCCGTTATTGGTTTGATGTGTAGTTGGGTGATAGAGAGAGTTAAGCCTTACTTAAAAGCCATTTGGCTAAACATTTGAAAATTAAATGACAAAGGATAAAATGAGTAAAAGGAGAAATGTACTGGATCATCATGCAGCTCAGCATTGATGCACTTTTAAGTGATCATAAAGATCAGTAGGTTTGCATGGTTTACATAATGTTAAATGGGTAAAGACTGACCTGGAGATTCCTCCTTGGTCTGTGTGAGTATCGCTCACTGTCTTCCTGGAAAAGCATTGCAGGGACAAGAAAAATACATGAAGCAGTTCACAGCAAAGGAGGATAAAAACAGACAAGAGACAAGGAGGGATGGGAGCTCAGGGGAAAAGTAAGACATGGGAATGGGGGTATGGTAAGCTAGTAGTGTAATGATGGAACACAAGTCCAAAATGAAAGAATGTTAGAAACTCACAGATAATAGTGAAAAACTTCCCTCAAATCCCCAAAGTGCCCCATAACCCTGCTGCCAATCTCAGAACCCTTCAGTTACCTTCTTTCCTCTTGAGCCACACAGGGTCTCTTATTTCAATGCACCCCACAGAGCGCCCCCTCCTATCTCCCTTCCATATCTCACTGATATCAAGGCAAAAGTAGTTTCAGATTAACACTACCAATGCAGCTGCATACCTTTCATCCAAAGATAGAGGCATTTTTTTTTCTTTTAAACACTGATTCAGGGACATGTTTTCCTTCCAGTGACAGCACCATCGCAGGGGCATTTTTAACACCAATACCAGGGCATTTCTTCCTTCGCTACTGTTACCACTATACGTTTTAGCGTATTACCCCCACCCACTGATACTCCCAGGTTCACAGCTAGCATCTTTGACCTGGGCACTGGATGACCTTATCCCAGCACAGTTTAAACCAACCTGCACCCACCAAATCTGTAATAACAGTTTTTGGGGAGTTAACATTTGAAAGCAACATATAACCTTTTTATATTCCATAAACATGCCATTATCATGTTCTCCTACCATGTAACAGTTACATGAAACCAGCACAGGGAACTATAAAGACTGCCACTGCCAACTTCTCCCCCTGAAAATACTAGTTCCTTGGCTATCAGGTTGATCCAACTGCTTCAGCGCTTCTCAATTATTGACCTGGAACAAGTATGCCGACTCCTGTGATCTGCACGCTTGCTCTAGCTATCACCACCCAAAAACATAAATGCAGGTCCCTGTGGGAGACCTATTATACTCACCCCTCTGATGGTTCCTGTCTCTACCTTTGCTCTGATTCAGTGCTCCAGTCTCCATTAGACTCTTCAGTATTCAACACTTCTGGTAGCGTTGGATACCTGTGACCCCCACCGCACACTGTGGTTTCATTGTTCAACCCCTAGACCAGTGGTCTCCAAACTGCGGCCCAGGGGGCCAGATGCAGCCATTTTTTTGCTTTAATCTGGCCCTTGAGGCAGTGTTCCTCTCACGGATACAAGACACTATTCCAACCACTGACACCAACAATAGGACATAATTTCCCCCATTGATGGATCATGATTCTTCCTACCGACGCCAATGATGGGACACTATTCCTCCCACTGACACTAACGCCCGTCCCCCCTAAAGTCTGAGGGACAGTAATCTGGCCCTTTGTTTAGAAAGTTTGGAGACTCCTGCCCTAGACCCACTGCTGGTGTCCTCAAGGGGAAGCGAAGGTAGAAGACATAGGCTACCGGAAAGAGAAGTAGGTTACTTCTTTTACACAGGAGCAAAAGCGTTGTTTTCAATCATTACAGCCAGAATTATCCAGGCAACTTATGTGTTCAGATGGGGGACAGAAATCACAACTTCAGGAGATCTCTCAGTACAGGTTTGCCAGAGAACTCCTTTTATACTTTAGCAGTAAAACAAGAAATAAATATGGATACAAATGTGATAAGCAAGGCAGACCACTTTGTTTTTCTACCTCTAACAAGAATAAATAGCTACAGAACTTTTTTTATTCTATATCTGGACAGCTTTTAGGCCCCTTTCACACGGGGCGGATTCTGTTCAAGTGAATCCACCTGCTGAGTGGGGGATCTCTTCGCTGATCCCTGCTGAGCAGGCGGATGACATGTCCATGTTCTTTATGCAGAGTGTGTTTCTATCCAATGGTCACCCAATTTGATCAACGGATGGTGAATGTATCCCCATTCGTCTGTTTTTAGGGGACCAGATCGGATGCCGGCAGGTGACAGCGGACACAAACAGGCGGACCCGATCCACTGATGTGAAAGGGGCCTTAGAATTCCAGAAGAATACAGCATTTTGGGTTTTAAGGTTTGTACATTATTGCTTCTTCATGGTGAGCATAGAACCAGCTTTCACAGTTGCCTAGGGATAGCTACACTTTTTGAGCATGCAGCTCATAGACATATATTCTTCATACAGCGATTTGGCACTGACTGCTTCTGACACTACGCAGCTCACAAGGTTTATTAAACATAACACACAGGGATTGTTTGTTAAAGCCTACCATCCACTGCTCAATGTCACCCCACTTGGCATCCAAACCATAATATTTCTGAAGGAAGAAGAGAAGTGGCAGGTCAGCAAGACTGGTAAACATTAAAAAAAGCACATCACGCACAGCAAACAATTGAGTAGGATACAGCACTCCATGCACTAGCTGTCAGGTCAGAATGTCAATACAGGCTACAAGAACAAAACAAAAAAAAAAGCACAATACAAATCTATTTTTCTTTTGCATATGCTTGAACTAGAATTGACACATCACAGTAAAATATATTGCCTACACATAGACCCTAAGCCCAAATAGGCAATGTCATCTCCAAATAAAACAGAATACCTACATATAATGTGTATGCTTATGTTTATTACCTCAAAACATGCAGTAAAATCCTGGGTGAGGCACCTGACATTTGAATGACTGTTCTAGAACATGCTAAGAGATGCACCTTAAAATTTCAGGTTACATCATTTACAAGCACAACAAATTCTAGAAACTGTTAAACAATGTCAATACAAAAAGAAGTCACACAACAAATACAGAACAAAAGAGTGAAGTAAATAAACAGATAACTACCCAGTCATGCAGGGAATCACACACACACAAACACAGACATTACCTTCTGAACCTGGTAGATCTGTATATAGAGAGAAAAGAGAAGAGTCAGAGGGAAACAAGCAGAGTTATAGTGACAGATAAGTACAGCTAAAAGGAATGTAAAGCTTCAGCTATTCTTTTTGTGTGTGTGTGTCCAATGCATTACGGGGATTATTACATCAATTGCTACTCTGTCACTGTGTTTCCACCGAGTACAGTAAACGTTTGCAGTATAATATCGAAGGAGTAAGTAAGCAGAAAGAGATCATGAGTCGGATTTCTCACGGTTGCCTCAGTTACAAAGAAGAAGCTGCAAACAATCTCTCCTGGAGACGGCTCTCTGTGTTGGGAGGTGTTTAGATATGGTGTGGATATAGGCAGTCAATCTCCTCGCAGGGCACCTGCTATCTCTGGAATCTTTCACGGAGAGGCCTGGAGACATTTATATATACACAATCCTAAGAGAGGGGGTGTGGGCAATCCCTCAGCCTCCAACACTTGGGATTGGCAGGATCAAGGGTACAATTTAGGTCAGGCTGGCACATGACAAACCTAGAGTATACCGCTGGGTCTGTGATTTGAGCTGTGCTGCCGACTCCTGTTACAAGTAACCAGAACTAGAGATGTAAATGTACTTGTTGTTAATGTGCCAGGCTGCCCATTTTCAGGTCTGTAGTAAAGAACACAATAGGCTCTTTGTAAACTCTTCTAATATATATATATATATATTTTTTTTCTTAACATATTACCCACCCAGCGCTGACAAATCCTCTATATGGAGGTTTGCAGTATGTGCAATGCCAGCCTAATGGTTCTCTTATTAGTGAATAAAGCAGAGTTGCCCAGCCTGCAAGGTTTGATACTGTTGCACAACTCAGTACATAAACAAAGGTGGCTATTATAACCACCCAGACAGGTCTGAGCACTCCCGTCCAGTCACTGAGAGCTAACAAAAACAGGTAATACTCCTCCCTCCCCCCTATGTGTTTATACAGAGAGGAAGCTAATGACTTAATCGGATGGAAGCAGGAGGGGTTGAGAGAGAAGAATCTGCCACTCTTACAATAACGCCAAAGAACAAAAACACTTGTAAAAAGTGATCACATCTCAGGAGAGAATCAGCCCTACACTACCATCCCAAACCAATAACAGAAAAATATCAGGCAGGATATCTAAAGCTGATGTTTAGCTAAAAAATAATGTTTTTCCTTCCAGCTTTAGTGACTTACCTGTAATGAGGTATGTCCCACGTAGTGCAGGCTGCAGGATCCCAGAGAAATTCTCCTTTTCCTGGGTGCTGAACTTCTGATCCTGGGGGTGACTGGACTGATTTCAATAGAAGAAGCTCTAAACGGGGACCCGCCCCCTCCTCATCCATTGAGAATAGGCTGTGCATTGTTTACACTGCATGAAGCATGATCTGTGAATGGAGGAAAGTCGAAGGAACTATAAGGTTCTCTTACCCATTTACAGATTGAGCTACATTGATTTACTGGTCAGGTACATTATGCACTGGCTATTCTCAATGGATGAGAGGGAGCTTTTTCTACTGTGTTCTCCCCAGTGAGCCAAATCTATTAACTCCCTCAGTGCCGAAGTTCAGTGCCAGGATGAGGTCCTGTCATCAACGCACAGAAGATTTCTTCTGGATCCAGCGGCCTGCATGACATCGGACATACTTCAGTACAGGTAACCTAGAGTGTTATAAAACTCAAAACACCAAAAACATAATATGTTGCAGCTTACCAATCTTTAAAGGTAGTGGCTGCATTAGTTTTCTTTTTTTTAGTTTTTTTTCCCCCTCCGTTTTCACCTGGTGATCTTGCCAGTAACAACATCTCCTGTATTAGAATGCCCTCACTGGATGAAGGAGCACAGGGGCACACCTTTGGACAGCAGCTGTCAGTCTTTTATAATAATGGTATAAAGACATAACATGTGCTCTGCTACTGTGGGATCAGGCCGATACTGATAAAGCAGAACTCCAGACAAATATAATACACAAATTAATGCAAATATGTATTTATTATTAACTCTTAAATGCATTTTTAAAGAAAGCAGTGCAAGTATTTAAATTTTACTTGGTGTCAGCAGTGCTGCAGCAGAGCTCAAAGTGGGGGAGAGAGAAGCAGCAAAAGGAACCCAATTTCTTGTGCTGTAGTGCAAAAAGCGAATAGGAGAGCACAAAGTGACATCGTGCCATCAATGTGTTGCTTCTCCTTTTACCGTCCTTCCACCTGGAGGTGTTACTGGACTGCAGCACCAAAATGTCAGGTATCCTGCATTTCCATACAGGGCTGTATTGTGTAAAACTCATTAATGGAAGGAGAGAAAAAAAAAAAAAAAAAAAACTTTTTGGCAGGTAAAATGGTCGCTTATATGCAAGTCATCTGTGGTTCTAGCAGTTTGCCTAAAACTCAGCTTTAACGTCTATAAGAAGTAAATTCTTCAGAAATAATCTAGATTATTAAAATACAATGCATGCACCTTATGCCCAGGGTTTAATGGTACCGTTTTAGAAATACATTTTCAAGTTAATCCATGAAAAAAATTGGCATACTGTAGTACCATAAGCCTTTCCACTTTGTAACTTTAAAGGAGAAGTACAGCCAAAGCTCGTTTGGCTGCATTTCTCCTGTGGATCACAGGCGTGCAGATCGTTTTGTGCTCCTGTGACCCATTTTCAGCAGACAACGGGCTGAAGCCCACTGTCGGTTGATGTCACAGAGCTGGTCCAGGCTCAGGAAAGATTGCAGCCATATGGTTGGAATCCACCCAGATGCCTGGACCAGCACCCGGTTCAGCCTCTCAGCAAGCCGCTGAGAGCCTGAGGCAGCCGCTTCCACCCATCCACAGTCCAGCGAGCTCAGGACGGGGGACTGACAGTCTGACAGTCACCAGCTCTCTGCTCAGGAAGCACTGAAAACTGAGCAATCTGCTGTGTTTGATTGCTTGGTTCTAAGCCTTAGACCTGGCGGGGGACAGATGCAGCATCTAGGCAAGCATGATTTTAAGAAAATAAATAATTCCCATACTTGTCTTTTAAAGTAATTTCTTGATTCATCATTTAGAATGATCAGTTTCAGGATTAAATACTTTTAAGATTTAAGAACATAAAATGGGCACTTATCAAAGCCAATTTCCACACTATACCGATTCCAACATCAATCCATTTCCTAGCGGAGCAGGAAGATTGATAGGAGCTGTAAATGATTCTGACTTGTAATCAAGCAATATACTTTTAGCAACAACAGTTTTTTCCATAATATATAGTCAGTCATCCAAAAATAAAAAAAATGGTCTGATTATTAAGGTTTAGTAGCTTCAGTAGTAACTAATGTTAAATATCCTATGATATGATACTATTTTTATTACTGGTATCACCTCCCAAGTAGACAATGATGAATATAAAAATCCTTCTTGCTATAACATTTCTTCACTGAGTAATAACTGTACTAAAATTTCTAGCACCTTCTCAGCTTGTAGCTTCTCCTCCTTCTCTTTCTTATCTGATTGTCTGATAAGGAAGGATTTCAGCAAACTGTATAATAGGTGCAGAAATAAATACTTTACTAGCAGGACCAACCCTTTCTCAGGAATTTCAATGTTGCAGACATTTTGCAATTAACAATTTCAGAATTTACTAAACAGTCCAAAAGGAAAAGAAAACCACGCAATGGATAGCTAATATAGTGTTCCTATCCATCTTTTAAATCGATTTATATCATCTATAGGGTGTAACATTTGATCCGCATTATATTGGGCTTTATTGGCAGGAAATGGGCCTTGTGGGTGATGTGAATTCTTCATTCATGTCATCCTCTGCATATTTCCTCTATGGCAGTTGAAGGCTCACCTGATGAATTTAATATCAATTAGAGGAGTTGAAAAAGTATAATGTGTCATGCTGCTAAAACAAATGACCTTCCTGGGAAGCCATTCCCTCTTTCCTTGATGTGTAAGGCTCCATGCATACTGGGTTTAAAAAAAAAAAAAACACCAGTTCCCTCGGCAGAAAAAAACGCTCACGTAGAGCATTTTTGTACAGAGTTTAGAGTTTTTTCTGTCAGAAAGCTCCAATTTGAAATGCAAACCAGAAGGGTTTTTTCTGCCTCTAAACATTCTCAAAATATGCCTGCAATCGTCCTAAATGTGCATGGACACATAAGATAGCACTGAGCGGATTCTACAGGAAAAACACAAAACTCCAGAAGAAGCAGCGATTTTTAAGCCAGTGTGCATGGAGCCTTAAGGAGGTTTAGAACAATCTCAATGAAACAAACAAGAAATAAAGTAAATTAACTGACATATTATTCACATGGTGCATCCATTATAGTGCACATCAACTGAAACACTTGGACAGGAAAGGCAAATTGCCTTGTCAATGCATTGGGGAACACTGCTGAACACATATGGGTGTGAATGGGCCCTCAAAGTAAAACTAAACCCTCCTATCCTTTACAGCCAAGGAAACTCCCAACTTAGTTGCTGTTTGATCTGCAATTTCCATAGTGATGCATGTGTGGTCAGTTATGACACCAGACATTTGATGGCTTGACAGTTTGAGAACACAAGCAAGAGTGAGCGTTCTCATTCACAGCATGCTTTGAATAGAACAGCTAATGCAGCCTTTTCTTTTTTTTCAATACTTTATTTTTGCAAAAGGACAGAGACAAACCCCAGATATTGGGATCAATAGACTTACACAACAATACAAAAGAGGATATCATTACATCTGAATTAATGCACTTAAAGTCTTGACTTTTCACATAGATGCAAACGCTTAACGTCTAGATCGAGGATTCTCTGTACCCCGTGTGTCGTTTTTCAGCAGAATAACCCGCGTTATACAAAGTTCAAAGAGTCAGAGAAGACCCAAGGGGGCCAAAAAAAGGGGGAGAAAAGAAGGAGGAAGCGGGAAGGGGGGAAAGAAACAAAAAAAAAAAAAAAAAAAAAAGGGGGGGTCCAGCTTTCTAACCCACCATCCAGGCAAAGGAGAATGCAGCCTTTTCAACCAGGATGCCTTCTGGTTTTGCCTTGGCAAAATGTCTATAAATTGCCCAAAAATTGTATACAAGCCCGCAGATTAATCAAGCCTGCCTTTTAGTTACACAAAGCCACGGGTTTTCATTGTGCACCATTACAACCTTCTAACCGCCGGCATCCCAATAACCAATTAGGTCATTGGTTGATAAGGAGGACGTTGCACACCTGCACAGTATGTTGGTTTGTCCCTCTCCATCAGCACTGGGGTGAAATTAGCTGAGTGAGGGAGAAGAGAAACAATGGAATACTAGTCAGTACCAGTATGCAAAGGTGTTTGCTTTGGAAGAATAATTCCCCTCTAATGTTGGGTGTCCTACATGTGTGGATGTTGTTGCATTATGTAAACCTATTTGTTTAGTTTTTTGCATTTTAGAGAGGAGCGCCTTGAAAATGGGCAGAACACCAAACACTAGTTGAGAAACACTGGTTTAGGGAAACGGTTTAATCAAGGGGTTTAGTTCTGCTTTAGGCTGAGATACCCATATTTATAATACAACTAATTGAACGATGCTTAATACAACTCTATTGTTTAATTAAAACACTACTGCTGATTTGGTATAGTTTCTAGAGGTACCTTGCCATTTTGAAGTTAAGCATCCTATAGAACAGTGGTTCTCAACCCCAGTCCTCAGGGCCCACTAACAGGCCAGATTTGAAGTATTACCTTGGGATGACTAGAATACTGCAATCACTGAGGAGCAAATGAGATCACCTGTGATGTATTTCAGTTATCCTGCAAACCTGGCTTGTTAGTGGGTCCTGAGGACAGGCTTTGAGAACCAATGCTATAAAGGGATTCCAAACAATCTGCTAATACATTCAGACATCTAGCAAATATAAGAATAGCCAAATGACCAACCCGGGCTGCAAACTGGCAAAGATAACTTAAATTCAGGGACTGCAAAGTCCATTCATATACAGATGCCAGAATCTCTAATGATTCTTTAACACTACAGACAGAGTCTACTTAGTGCAGAACTTGCCAACCACAGACAGCAAGCACTGAGGCTGTCTTAGGATGGCTTAGGCCTCATGTACACTGCTGCTGGTAAATGAACTTTCAAAGGCAGTTGGATGCTTTTGAACGTTTGAACTCATCCAATGTTATCTTATCAGTACATGTACACAGGTTCCTTTAGGCCCCTTTCACACGTGCGAACCATATGTCCGTATTTCATCCATCCGTTTTTGGATGAAATACGGACATACATGCATCCCTATGGGATAGCGGGTGTCAGCGGATGTACATCCGCTGACACCCGATGTTGTCCGCCTCCGCTCTTGTCCGATTCTGCGGACGGAAGAAAATCCTATTTTTCCATCCGTCTGCAGAGCGGATCGGATGAACACGGACAGACGGTCCGTGTTCCTCCGATCCCCCCATAGGGGAGAGCGGAGATCTGACAGGGCGGTCCCTGCACAGTGTGCGGGTCCCGCCCTGTCATCTGCCTGCTCAGCTGGGGAAAGCGGAGCGATCCCCGCTGAGCAGCGGATAAACACGGGGCGGATCAACACGGATCCGTCCCGTGTGAAAGGGGCCTAAATGTGGTTTTTAGGCAGTTGAGTTTAGAGGCCTTTATTGGAAAACAAAAAAATGAGTTCAGACGCTGAGTTTAGAGGCATTTCAAGCGCCAAACGCTTCTAAACACGGCTAAACGCCATAACGCGTGTTTCATTTACAGGCGTTTTTGGAAAAAAAATGAAAACTTTTTTTTATTTTTCAAACTCTTCTAAACACAAAGGCGGTATGTAAACGCGGCAAAACATGGATTACTATCTATCTGTCAAGTTAAATCGTTCAGGAGAGGTTGTAAAAACATCCCGTGTACATTAATCCTTAGGAACACAAGAGTGTGCTGTGCTAACCCTCAGTTAATGGGATCATATGGTCATCTACATTGTACATGTGACAGTAAAACTGGCCATACATGAAGTGAATTTTGCCCAATTTGAACCAGATAAAACTCACTCAGTGGGTGGCCCTGTCTGCCATCTCCCCCTCCGACATCCCTCAACTTAAAAAATAAATAAAAATCGAAAGAGAAAGGTGAAAAATTACTATAAATTATTATAATTACTATGTAGCATAGATGGTGGAATCAGAGTTAAAAACACACACATAATATTAAAATATATATATATATATATAGAGATATATATATATATATATATATATATATATATATATATATATATATATATATATATATATATATATATCTCTCTATCTATCTCCAGATTAGGTGTTTATGCACAAGGACAGTTGTAGGAATTTTCTATCCTCGGCATACATTTCCAGGACCTTTCTATGCCTGGGGAAGTGCACATGTTGCAAAGAACTATACTGTACCAGCATTTACAAGAGTATGGTAATGTACAGCCATTCACATGTATGGAAATGTGTACATGGCATGTGCAGTTACCTCGCAGAAAAATTTACGCTAGGCATAGAAAATGCCTATAACTGTCTGAACTGTAAAAAATATAACCGTGATCCAGCAACTCGGCACTGAAGCAGACAAGAAAGAATCACCAACACGTAAACAACATTTTGTTCAAGCAGTCATGTGACAGAACAAAGCTTGGTGGTCCTAAGCAAAAATAACTCCATATTTAAAATTTGTGTAAGGTAAGGTAAATGAGGTAGATGTAAAACTGTATGAAAACAAAATTCAAAATATTAGGTTAAAACAGATCACCCAGACTATACACAATTTGCATAAATACATTCCTAGCACATCACAACATATATACTGTATACTATACTTTTAGGGGCTAAACAATTGCCTGACAATGGGTGTTTATTTACTAAAACTGAAGAGTGCAAAGTCAGGCTCACTTCTGCATAGAAACCAATCATCTTCCAGGTTTTATTGCCAAAGCTAAATTGCACAAGCTGAGGTTAGAAGCCAATTGGTTTCTATGCAGAAGTGAGCCTGATTTTGCACTCTCCAGCTTTAGTAAATAAACCCCATTGTCTTTTAGGGGCTATTGGTAGGTACCTAGCTGTGTGAATGCAATGGATTCTTTAAGTATAACTAAAAGGAAAAAAAAAAAATTTTGTTTTAGATAGAGGAGTTAGAACCAGTCAGGTCTTTACTGCTGTCTGTGCCTGTGTTTCGTCACATATGGCAACCCATCACATTTGGCTATGGAAGTGACGATCCGCTGAGAAACTGCACATGCGTAACTTGCCGATATGCGTTCCAAAGGTTTTTACGCATTGAAACCCTCAGATAATGTCACGAAAGTGACGTTACAGACAAGCTCCTCTTCTGTATAATTGATTGTAAGACACCACTTTGCAACAGGGCCCCTCGTGGGCTCGCTTCGCTCACCACGCTTCGGGCACCACGCTTCGGGCACAGCCTCGCTTCACTCGGCATAATTATAATCTAACTCTATGTCCACTTGGATGGTGGGGCTTGAACCTGGACTTAGGGGTGGAGCTGGCTTTAGTGTACTGTTTTGTTGTAAAAAATTGTTGGAACGCATATGGTGGCGTCACTCATGCGCACTCCAGCGGGTAGCCAAATGTGATGGGTCGCCATATGTGACGCTACACCCCCCGTGAAGGATATTCACCCTCTCGATTTGTCCTGTTTACCATTATCATTGAAAGTGAAAGTAAAAAAGAGGGGGACATTCATTCTGTGGACCTGGGGGCCTCAAGGGATCACCTTAATTTGCCGAGATTTCCTCTCACTTCCTGTTTTTGCTGTGGGACAGGAAGTGAAGGGAAATCTCTGCAATGGGAAAAAGAGAAAAAATAAACCTTACAGGGGTGAAAATCCTCCCTTACGCTATCCAAAATAAAAAAAAAAAAAGTGTTTTGCCTATAGTTCTACTTTAAGCTAGCCATACACCGCTTGAATTCCTGTGAAATTAGCAAAAATTAAAGCTGTAGGTAGCCTTGACAGCACCACTTGGCTCAACAAACTTTGAAGATTTAAAGGAGCTGAGTGGCTAAACAGTGACTGCAAATAACAGATGCAGTCACTGTTCAGGAATTTAAGCAGCCATGGATGTCACGACTGTTTGAATACAATAGTAAAGATGCTGTCTCCATCTATGCGGTTTAACATGGATGGAGAAGTCTGTGTGTATGGCTAGCTTGCAAAGTCTAGCAGTGTGGGGGGGACTACTATACAAGCATCATTTATTTATTTTTATTTTTTTTTATTTCAGGTACTAGCACCATCAATTTACACAGTGCATTACATATACATTGTACATTCACATCAGTCCCTACCCTCAAGGAGCTTACAATCTAAGGTCCCTAACTCACATTCATACATACTAGGGACAATTTAGACAGGATCCAATTAACCTACCAGCATGTCTTTGGAGTGTGGGAGGAAACCGGAGTACCCAGAGGAAACCCACACAGGCACAGGGAGAACATGCAAACTCCAGGCAGGTAGTGTCGTGGTTGGGATACGAACCAGCAACCCTCCTTACTGCTAGGCGAAAGTGCTACCCACTACACCACTTTGCCGCCTGTAACATGAATAACATCTTTGGACCACGGTTACAGGTCTGTATGAAGAAACTGACCCTGGATGATACCTGAACTAAAGATAGAAACAGTCTTGGGGGGGGTTATTGTTAGCAATTCCTGATAACAAGCAAAACCAAAAGAACTGTTTGGCTTGTTGCTGAATGCTATTTTGGAAACACAGTAGCTTTGGAAAGGCTAAAAAAAAGTAGTCCATTGCACGCGTTTTAATTTGCCTTTTCACCTTCTTCGAAGAGGTGCTAGGCCAGCATCTACTACACAAGGAGGAGTTCAGAAATGGGTATACGTTGCCCATACAGTATTTTAACAGTCTCAGATTCAGAGCAATTCAAACTAAAAACTAGATAGATAGAAAATGAAGGAGGCTGTGCACCGATAGATTTTTTTTTCTCATTAAGCAGGCCGAAAAAAGAAATTAACACATTCCTTTATCCTTGCTGAACAATAGGGAAGGACGAATTCCCCTACTGGGCTATTGTATGACAGCCAACAGCAGTTGTCAGAATACCCAAGCATCCGATTGGAAGCAGCCCGTTTTTGAAAAAAAATTCTTGGGAAAAGAAGGTTCTAAGAAAGTTTGTTCATTTTTCCACTCATTAGTGAAGTTAAATCAATGTTAGTTTTCAACTGCAGTGATGAGAAAATTCAAAAGGAAGAGGGTGGAAAATCCTTCTCAAAAGAACAAATTTCTAGCAGTGCATGCAGTTTTCGTTCAGTCAGTTAAGTCCATTCACTCGAAACATATACATATACATATATATATATATATATATATATATATATATATATATATATATATATATATATATATAAAAAAAAATCGGTGTATTTAGCGATTTACCTGAAGTTTAGCCTTAGATGAAGGTGTAGAACACAGGCTCCCCCATCCCTCCCCAACCCAAAAATGGAAAAAGGAAGCAGAAAAGTAACATTGTGAATAAAAAACAGGGATATGTGTATAGTTTGTTTTACCTCTTTCTGTTGACGCTCCAGCTCTTTCATTCGAATTTCTCTTGCTTCAGCCCGTGCAGCTCTCTTTGCTGCCAACCTTGCCTCTGCCTGTCAAAACAAAGCCATAATAATTATCCAGGAGGCTTCAAATAGAGATCCCCTCAAAACATCCACTATTATTACTATTTATAGAACAGCACAGTGGCTAAATGGTTAGCACTTTCAGCTAGCAGCTCTAGGACCCCACCAAGGTACTACCCGCCTGGAGTTTGCATGTTATCCTTCTACCTTTGTGTGTTCCCTCCAGGTACCCTGGTTTCCTCCCACTCTCCAAAGACATGCTGGTTGGTACATTGGCTCTTGTCTAAATAGGCTCTAGTATGTGTATGAAATTGAGTTAGGGACCTTGGATTGTAAACTCCTTGAGGGCAGGGATTAAAGTGGGGTTCCACCCAAATTTTGAATAATATCTGTATGTATTCTTTTCCTTGCCTAGATGCTGACATGCCGTTTAAAAAAAATTTAAATCGCCGTAATTACCTTTTATTTTTCTATTCTTCTTTGCACTTCCTGGTTCTCCTCCCGTGGGAGTAGGCGTGTTTCTAGCCTCTCCCAGACTCCTGGGAGCTAGTCTCAGGCATCCCAGGATGCCACTGAGCATGTGCGGGAACAAGCGGTGAATGCTGGGAGCACAGTATTCACCACATCCAGGAAATAAATGCTTGTGGGCTTCAAATGCCCATAATCATAAATTTTTTACTATGTAGTGTTTGGTCAAATTACTATTTCTAACATGTGTTTTCATGTCCACCACACAGAATTTTTTATGTATATCCACCCTATGAGCTCCTGTTCCCTGAAGAAGCCAATGTTTTGGCGAAACATGTAGGAAAACGAGCCCCCCCTCCTTCAACGGCCAATTGCCATCTGGCCCACTTGACCATTTCTAGGGTCACTTACAGTACATGTATCCACAAAATTTGTATAATTACTGTATGAATTGTTTATAATGTACATTGTATCTATGATAGATTATTAATAAAATTTGTAATTTTAGTATTCTTTGTTTTATCTTTTCTTCTCTAATCCTCCTGACCCTAGCACCGCTATAATCCCTTGTCCACACACCCATTTAACGTTTGATTATTTAGGGGATGAGGTGCTGTATCCTCTGGTACCATCTAGCCATCTTTACTTTTTTTTAATCATAAATTGATGTCACCAGCCCAGGCACTGGAAGAGGCAGACTACAAGGGACCACCTAGCAACAGGCATTTAGAGGTAAGTAAAAAAAAAAAAAAAATCCAAATTTTTTTTGTATATTTTTTTTTAATTTTTCATGTAGTTTTTTTTTGGGTGGAACCCCACTTTAATAATTTTTTTCTTTGCTAGAAAATTACTTAGAACCCCCAAACATCAGATATATTTTTTTAGTAGACACCCTAAAGAATAAAATGGTGTTTGTTGCAATATTTTATGTCACACTGTATTTGTGTAGCGGTCTTTCAAATGCATTTTTTTTTTAAAAATTACTTTAATGAATTTAAAAAAAAAAAAAAAACTAACCAGTAAAGTCAGCCCTTTTGTTTTTTTGTATAATGTGAAATTTTACGTCGCGAGAATCGTGAGAGAATCGTAATCTTTTTTATTCGAAGCAAAAAAATTGTGATTCTCATTTTGGCCAGAATCGTGCAGCTCTACTGAAAACCTCTTCTGAATGCTGGAAACTGACAGCTGATAAATGACTGAAAAAGTCAATTTTTTTACATATTGTGTTTAGCAGCAGTTGGGATTAGAAGCTTTTTTTAAAGATAACCTCAGGAGACCCTCAAAATGTCCACAACACAGGAAAAACATGTAAATTATTAACTATTTCAGCCATTCTGTGAGAGAAGAGAGTGCAGCGTGCTTTAAGACCCCTTTCACACTGGGGCATTTTTCAGACGCTTTTGTGTTAAAAAAAAGCGGTTGTAAAGAGCCTGAAAGAAGCCTCATCTGCAATCCTAATGTGAAAGCCCAAGTGTATTCACACTGAGACCCCCTTTCACACCGGGGCATTTTTCAGGCGCTTTAGCGTTAAAAAAAGCGCCTGTAAAGCACCTGAAAGAAGCCTCTGCAATCCTAATATGAAAGCTCGAGTGCTTTCACACTGAGGTGCTGCGCTGGCAGGGCGTCAAAAAGCAGCTTCTTTGCAGCACTTTAAGAGCGGTGAATACACCGCTCCTAAAGCTCCCCTTCCCATTGAAATCAATGGGAAGCGCCTGCAAAGCACCTTGGCAGCTGCGCTTTATGGGCGCTTTTAACCCTTTATTTGGCCACTAGCTGGGGTTAAAAGTGCTGTCGCTTGAAAAACGCTGGTAAAGCTCCGCTAGTTTAAGCGGCGGTTTACCAGCGTTTTTTCGGGCGCTGGCAGTGTGAAAGGGCTCTTAAAGAACTCGGGCTTTCAAATTGGGATTGCAGATGAGGCTTCTTTCAGGCGCTTTACAGGCACTTTTTTTTTAATGCTAAAGCGCCTGAAAAACGCCCCAGTGTGAAAGGGGTCTTAAAGCACGCTGCACTCTCTTCTCTCACAGAATGGCTGAAATAGTTAATAATTTACATGTTTTTCCTGTGTTGTGGACATTTTGAGGGTCTCCTGAGGTTATCTTTACTAAACTATGGATTCTCTCTCCCTGCGCCTGCCTCTCTCTGCCCGCCTGCCTCTCGCTCTCTCTCTGCCCGCCTGCCTCGCTCTCTCTCTCTGCCCGCCTGCCTCGCTCTCTCTCTCTGCCCGCCTGCCTCGCTCTCTCTCTCTGCCCGCCTGCCTCGCTCTCTCTCTCTGCCCGCCTGCCTCGCTCTCTCTCTCTGCCCGCCTGCCTCGCTCTCTCTCTCTGCCCGCCTGCCTCTCGCTCTCTCTCCGCTCGCCTGCCTCTCTCTCTCTCTCCGCTCGCCTGCCTCTCTCTCTCTGCCCGCCTGCCTCGCTCTCTCTCCGCTCGCCTGCCTCTCTCTCTCTGCCCGCCTGCCTCGCTCTCTCTCCGCTCGCCTGCCTCGCTCTCTCTCCGCCCGCCTGCCTCGCTCTCTCTCCGCCCGCCTGCCTCGCTCTCTCTCTCTCTGCCCGCCTGCCTCGCTCTCTCTCTCTCTGCCCGCCTGCCTCGCTTTCTCTCTCTCTGCCCGCCTGCCTCGCTCTCTCTCTCTCTGCCCGCCTGCCTCGCTCTCTCTCTGCCCGCCTGCCTCGCTCTCTCTCTCTGCCCGCCTGCCTCGCTCTCTCTGCCAGCCTGCCTCTCTCTCTGCCCGCCAGCCTCTCTCTCTCTGCCCGCCAGCCTCTCTCTCTCTGCCCGCCTGCCTCTCTCTCTCTCTATGCCCACCTGTCTCTCTGCCCGCCTGCCTGTCCGTCCATCTCCCCCCCCCCCACCCCAGGCAGCAACATGTGGTGAAAATTGTGTTTCTCCCATATCTTACATGTTTCTCTTCAGGTTAAAGTTTGTACAGGAGTTTACAAACATTTGGCGTTTGAAATGCCCCTGAACATCCTTTCTGAACACATTTTTTGAATGGAGCCTTAAAAGGGGTTGTAAACCCTCGTGTTTTTTCACCTTAATGTATCCTATACATTAAGGTGGAAAAGCACCTGGCAGTGACTGGCTGCCCAGCCCCCATTTTTCTTACATGAGCCCTGGAATTTCCAACGACGAGGACACGCTGCCCCTCTGCCCAGGGTTCTTGGCACTTGATTGGATAGATAGCAGCGCAGCCATTGGCTCCCGCTGCTGTCAATCAAATCCAATACCGGGGGCACCGGAGCCGAGTCATACATTCAGCGGCTATGGACGCCGAATGCTGGACTCAGGAGCGCGCCCACAAGGTAAACACCGCCCCCCCTCCCCCCCCCCCGAGAGAGCGCTTCTCCTAGGGGGTTATCTGATGCGAGGAGGAGCTGCCAGACCCGTCGAGGGACCCCAGAAGTCGGTGTTCGGGGCCATTCTGTGCAAAACTAACTGCACAGTGGAGGCAAGTATGACATGTTTGTTATTTTAAAAAATAAAGATTTGAAGCTTTACAATCACTTTAAGCGTGTATAAGCATGGGGTCTGGCCCTAGTAAAACAATCAGACAATGCTTAAAGGGAATGTATAGTGTTCTTCCATAGATTTTCTTTAACCTCTCCATGACCAGGTTGAAGTCCAATTCCAAATTTAGAAGTACTCATTTGCATTTCTTAACCCCTTAAGGAAGAAGGTTCAAGCAAATGTTAAAGTGGAACTAAAGTTTTGCTGTCACAAACTCACAGCGTTCTCTGGCATAAGAAAAATAAAAATTAGCTGCATATGCGCAATTCAGCTTACATCACTAGCATGGTCCCTGTGTGACATCATCCATTTTTTATTTTAATCATTTTTATTACTGTCACAAGGAATGTAAACATCCCATGTGACAGCAATAGGCATTTGACAGGTACTCTACAAGACCCCAAATCCCTTCTCTGCATTTAAAAGGATACGTTTACCTTTGGGAACATGTTACATGTTCCCGATGCTGCAGCTACTGCCTGATCCCCACCCCTCCCTGTGACAGCAGTACTGGGAGAAGTTCCCCGTACTAGCTGTCACTTTTTGAAATCAGCACGGCTGTGTCATTCAAACACACAGCTCTATGTGAGAATGAACTACAAGCCCTGACATCCTTTGTGGTTGTCAGCGTGTAGTTCCCAATGAACTACCACAGCACTGTGAAGCACCATGGCAATTCATGGATTCTTCCTGTAAGCGTATGTGCTTGCCTGTATGGTATATACAGATACACAGAAAGATCTGCAGGAGATTTGCATGTGAAAGCACATGATCAGTAGACTAAAAAGAAGGTGCTACTGATTTTTTAGACCCCGCGGTATTTGTACAAATGTTTATCAAACTAATATATTTGCAAAAAATACACTAAAACCGTTATTAGCAGATTAAAAAAAAACACAGCAAATTTTACAAAATTCCTACTAAATATAAAAGCTTAACCTGTATTGGGTTAATAAATAACAAGTATTTGTAACTTTTAAATTGCGCCTTTTTGCAAAATGGTGAAAATTGAACAGGCGCAAAAGTGTAAATATCCAAATTTCTCTACAAATCTGAAAGTTTTAAATTTTCCCTTACAGCTTTCAGAATTTGTGACATATATAAAAACCAAAATCATATTTTCTAAAAGTATAATGACCCCTAGAATAAAAAAAAGGTGCTACTGATTTTTTTTACCCTGCGGTATTTGCACAAATGTTTATCAAACCAATATGTTCGCAAAAAATACACCAAAAACCCATTAGTAGCAGATGAAAACACAGCTAATTTTAAAAAAATTCCTGTGAAATTCCTATTAAACATAAAAGCTTAATTTGTATTAAGTTAATAACAAAAAAAGTTAAAATTTTTACATTCCACCTTTTTGCAAAATGGTGAAAATTGAACGTACCCAAAAATTTCTCTAAAAATCTGGAGTTTTTCATTTTTCACTTACAGCTTTCAGAATTTGAAGAGACTCCTCAAACTAGACATTTTCTAAAAGCACATGACCTGTAGAATAATAATAATAATTAAAAAAAAAGTGCTACTGATTTTTTGGCCCTGCAATAATTGCGCAAATGTTCATATCACTATTTTCACTAAAATCATTAATATTGCACATAAACACAACGTAACCTACAAAATTCCTGCTAAATTAGTACTAAAGCATCGTTCACATGTGGCATACTAAAGTGTACGCCCATGGAGGGCCATGTTTACCCGCACAGGTGTTTGTGCATCCCCATACAGGCAATCCCATTTATGTCAATTGGGATGCAACGGCTGCACAGGCATAGCTGCTGTTCCCAATCTGACATCTGTGTGGCTGTGGGTACATGCCCCCGAACGCAGACAGTGTGAGCTCAGGGACATGCATGTGGACCTACATCGATGTAAAATTGGGAGCAACGGCTCTGTTCATGCTGGTGCTACATCCCAAATGACATCAATGGGATGGCCTGCACAGAGATGCACAGAACACCTGTGCATCCCTGTAAAGGTACGCCGTGTATGCCCCCTGTGTGAACAAGGCCTTAGGCCCCTTTCACACAAGCACACCGATTGGGTCTGCCTGTCCATTTTTCAGGCGGGCCCAATGGGACCACACATTGTTCTCTATGGACAGACTTATGTAAATGGACATGTGTCTATTTACACCGGCCTGCATCTGATCCAGTCCGCTAAAAACAGACGGATGGGGATTCCATTCCCCATCCATCTAGCAGATCGGATGGCATCTGATAGAATGGACAGGCGGTCCGTTTCCATCCAACCACCCCATAGAGAACAGTGGGCTGTGTCCGTGCCTGCTCTGCATCAGCGGAGCGGACATGGACCTGTCATCCGCCTGCTCAGCGGGGATCAGCAGATAGATCACCCGCTGAGCAAGCGGATCTGCTTGACAGAGTCCGCTCCATGTGAAAGGGGTCTTACTAGGAGTGGCCGGTCCATTAGGGGCACTGTCCCCCTGCAGGGCGCCTTCTCATTGTATGAGTTTTTATTTTTAAAGCCACATAAATTAGAGCCGAGGCTCCAATTGGCTTGAATAAGGTTGGGCTCAGAGCGCAGAGCATTGCACCCCAAACCCACATATTGTCACAACAGCGAATTAATATTCGCTATAGTCTTCCGGCTTCTCCTTTTGGCCAATCAGAACAGATCGGGTTGGCCGGGAGGAGAAGCTGAGGTATCCATGGAAAGGCGAGTGCGTGCGCGGGGGGGGGGGGGGGTGTCACCGTGGAGAGTGAGTGAGGGGGGACCTAAGGGGGGTCTTACTAGGTTTGTGTTTTTTAATTTTTTTTATTTAACTTTTGTTTTTTTAGTCATTTTTTAAGTGGGTGTGTTCTGGACCCGACTGCCAGAAAAGATAAAAGATGTTCAACTATAAATAATAATTATAAACTAGATTTAATTATATTTTTTATTGGCATCTTTATCGAGCTATCAGAGGTCTAAACAGACCCCCATATCTCTTTTTTTGAGACAGAGAAAGGGACTGAAGATAGTCTCTGCAGCACTTTATTTGAATGAATGGGAATCTGTATAGAGATTCCATTCATTCATTCATTCAAAAAAAAAAATAAAAGACAGTCTGATACATTGTAACAGTCGCGGTTACAATATATCAGCTGTCAGAGGGCATATAGCAGCGATCAGTAGAATTTAAGAAATCGGCATCGGCCAATTAACACAGCGGCGCGGCTGCTACACTATACCCAGCCTGCGATTGTTCCTGGGCCGCGGAGATAAGTGTCCTGAGACTCCTGACTGTCCTGTGTTTTATAATAATAAAAAAAAAAAAAAAAATCATCAGCAATACAGCTCTGACCTCATAAGAGCGCCTCTCGGCGCTCAGGAGACTCGTCGCCTCTCTGCTCCTCCAGACTGACATCATTCTTGGCCCCGCCCGCTGCACTTGGAGGATGAGGAGAAGAGAGGCGGCGGCCGGCGAGTCACGTGCAGTGCTAGTCTTAAAAGAGGTATATAACTAGGGCTGATACTAACTATTATTTTCATAATCGATTAGTTGGCCGATTATTGTTTCAATTAATCGGATAATAACCTTAAAAAAAAGTGTGGCGTATAATTTAATATGTAAAGTTTAAAAAAAATGTATTCTTAAAAATCTCTATGCAGTAGTAAATATAAATAACCAACTATATGTTTAGGGAGAAAATTCTCTAACCTACTCTGAGAACAACAGACAGAAGAGATATACTTTATATACTATATATACTATTGGAGGTTGAATCATGTAATGATTCCCTGCCCCCTGTAATGTTCCCTGCCTCCTTGTAATGTGCCCTGTTCCAATGTGCCCTGCCTGCATGTAATATGCCCTGCTCCCACATAATGTGGATTGCCTACATGTAAAAGTTTACTTTAAAGTGGAGTTCCACCCAAAAGTGGAACTTCCACTCATCAGATTCCTCCCCCCCTCCGGTGACACAGTTGGCACCTTTCAGGGGGGAGGGGGGTACAGATACCTGTATATTACAGGTATCTGTACCCACTTCCGGCATAGATAGCCGCAGAATCTGCGGTTATTTACGCCATTTCCTGCTCCCTCCCCGCTGCCTGCTGGGAAACACACGGGTCCCAGAGGCAGCAGGGACCATCCGTATTGCGCTGCGCGACTCGCGCATGCGCAGTAGGGAACCGGGAAGTGAAGCCGCACGGCTTCACTTCCTGATTCCCTTACCGAAGATGGAGGCGGCAGCACCCGAGGACGGAGAGACGCTTCGGCCTCGGGTGCCGACATCGCGGGCGCCCTGGACAGGTAAGTGTCCATGTTTTAAAAGTCAGCAGCTGCAGTATTTGTAGCTGCTGACTTTAAAAAAATTTTTTTTTGGCGGCACTCCGCTTTAAATTTAATTGTAATGCCTTCTATTACCTCCAGTCTATCAGCCTTCACCTTCTCTAGGTTCAGATGCTGTTCTTCCCTGCACAGTCTTTAAAGTATTTTTTTTTTTTTTAAACAACAAACATGTTATACTTACCTGCTCTGTGTAATGGTTTTGCATAGAGCAGCCCAGATTCTTCTCTTCTGGGGTTCCTCACCGATGCTTCTGGCTCCTCCCTGCCTTTAGCGTGCCCAAATAGCAAGCTACAAATTATAGTCTAGTGTGCCCCTATAACAAGGTAAAAAACTTCTGCCTTAACACCCACTCACTTCCTGCCCAGGACTACATGTTCCATGAGGCATTGCTCCTCACACATTCACATTCACAAGTTCTCAGGCACTTACTGACTAGGGATGAGCCGAACACCCCCCGGTTCGGTTCGCACCAGAACCTGCGAACGGACCGAAAATTCGCACGAACGTTAGAACCCCATTGACGTCTATGGGACTTGAACGTTCGAAATCAAAAGTGCTCATTTTAAAGGCTAATTTGCATGGTATTGTCCTAAAAAGGGTTTGGGGACCCGGGTCCTACCCCAGGGGACATGTATCAATGCAAAAAAACCTTTTAAAACGGCCGTTTTTTCAGGAGCAGTGATTTTAATGATGCTTAAAGTAAAAAAAAAAAAAAAAAAAAAAGTGAAATATTCCTTTAAATATCGTACCTGGGGGGTGTCTATAGTATGCCTGTAAAGTGGCGCGTGTTTCCCGTGTTTAGAATAGTCCCTGCACAAAATGTCATTTTTAAAGGAAAAAAATCTCATTTAAAACTGCTTGCGGGTTTAATGTAATGTCGGGTCCTGGCAATATGGATGAAAATCAGTGAGACAAACGGCATGGGTACCCCCCAGTCCATTACCAGGCCCTTTGGGTCTTGTATGGATATTAAGGGAAACCCCGCACCCAAATTAAACTAAGGAAAGGTGTGGGGCCACCAGGCCCTATATACTCTGAACAGCAGTATACAGGTGGTGCAAAAAAGACAGGGACTGTAGGTTTGTTGTTAAGTAGAATCTGTTTGTAATTTTGAACGGGTACATTTTTAACGTGTTTAGCTCCAGCCAAAAAAATCTTTTTTAAGCTTTTTGGAAAACATAGGGAAGGGTTATCACCCCTGTGACATTTGTTTTGCTGTCTTTCCTCCTCTTCAGAAGATTTCACCTCACTTTTTGTCCCAATGACAAATGTTTTTTGAAAATTTGGGGTTTTTTGTGGAACAAGGATTGGAAAGCATCAGTGGAAAGGAGAAATGTTTTTCCCATATTAACTCTTACAGGAGAGAATTTTGCTTCCTAGGGGTAGATTTCATCTCACTTCCTGTTGTCTCCTTCCGTTTGCAAGTAGGAGTCGTTGGTAAGTTAGATGTTTGAAAGTAGGGGCCTGCCCTATATACTCAGCAGAAATTTGGGCCTTAGGTGTTGTGGCCACAACACTGTAAGCCCTCACAGGGCCCTGCTGTGAAATATTAGATCAAGAATTGTAATTACATGCCCCTGTTGAACAGGGGCTGAAAAATTAGGCCTTAGGCACTGGTGCTGGTGCCACAACACTGCAACCCCTCACAGACACTCTAGTTGGAACACAGGAACGAGCCCTGCTGCAAAGTATTGCATCAAAAATTGTAATTACATGCCCCTGTTAAACAGGGGCTGAAAAATTGGGCCTTAGGCACTGGTGCTGGTGCCACAACACTGCAACCCCTCACAGATACTCTAGTTGGAATGCTGAAATGAGCCCTGCTGCAAAGTATTGCATCAAAAATTGTAATTACACGCCCCTGATAAACAAGAGCTGAAAATCTGGGCCTTAGGCACTGGTGCTGGTGCCACAACACTGCAACCCCTCACAGATACTCTAGTTGTAATGCAGAAACGAGCCCTGCTGCAAAGTATTGCATCAAAAATTGTAATTACACGCCCCTGTTAAACAGGGGCTGAAAAATTGTGCCTTAGGCACTGGTGGTGGCGCCCAGAACCAAAAATGTTCTTACAAGCTATCAGCATGATCATTGAGGAGGAAGAGGATAATTACTCAGGGATAGTCACTCAGCATCAGCATAGGCAGTCTTTGAAGGGATCTGAGATTTCAAAAAAAATTATTCGGTTACACCAGCATCAGGTGCTTGGTAGCTGGTGGTGATCCAAGATTAATTCATTTTTATGAAGGTCAGTCGATCGACCGAGTCGGTGGACAGACGCACCCTGTGATTGGTTACAAAGCCTCCAGCAGCACTGAATGTGCGTTCTGAAAGAACGCTGGATGCAGGACAGGCCAGTAGCTCAATTGCATACTGTGCAAGCTCTGGCCAGTGATCCATCCTCAAGACCCAGTAACCCAGAGGATTTTCGGTGGGAAAGGTGTCCAAATCAGATCTTGCCCCTAGGTATTCCTGCACCATGTAAAACAGACGCTGGCGATGGTTGCTGGAACAGATCATACCTTGGGGCTGTGGACCAAAAAATCATCTGAACGCATCGGTCAGACCGCCACCTTCTCCACCGCTCCTTCTTTAACTGACCGAAGCCTCAGCAACACGTTGTCCAGAAACAGGAGTTTGTAACCTCCCAGGCTCTGGGAACGCTCTTGCACAGACCTTTCTGCAAGGCCTGCCGAAGATGTTTCATCCTCTGCTCCCTCTGCGATGGCAAGATAAGGTCCGCAACCTTACCCTTGTAACGTGGATCAAGGAGGGTTGCCAGCCAGTATTGGTCCTTCTCGTTGATACCACAAATACGAGGATCCTTCCGCAGGCTTAGGGAGGCCATGCAGCATAGGTTTGCTGAGGCATTCGGTCCGGAGGTCTCTGGGTCACTAAGGACGACATGGTCCGCAGCCACCTCCTCCCAGCCACGTACAAGTCCATGTGTTTCTTGGGACTGATCCCTTAAAAAGACTGCTGCTGATGCTGAGTGCCAGGCTCCACCTCCATACTGACACAATCTTCTTCCTCCTCCTCCTCCTCCTCCTCGTCCTCTTCCTGTGTGATCGGCAGGCACGCAGGAACACTGTCTGGATAAAGGGGGCCTTGAGAGCTAAGGAAGTCCTCCTCTTCCTGCCTCTGTTCTGCCTCAAGTGCCCTGTCCATTATTCCACGCAGCGTGTGCTCCAACAGGTGGACAAGGGGGACAGTGTCACTGATGCATGCACCTGATGCATGCACTGTCACTGCTCACTATCCTCGTGGCCTCCTCAAATGTCGACAGGACAGTGCATGCATCCCCGATCATGGCCCACTGGCGTGGGGAAAAAAAAACAAGCTCCCCTGACCCTGTCCTGGTGCCATAGTCGTACAGGTACTCATTGATGGCCCTCTGCTGCGTGTGCAGCCGCTGCAGCATGGCCAAAGTTGAGTTCCACCTGGTGGGCATGTCACAGATTAGGCGGTTCTTGGGCAGGTTCAACTCCTTTTGGAGGTCCGCCAGCCGAGCACTGGCATTATATGACCGGCGGAAATGCACACAGACTTTCCTGGCCTGCCTCAGGACATCCTGTAAGCCCGGGTACCTGCCCAAGAACCGCTGCGCCACCAAGTTAAGGACGTGAGCCAAACAGGGCACATGGGTCATTTGTCCCTGTCGGAGGGCAGAGAGGAGGTTGGTGCCGTTGTCGCAAACCACCATTCCTGCCTTAAGTTGGCGTGGCGTCAACCACCTCTGAACCTGCCCCTGCAGAGCTGACAGAACCTCTGCCCCAGTGTGACTCCTGTCCCCCAAGCACACCAGCTCAAGCACCGAATGGCATCTTTTGGCCTGCGTACTTGCGTAGCCCCTTGAACGGCTACGGAGCAGCGCTGGTTCCGAGGACAAAGCACAGGAAGAGGCCATGGAGGAAGAAGAAGAGGAGGGGGTGGAGGAGAGAAGTGTGTCACAATCATTAGCATTTTGGAGGCGTGGTGGCGGAACAACCTCCAACACTACTGCACCTTGTCCTGCATCCTTCCCAGCTGCCAGCAGAGTCACCCAATGCGCCGTGAAACTTAGGTAACGTCCCTGTCCATGCCTGCTGGACCATGAGTCAGCGGTAATATGCAGCTTACCGCTGACCGCCCTGTCCAGCGAGGCATGGACATTGCCTTCCACATGCCGGTAGAGAGCTGGAATCGCCTTCCGTGAGAAAAAGTGGCGTTTGGGTACCTGCCACTGAGGAACCGCACATTCCACAAACTCATGGAAGGGGGCAGAGTCTACCAACTGAAAAGGCAGCAGTTGAAGTGCTAGCAATTTTGCCAAGCTAGCATTCAACCGCTGCGCATGTGGATGGCTGGGAGCAAACTTCTTTCGGCGGTGCAGCAGCTGGGGCAGGGAAATTTGCCTGGTACAATCTGACGTCGGTGTACCAAAAGCAGATTGCCCACAAGTACTTGGCTGTGACACACCTAATTCTACACCTTCATTCCTCTCAGTGCAGGTCTTAGAGAGGACTGAAGGTATAGTGGGGTTGGAGATTTCAGCTGATGAGGAGCAAGGAGAGGTCCTCTTTGTTCTTTGGTGTGGGTCTTTTAGATACGCTTGCCAACGAACTGCATGGCAGGTCAACATATGTCTGGTCAAGCATGTGGTGCCCAAGCGGGAGGAGATGTTTTGGCCACGCGAGATACGCTTGAGACATATGTTGCAAATAGCAGCGGTGCGATCTGATGCACTCTTCTCAAAAGAGGCCCACACCAAAGAACTTTTTGAATAACGCGCAGACACTGCAGCGCCCTGCACATGTGGAGCTTTGGGGTGTGATGCAGTCAATGTGCTGCCCTTAGGCTGGCCCCTGGAGGGCATCCTGCCTTGTGGTGATGTGCCGCCTCCTACTCCTCCTCCTCCTCTCTCCTATCAGGCACCCACGTTGAGTCAGTGACCTCATCATCCCCTCCCTCCTCATCACTGGAGCAAACCTGGCAGTATGCTGCAGCAGGGGGAGCATGACTGCCAGATTGCGGTCCTTCTTGGGCACCCCCTCTGTCCGTGCTCACGTTACTGCCTTCATCGAGCTCAGTATCATCATCAGAGCCTTCCAAACGCTGGGCATCCTCCTGGAGCATGTACCCAACACTGTGGTTGACCAGTTCGAGGGACTCCTCAGGAGGACATGGTGGGGCTAGGGAAGGAGTCACTGATGACATTGAGCCAAGGGAAGAGGCCGCTGCTTTGCCAGACAAAGTAACCTGGGCATGGGTGAGAGAAGATGAGGAGGATGAGGACGGCTTGGTCATCCACTCGACCAAGTCTTCCGCATGTTGCGGCTCAACACGGCCAGCTGCCGAAAAAAAGGCCAAGCGTGTCCCACGGCCACGTGCTGATGAGGATGCACCGTCTCCACGACCAGCACTAGACACAGAGCCTGCTTGCCCTCTCTTATTGGCTTGTGACTGTCTGCCTCTCCTTCTTGGCCTTCCAGACATACTAATGGCCTGTAGCTGCACCAACCATCTACAGGTAGCTTTAGCTGAACACTGTGCAGAGCTCGCAAAAAAATAACTTGTAGGTTTAGCTGGACACTGAGGAGGACGCACCACACTAACTTGTAGGTTTAGCTGGACACTGTGAGGAGGACGCACCGCACTAACTTGTAGGTTTAGCTGAACACTGTGAGCAGGACGCACTGCACTAACTGTAAATAGTCTAGCTGCCTGACTGTGGTACTAATAGGATCAAAAGAACACCAGCAATTTTCTTCAGGTAGCTGTAAATACTGTAACAAGACAAGCCTGCCTGTCAGTAAGAAGATAACAGGAACGGATCTAGCTGAACACTGTGAGCAGGACGCACTGCACTAACTTGTAGCTTTAGATGAACACTGTGCAGAGGTCTCACTACACTAACTTGTAGGTTTAGCTGAACACTGTGAGCAGGATGCACAGCACTAACTTGTAGTTTTAGCTGAACACTGTGAGCAGGATGCACCGCACTAACTTCTAGGTTTAGCTGAACACTGTGAGCAGGACGCACCGCACTAACTTCTAGGTTTAGCTGAACACTGTGAGCAGGACGCACCGCACTAACTTGTAGTTTTAGCTGAACACTGTGAGCAGGACGCACCGCACTAACTTGTAGTTTTAGCTGAACACTGTGAGCAGGACGCACCGCACTAACTTGTAGTTTTAGCTGAACACTGTGAGCAGGACGCACCGCACTAACTTGTAGTTTTAGCTGAACACTGTGAGCAGGACGCACCGCACTAACTTGTAGGTTTAGCTGAACACTGTGAGGTGGACGCACCACACTAACTTGTAGGTTTAGCTGAACACTGTGAGCAGGACGCACACCACTAACTTGTAGGTTTAGCTGAACACTGTGAGGTGGACGCACCCCACTAACTTGTAGTTTTAGCTGAACACTGTGAGCAGGACGCACTGCACTAACTGTAAATAGTCTAGCTGCCTGACTGTGGTACTAATAGGATCAAAAGAACACCAGCAATTTTCTTCAGGTAGCTGTAAATACTGTAACAAGACAAGCCTGCCTGTCAGTAAGAAGATAACAGGAACGGATCTAGCTGAACACTGTGAGCAGGACGCACTGCACTAACTTGTAGCTTTAGATGAACACTGTGCAGAGGTCTCACTACACTAACTTGTAGGTTTAGCTGAACACTGTGAGCAGGATGCACAGCACTAACTTGTAGTTTTAGCTGAACACTGTGAGCAGGACGCACCGCACTAACTTCTAGGTTTAGCTGAACACTGTGAGCAGGACGCACCGCACTAACTTGTAGTTTTAGCTGAACACTGTGAGCAGGACGCACCGCACTAACTTGTAGGTTTAGCTGAACACTGTGAGGTGGACGCACTGCACTAACTGTAAATAGTCTAGCTGCCTGACTGTGGTACTAATAGGATCAAAAGAACACCAGCAATTTTCTTCAGGTAGCTGTAAATACTGTAACAAGACAAGCCTGCCTGTCAGTAAGAAGATAAAAGGAACGGATCTAGCTAAACTGAATACAGTGTATATGTATATATATATGCGCAACACCTGGGATGTATATGTATGTATGTATATATATATATACACACACACACACACACATATACACACACACAATACACTGTAAGTGCAGCTAACTGACTGACTGACTGTTCTGCCTAATCTATCTAACTCAAATGACACTGTCGCTCTCTTTCAATGCCGGAACACACACTACACAGGGCCGCCGTGCTGGCGGCCTTATATAGTGTGGGGCGTGTACTAAATCCCCTGAGCCATAATTGGCCAAAGCCTCCTTGGCTTTGGCCAATTACGGCTCTCTGTTCAGACGGCGCTGTGATTGGCCAAGCATGCGGGTCATAGCGCATGCTTGGCCAATCATCAGCCAGCAATGCACTGCGATGCCGCAGTGAATTATTGGCCGTGACGCGCCACACGAATTTGCCGCGAACGGCCCATATCGTTCGCAATTCGGCGAACGGGCGAACAGACGATGTTCGAGTCGAACATGGGTTCGACTCGAACACGAAGCTCATCCCTATTGCTGACATGTATGGACGGTGTACTGAGCTGTATGTGTGCTGCACTGCATTTCCTGATGTGTAAACAAATATTGCATTCTGTATGCAGGCCAACTAATCGGCTGGCCGATTAATCGATTATGAAAACAGTTGACAACTATTTTCATAATCGATTAGTTGTCGCTTAGTCGATTTGTTGTTTCAGCCCTATATGTAACAAACTTTTTATTTATAATAAAAAAATCAGCTATATATAGACACTTTACAGCCACCTCTCTGTGGTGCACCACCCCCTCCTTCACAGCCACCTCTCTGATAAGCTACAGCTAGCTACATTCCAAACAGAGTGTGTGTGTGCAGATCTGCCACTCAAGGCCGACTGGTCCATCAAATTTGCATATTTTTGAACTTTTCTGTCCTTGCAGCACAACCAGCAGTATTGGTCCAGTGATCACGGTGCGACTGGCTCTCATACTCCTATTGAACTAATGGTAGATAGCATTCCAAGTCATTGAAAGTGTACTCACCCGTCCCATATACATCTGTGTGACCATTAGATTGCAATTGGGTCTCGGAGTGGCATCTTTTTTGAACCAGAGTTCTTCTTTGTTCTGGCTCTATCTTGTTATGCACCTCTCTGTACCCACCTCCTCCACAACCACCTCTCTGTACCCCCCCCCCTCCACAACCACCTCTCTGTACTGTACCACGTACCCCCCCTCCTCCACAGCCACCTCTGTATCCCCCCTCCACAACCACCTCTCTGTAACCCCCTCCTCCACAGCCACCTCTCTGTAACCCCCTCCTCCACAGCCACCTCTCTGTAGTGTACCCCCCTCCTCCACAGCCACCTCTCTGTAACCCCCTCCTCCACAGCCACCTCTCTGTAGTGTACCCCCCTCCTCCACAGCCACCTCTCTGTAGTACATTGATTACCTCGCCCGTTTTGTGTATTTTTAAAGATGCATGGTTGTTTTTTATCTAAATTACATTCAAGTGCATTTATTGGAGGCTGATTGTTCTTTATTTAACTTGGCTGTTCGATTGTATGAGGAAAAAAAAAAAAAAAAATCGTCCACAAGAATCAGCATCATATTTGGGCCATCGGCCGCCCTGATTTCTAAATATCGGCATCGGCCAGAGAAAAACCCATAGCGTTCGACCTCTAGTGATTGCTGCATGCGCCCTCTCTACAACAGGGGGAGCTTAGTAAACACATGTTTACTAAGCCCCCCAAGCCCCTACTTCACCCCTGCCGCGATCCCCTGCCTGACAGATCACAGAGATCTGTACAGGGAGAAGCTGCAGGCGGAGGGAGGGGAAGGAGAGATGCTTCTCAGAGCAGCCATGGATCAGGGGTGCGGGGGCAGTTGGGGGGCAGTTTCAGCTAATCATCCTTGAGATATTTCTACAACTTGATTGGAGTCCACCTGTGGTAAATTCAGTTGATTGGACATGATTTGGAAAGGCACACACCTGTCTATATAAGGTTCCACAGTTAACAATGCATGTCAGAGCACAAACCAAGCCTCCGAGAGTCAGACACTGCCAGGGACCATCTGGCCCTTGGTTTTCTCTATGACTAACTTCTGGGGCCAGTGGATTCCTTCTCCGGCTCGCCGATTGCACGGGCAAGCCTGAAGAAGCACCGAAAGGCGGCTGAAAGAAATTATATCTGAATGATGCCTGCTGCAGGCATAATTCAGCAATAGCCACTGAAATTACAGAACGTCATATGATGTTCTGCGGTATGGAAGTGGTTAAAGGGATTGTAAAGCTTAATTTTTTTTTTAAATAAGTCATAATTACCTCCACTGTGCAGTTCGTTTTGCACAGAGTGGCCCCAATCCTCTTCTTCTGGGGTTCCTCAGCGGCGCTCCTGGCTCCTCCCCGCATTGAGTGTCCACGTTGGAGAAGCGCTCTCCTTGGTGGACACCCGTGCGGGCGCACTCCCGAGTTGTGCATCTGTGTCCATTCACACAGAATGCAGGACTCGGCCCCGCCCCCCGGTGCCAGCGTCACTGGATTTGACTGACAGCAGTGGGAGCCAATAGCTGCGCTGCTATCAATCTATCCAATCAGGACACGAGACAACAGCTAGAGCTGGTAAGCTCGTTCCCGGCCAAAGAGTGGCAGCGTTCAGGTAAGTAAAACGGGGGGAGAGCTGGGGGGCTGCAGCACCACAGAAGGTTTTTCACCTTAATGCATAGAATGCATTAAGGTGAAAGACCATGAGGGTTTACAACCCCTCTAAGGACATTCAGGTACCGTTTACATCTGACGTTTTTAGATTGCAGCAATTCTGCCCGCAATAATGACAAAATGCACCAGGTATAATCAGGTGGCATTCATTTTCAATGGCCCTTAAAACGAGGTGCAGGTTTGGTGCAGCAAACCACACCGCACAAAGCTTGTAGCCCAAAGCAGGAGCTGTTTTTGGGTGACAAGCTTTGAGCATTGCAGATTGCCACACAACAAAACCACACTGCATTTAGGTGTAATTGAAAATGAATGCCACCCGAACACATGTGGTGCGTTGTCATTATTGCAGTGCAATTTGGGCTCTGAGGCAGAATCACAGCAGGGATCATTAAAAAGCCAGATGTGAACTAGGCCTAAAAGCTTTTAATACATATCTTCATTTATGTTATATTTTTATTAAATATAGTTACATAATTACAGTGCATAAGAAACCACGGCTTGCTACGGGGGCACCCGCTGGGAGAAGTGGACAGTACAACATCTTTTTTAATTAAAGAAAGAAAAAAAAAATCTTTTGCCTTTAGAATCATTGTTATAAACCCTTAAATATACCTATGCTGAAAGGATTTTTTTAAAATAAAAAGATACATAGATGTCTATGCTGGAGACTTAAAGCGGTTGTATAGTCAAATTTTTAACTTTTACCTATAGGTAAGCCTATAATAAGGCTTACCTGTAGGTAAAAAAAAAAATATCTCCTAAACCTGTACGGTTTAGGAGATATTCCCCTTGCAATGAGCCGCTGACTGCAGCAGCGCATGCGCACAGGGGATTCTCGGCTGAAGGCCCGGCAGATGCCGGACCTTGCCAGAAAGAAATCTCCCGCGTGCATGCGCGGGAGTGACGACATCGCGGCTCCAGCCACTCACAGCGCTGGAGCCGCGATACCCGGAAGACACGCCGAGGCAACATGTCAGCTACCTCGGCGTGGACCAGGTAAGATACCGACGCCTCATTCTAAGGTAAGTATTTCATAATGAGCTAGTATGCGGTATAAAAAAAAAAAAAAAGTGTCAGCGGGTATACAACCGCTATAACTGTAATCCTTCATTTAGCCTGAAACTAAATAGGTTGATAATGTCATGTCATTACAGGTGGGTCTGTGTACAAGGTGGAAGGACAGCGAATGATTAAAAAGACAAGCAACACAAAAAGCTTTTTAAACAACTCATCCGCCCACAGGAAGGAAGGAAGAAAAAAATTAACACACACATTTAACTAACACAGGAAACCTGAGAATGACAGCAACCCCAACTATACACGCTAGTGAAAAACGTAATACAGTGGCACAGACCAAGAAACCTCTTCCATAACTGGAGAGCACAAAAAGAATCCAGCCTTTGAAACGTATACACACCTCTGAGTCTGCCTAATGTAAATACCCCTTTTTAATGTGCGCAAGTGTTTGGAAAAAAGAAAACAAAGTTACGTTTACAAACCTAGTATTTCAATATATACACTATATTGCCAAAAGTATTGGTACGCCTGCCTTTATACGCACATGAACTTTAATATAAGCAGAAAGGGTTAAAGGTGGATGTGGCGCTGCTCTGGGATCCTATTAAAGTGCTGTAATGTGACCTCTGTGCATATATACACACACAACAATGTGCAAGTAAAAAAAAACAATCCTTTCAATAAAGTGACAAGTGCAAATAAATATAATAGATGTATCAATTACCATAAATAATGCAGGAAAAATATATTTGCCAAGTACAATAAAGTGACATTTTGACAGTTTGTGTTTAGATCCTGAAAATTATTACTAGTCCAAAAAAAAAAAAAAAAAAAAAAAAAAAAAAAAACAACACAATCAAAAATAGAAAAACATCCTTCCAAAATAAAAAAAAAAACAAAACAAAATAAAATAAAACAAAAAACACAAAAACAAGATGACTTGTTCCTCTTTTCCTCCATGCTTCCTAGAATATATATTACTAGAGCATATATTAAAGGTGCTTCACTCCATGCTCTCCTATATATAATGCACTCACCTCTCCCGGTGATGTATTGATGACAAATCACATAGGGTGAAGCCATAGTCTCATTGTGTCTAGTGATAGACCGATTATCGGTAAGGCTGATTATCGGGGGCCGATATCAGCATTTTTCGAAACATCGGTGTCGGTCACAAATTAGACCGATATTGGTCATCTTTTTGGAGCCCAGAAGCCTGCATACCCAGTGCGCAGGGGGGAGGGGCACGGGACACGCACACAATGCCATTACGCCTCCACTCACTGGGTCTAACGTTCTGAGTTTGACAGGCCTCCCTTGCCTTGACACTCGGAAGGACAGCAGGGTGCCAGACAGCCAGCCAGCCACAGCAGGGTGACAGGCCAGCAAGTCACCCACAGCAGGGTGCAGACAAAGAAAACCGCTCCAGGTGTATGAGCCAAGATATCTCCACCCCCAGCAGGTACGGTTGCCGGCTCAGTATGCAAATAGCATATAGCAAAGAAGATAATCAGGATGGCCACACTCCGACGAAAATATCTTTATTAATAACAGTGCATATAGCAACAAGGATAAAAACAGATTGCAAACGCGTTTCACACCGAAGCTACTGGTGCTTACTCATAGCTAGATCTTAAACTAATAACAATGACTTATATAACCACATACCAATACATACAACATGGGCTTAACTGAAAGATTGGCATACACCCATGGCAGGTGGAAATCTGGTTTAGATCAACACTAAGACAAACACTGAGGTAAATCAGCTGGAACCAAGATTTTCATAGCTGCCATGACAGTCTCATTCTTGTTGATGTGGTTTAGGTAACAAACCCCATATCCTTACTTTGAAACATACATTTCATGATATAAGGATTTGCCAGTAAAAGACAACTCACCTAAAAAAAAAAAAAAAAAAAAAAAAAAGACAATAAAGCCATCAGAAGAAAAAAAGGCACATGTATTGACATGTGTACATATGTACACTGAAGCTGGGGGATGTGCAGCACTTGTAAAAAGAAACCTTTACATAAAGTTATATAGGTAACAAATATCAAAATATTATGCTTATGTGTATTTTTTAATCGGTGATAGCATCTCATACATGAAAATTAGCCCGTAGGGTTTCCAGCACAAAGAAACCCCCCAGCCAAATGCAGAACACTCCTGACACCATCATCAGGCTTAATCTCCCATGATGCTGACATTTTAAATATCTTCTGAAGTCAAATCTGATGAATCCAAAGCATTCTGAAATACGTATGTGCATCGGAGGACAAGGAGAGATTATATTGTGGTAGTAACAAAAAATGCCAATATAAAGTATGGTGTCTACATATATGTACACATACAGGTGCATTTTTCAAAAGTGTATTCTTTATATATATTTATATAACCCGTGTAGTGGTACGAATTACCACTCCCACTGGTATGGATCCGAATTAAAGTGTTTGAACGACAATCACCATTGTCTAAAAAACAACTAGTTATGCACCCTATTGATATTCACATAAAAATCAATTTTTGACTCAAATAGGTCGATATAAGAGATTACTTATAATAATGAGTGACATCCCCCTCGAAGTTCATACCTGCTGGGGTTAAAAAAAGAAGATCCAATAAACTTCACTTTTACACAAGATCTTGAACTTTTCTCCTCTAACTGGTGAGACTATTTTATGGTGTATGTCATTCCAATGCCTGGCCACATTGGTGTTGTGATCTTTTTGTATGTCATACAAATGGTCCTGAAGTCAATCACGCAACCTGCGTGTCATTCAGCCAACATACTGTATACGGCATGACTTGCATGTTAATGACATACACCAGGTATCTTGTGCTACAATAAAAGGTGTTATTCTGGATGACTTGTTGATGGCAGTGGCTTGAATAGTATCCCCCTTCAAAACATGCGAACATGAACACCCGTTGGACCCACATCGAAAGGTGCCCTTGAACTGCAGCCAGTGTGGTCGTACTGGTTTGCTTGTATAAAGACTGGGTGACAGAGTTCTACCCAAGGTGGAGGCTCTACGCGATATGGTTTTAACCCCTTTACAGAGAATTTCAGCATAGATTGGATCATTGGATAAAACCGGCAGATATTTTAAAACAATATTTTTGATTTTATTGAACTCCAAGCTGAATGGGGTGGAAAAGACAGGGGTTTGGGGTAAGGATCCTGCCTCAATTTTGTTGTAATTAATAGTGTGTTTGTTCCTATTTTTAATTCTGTCTCTCATTTTATTGCCTTTACTATTGCGTAGTAAATGTTACCATGGAGTGTTATCAGCAATATTCATGGCTCTATGTAATATGGTTCTACAATAACCTTTGTCATTAAAACGTTTAAACATAATCTCTGCCTCCCATTTATAATCACTGCTGTTGCTACAAATCCATTTCAGTCTCAAACATTGTCCAACAGGGATTTCTCTTAGGGTGTGCTTGGGGTGGCTGGAATCTGCTCGTAGGAGCGCATTGCCAGCTGTGGATTTCCTGAAGAGACGTATCACTCTACTGCCTTCTCCTTCTAACCTAACATCCAGGAAATCAACCGAGTTGGAGCTAAAGCGACCTGTGATTCTCAGATTTAAATCTTTATCGTTTAGAAACGATAAACATTCTTCTAGGCTACCAGCCTTGTCAGTAACAATAAACAACAAGTCATCTATGTAGCGACAGTAGAAAAGGATGTCAGAATGGCGGGGCGCTATCACATGCAAAGATGCGGGACCTCTCCCACCATCCCATGAAGAGATTGGCAAGGGAGGGGGAGAACTTAGCTCCCATCGAGGCCCCGCATCTCTGCAGGTAATAGTCCCTGTTAAACATGAAGTAATTATGTGTGAGTTGGTATTCCAAACAATAGAATGAACTCCTGATGTACCAATGAATAGCCACTGTATCTCAACAAGAAGAAAGACAGACACTGCCCGCAAACCCAAAGAATGGGGTATACTTGAGTACAAGCTTGTGACATCACAAGTCGCCCGTCCAAACCTATTATTCCATGTGAAATCCCTAAGTTTAGTGAGGAGCTGTTTTGTGTCCCTAAGGTAGTAGCCCGGGAGGGTGATGGTCAATCCATTGACCTAAGCGTTCATTCATTGAGCCTATGCCAGCCACAATTGGTCTGCCTGTTAGGGGGGGGTTACATCCTTTGTGAACTTTGGGCAAAAAATGGAAAATGGGTTTAGGTGTCCGTTTATGAAGCAGTGAAATCTATTCACTGCTTCATTCTCCGGCATTCACAGTGAAGATTTTTCTCCTCTGTGTGCCAGTTTATGAAGCTTTGTAGATCGCTTCACCTTCGGAGGAGTGAAGAGATCTACAAATGCTTCAAACAGTGGAGAACGGCCCCTGATACTGGAATCTCGTGAGACTTTACGAGATTACAGCACCAGAAATACAGAGATGTCAGTTTATTAAGCAGTGATAAATTATCACCGCTCAATACACGGACAGACGGCGTGAATTACTGTTAATAATTGTACATTATATACATATGTATACACACACACACACATTATATATACATGTATATACACATACATTATATATATATATACATATACACATTATATGTATATATGTATATATATGTATACACATAAATATGACAGGGGGACATGCTTACAGTGTTGGGGGTCTGAACGAGGCATAAGGAAGTTAAAAATCTTCCTCCTTCCCCCTCAGATCCCCCCAGATTTCCTCTTCACTCCCCGATTCACCACCTCTGAGCTGGTGAACCTGGGAGTGTGAATTCTGACTCAGATCACCAGTGAAGCGGTGAGATCACCGCTTCATAAACTGGCCCTTTCTGTGTCATTCAATGAGGATTCTCCATGTGTAGAGATAATCGGCGGGAGAACAAGTTCAAACATGTTCTCCCCCGATTATCACTGTTTCATAAACTGTTTATGGACTGTGATCAGCGGTGATCCTCGGGATCACCGCTGATCACTGCTTCATAAACGGACACCTTAATGGGGTATTCTGGAATGAACATCTTTTTCCTTACTTGTGAATATGCCAACTGCGGCTCCCCTGTTTAATCCTTTCATGACTTATGCCGCGTACACACGAGCGGACTTTACGGCAGACTTTGCCCGGCGGACTTTCCGAATGAACGGACTTGCCTACACACAATCAACCAAAGTCCGTCGAATTTATACGTGATGATGTACGACCGGACTAAAACAAGGAAGTTCATAGCCAGTAGCCAATAGCTGCCCTAGCGTGGCTTTTTGTCCGTCGAACTAGCATACAGATGAGCGGACTTTTCCACCGGACTCGAGTTCAACGGATAGATTTAAAACATGTTTCAAATTTAAGTCCATCCAACTTTTGAGAAAACAAAGTCCGCTGGAGCCCACACACGATTGAATTGTCCGACGAAATCCCGTCTGCCGGGCAAAGTCTGCCGTAAAGTCCGCTCGTGTGTACGCGGCATAAGCCTATTTCTGACATTTGGTGTTTACAAGTTAAAATCTGTATTTTTTGCTAGAAAATTACTTAGAACACCCAAACATTATGTATATTTTTTAGCAGAGCATCTAGAGAATAAAATGGCGATTGTTGCAATATTTTATGTCACACGGTATTCGTGCAACGGTCTTTTAAACGCAACTTTTGGGGGAAAAAAAAAAAGACACTTTCATGAATTTTAAAAAAACAAAACAGTAAAGTTAGCCCAATTTTTGTATAATGTGAAAGATGATGTTATGCTGACTAAATAGATGCCAAACATGTCACGCTCTTTAAAATTGCGCACACTTGTGGAATGGCGACAAACTACGGTACCTAAAAATCTCCATAGGCAACGATTTAAATTTTTTTTACGGTTACCAGGTTAGAGTTACAGAGTAAGTCTAGTGCTAGAATTATTGCTCTCCCTCTGACAATCGCGGCGATACCTCACATGTGTGATTTGAACACCGTTTACATATGCAGGCGCGACTTCCATATGCGTTTTCTTTGCTTGTTGCGGGGACAGGGGCGTATTTATTTTTTTACATTGTGTTTTTAAAAAAAATAAAAATAATATTAATAAAAAAATTTTGATCACTTTTATTGCTGTCACAAGGAATGTAAACATCCCTTGTGACAGTAATAGGTGGTGACAGGTACTCTTTATGGAGGGATCAGGGGTCTAAAATGTCCCCTCCCACTCTCTCCTGGGATAACAACCGAGCGGCTTTTAGCCGCATCGGTTGTTATCCCTGGAAAGCCGACCGCCCACTCTAAAAAACGGTACCGGGATGATGCCTGCAGCTGCGGGCATCATCCCGGTATAACCCCCGAAAGCCGAGGCCACATATATGCGTACGCTCGGCGGGAAGTAGTTAATAATGATGATAGTTCTTTCATAAATGATTGTGTGGGATCACCGCTGAGGCGTGTGCATGTTTCAGAGTCAGATAGCTGACGCATAGACTTGGCCTTATATGCCTCACTATCCATGATGACCACTAGCCCTCCTTTGGCTGCATTTCTAATGACAATACTGTCATCATCCTTGAGATCTTTTATTGCTATTTTTTCATCTGCAGTGAGATTATCCTGCACACAACTCACCACAGACTTACGGGCTAGACGAGTCAAATCCCTCTCAGTCTCTGGAACAGATCCATATCCTTGCCGCGTGAACAAACAGGGTAAAAATCTGATCTCAGTTTAACCACTTCTGCCCCGGAAAAATTAACCCCCTTCCTTACCAGAGCACTTTTTGCGATACGGCACTGCGTCGCTTTAACCGACAATTGCGTGCTCGTGCAACCAAACAAAATTGACGTCCTTTTTTTTCCCACAAATAGCTTTCCTTTGGTGGTATTTGATCACCTCTGTAGTTTTTATTTTTTGCACTATAAACAAAAAAACAAAAAAAAAAAAACCGACGATTTTGAAAAAACAAAAAAAAAACATTTTTTACTTTTTGCTATAATAAATATTCCCCCCCCCCCCCCACCAAAAAAATATAAAAAAACTAATTTTTTTCCTCAGTTTAGGCCGTTATGTATTCTACATATTTTTGGTAAAAACACATGCACAAACAATGTGAGCATGGGATCAACAACTGCAAAAAACAAAAATGCATCAAATCTTTGGGCCCATCTAAGGCTTCATGTACACGGGACATTTTTACAAACTCTCCTGAACGATTTAACTTGACAGATAGTAACCCATGTTTAAAGCGATTTAAAAAAAAAAAAAAATAGCCAAAATGCCTGTAAACAAAACGCAGCTAAACGCAAGTTACTGCGTTTAGAAGGGTGTGGTGCTTGAACTGCCTCTAAACTCAGCTTCTGAACACATTTTTTTTCTATTCCAAAAAAACTGAACTGCCTAGAAATGACTGTAAATGACCCTGTGTACATGTACTGATAAGATAACAGAGGAGAGTTCAGGAGCAGTTGAAAAAAATGCCCAACTGCTCCTAAACATCTGTTTACCAGCAGCAGTGTACGGCCTTATGCAGCGTACAAATGGGCGAACTCTCTGACCGGACTGGTCCGACGGATTTTTGACAGACTTCCGATGGACTTTTTTTTAACAAACGGACTTGCCTACACACAACCGGACTTTCCGGCGGACCTAGTTCCCGAAGGAGTTACGGCGGACTTTCCAAATGAACGGACTTGCCGTTCATTTTGAACGTGACTCAAGTACGACGGGACTAGAAAAGTAAGTCAATCTCGCTGCTTTTATCGTCGAGTTTGACGCCTTGCGAGCCCCGTCGCGGGGCATACCAGGTACCTTAGGTCTGGTATGGATTTTAAAAGGGAACCCCCTACGCCTAAAACACGGCATGGGGGTCCCCCCAAAATCCATACCAGACCCTTACACAAGCACACAGCCCGGCAGGTCAGGAAAGGGGGTGGGGACGAGCGAGTGTCCCACCTCCTGAACCGTACCAGGCCGCATGCCCTCAACATGGGGGAGGGGGGGCTGGGGGCTGCGGGCCCCCCCACCCCAAAGAACCTTGTCCCCATGTTGATGAGGACAAGGGCCCCTTCCCGACAACCCTGGCCATTGATTACCGGGGTCTGCGGGCGGGGGGCTTATCGGAATTCGGGAGCCCCTTTTAATAAGGGGGCCCCCAGATCCCGGCCCCCCACCCTATGTGAATGAGTATGGGGTACATCGTTCCCCTATCCATTCAACTAGGGAAAAAAGTGTAAAAAAAATGATGTTGACCACGCCCCTTTATGACGTCACAATCCCAGCATGCCCCGGGACTGTGACGTCATAAGGGGGCGGGGTCACCGCCTATATAAGTCATTGTGGAGCGCTCACACACCATTACAGCGGGAGAGAGCGTCGTGTCAACATCGGAAGAAGAGAAGAGGGAAGAAAACGACGCAGAAGTCTGGGCCACCGCTAGCGAAAGAGCGGCAGAAGATAGCGGAGGAGTCCGGCAGAAAAAACGGACACCGGGAGAAGAGGTCGAACACCGGGAGAAGAGGCCGGAGAGCAGAAGAACCGGACACCGGGAGAAGAGGCCGGAGACAGCGGCGAAGTCGGGAGAAGACCCCCGAAGTCGAAAGAAGACCCCCGGAGCTGTCTAATAAAATTACTTTAAAAACCTGTGTAGTGTGTTTTTTTTATTGACACTTTTTCCCTAGGTGAATGGGTAGGGGAACGATGTACCCCATACTCATTCACATAGGGTGGGGGGCCGGGATCTGGGGGCCCCCTTATTAAAGGGGGCTCCCGGATTCCGATAAGCCCCCCGCCCGCAGACCCCGACAACCAACGGCCAGGATTGTCTGGAAGAGGCCCTTGTCCTCATCAACATGGAGACAAGGTGCTTTGGGGTGGGGTGAGAGCATGCGGCCTGGTGGTTCAGGAGGGGGGGCGCTCGCTCATCCCCACCCCTTTCCTGACTGTCCGGGCTGCGTGCTCAGATAGGGGTCTGGTATGGATTTTGGGGGGACCCCACGCCTCCCCCTCGCCGCAATAGGAAAATTTGTTTTTCCTACTGCAGCGAACGCGAGATATAGTACCCAGCCCTTGCGTCGTATCTGGTCCGTCGGACCAGCATACAGACGAACGGGCTTTCCGTTAGGAACCGAGTCCGGCGGAGTTAAGACGTAAAGATTTGAAGCAGGTTTCAAATCTAAAGTCCGTCGGATTTCCGACCGAAACGGTCCGTCGGAAGTCCAATGCAGCCCACACACAGTCGGATTGTCCGCCGGATTCGGTCCGTCATACCAGTCCGGTCGGAAAGTCCGCCCGTGTGTACGCTGCATTAGAGTTCATCATGTTGAATTAGATAATGAAGCACAGAGATAAACTGAATTACGAAGTGAAATAACACAATCCCACCAAACAACAATAAAAGATATGTTTCAGAAAAAAGCTAAGTGGCTAAATTTGGATGGAAGATCCCAACAGCTGGACAAAGCAATCACAGAGATGATGGTTACGGATAACTAGCCATTTACAATGGTGTCTGATTCTGGATTTCAGCGGTTAATGTCCATAGCTGAGCCAAGATACCCGATGAAGAGTGAAAGTATTATCGAACCAAAATGCTGGGAAAGATACACCAAAAGGTAGTTGAGAAAGTAAAGGCTATGCTGCAACCAGAGAATGCTGGCAACTCACTCACATTCACGACTGACTGCTGGTCAGGACCAACATAGTAACTAATGAGTCTTACATGCCACTTCATTGACAGTGGATGGACAAAAAGGCAACTGGTGTTGAATACAAAAGGTGATGCAAGGATCCCACACTGGGGAGTACGTTAGAGAAATGTTTCTAGGCATGCTTCAAGACTGGGGAATAAACAAAGACCGAGCGATGCTTGTGCTTCGTGACAGCGGCACAAACATGGTGAAAGGAATGAGGTTTGCTGAAGTGTCAGACCTCGGTTGCATGGCACACACCTTGCAACTTGTGATAAATGATGGTCTGTCAAGCCAGAGTGCTTTAATAGATATAATTGGCATGCTGAAGAGTTGCGCAGGCTATTTCCACCATTCAGTCTTTGCCCAGCAGCGACTGAGGTGCATTCAGGCAGACCTTGGCCTACCCAAACACAGCCCAATTCAGGCTGTTCCACTACGGCTGGTTCCGGATCTTGCTGGGGTGGAATGCACGCTGAGACGTGGAGAGACTGTGTCTATTCCGGCTAAAGATCGCTGTACTTATTGGTGCTAGCAGACGAGCACCTTAATATGTGAGTGAGCACTTCTATTTCCTTACTGGTGTTTGAGCTACATTTAAAACATATTGCGCTGATTATTTCTGTTTACACCAAGTCAAATAGCCTTGTGAACACAAAGATTGCCCTCCAAAAGAAGTATCCCATTGTTATAGTTGGTGAATCTGCAAATCTTCTCACGCGAGTGAGGCTCGGCTGTGGTCCGTGGAACACAGGGGAATCACGGACTTACAGGTTTTTCATTGCTTACCATCTTTGCACTAAATGTAAAACCACAGTTTTGTTTACAAATAAAAGGAGTCCTAACGGTATTGCGCTACGGAGTATTATTTTTCTTGCATATACTGCTTACTACCGAGGTGAAGGGGCCAATAAGAAACAACACAGCGGAGAGCACGGAGTGAAGCACCTGTACCTTAAAGCGGAGTTCCATCCAAAAGTGGAACTGCCGCTCATTTGTGGCCCCCCCAAGTGTCATCTTTGGCAGGTATCCTGTTCCCACTTCCGGGAGCTACAGCCGCGGCTGTTGACGTCGCCGCTCAGCTCCCTCCTCCTCCTCCCCCTGCCGCCAGTCCAGTAGGAGAGAGGAGCGCAGCCTAGCGCATGCAGAGTACGGTGCCCAGCGTGAAGCTGTAAGGCTACACTACCGGATTCCCTTACCCGCGATGGCGGCGGCAGGACCCGACAGCTGATGAAAACATCAGCTACAGTGCCGATACTGCTGGACTCCAGGACAGGCAAGTGTCCTATTATTAACCACTTCAATACCAGGCCTATTCTGGCACTCCTCTGCTACATGTAAAATTCATAATTTTTTTGCTAGAAAATTACTCAGAACCCCCAAACATTATATATGTGTCTTTTTAGCAGACACCCTAGGGAATAAAATGGCGGCCATTGTAACTTTTTATCTTGCACGGTATTTGCGCAATAATTTTTCAAACGCCTTTTTTTTGGAAAAAAAAACAGTTTCATGAATTAAAAAATAACAAAACAGTAAAGAGAGCTCAATTTTTTTGTATAATGTGAAAGATAATGTTACGCCGAATAAATAGATATCCAACATGTCATGCTTTAAAATTGCGCACACTCATGGAATGGCGCCAAACTTCGGTACTTAAAAATCTCTAGAGGGCGACGCTTTAAAATTTTTTACAGGTTACCAGTTTAGGGTTACAGAGGAAGTCTAGTGCTAGAATTGTTGCTCTCGCTCTAACGCACGCGGCGATACCTCACATGTGTGGTTTGAACGGCGTTTACATATGTGGGTGGGACTTACGTGTGTTCTCGCTACTAGGCACAAACTACCGGGAACAGGAGTGTTTTAAATTTTTTTTTATTATTTTACACTTTTTTTTTTACACTGATCACTTTTATTCCTATTACAAGTAATGTAAACATCCCTTGTAATAGGAATCTATCGTGACAGGTCCTCTTTATGGAGAGATGTGGGGTCAATAAGACCCCACATCTCTCCTCCAGGCTGTAAAGCATGAGATAGGAAAAAAAAAAATTCACCAATCTCATGCTGACAGCCGCGATCGCGGCTTTGTTTACATGCGAAGTCTGGGCGTGACGTCATCGCGCCCGGGCATCATACGGTCATAGAGATGACTGGTGACCATTTGGTCACCTGAAATCTCTATGGTCGTCATCCAGCCGCGTCCAATTCTTTCTCCGGGCCCCCGATGGCACGGGAGAGCCCGGAGAAGCAGCGGATGGTGGCGGGACGTCCCCTTCAAGAACGATCAAGCAGTGGAACTGCTGCTATGATCGTTATCGTGCACAGATACCGCCTGCAAATGATATCTGAATGCCTGTAGCTGCAGGCATCATTCAGATATCCCCGCACAAAGTCAAGGACGTCATATAAGGGCATGCGGTATTGAAGTGGTTAAAAGCCAGCAGCTGTGTGTGTAGCTGCTGGCTTTTAATTTTTGAAATGGTGGGCAGACCTCCGCTTTAACCACTTAAGCCCCAGACCATTTGGCTGGCCAAAGACCAGAGCACTTTTTGCGATTCGACACTGCGTCGCTTTAACTGACAATTGCGCGGTCGTGTGACGCGGCTCTCAAACAAAATTGATGTCCTTTTTTTTCCCCACAAATAGAGCTTTCTTTTGGTGGTATTTGATCACCTCTGTGGTTTTTATTTTTTGCGCTATAAACAAAAAAAAAGCGTCAATTTTGAAAAAAAAACGCATTATTTTTTACCATAACAAATATTCCCAAAAAATATATAAAAAAACAAAACAAAATTTCTTCCTCAGTTTAGGCCGATACATATTCTTCTACATATTTTTGTTAAAATAAATAAATCGCAATAAGCGTTTATTGATTGGTTTGTGCAAAAGTTATAGCGTCTACAAAATAGGGGATAGTTTTATGGAATTTTTATTAATAATTTTTTTACTAGTAATGGCGGCGATCAACTATTTTTATCGTGACTGCGACATTATGGTGGACAGATCGGAGACTTCTGGTGCTATTTTGGGACCATTCACATTTATACAGTGATCACTGCGATTAAAAATGCATTGATTACTGTGTAAAAGTGACTGTCAGTGAAGGGGTTAACCACTAGGTGGCGCTGTAGGGGGTTAAGTGTGTCCTAGGGAGCGATTTTAACTGTGGGGGGGCTGTGTGTGAAACGACACTGATCACCTGATTACAGGTAGCTGTGATCAGTGTCATTAGGCAGAACGGGGAAATGCTTGTTTACATTAGCATCACCCCGTTCTTCCTCACCGTGAGACGATCACGGGTATCCCCGCGTACATCGAGTCCGCGGAACCCGTGATCATGCTCACGGAGTTCCCGGCAAGCGCGCGCTCCCACAAGCCGCCCTTTTAAAGGGCAACGTACAGGTACGTTAATCTGCCTGTACGTGCCCTTCTGCCGCAGTATATCTTCGTGAGGTGGTCGGGAAGCGGTTAGTCTAGGAAGCACAGAGAAAAAGAGGCACAAGTCACCTTGTTTTTGTGTTTTGTTTTTTGGAAGGATGTTTTTCTATTTTTGATGGATTGTTTATTTTTTGAACTAGTAATCATTTTCAGGATCTGAACACACCGATTTGCTGACACACGGATTTTTTCACAAACTGTCAAAAGTTTTTTTAAATGTCACTTTATTGCACTTAGCAAATATATTTTTTCCTGCATTACTTATGATAATTGATACATCTATTATATTTATTTGCACTTGTCACTTTATTGAAAGGATTATTTTTTACATACACATTGTTGAATATATATGCACAGAGGTCACATTACAGCACTTTAATAGGATCCCAGAGCAGCGCTACATCTTCCTTTAACCCTTTCCGCTTATACTACTCAGACACTCTCTAGGTAGGTGTCACGGTTGAGGCAGCAGCTTTCTCCAGAATAGGATTCTCCATCAGCGCAGAGCAACACTTTTACTATTTGACATGAACTTTAATGGCACCTCAGTCTTAGTCTGTAGGATTCAATATGGAGTTCCTCACCCTTTGCAGCTAAAACAGCTTCAACTCTTCTGGGAAGGCTGTCCACAAGGTTTAGGAGTGTGTCTATGGGAATATTTGATCATTCTTCCAGAAGCATATTTGTGAGGTCAGACACTGATGTGGACGAGAAGGCCTGGCTCACAGTCTCCACTCTAATTCATCCCAAAGGTGTTCTATTGGGTTGGCGTCAGGACACTGTGCAGGCCAGTCAAGTTCCTCCACCCCAAACTCGCTCATCCATGTCTTTATGGATCTTGCTTGGATGGAAGGGGCCATCCCCAAGCTGTTCCCACAAAGCAGGGAGCATGAAATTGTCCAAAATGTTTTGGTACGCTGACGCCTTAAGAGTTCCCTTACATGGAACTAAGGGGCCAAGCCCAACCTCTGAAAGACAACCCCTCACCATAATCCCTCCTCCACCAAATGATTTGGACCAGTGCACAAAGCAAGGACCATAAAGACATGGATCTTGGCAATAAACAATGCTGCGTCTTTGGTGTCCATAGGAGGAATAGCACCCCCTCATTGGAGCCCCATTTTTGGTGTCAGTGGGAGGAGTTGTGCCCTATTTTTGGTGTCAGTGGGAAGAATTCCGATCCTTCAAATGGTGTCAGTGGGGGGTAAATATGCCCCATTGCAGGCATTAGTGGATGAAAATAGTGCCCCAAGAGCCAAAAAAAAAAGCAAGCAAAGGGCCACATCTGGCCCCCAGGCTGCAGTTTGGAGACTCCTGATCTAGAGCAAGCAAACAGATCAGGAGTTCAGACTTCATTCTATAGCCAGCCATACATAGATTAAAATTCAGTTAGGTCAGCAGGAACTGGACGAATGTATGGCCGCTCCCGTTCATTAGAATCCAATCTATCGACTGACTTTTCAAGAACCAGCTTGTTGGTAAATTGGTAGTTTTTGCTTGATCAGACGACTGCAGAGCTGATCAATGTATTGATGGCAGGGGAATTCCGTTGTCAGGATACAATGACACAGAGGGGAAGATTCCCTCATTCGTATTGAATGTGGATGGGGTAATCAGTTCAGTTTTTTTTTTTTTTTTTTTTTTTTTAGCAAAAAACAGAACCATTTACAGACAAGCCTAACATTCTAATGTTCATCAAGAAAAAGAAGCAGCCAGCAACTCCATAAACAAACGTATTTATTGTAAAGCCTTCACAGTGAGTACAGTCAGCACCAGACGTGTTTCGCCGATGAGTCTTATCGCCAAAACTCGTCTGTCGCTGACTGTACTCACTGTGAAGGCTTTACAATAAATACGTTTGAGATTATGGAGTTGCCGGCTTTTTCTTGCTGACCGTTTGTCTATTGGTGTGTAGGAGGACACCTCGGCTTGGACACCCTAACTGCAAACTTCCAAAGTAAGACCATTTCCCACTGTTCTGAGCCATACAATCTTTGATTGAATTTAACTTTCTAATGTGGTAGACAACTGTCATTCATGGATCAAAATTCAGCCAGTTTAGCAGCGACTGGATGAATTGTGATCTATGTATGGGCACTGTGGTTGTACAGAAGTAGTTCTACCAATCGACTTCTGTACAACCACCCTGTCAGTTTTTCATTGCTTGATCAGTGCTGCAGGTTGTAGCCTACAACACCGATCAGTGTAATCTGATGGCAGGGTAGTCTCCCCGCTGTTAGAATATAATAGTTCAGCAGGGAGGATTCCCCCATCTACACACTTGATCAAGTCTGTTTTTGTTGTTGAACACGCTGGTTGAAAAAAAAAAAAAAAAAAAGGCTCATCTTTGGGCTGCTTTAGGAGACCTTGAATTGGTTGCATAGATCTTATATAAAATGTGTCTGATAAGAAGATCTATTTGTCCTGAATAACAGCAACTGTACTTCCACATTCATTTCCTAACTGAAAATTTCCATTGCAGGTTTTGTTGCTATGAAACAATACAGACAGTTCTTATCTCTTGCAAACCCGGATGATTGTTACACGTGAGGCTCAAATAATTTCGAGCTGTAGTGAATGTCAGTGACTCAAATGCTCATGCCCCACTTACAAAGCTACACTACATTTCTGCAGGAAACACATCATATCCTCACTTCCAGTCAGAAGCAGCACAATATAACTAGCGACAAGACACATGCACCAGTTTTAGATCTCAAAGTCTGTCCCTCTGGCTGGTTTTTAAACACCTAGAGGATGATTTACTAAAGGCAAAATATACTGCACACTTGTGCATTTGCTCTAGATCTGAGGGAAAGCTCTGCTGGTTTCTATCATCCAATCATGTACAAACAAAAATGTTTTTTTATTTTACTTGCAGGTGATTGAGCATTCTTTGCAAAGTGAATGCTTTACCTAATTTACTAAGCTATGGAGCAAGTGAACTTACAGTGCACGGTATATTTGCCTTTAGTAAATCAACCCTCTAGTCTAGCACTCTGCATGATTTCTGGTTTATAGGTACATGTACAGGAGGGACGGAGGGGTGATGATCACTTGTTAAAGTGTACCTTCATCCAAAACCTTCTATTCTATTATTGGATAGAGTAGGGGTTTGGTTAGACAGCAATGTCAGGTTTTTATTGCCATCTGTGTCCCTGGGGTGATGCATTCTCTTGATTTGTCCCGGTGACCATTATTACCACACACACAAAGTAAGGGGGAAATCAACATTTTTCAATAGACAGCAAAACATGAGGCAAGGGAATGGGAACCCCTATTTGGTGACAACTGTTAAGAGATCTTCCCCACACTTTATACAGATTGCTACTTGTTATGTCTCCATGAGAACAAGTAATTGAACACCTCCTTGGATTCTAACCTTTATCCAATTCTATCAGAATAGAAAATAAATGGAAAGGGGGCAGGGGTTTTTACACTCTAAGGTAGCCTTAGATACAAATTGCCTAAAGCCGCCAAGTCTCCCGCATAGTCATCCAGCTACTGTAAACTGTATGCGAGGTCAGGGAGTTGGCAGGGTCACAGCTGTCAGACATCTGGAAAAATCTCACCCTCCACTCAAGCTGAAGCAAAAGATGTATATACAGACAAAGTGTGCATCAGGGGAAAAAATATATATTTTCTAGTTTAGAATAGTTGGAATGGATTAGAATGATGAGTACTGAGCATCAATGGGCACACAATGACCACCAATGTTATGAGGGAAAACACCACTGACCTGCAACATTAAAAAGGAGGCACACACCACCAACCACCACCAGAAAAGGAACTTCCTGACCACTCATATCTGCAAGATGTTCTTGCAATAAATAGCCCTGACTCCTGCACTGTATACAGCGTTTGCTAAACTAAACAATTCTGATTCAAAGCGATAAGCTCAGTCTTAAAAAGCAATATAACATTAATTTGGGTAGCAGAGTAACTGTCAGTCCAAACTATAACACTGAAAAATGGCCTGGTAACAAAGGGGTACATACAGGCTAGCGCTCAAGTGATTCATTTGTTCATTAAAAAAAGAGAGGTTGTGTTATACTTTAGTCCCGGTTCACACTGGTGTAATGCGGGAAACTCTGCAATTCAGTGCGGGTTCCTGCATTGAACCTGAATCACAGAATTACACACTGGTTCAGACTGACATCTGCGAACGGCTAGGGGTGTCAATGTAAAGTTAATGACACCCCCAGATCAGTTTGCAGTGCAAACTGCTTAATGGTGCAGGAATCGGATCGCAAAGGTGTGAACACCAACGTGATCCAATTCCAATGCGGACCAAATAAAGGATCCTGAACCATTCTGGTGTGAATGCGATGCGATGCGATGCGATCTCATCTATACAGTTTGTATGGCTGAATTCGCATCGCACAAGTGTGAACCCAGCCTTATATATAATCTGGTCTTGTCTGGATTGCTAACTAGTTCCTAAACTACAATATATTTGTATGATATCTTACAAAGCTTGTTTCTTACTGTGATTCATTCATTTTATGAGCAAAACTGAAAAAGCAGTGCCAACTGTACTCCACCCAGAAGAGCCAAAGCCATGTGCTGACATATCATGAATATTTGTAGCTGCCATTCTGCTGAAGATCACAGCAGACGTGCAGGTCACACCTTACTTTATTGTCTTATTCAGTTCTATATTTATGTCTTGGTTTTGAGTTTAGGCCTCATGCACACTGGCAGTACTGAATTTAGCTTTCTAGGCAGAGGAGAAATTATCTGGGAAATAAACAACTTTTATTCCTTCCAGGTCACTTTCTTCTGCTTTAGGGTCCGTTCACAACGTGGTTCAGGATATCGCGTTCCTTGCACATTTCCCGCATCGCGTTCAAAATGTACTGGGTGTGGGAGCTGCTGCGGGTGTCAATGTATTCCTAACACCGCGAATGCAGTGCATCTGCCTGCAACAGATTGTATGGTACCACAGTACCATGTGATCCAGTTGCAGTGCGTTTTTAAAAGAAGTGCATGCACTACTTTTGGTGCAATCCAGTGCGATTTCAGCCCAGCCAAATGAAAAAAAAATTATATATCTGCACTGAATTGCATAGGAGTCACACAGGAACAAGGACCACATACCTCTGTGATTCAGGTGTGAACACGCCCTTAAAGCAGAAGTAAACCCATTGATTTAACAGCTCTCAGGCCCAGTTCACACTTGTGCGATGCCAGACATCGCATGTAATTCGCAGCGCACTGCTGTTCACATTACATGTGATGTCTGTGCGGTGCGATTTCAGCCATACAGATAGTATGGCTGATAACGCACCGCATTCAGTCCAATCCATTCGGAACTGCCATGCGAGATGGTGCGATCGCAGAGTTCTCGCATCGGCACCAGTGTGAACCGGGCCTAAAAAAAAAAAAAAAAAAAAAAAAAACCACTTACATTCTCAGCACATGCTGGGAATGTAACCATCACATTGGTTGTGCTGTCTACCAAACTGTCAAAACCATCCAATGGCTGGTGTCATAACTGATCACATGTGCAGCATCATGGCAGTTGAAAATCAAACAGAAGCCAAGATGGCAGCTTCCTTGGCTGAAACCGACAGGAGGGTTTACTTCCACTTTTAGGCTAGGTTCCCACTGCTGCGTTGTCCGAGATCGGATGCGATTCCCACCACACTGCAGTGCACATCACATCCGATCTCTGTGCGACGCGATTTCAGCCATACAGATAGTATGGCTGAATTCGCATTGCATTCGGACCAAACTCGTACAGGACCCTTTTTTTGGTCCACAGCAGAATCGGATCGCATGGGTGTTCACACCCATGGGACCTGATTCCTGTCCGAGTTTCCAGATCACACTGCGATATACGAACTGATTTAGGGGTGTCGTCAACTTTTAACTGACACTCCCAGCAGTTTGCATAGGGCAGTGTGAACTGCCGCCGGGAGACATGCGATGCGGGAAACCGCAGTAGATTCGCAGCGTTCCTGCATCGCAGCAGTGGGAACCGGGCCTAAAGCAGATTAATGCATTCAGACATATTTAGTCACCTATATATGCGTTCAGCAACATTCAAAACCAACAAACTGGGACAATGCAATTTTTTTCTTGATTTGGTAAATATTTGCATCTGAATGTCTAACATACAAATGTACATAGAAAGCCATAGGGTGCATTCAGATCGGTTTAAGAATATTCACTTTGCAGACATTAACGGTCCACTTTTGACACTAGTAGGGTTGCACCGATATTAGCATACTTGTACTCATGCAAATGCTCCGATGCCTAATCTGATACCTCCCAGAAGTGGGCGGAGAGAAGACAGGGGGAGTCAGTGTGCCGTAGTTCTCTCAGATTACCGCTACCTTTCATATTGTGCCATACCGACCCAAAAAAAAAAAAAAAAAAAAAACACCTTTCTGCGCATGCGCAATGTGTTCCACAGTGTTATGCGTTCCACACACTTTATGATGGGACGGGTAGCGACAGTCTGAAAGAACAACCAGCAGATTTGGACGAATGCGCATGCAGAGCGGGAGCACGCACCGACAATTACAGATCAGATTGTTATCGAGCCCATCGGATTCTTGCCCCAATTACAACCCATTCAAACATCTTACTACACCCAGCTTTGTCTTGAAACTCAGAGTAATTTTAGCAAGTGCTGCCTTTCAGTGCCCATCAGTGCTGCATAAGAAGATATCATTAGTCTGTATTGTGCTTTGAAAACTGTCACATGACATTAAAAAAAGTATTGGTAATGGCGAGTACTCGAAAAAAAGTATTGGTACTTGTACTCTGTCTTAAAAGAAAAAAAGAAAAATTTGGTATTGGTGCAACCCTAGACACTCATGTACATGATCTTTTAGAATTTATACAACAGTATATAAAACTACTGTCCCAAATAAAATACTTTTTTTTAAAAAAAAAGGAAAGTTTAAAGTGATTGTAAAGTCTCATTTAAAAAAAAACTTAAAAACAAACAATGTTATACTTGCCTACTCTGTGTAGTGGTTTTGCAGAGCAGCCCGGATCCTCCTCTTCTCGGGTCCCTCTTTGGTGCTTCTAGCCCCTCCCTCCTGTCGAGGGCCACCACAGCAAGCCGCTTGCTATGGGGACACCAGAGCGAAGCTGCAGCTCCATTTGTCTATTCAGACACAGAGTTACCATTCAGTTTGATTTGCTGACTTTGACAGCTGCGGGAGCCAATGGCGCGGTTTCTTTGTCTCAGCCAATCAGGAGGGAGAGTCAGGGACGGCCGAGGGCATTGCTTGACAGAGAGGGGCTCAGTTAAGTGTTAGGTGGTGCTGGGGGGGCTGCTACATACAGGCGGCTTTTTATCTTAATGAAAAGAATGCATTAGGATAAAAAAAAAAACTTCTGCCTTTACAACTCCTTTACAACTCTTTTAACTACAAGGGTTTTACAATAAATCTGACGTTCCGCCTTTCCACACACAAGATACTGTATTATATACTTTCAGCACTCATGTGACCTGCACTCACTCAGACTACACATTGTAACAAGGTAAGGGGCTGCAGCAGGGGGGTGAACTGAGACATTTGTATACACAGCCGAAAACATAAAAATAAAGCTTGGTACCCACTGTATATTTTTTTTCATTCAACCCAGTGGGCTGAACGAAAAAACTGACAGATCGATGTACTAACACAAGCAATTTTAGTACCGTGATCTCCCCGCTGTCCTAATGTGTTTCTGACGGGTACCTAAGACCACCCCCACCAGAACATACCAGTAAGCGCTCGCAGCCATTGGCTCCCAGCACTGATTGGATGCCGACTGGATAGTGGTTTTCCAGCATGCCCATTCAACAAAAGCTGGTCGGCCCATATATACCCATCATTACTGTGCAAGCAACAAGGATTACATAACTGTCACCCCTTGGGCAACCCTAGTCCTTAGCCCAGGTCAAAGATGAGGACCCTCAATACAAAATGAACAAAGATGGTACCTTTAGGGGAGATAAATGAAGGCACTGTCAGGGGAAATACTATCATCTATGAGATGTGATATATACGAGGGGGTAACACCTGCACTTCAGCATGCATGTAAAATATGATACTGAAAAGGTTTGTATACTGTAATTCTACCAGATGTAGTAAAATAATGGTAATCGCTCATCCCAAATTCAGGTGCTGATAATAAAACAAATTACTAAAACACGTATTCTCAAAACTGAGTTATTCAGATGTACTAAACTGCAGAACTGCTATGAAGCGGATGTAGTTTATAAAAGCAGTTTGAAATTTGACTACATGACTCTACATAGACTTTCCACTATCTCTGTACAAGGAAACTGATGCAGTGACAGCTTCCTGTTACTCAAGCGATGACACCGCCAGAAAGCAGTAGTAGAATAAAGCCACAGCCTGCACAAGACAGCATCTTTTACAAACATAAAGCTTCATCCACATGGGCATTTGTACATGTACAGAGTAAAAAATGTTTTTGGGTGCAGTGTACAGTCTATCGAAATCAATGACAGGCTGATATACACAGTAGCTGTACACTCTTCGGAGCAGTATTCAGGCTTAGGGCTGTATATGTTCAGGGACGTATGACCCAAATGTTGAATTTCTGCACTCGGGGTATACATCTCTGAACACATAGGGCCCTAAAAGACAAGTACCGCTCAGAACAATGCCAAGCTGCTGTATGTGTCCATCGGTTATTAATATTGACATGCATTTGGCAGTATAGTGCAGCCTTGGCCTCCCTTGTGCCCCAAAAATGCCCAGTTTTTATGCTGTATGAGACAAACCGCCTGTGTACACCAGCCCTAGCAGGTGCTCTGCAGTGATAATAAAACATCAGTGTTATGCAGCAACCCAGAACTACAGATCAGATTTCATGTCTTTTGACCTGACTGATGGGAACGGAATTATTTCAAATTGTATCTGCCAATCCAGGTTTAGGTAAAATAAAGCTGTAACTGGTCCTGGATTGTTCATATTCTGCTGAAGATGTCAGAACGAGAGAATTTAAAGTGTGCCTTCACTTTTTTCAGTGCACCTATCCTTTAACCCTAAAGATTAAAAGAACATATTTGTACCTTTCAATCATTGCTATATCAGCACTGTTATTCCTGTGCAGGCTTTCAGTGTAATAGTGTTAATTGTACTTGCAAAAGTCTGCCCAGTCACTTCCTGTAAAAGGATGACAACGCTGCCTTCCAGGGTCTGCATGCAGAAGCTGTGTGATCCCAGGGCAATGGACTACAACATGAGCGGTTTGTGCACCCAATCACCTCTGCAATCTCTTATTTGAACTCTTCAGAAGGGCGTACCACTAAAAGGCTCATGAGACTTGTAGTTCTTTAGCATATCTGCAGAGAAAAGTAACACGAGGCCTGCACAGGCAATGAAAGTACTTTGGTTTTACAGCCATGATGTGTTGGAATCCAAAATACATCAAAATTAGGTTAACCCTCTTCCACGGGGGTTAAAATGGCTACTTGCAAGAAAATTTGTGCGTCGCATAGGGCCAGTCCATTCACTTGAATGAGCTGCTCTACACTCCTTTGTCACTCGAAAAGACCTCCTTTTTTGGGTGACAAGCTTCACGCGATTTTGGAAAGCGCAGTTTGACAACTGTTGTACCGTTCTGCCGCGTGACAATCGCAGCAGAATCGCAGTGGGCTTGGGGTGCCATTAAGGGAGAACAGCACCCAGACGTGTGCTGCACATTGTGCGGTGATCGCCATGCGATTAGGAACCGCGGGCAGAATCGCAGCGATTCTGCCGGCAATTCCAAGTCACGAAGTGTAAATGGAACCTAAAAAAAGACATCTAAATGCCACAGGCATTTTAATTGGCTTCCTGTTTGTGTAGTCACTGTGACTGGGACCCCATCCTACCAGCTAAAAAGTGAGCAGGAGATGTCAGTGATATCTTGGTCACAGTGCTAGAGGTGCACAATTAAGAACTCTACCAGCACAGAACAGCAACACTGTATGAATATAAATGGCAGAATAGTGTTCCATCCCAGTGCTGAGCTGCCACATATATTGGGACAGCTGATAGAAATTACAAAATGCATTTAAAGGGGTTCTAAAGCCCTAAGGTTTTTTACTTTATTGCATTTTACGCATTAAGATAAAAAAACCTTCTGTTCCCGCAGGATCCCCCAGCCCCACCCTTTTCTTACCAGAGTCCAATCCGATCCACTGATGAGCACAAAAGCAGCAGGTCTCGTCGCTGTCTCCCTGCTCATTGGGCAGATTGATAGCAGCAGGAGCCATTGGCTCCTGCTGCTGTCAATCAAATTCTATGACGAAGGAGTGGGAGGCGGGGCTGAGCCACCTGCTCTGTGTCAATAGATGCAGATAGGGCCACTCAGGGGCAAGCCTGCATGGTGTCCAAATGGAAAGTGGCTTTCCATGGGGGGAAGAGCACCAGCAGGGGACCCCAGAGGAAAAGCAATGTACAGAGCAGGTAAGTATAACATGCTTGTTATACTAATAAAAAAAATAAATAAATAAAAATAAACAAACAAAAAAAACACAGGTAGTTTAATGTCACTTTAACTCCTCCCCACCACCCAGCCCTTTAGGAGCTTCTAAATGTTAGGAGGCAGAGGCAGGCATTTCAGTCATGTCAGTCATTGGCTGTCACAGCGATCACATGATTGGAAAGCTCCCAATCGCAAGTATGCATTAGGGCTCTTTCACACTGGGGCGGGGCGGCGGTAAAGCGCCACTATTGTAAGCGGCGATTTACCGTCGGTATTTGGCCGCTAGTGGGGGGTAAAACCCCGAGAAAGGGTTAAAAACCACCGCAAAGCACCTCTGCAGAGGCGCTTTGCCAGCGGTATAGCCGCGCTGCCCCACTGATTTCAATGGTGCTCCTTCACCACTTCGATGATGATGCTAGCAGGACTTTTTTTTCCCATCCTGCTAGCGCACCGCTCCAGTGTGAAAGCCCTCGGGGCTTTCACACTGGAATCAAAGCAGCGGCACTTTAGGGTCGGTTTGCAGGCGCTATTATTAACGCAATAGCGCCTGCAAACCGCCCCAGTGTGAAAGGGCCCTTAGGAGCTTTCCGGCCTCTCGTCGTTACAGCCCACCTGCCGAGAGGCCGCACACATGAGCCATGTCAGTGGAAAGGGGTTAAGGGGAAAAAAAAGCAATCATGCAGAGCTAACTGCAGTGTTAATTTCAGCGACTAAAACATTTTAGTCGACTAAATGAATACTATTTTAGCCTAATAAAATACGACTAAAATAATTGCAGAAGACTAAAATGCCATTTTAGTCCTAAGACTAAAACTAAATCAAAATTTGCTGCCAAAATGAACACTGGCTAACTTGAGTTAGCAGTGTATGTAAACACTAATTCAGCTGCGTTTGAAATGTCTAATCAGATTCTGGATGCACAGAATTTTATTTTCTCTAAGCCCAGCGAAACTGACTGCACCTAAATACTCAATGTGAATGACACCATTGAACAATCATTACATGCATTTATATGTGTATAGAAATGTCCTCTAAAAGCATCTAAATGCAGGTCCGACACTGCCAGTGTGAATGAGGCCTTAAGGAAAAGAAAAAAGCCTTAAAAATAAAACTAATGCAGCAACCGTATCCAAGGACCAGTAAGAGAGATTAGATTACATTTTTGCTCCTGGGTTTAGATACACTTGCAAGTAAACCTAGTATGTGTTACTGAGGGTCTGATCATACTTTACATAGACAGATAATGAGCAGCTTCCTCAGCAATTCATTCATATTTCAAGCAATCAGAAGACCTCACACTTCACTGATGTACTCGGATCTGACAGATCACATCTGTCACAAAATCTTAAACTGGCCATACAATATGATTGTACAATCTCCATACCGGCCAGTCAATTTTATTTTATCATTTTACCCCATAGAGAAAGCCTTTAACTCATTTTTCAGGTCTTGGGGGCCCCTGCTAAAGTTCTTAGGGGGTCAACGGGAAGAATGTCCCCTTATAGTGGAGGGCACAATGCCCCCCCTAGGGCTCCTTTACACTAGCAATTCTCTATGAAGAATGACCCTGTGTTCAGATCGGTCTTCAAAGAGCATATGACAGACAGGAAGGAAGCGTTCTATCACCTTCTCATCTTTTAACCCCCTAAATGTCACACTCCCCAATGTAACTGTGTGCATTGCATTGTGGGGAGGCTGCAGCGTGCCCCCTATTAACTTGAAAGGGTCATATTTGGTGGGTGATCTTGCTTCAGCCCTGAGACAAAGCATCGGGCATGCAGAGTGTGCACAACCCCAGCCACTGCCTTTCCAGCTTAAGGCCCCATTCACACATGCGATTTGTCATGCAACTTTGGACAAGTCATTCCCCATGTTTTCCAATGATACCCATTCATATATGTCCAACTTTTAGGCCCCGGTTATATTGGAGCAACTGGCCATACCATTTTACAGGTCAAATGGCATGACAAGTTGCACCCTATTGTTGGCAATGGCCATATTCAAATCAATGAGACGCCGACTTTGTGGTGCCTCATCGATTTAAAAAAGTAGTTTCTGCACTAATTTTGGCAATTTCGGGTATGACTTGAATAGACATCTGTACATGAAGCAGCAAAGATATCTTCAAAGTCGCACCTGAAGTCACACTGACATGCGGCTTTGAAATTGTACGATCTCAGATGAAGTTGCACAATTCTAAAGCTGCATTCAATGTGTAAACGGGGGTTCTTGAAACTTGAGGGCCATAGACTTCAATGTTAACCCTCAAATAATGCATGAAAGTTGGACCTGAATGTTATACAATGCAAGAGTTGACAATTATCACTGGTCAAAGCCGTATCCAAGTTGCACCCATCCAAAGTTGCACTTCAAAGTCAACACAACTTCAGAGTCGTACAAGTATGAATGGAGCCTAAAGAGAGAGCAGTAAAACAGCAGCTCAACGTGGTTTTACCTGCAGCCGCCCCCCCCCAAAACTGCTCCTGTAAAAAAACCTTCACAGACAGATAAACAGATGTGGTGTGATGCCCCTGGCTCTGGTTAAGATCAGCTGCTCTGAACAATCTCCTTTATGTTTACCAAAACTATGGAATATGATAACAAACCGGATCAGACAGGCCCTTCCTGTCATGGCTTTTAGTAGCTGACCACACACATTACAATCTGATTGTACAACCATCATACAATCTTTTAGATCCACCAACACAATATAGTAGAAGCTCCTTAGGTTTTGGTTCACTCTAGGGGTCGACCGATTATTTGGGGCCGATATTCACATTTTTCAAATAATCGGTATTGGTCAGAAACTAACTTACCGATACTGGTCAGACCTCCTCCCCCAGTCCCCGTGTGGCACTTGCTGCAGTCTCTGCCAATCTCTGCCAGCGGTGCAGCAGAGAGATGACATCACCACTGTCCCCCCCCCCCCACACCAGGGCCATGAAGGCTGCTCTGGACAGATCGTTACATCATCTCTCACCGACCAGATGTGGAAGTTCACCCACTCGGACACCGCTAGGGAGAGGCTGCCAGAAGTAGTGACAAATAAGGATGAGCTCCGGCGTGTTCGCACACCCCGCGTGCTCAGCCCGCCAGGAAGTCGGCACGGCGCTGCGCTAATCACAGGCAGCGAGACATTTCCCGATCTCTGCAGCTGCACATCGGGACATTGAGAAAATGGCAAGCTGCATCTGGGTTGCAGGTGACGATGATTAACAGAATATGCATAAAAGACAGCTGAAGTATCGGTATCGACCCTGAAAAACCAATATCGGTCAATCCCCCCCAGATCAAACTGCCGCGACTTGGGATCCGACTTGTGAGACCCCCAAGTGAAGCGACATGTGAAATCCCATGTTAGTCAATGAGAGCTCTGTCAACATTACTGAAGTTATTCCGACATTAGAAAAAGGTTCCTGCACTACTTCAAGGTGACTTGTTGTGTCCATAGACTTTAATGGAAGTCACCTCCAGGTCGGATCCTCATCTATATTATTGATGTGATTTAGATCTGATGTTACAGGAAGAATAAACCCGGGTATTCCCTGAAAGTCACATCAAGTCGCTAACAAATCAGCACACAAAGTCGCACTGCAGGTAGCAGCATTGTGAACCGAGTCTTTCCCAATCAAGTTTCTAACATGACAGCATGAGGTAACCCATCCACTTGTATAAGGTGTGGGAACACACAGGTGTGAATGGGGCCCACTAATCACAAGTAGTCATTTGTATGCGGTCAGTGGGGCTCTTGTATTACATGGTGATTGTACAATCAGATTGCAGGGTGTGTGTGGTCAGCACTGGGTGACGTCCCTGTACTTCCACACCACCCAGACCCATAGAGACCCCACTCCTCAGTAAGGCGCCCCCTGGTGGGCTCTGCCCCCAACCAGCACACACTCAGCTCTCTTACCACATTCTGAGCCTCCAGGCTGAGGCAGTCCGATATGTCCTGCATGGCGGCTCCTCCGGCAGCCTTCCTCTCATGTACTCCGCTCGGTCACACTCCGGCTCCGGGTTCAGACGCTTACAAGAGGATTATTCCGGGGCTGCCAGTCATGTGCCGCCCCCGGGAGGGGTGAGGGAGGCCGGGCAGGTGACTCAGTGAGGAGAGCAGAGCACACACCGGCCGGACAGGTGGAGGAGGTGCGGGAAATGTGCATACAGGAGACAAGTTCCTCTCACTGACTCAGCACCGCCCCCTAACTGACACACAACTTCATGACATCTCCCTAACAGGAGCTCTGCCTCCTACCAACAACCTGTGTCCGAGCTTCCTTCCCCGCCACCCCCTGACTGGGCGACATGTGTGGGAGGTGGCTGCAGTCACATGACCCCCGGCGGCTCTAGTTACTTCACGGGTCACCAGTGTGGAGAAGTTCTACCTCAGCACTCACTGTGCCCCTTCCAGTCACAGTCATGTTCAACACTACAGACTGCATTAAAACACTGTCATACAAATAGTACAAGAAGTATCCTAAACAATAGAAAATAAACCTCTCAGGACCCACACCGTGTATCTGAGGAACCTCATCCCCCGAATGAAAAGGAAAAATCACGACTACAAGCACTCTGCCTGCTAACCTTATCCACCTGAAGACCAGGCCTTACTGACACTTTTGTATACATGTGAAAATCTTTTTTTTTTTGTTGCTAGAAAATTACTTAGAATTCGCAAACATTATATATATATATATATATATATATATATATATATATATATATATATATATATATATATATATATTTTTTTTTTTTTTTTTTTTTTTTAAGCAAAGGAGAATAAATTGGTGGGTTTTGTAATTTTTTATGTCACACGGCAGCAGTTTTTCAAACACAAGTTTTGTGGGAAAAAATACACTTTTAAATTTTAATGCAAAACAACATAATGCATAACCCATTTTTTAAAAAAAATATAAAAGATGATGTTACGCCGAGTAAATAGATACCAAGCATGTCACGCTTTAAAATGGTGCACGCCTGCACAGCGGCGACAAACAGCGTCAATTTTACAATCTATAGGCAATGTTTTAAAATCCATTACAGGTTACCACTTTAAATTTACAGAGGATGTCTGGTGCTAGAATTAATGCCCATGATCTGACGTTCATGGCGATACCTCGCATGTGTGGGACGATCGCTGTTTGCATGTGTACGGGACCGACAAACGCGTTTGCCTTTGTGCGCAGGCACCGGGCACTTTAAACTTTTTTATTTCTTTAATTTAAAAACATTTTTTTTTTTTTTTACACTGTTGCTTCAATTTTTTATTTTTTTCACATTATTATTATTATTATTATTATTATTTAAGGTACATATACAGTATCTCACAAAAGTGAGTACACCCCTCACATTTTTGTAAATATTTTATTATATCTTTTCATGTGACAACACTGAAGAAATGACACTTTGCTACAATGTAAAGTAGTGACTGTACAGCTTGTGTAAATTTGCTGTTCCCTCAAAATAACTCAACACACAGCCATTAATGTCTAAACCGCTGGTAACAAAAGTGAGTACACCCCTAAGTGAAAATGTCCAAATTGGGCCCAAAGTGTCAATATTTTGTGTGGCCACCATTATTTTCCAACACTGCCTTAACCCTCTTGGGCATGGAGTTCACCAGAGCTTCACAGGTTGCCACTGGAGTCCTTTTCCACTCCTCCATGACGACATCAAGGAGCTGGTGGATGTTAGAGACCTTGCACTCCTCCACCTTCCATTTGAGGATGCCCCACAGATGCTCAATAGGGTTTAGGTCTGGAGACTTTCTTGGCCAGTCCATCACCTTTACCCTCAGCTTCTTTAGCAAGGCAGTGGTCGTCTTGGAGGTATGTTTGAGGTCGTTATCATGTTGGAATACTGCCCTGCGGCCCAGTCTCCCAAGTCTCTGAAGGGAGGGGATCATGCTCTGCTTCAGTATGTCACAGTACATGTTGGCATTTATGGTTTCCTCGATAAACTGTAGCTCCCCAGTGCCGGCAGCACTCATGCAGCCCCAGACCATGACACTCCCACCACCATGCTTGACTGTAGGCAAGACACACTTGTCTTTGTACTCCTCACCTGGTTTCCGCCACACACGCTTGACGTCATCTGAACCAAATAAGTTTATCTTGGTCTCATCAGACCACAGGCAAGGTTCCAGTAATCCATGTCCTTAGTCTGCTTTTCTTCAGCAAACCAAGCTTTCTTGTGCATCATCTTTAAAAGAGGCTTCCTTCTGGGACGACAGCCATGCAGACCAATTTGATGCAGTGTGCGGTGCATGGTCTAAGCACCGACAGGCTGACCCCCCACCCTTTCAACCTCCGCAGCAATGCTGGCAGCACTCATACGTCTATTTCCCAAAGACAACCTCTGGATATGACGCTGAGCACATGCACTCAACTTCTTTGGTTGACCATGGCGAGGCCTATTCTGAGTGGAGCCTGTCCTGTTAAACTGCTGTATGGTCTTGGACACCATGCTGCAGTCTCAGTTTCAGAGTCTTGGCAATCTTCTAATAGCCTAGGCCATCTTTATGGAGAGCAACAATTCTTTTTTTCAGATCCTCAGAGAGTTCTTTGCCATGAGGTGCCATGTTGAACTTCCAGTGACCAGTATGAGAGAGTGAGAGCAATAACACCAAATTTAACACACCTGCTCCCCATTCACACCCGAGACCTTGTAACACAAACAAGTCACATGACACCAGGGAGGGAAAATGGCTAATTGGGCCCAATTTGGACATTTTCACTTAGGGGTGTACTCACTTTTGTTGCCAGCGGTTTAGACATTAATGGTTGTGTGTTGAGTTATTTTGAGGGGACAGCAAATTTACACTGTTATACAAACTGTACTACTCACACTGCACTCACTACTTTACATTGTAGCAAAGTGACATTTCTTCAGTGTTGTCACATGAAAAGATCGAATAAAATATTTACAAAAATGTGAGGGGTGTAGTCACTTTTGTGAGATACTGTATATTGCCATCAATTTACGCTTTACATATACATTGTACATTCACATCGGTCCCTACCCTCAAGAGCTTACAATCTAAGGTCCCTAACTCACATTCATATCACTTTTATTACTGTCACAAGGAATGTAAACATCTTTGTGACAGCAATAGGCATGTGACAGGTACTCTTTATGGAGGGATCTGGGGTCTAAAAGACCTCAAATCCCTCCTCTGCACTTGAAAGTATTCAAAACGCCAAGATCTGCGTTTTTGAATACCTAAAATCTTCAAAAAATGGTGCCATTGACAGCCAGGTAAACCAGAAGTGATGTCCAGTCATCGCTTCCTGGGTTAGCGTAGCGGAGACTCGTTCAAAGCCAATTCCGGTGTCCTGTCAGAAAGCCGCTACTCATTAGAAAATGCAACGGAAGTGATGTTTTGTTGCAGCCATCTTGGTACACCCACACTCGCCTGCAGTAAGCCTATAGTGAGAAGGCAGCAAGCGGACATCTTTTTACACCCACCGAAGTCTTGCATTTCATACGTATTTTTAACAGTAAACTGAGCTTATATAGTGAAATAGGCCTGATTCACACCTATGCAGGTTGCAGTTTGCATATTCCAGGTGCAGTTTGTGTTTTTCGATACACATTTTTGATCCATTGAAGTCTATGGAACCAAAAAACAGAAAAAAATCCCTGGCACTTTCCATAAAATGCACAGATGTGAGCTACATCCATAGGAAACCATGGTAAATGGACTGTAGCGTGTTTCTGAAAAACTGAAAAAGCACAAAAAAATGCATAGGTGTGAACCAGGCCTAAAGTAGCAATGACTTTACTGATGTGAACCCATAGGTCAGTTTTACTGTGTCACCTTGATGACCAAGATCCCATATTCATGTCCTTATAATACATTTTTAATTCCTTTCATCTTTGTAATCATACAAAAGAAGAAATGTGATGCACAAAAACTCATGAATAGTTACAAGCATTCTGACATCACAACTTGTCTTTCTTGCTTTACTGTTTGTAATACCTGCATTCTGATTGGCCAAAGTACAGGGCACAACTGAACAGTAAAGCCCGGAGGGAGAGAATAAATGAAAGATAGTGCAGGGGCGGCATGACAGGGTGAGAAGGGGAAGCAACTATGGGGTTAAGGATTGTAGGTGGAGAATAGGGGAGAGGTAGGATTGGTTGGAGTAACAGGATGAGGAGGGGTTTGTTGGAGTTTATTTAAGGGATAGGTGGGGTCTTCTGGGCAGCAGAGGAGGGACAGGTGACAAGTAGGCAGTTTATTCCACGCTGCTGCTTGTCACGAAATATCAGAGTATGGCCTGGGTGGACAGGATCCTGGCATGGCTGCGGGCTTCGGCAGCTTCCAAGGAGCCAGAGCTTTAAAGCCAGGTATCTGCCCTGCTAGAGGACCAAGCGTTCGGGTCAGTAGTGGGGGGGTAGGACATCCCATGCTCCCGGCAGTCTTGGCCGCCGGAGTGTTTTTCCCCTGGACCCCCCCCCAGCTTTGCGCCAGTGTAGGAGCCCCGCCCGGGACCCGTCAGGACCACCGGCGACGCGATCACAAGCTTCCGCAGGTGGTGGACCTGGATGGAATCCTCGGTGTAGGTGGAGCTTGGCGGGCGGGGCACCAGGAAGCGTGTGCACGCCTCCTCCGCCCAAACGGCGTCACTGTCCAGAGCTAGCGGACTCCTCCCCCTCTGATTCTGTGGAAAGGGGGAGTCTCGGCGTGGGAGGAGCAATGTCACGGCCGCCTGGCCGTTACCAGCCGCACCCGGTGGCTCCAATGTGTCGGCGACAACCCCTGCCAGGAGAGAGAGGGGTGGAAAAGACAAGGAAAAGGCGGAGACAGCGGGCCGGGGTACTTTACGTGCTGGAGGTCTGCACAGCATATCAATGGGCGGATCCGGTGTGGGGAGGCAGAGCCAGGTACGGCACCGATCTACAGCATCCGGGCCTTCCTCGCACAGATCCCAGAAGTGCGGTCAGAGGGTGAACTGTCCTGCTCTAAGAAGACGCATTGCAGGGACTGTTGGGGGTCCCCCCAGTCAGCCTGGTAAGTCGACTAATTTACTTAACAGCTCTGTTGGCAATGTATTGGGTAGTTTGTTGGGGGTAGCTGATGGGAGCGTGGTAGCTCCCCACGGTGCCACGTCGCGGGTGGGGTCCGGCCCACAGGTGGCCGGTGATGCACCTGCCGCATCCAGCACGGATGCGCAGTTGCAGGATTTATTAGGGGGCTGCGAGATTTGGTGCATTGGTTTGCGGGGGGAAAGGGGGCAATTCCCCGCAGGTGGCTCCGTGGGTTCAGCCGAGTGGCGGAGTAGTCGTGGACGGGATAGGGATGGGACCCAGTGTGGTACCTCCTCCCCTCCCCCTGGTTACGGCGGTAGCACCCACTACCACGGGGCCCGAAGTATCTCCCCCAGATCAGGTGGCTGCTGTTGCGGCCCCAGGGGAGAAGGCCGAAACTTCGCAGGAGCTGCCGGGAAAGGTGGACGCTGTGTAGATTGCAGACGTAGCTAAGTGCGAGGTTTATGTGTGCTTTGAAGGGCCGTTAGAGGCATACTTATAGCAGGATGTCCAGGATAAGATTTGCAAGGGTGAGTACGTGGAGATTTTCTCCCTGCTACCTCTTGAGAAGTTTAACCTGGATAGGGTTAAGCCCGATGACTCGAAGTAGGAGGATGAGGAACGGCGGCGGTACAGACTGATACCGAGGACAGGCGTTTGCCATTATGGCGAGTATCATAGGGGAGAAGAACCTAGAGCACTGTTCAGCGCTCTTTTGTTATATGGATGCTGCCAGGGAGGCCCATAGAGTATACGAGGGATCTGCTTGGCTGTGGTACGATGAACAGTTCCGGCAGCGGAGGGCCGTCCATCCTACCCTTCGGTGGGACCACAAGGACATCAGCCTCTGGATGCGCCTCATGTCCTCAGCGCGGGCTCCAAACCAGTACTGAGGACTTTTGCCAATTGGCTACGGGCGTTTGCCATTATGGCAAGTGTCATAGGGGAGAAGAACCCAGAGCACTGTTCAGTGCTCTTTTGTTATATGGATGCTGTCAGGGAGGCCCATAGAGTATACGGGGGATCTGCTTGCGGTATGATGAACAGTTCCGGCAGAGGAGGGCTGTCCGTCCTTCCCTTTGATGGGACCACAAGGACATCAGCCTCTGGATGCGGCTCTGTCAGGGCTGGGCTCAGCCCTTCCTTCTCTGAGCTGGCCGCTCAGCTGTCGGCTAATTGCCAGCTCCCATTTCTCTACACAGTTACCCAGCTGTTGTTAATTCTGCTCGTCAGTCCTGCCTACTTAAAGTCGTCCAGCTCACTTGATCTCTGCCTTCCCCTTTGTCAACATCACAGAGACTTTCTGCTTCGTTCCTGTTGAAGACTTGCTCAGCTGACGTTCCTTCTGGCTCCTGATCCTGCTTGCTGTACTACTATGTTTATCTCTGGCTCTCTGACATTTGCTTGGCTGACTACCCGATCCGGTTACTGAACTCTGGCTTGTTTTGACTACGCTTACTCCGTTTACCTTATTATTAATATTATTAAACAAGTGTGGTTTAACTGTACTTCTGTCTCTGTATGATTCATGGTTCCTGATAGTAGGCGAAGGCCATGAATTCAGAAGATACAGTCAATCCACTTGTTGGTAATATTTTTTCCAGATTGGATGAGCAAAATCACCGCATGGATCAGTTTACCATAGCGTTACAAAAGCTCCTGAGTGGCACGGCTCACCTGAAAACTCCCACTGTGGCTGCTCCGGAACAACCTGAGTTGCAGGCCGTCCCTGCTGCTGCGCCAGTCTCTGTGCAGGCACCCGCCTCAAGTATTACCTCTATAAGAGGTATGTTTGGTTCCGCTACGCTTCCCCAGCGATTTGGGGACGATCCAGTTCAATGCAGAGGGTTTCTCAACCAGGTTGAGATTTACTTTGAGATGCTGCCCCAGACGTTTCCCACTGACAGAAGCAAAGTAGGTTTCATGATATCTTTTCTTTCTGAGAGAGCCTTGGCCTGGGCAAACCCTCTATGGGAGACGCAAAAACCTGTTGTCTTGAGTTACCCTGACTTTGTGGCCTCCTTTAAAAGGGTAATTGACATTCCCGCACGCTCTGCTTCTGCTGCCAAGTGCCTCATGTCCATCAAACAGAGTACGAGAACCGGTTCCGACTACGCCATTGAATTCCGTACTCTGGCAGCAGATGTTGCTTGGAACAATGAGGCCCTCTTGGCTGCTTTTTCTCATGGTCTCTCGGATTCCATCAAGGATGGGATAGCAGCCCGAAATATACTCACTGAGCTGGAGAGGTTGATCATGTTTGCCATCCTCATTGACTCCAGACTTTAAGGAGCGCTTGCGGAAGCCTCCTGTACGTTTCCCTCCGAGCTTTGCCGTCCCACCTGTGTCTCCCTCACCTCCCATGCCTCCTGGTACCGAGTCGGTCAGTGAAGATGAACCCATGCACTTGGGCTTCACGCATCTCTCTGCGGAAGAGAGAGCCTTTAGGAGGAGGGAGAGATTGTGCCTTTATTGTGGCCTGGCAGGTCACTTTTTGAAGTCTTGTCCTACCTGTCCAGGGAACACCCGAACCTTGACGTCCTGTCATGGACAGACCTTAGGTGGCGTTGTTTCGTCCCCAGTTATCCAGAACGATAAGCCCCTGGTTTCGGTCATCCTTTCTTGGGCTGAGTCGTCCATCGAGATACAAGCTCTAATTGAATCTGGGGCTGCAGGCCTGTTCATTGATGCTGTCTTTGTATCGCAGCACTCGATTCCGCTGCAGCTGCGTGACACTCCACTTGCCATTGAGGCTCTTGACGGGAGACCTCTACAGCCTGCCCATGTGACTCATGAGACGGTTCCGTTGTCCATGGCCGTAGGTGCTCTTCACCATGAGATAATCCAATTCCAAGTTATTTCCTCACCTAGGTTTCCACTGGTTATCCTTGGTTACAGAGGCACAACCCCTCTTTTGATTGGCTCCATGCTGAGGTTCTCTCCTGGTCACCACAATGCAGTGAGACATGCTTCCAGAAGGTAGCCAAGGTCCTGTGCACCTCTTCACTCTCCTCCCTGCCGGAGTAGTACCGCGATTTTAGCGATGTCTTTGACAAAGGTCAAGCTGGTAGTTTGCCTCCACACCTCCCTTATGATTGTGCAATTGACCTTCAACCTGGTGCCATACCCCCTCGTGGCCGGATTTACCCTTTGTCGGTCTTGGAGGATAAGGCCATGGAGGAGTATGTTGCAGACGCACTTTCTCAAGGTTTCATCCGCAAATCCTCGTCTCCTGCTGGTGCTGGTTTCTTCTTTGTGAAGAAGAAGAGAGGTGAACTGAGACCTTGTATTGATTATAGGGGTCTCAAACGTTTCACGATTAAGAATACCTACCCAATTTCGTTGATTACAGAGTTATTTGACCGCCTCAAAGGAGCAACGGTTTTCACAACGCTTGATTTGAGAAGGGCATACAATCTTGTGCGGATTAAGGAGGGGACGAGTGGAAAACTGTGTTTAATACCAGAACAGGCCATTATGAGTACCTCGTAATGCCTTTTGGCCTTTGTAATGCCCCTGCAGTTTTCCAGGAATCTATTAACGATGTCCTCCGAGATTTGTTGCAGTTATGTGTGGTGGCTTATCCCAATGATATCCTCATATTTTCCAAGTCCCTGGAGAGCCACCACACAGATGTCTGTCGTGTGCTTCAGAAACTAAGAGAAAACAATGTCTATTGTAAAGTGGAGAAGTGCGAGTTCCATCGTGAATAGGTTAAATTCCTGGGCTATGTCATTTCTACTGCTGGTTTTTCGATGGACCCAGATAAACTTTCGCAGTCCTACAGTGGCCCAGACCCGTGGGTTTACCAACTATTATCAGAAGTTTATTCGTAACTTCTCGTCTCTGGTCAAGCCCCTGACTGATATGACCAGAAAGGACAGTAACCCACAGAGTTGGTCTCCGGAGTCCATTAAGGCCTTTGAGAGTCTCAAGGCTGCCTTTGTTTCTGCTCCTGTGTTGGCACATCCTGATCCTACGTTGCCTTTTATCCTAGAAGTTGATGCTTCTGAGAGTGGAGTTGGCGCCCTTCTGTCTCAACGTCCTAACTCTGAGAGTGCTATGCATCCGTGTGGCTACTTTTCCAAGAAATTGTCACCTGCAGAGTGCAATTACGAGATTGGTGACAGAGAGCTATTGGCGATCATTTTAGCCCTGAAAGAATGGAGGCATCTCCTTGAAGGTACCACTGTGCCAGTTCTCATTCTTACTGACCATAAGAATCTCACATTCTTGTCTGAGGCTAAGCACCTCTCTCTCCCAGAAGGGCGCGATGGGCTCTTTTCTTGTCGAGTTTTAATTACAGTGTCTCATTCTTACCCGGTACTAAGAATGTAAGGGCTGACGCCTTGTCACAACAATTTTCCTCCACTTCCAAGTTGGAGTCGGTTCCTGTGATTCCTCCTGATCATATTCTGGCTACGGTTTGCACCAGTCTTACTTCTCCTTTGGGTGACAAAATTCTTGCTGCTCAGGTCCATGCTCCTCCTGAGAAACCTTGTGACCGCTGCTTTGTCCCAGAGAGTCTCTGTACTGCCGTGCTCCAGATTTACCATTCTCCCAAGGCAGCTGGCCACCCTGGGAAGAATCAACTCGTTTTGGGCCATTTCCCAACAATTCTAAGAAGTGGGGTTTCTGTTGGCAGTACAATGAGGGCTCTTGCAATTTTGCGAGCTCCTGTCGTTTTAAACATGAGTGCTCCGGGTGTGGAGGTTCTCATCCCAGGTCCCGATGTTTTAAAAAAGGCAGGGGACGTGCCGGTGAGTCTGGAAACAAAAGGGAAGACGCCGGTGAGGGGAGAAAGGGTACAACCTTTCCTAAATAGGTATCCGGACCGTGAGGCTGCGGGGTTGCTGCGGAAGGGGTTCTTGGAGGGTTTTAGGATCCCTCATCCTTGAGTGCGGTTCCGCCTATGGCGCGGAATTTGCATTCCGCTTTACAACATCCTGGGGTGGTCTCTGAAAAACTGAGTAAGGAAGTAGCGATGGGTCGCATTGGCGGGCCTTTTACGGTGAAGCCTTTGCCGGATTTAGTGATTTCGTCTCTGGGGGTGGTGCTTAAGAAGGAGCCGCACAAGTTTCGCCTTATCCATCACCTATCCTTCCCAAAAGGAGGTTCGGTCAACGACGCCATTGATCCGGAGGCGTGTACAGTTTCATACACTCCTTTAGACGCAGCAGTTAGCTGGCTTTGCCACTACAGAAAAGGGGCTCTGATGACGAAAGCGGACGTTGAATCCGCTCTTCGTTTGCTCCCTGTCCATCCGGACAGTTTCCACCTGCTGGGATGCTGCTGGCAGGATGAATTGTACGTAGATCACTGCTTATCCATGGGCTGCTCAGTTTCCTGCGCTTTATTTGAGATGTTCAGTTCCTTTGTTGAATGGGTGGTCCGCGACGTATCAAGGATGAATTCCGTCATCCATTACTTGGATGATTTCCTTTGCGTAGGGCCTCCTTCTGCTAAGGTGTGTGGGATACTTTTGTCTACATTACAGCACATTGCAGCCGGCAGATTCGGTATTCCCTTGGTGGAGGATAAGACGGAGGCCCCGACTACCATGCTTAGTTTTTTAAGCATAGTGATCGATTCGGACACTAAGGAGTGTTGGTTGCTGGAGGATAAATTGTTGGCCCTCAAGGCGGAGATCTGTGGGACATTGGGACTGCACAAGATCCAGCTTAGGAAGCTACAATCCCTGTTGAGTAAATTTAACTTCGCATGTCTCATTATCCCCATGGGCAGGGTTTTTTGCAAATGGCTATGGCTGCTACGGCGGGGATAAAGTCCCCTACACACTTTATTTGTCTTAATCGGGAATATCAGGTGTACTTGAGGGTGTGGCACACGTTTTTGGAAGAGTAAAATGGGAGATCGGTTTGGATGTCGGGGCCGGTGAGCAACTTCGACTTGGAGCTTTTTACAGATGCTGCAGGGTCTTCAGGTTATGGGGCCTTCTACCAAGGTCATTGGAGTGCAGCCCCTTGGCCGCATTCCTGGTTAGATGCAGGTTTTCTCGCTAACATGGTGGTCCTAGAGCTTTTTCCAGTAGTGCTGGCCATGGAAATCTGGGGCGAGTTGTTTCGAAACTTGAAAATTTGGTTGAATTGCGACAACATGGGAGTGGTTAAAGTCATTAACCGCATCTGTTGCGCCACATGGTGCTTCGCTGCCTACAATTGAACATTTTTCTGTATGCTGTTCACCTCCCTGGGGTAGACAATACTCTAGCTGACTCATTGTCTCGGTTTCAGTGGGACAGGTTCCAAGACCTGGCACCAGCAGCCGAGCAATAGGGGGTTCCTTGTCCCGGGTGGCTGTGGGAGATTGCCTTGGAGCCATCACTGGATGGATCAGGAGGTCAGTGAGTGTGGCTACGTGGACAGCCTACACGGAGGTATGGCGGGAGTGATTGGAGATGTTGAGGCTAGCTGGAGTGGATCAGGTAGATTCGGAGGTAAGGCTGATGGTCCTTTACTTCGTCTCTAGGAACATTGAGCAGGGTGTGTCGGTGTCCACCATATAGAAGAAGCTGGCAGGCTTAGCATTTTTCTTTAAGTTACAGGGCGGGGTGAATTTTACAAAATATTTTTGGGTTCGACAGGCAGTAAAAAGATATCAGAAGTCACATAACCGCAGGGATGCTAGGCGACCTGTGTCCTTTGCTAATTTGCAGGCCATTTTTGCACGGCTGGGATTGTTATGTTCATCCAGCTACGAAGTTGCCTTATTCAAGGCGGCTTTTTCACTGGTCTTTTTTTGGGGCATTTCGGATTAGCGAGCTGGTCAGTCCGTCTGGGAGGGTTCAGGGGGGTATTTGGCTACAGGATGTGATCTGTAGTAGGGACAGGTTGCGCGTATTGCTGCACAGGTCAAAAATGGACCAGGAGGGCAAGGGTGCATGGGTACAACTGCTTCCCTTGCCAGGTTCCCCAGTTTGTCCGGTGAGGGTGGTGAGGGAGTTTTTGGAGGTTCGCCCGATAGTGGGGGGGCGTTTCTGTTACATGGGGATGGGTCTCCATTGTCCAAGTTTCAGTCTATAGCCATTTTCCGGAAGGGTCTATGGGCGGAGGGTTTGGAGGAAAAACAGTATGCCTCGCACTCCTTCCGTATCAGGGAGGTCACAGAGGCCGCTCAGTATGGGTTGGATGAGGAGGCTGTTAAGCGGATTGGGAGATAGGACTCCAGAAGATTCCGCACTTACGTTCGCACTCATTTGTTGGCTGATTAATTGTTGAAAAATGGTGCGGGGGGGGGAGAATTTATCATACTGGGCTAGTATTCATGGTGGTGTGGGTGTTATCTAGAGGTTTTGTTCTTTTCTTTCAGATGGGGTACAGATACGCCTCGTCTGGATCTTGGGCCACTCTTATGTTTTTTGGGGGGCCAGGCGAGCTTACGTTAGGCCGGATGGCAGGCAGCTAGGTATTTCCAGGAGGGATTCGTGTGTCCGCTGGTTGGGGGTACCGGGGATGATGTGGAGCAGGGTTGTGCACGAGGTGCATCACTTTGCACGCTTGACAGGCCACTGGACATTCTGGTACTCCATGTTGGTGGGAATGATCTGGGGGTTCGCTCCAGTGGGGAGTTCATTAAGGAGGTTAAATTCGATTTCCTGCGGCTCTGTACAGCCTTCCCGGATATGCTGGTCCTGTGGTCCGACATGGAGGCTCGGACGACTTGGCGTATGGCGCGCTCGGTAGCAAGAATTAATAAAACTCGGATAAAAGTTAATAAAGTGGTCGGTCAATTTTTTTATTCAGAATGGGGGCATGGTCATTCGCCATTTAGAATTGGAGTCGGATACTGGACTGTACCTAAGGGGGGATGGGGTCCATTTATCTGCGGTGGGTGTTGATTTGTGGTCCCTGGGGTTGCAGCATTCAACATGCATTGCAGGTGTGGAGGGGCCCTCAAGGATAAGGTGTCACCCTAGTGGGCGGTGGCAGTGGTTGGTCTTTTGACGGTGGAAGAAAATACGGTAGTGATGGAAGTGTGGGGGACGCATCGGTGGTATGTGCCCCTCTTGTTTATTCCAGTTAACTAAGGTTAGCTGGAATACGGTAATGGTTGCACTGTGGGTGTGGGTTGTCTCCGAGCTGGTGTTTAATGGCTGGAGCCTTAGTATGGTAAAAGGTCCCGCAGTTTTACAAGTGGAACAAGTTGGAATTCTGGGTGCCGTCAAAGACCAACAGGCTGAGGATTGTTAGTTGTGTTTCAGAAGAAAAAGAACAACAAGGGCGCCACTCTAAGTGCAGTATTTAAAACAAATTTAATACATCTTTAAAATAGGTACTCACAAGGGTACATGTAAACAGGCATGTGGGTAACAAATAGGTGGTGCCAGGTATCCCGAGAGTAGTGTCCAGTCACATCGTGTAGTGGCGTTCTTCACACGACAGAGGCCTGAGGAAGGAGCGTCTATCTCTGCACGAACTCGGAAGTGACCCCATTCCCCTGATCACAAGTAGTGCGTTCCAGCGGCAGGAAATACCGATCATCCAGCAGCGCAGCCTGTCGTGTGAAGAAGAACGCCACTACACGATGAGACTGGACACTACTCCTGGGACACCTGGCACCACCTATTTGTTACCCACATGCCTGTTTACATGTACCCTTGTGAGTACCTATTTTAAAGATGTATTAAATTTGTTTTAAATACTGCACTTAGAGTGGCGCCCTTGTTCTTTTTCTTCAGTACCCAGAGGATTGCTTCTTCCATATCCACAGGGCTGCCTTCTATAGTTGCTTTCAAACACTATGGACTACAATTCAGTTCCTTTGGACTTTTAGCAGCTCAGAGTCTGTTTTGTCTTAATTACCCATTATATTATTATAGTTTCCAGTTTGTTATAAAAGTTTGTAGCTGTGTATTAATCTTCCCAACCACTTCATCCTCTCTCTACTAAGAGCAATAAGGCTGGTGGTTACAACTGTTTCTAATTGTGTTGAACTCAGCGCTCACATCCACATGTTGTTTAGTTGTGTTTCAGATGTTGGAAAAATAATGTGAATTTTAATAAGTTGTTTTTGTTAAAAAAAAAGGCTGCTATGGCCATTTGTACTTCAGTTCATGTGTGGTCTCATTAATTTAGGTAATAGCAAGGGGTATGGTGAGTACTTATGGTCGGCAAACACCAAAGAAGGTGGGACATCTGATCTAAACTGGTCATTTGGTTTGAATTGCATTTTATCCTAGATTTTACAGGAAGAGAAATTAGCAACATGCACATACATAATTTCTCTTGGCTGGCTCCAAACCATGTGGTCTATGGGCGTGTTCACATGTGCAGCTATTATTGTTGCCCCTCTGAAAAGCGTTTGACAAGTGGTGAGTAGGCGATATGTCACACCTCCTCACTGCCTGTTTTAAAGCGGTAGTAAACTTTGTAAAAAAAAAGAATGTCACCCTGCAAGGCAATGTCATAATGTGCTAGTAAGTGATGCATACTAGCACATTATGAGAGACTTACCTTAAAACGAAGCCCTCCAGCAGTGCGCTGTCACAGTTGACAGGGCTTCCATCTTCATCCAGTCTTCCAGGTTCGCGTACTCCGGCCGTCTGCACATGCGCACGGGAGTCACTGTTTACGGCACAGACCTCTGAAGGAAAGGCACCCTATGCTGTTCCTTCAGAGTGTATTCGCCGGTGACGTCACCAGCTTCTGCTCCATGGAATATCTCCTAAACGGTGCACATATAGGAGATATTCATTTTACCTACAGGTAAGCTTTATTATAAGATTATCCTGTAGGTAAAAATGGCAGACACAACTTTACTACCACTCTAACACTCAAATTATGACCCTCATACTGAAACTGTTTGCATTGCACATTGTTGCAGGGCAATTAAATGGGTTGCGTTCAGTGATGGTATCGCACACTGAATATGTCAGTGATGTTTTACAGCCCTGAATGGCTGCATGCCTTAGTTTAGACGGGTGGTTGGGGGAGGTAAAACGGCAGCTCAAACACCTGCTTTTACCACCCTCTGAGCCTTCCATTTGAACAAGCCCTAAAGCATCTAGTAAATGGTAACATAGTATGGTAAAGGCAGGGAAGGTGTCCAATAATCTATAGCCTAGGATAAACAATTCATTATGGTACAATATTTCTCTTTTCTATACACAGAACTCACCACTGTATATTGTATGCAACTAATGTGAGACGCTCTATTAATAACATCTGAGGCTAGCAGGGAGGGCGGCTGATGACTTCCACAGACACACCCTGCTCTGGGCTATTTTTGTATGTATATTTTTTTTTCCAGGCAAAATGGGAAGGTGACAGAGGAAAGAATGAAAATGCTGGATGTTAAATTGATATAAATTATAGACTTCAAATCTGGGATTGAGCAAAACATGTCACTGAAAAATACTAAACATCTATAAAGCTCTAGCATACAGTATGTATGTGCTAAACCTAGATATTGAATAAACAAGTGTCCATAAAGTGTGAACAACTGGTTCTGTTCTAAATAGTGCAGATGAATTCCTTGATGAACATCCAGTAACAATGAGTATAATTGATGTTTATTTTGATCACCCAAGTACTCCACCGATATAGATATAAAATGCCTGATTACCAGAGGTCTAGACTCCAAATCATAAGAGTCTAGACAGGCGTAATATGCAAGTATAGAAGGTCCAATCAGCTTCCTCTATAATATTGCAGGTGGTGGTACGGTCATGGCTGATGGTAAAGTTTACTCCATAGTAGGGCAGAAATCCGGTAAAAACAAGCATTAATAGATCCAAGATATTGCAGAAGTCGATCGACCAGTATACAGGATTGGCATGCGTGGTACCTCACGGACATGGACTCCAACCGACGTGTTTCGTTAAAATAAACGGCCTAATTTCCTAATGTGGGGTACACATGAGAAGGGTTTTTTTGCGTTCAGTCCAGCAGGCTGAACTAAAGAAGACTGAGAGATCACCGTACTTACACAAGCGATGATAGTGTGGTGATCTCCCCCACTGTTCTATTGCGTTGTGACAGGGGGGTACCCCCCCCCCAATCGAGCACACTGATCAGCGCTGGTAGTCATTGGCTGCCAGCGCTGATAGGATGGCGGTCGGATGCTGGTTTTCCAGCATGCCCATTCGACAGAAACCAGTCATGAGACCGACTTTTGTCGAACAGACAGCTGTACACACGGGCCGAAATTTGCTTGCTTCCTGACAAATCGATCATTTTCTGACGATTTTCAGCCTGTGTGTATCCAGCTTAACCCCTTTAGGTCCGCCCTATAGCAGTTTTACTGCTACAGGGCGGCACCTGTGCGCCTGATCATATATATATACTGTATAAGCTGATCACTGGTCCCCAAAAAGTGTCTGAATGTCCACCGCAAAAAAAACGTAAAAAATAAATAAATACCATAGTTTGTAGATGCTATAACTTTTGTGCAAACCAATCAATACATGCTTATTGGGATTTTTTTTTTACCAAAAATATCTAGCACAATAGGTTTTGGCCTAAATTTATGAAGAAATTAGATTTTTCAATTTTGTTATCGGATATGTTTTATAGCAGAAAGTAAAAAATATTGTTTTTTTTGTTTTTTTTTTCAAAATTGTCAGTCTTTTTTTGTTTACAGCGCAAAAAATTAAAAATGCAGATGGTCAAATACAACCAAAAGAGAGCATTATTTGTGGGGGGAAAAAGGACATAAATTTGATTTGGGTACAGCGTTGCATGACCGCGCAATTGTTAGTTAACCACTTGCCGACCAGCCACCTCAGTTGCACTGCGGCAGAATGGCACGGCTGGGCGAAACGACGTTGTGTAACGTCGCTTCACCCTGTGGCCACTAGGGGCGCACGTGCCCCCCACTCGCCCGCCAGGCTCCCGCGATCGCCGCTGACACATGGAGAACCGGAATCTGTGTGTGTAAACACACAGTTTCCGGTTCTCTGAGGGGAGAACAGACAGATCATCTGTTCACACAGAGTATGAACAGCGATTTGTCATCTCCCCTGCACAGTCCCCTCCCCCCTTCAGTTAGAACACACACTAGGGAACACATTAACCCCTTGATCGCCCCCTAGTGTTAACCCCTTCACTGCCAGCGATATTTTTACAGTAATCAATGCATTTTTATAGCATTGATCGCTGTATTAATGCCAATGGTCCCAAAAATGTGTCAAAATTGTCCGATGTGTCTGCCATAATGTCGCAGTCCCGATAAAAATCGCAGATCGCCACCATTACTAGTAAAAAAAAAATTCATAATAAAAATGCCATAAAACTATCCCCTATTTTGTAGACGCTATAACTTTTGCGCAAACCAATCAATATATTATTGCGATTTTTTTTTTAACCATAAATATGTAGAAGAATACATATCGGCCTAAACTGAGGAAAAAAAAATAGTTTTTTATATATTTTTGGGAGATATTTATTATAGCAAAAAGTAAAAAATAATTAATTTTTTTAAAATTGTCGCTCTTTTTTTTGTTTATAGCGCAAAAAAAAACGCAGAGGTGATCAAATACCACCAAAATAAAGCTCTATTTGTGGGAAAAAAGGGACGTCAATTTTGTTTGGGTGCAATGTCGCAGGACCGCGCAATTGTCAGTTAAAGCGACGCAGTGCAGAATCACAAGTGGCTGAAGCGGTTAAAGTAATGCAGTGCCGTGTCGCAAAAAATGGGCTGGTCGTGAAGGGGGTACTGTAAATTTTCTGGAGGTCAAGTGATTAAGGCTGATGTCAGACAGTGTCACATTTAAGCTGAATTCACATTATAGAATTCTAAAACTGTTGTGTTTTGTTAAACAGTACCTGCCTATAATTACATTTACCTTTATTTCCTTACCTTTCCTTATAACTATCATTATTGACAATTGTTGCATAACCCCTGCTCCAATATTGCTGTCCTGAGGTCTGACGGTATCATTTTTTTCATACCATCTAGGGGTCAAATGCAATATTTTATACTTTAAATCAAGGAAAAACATCTGACCAGCAGAGGAAATAGCCTAAAAACTTTTGTTTGTTTTTTTGCCCCATTCGAATGTACAGTGTACATGCATTGTGTTTTTATTTTTCATTTTCTTTAAATAGACTATATCATTATCTAAGCAGTAATCACAATTTATTACTGAATGTAATTCTTACAAGCTGACAACCAGGCTAAATATTTTAGTATATGGCAGGCAGCACATTCTAATCCTAATGTTATCAGCATTACACGCTATAATGGAATCTAGAGCATGTGTAAGATCTGATAAGAAGCTCTTACAAGTACTCTTGTTCTTTGTACTTTGCTGCAGTGAATACAATTGTGACCTGTGCAGCTACAGCGTCTGCTATAGTTATTACAAGGTGTACACTTTTTTTGTCTGATTTCCTTTAGATTTACCAAAACCATGTAGTGCAAGGGCCTGCCTGATTGCATACAAATTGGAACCCCTAAGGTTTGATCACATATTACAGGGAGTCCCCGAGTTACGAACATCCGACTTGCAAACGACTCCTACTTACGAACGGGACGGCGGGCACATTCGACGGAACCTTTTCGAAGGCGGGCACATTCGACAGACCCTTTTCAACGGCGGCCACATTCGATGGAACATCGGAAAACTACATATCTGCCGTTCTGCCCATGGTGTTCCGACTTACGTACCTTACATATTCGACTTAAGAACAAACCTACAGTCCCTAGCCCGTTCGTAACTCAGGGACTGCCTGTATATGGTTTTGGTAAATCTAAATGAAAAAATCTACCATTTGAAGAAAATTGTATCATGCGTATCCAGCTTTACTATCTGCTCCAAGGCTACAAATTACAGGTGGAGTTGTTTGATAATGCAATAGAAGACACCAGCACTCTGCGCTGGGCTCGCTAGATCCATCTCTTCAGGCGGCGGTTCTGTTAAGGATAATTGTGGTCTCTGCGGCGGATTCGCCACAAGATCACTGTTATCAGTGGCGGGAGAGGGGCCCCCTCCCGCTGCTCTCCCGTGCCCTCCGCCACTTACTGGAGCCATTGGCAGTGGTGGAGGCGATCGTTCCTATCTGTGGCTGGGTATGGATACGAGTGGGGCTAAGATGGCCCCCACCCATCTCCATACCATAGCAGGGTGGAAGCAACGTCAAAACGTCACTTCCGCCCATATGTCTTAAAGGCACATTTTTTTGTTGTCATTTTTTTCAAATGACATTTTTTTTTTCTTTTATTGCATTTAAGTCCAAATATGAGATCTGAGGACTTTTTGACCCCAGATCTCATATTTAAGAGGACCTGTCATGCTTTTTTCTATTACAAGGGATGTTTAAAAGTGACCCAATTTTTTTTTTTTTTTAAACAGTGTACAAATAAATAAAATAAATAAGAAAATTTTTTTTTTTTAAAGCGCCCCGTCCCGACGAGCTCACGCATAGAAGCGAACACATACGTGAGTAGCACCCGCTTATGAAAACGGTGGTTAACCACTTGACAACTGGGCACTTAAACCCCCTTCCTAACCAGACCAATTTTCAGCTTTTGGTGCTCTCACATTTTGAATGACAATTACTCAGTCATGCAACACTGTATCTATATGAAATTTTTGTCCTTTTTTTCACACAAATGGAGCTTTCTTTTGGTGGTATTTAATCACCGCTGGGTTCTTTATTTTTTGCGCCGTAAAAGAAAAAAGACCGAAAAATCTGTAAAAAAATACATTTTTCTTCATTTCTGTTATAATATTTTGCAAATTAGTAATTTTTCTTCATATATTTTGGCCAAAATTTATACCGCTACATATCTTTGGTAAAATTAACCCAAATCGGTGGATATTATTTGGTCTTTGTGAAAGTTATAGAGTCCAAAAGCTATGGTGCGAATATCTGAAAATTGATCACACCTGAAGTACTGACGGCCTATCTAATTTCTTGAGACCCTAACATGCCAGAAAAGTACAAATACCCCCCAAATGACCTCTTTTTGGAAAGAAGACATTCCAAGGTATTTAGAAAGATGCATGGTGAGTTTTTTGAAGTTGTCATTTTTTCCCACAATTCTTTGCAAAATCAAGGTTTTTTTTTACTTTTTTTTTTCCCCACAAAATTGTCATATTAGCAGGTTATTTCTCACACACTGCATATGCATACCACAGATTACACCCCAAAACACATTCTGCTATTACTCCCGAGTATGGCGATACCACATGTGTGAGACTTTTACACAGCGTGGCCACATACAGAGGCCCAACATGCAGGGGAGCACCTTCAGGCGTTCTGGAGCACCCAGGCCAATTCTGACATTTGTCTCCTACATGTAAAAATCATCATTTATTAGCTAGAAAATTACATAGAACCCCAAAACATTATATATATATATATATATATATATATATATATGTTTTTTTAGCAAAGACCCTAGAGAATACAATGGCCGTCGTTGCAACTTTTTATCTCGCACGGTATTTGCGCAGCAATTTTTTAACGCGTTTTTTTTGGAAAAAAAAACAGTTTTGTGCTTTACAAAAACCAAAACAGTAAAGTTAGCCTAATGTTTTTGCATAATGTGAAAGATGAAGTTACGCCGAGTAAATAGATACCCAACATGTCACCTTTCAAAATTGCACACGCTTGTGGAATGGCGCCAAACTTTGCTACTCAAAAATCCCCATAGGCGACGCTTTAAAATTTTTTACTGGTTACATGTTTTGAGTTACAGAGGAGGTCTAGGGCCAAAATTATTGCTCTCGCTCTACCGATCGCAGCGATACCTCACATGTGTGGTTTGAACACCGTTTTCATATGTGGGCGGGACTTACGTATGCGTTCGCTTCTGCATGCGAGCACACAGGGACAGGGGCGCTTTAAAATTTTTTTTTTTTTTTTATTGTTCATTTTACTTTATTTATTTTAGTTTGATGCTTTTTTCCAAAAAAAAAAATTTTTGACCACTTTTATTCCTATTACAAGGAATATAAACATCCTTGTAATAGGAATATGGCATGACAGGTCCTCTTTACAGTGAGATATGGGGTCAATAAGACCCCACATCTCACCTCTAGGCTGGGAAGCCTGAAATAAAAAAAAAAAAAAACGATCCTGGCTTCGATCGTAGCGGTGAGTCGGTAGAAGCGCGGGAGGGGGGACATCCCCTCTCGCCTCCCGTAAGAACGATCAAGCAGTGGAACAGCTGCTATGATCATTCTCATGGTGTAGGGAATCGCTGGCTGAAAAAGCTGATATCTGAATGATGCCTGTAGCTGCAACCATCATTCAGATATCCCCGCACAAAGTCAAGGATGTTGTATGATGGCCGGCGGGCGGGAAGTGGTTAAAACGCTTTTTTTTTTTTAACACAAAGTTGTCCATTTATACAATATTTCTACCACATAACATGTACATACCAAAAATGACACCCCAAAATAGATTCTCCTGCTCCTCCTGAGTACGGCGATACCACATGTGTGAGACTTCCACAGCCTGGCCACATACAGAGGGCGAGTACAGCTGAGCATGGCAGGGTATGGCGGGGTATTGCGGAGTATGGCGGGGTATTGCGGAGTATGGCGGGGTATTGCGGAGTATGGCGGGGTATTGCAGAGTATGGCGGGGTATGGCGGGGTATTGCGGAGTATGGCGGGGTATGGCGGGGGCATGGTAGAGTATGGCGGGGGCATGGCAGAGTATGGCGGGGGCATGGCAGAGTATGGCGGGGGCATTGCAGAGTATTGTGGGGGCATTGCAGAGTATTGTGGGGGCATTGCAGAGTATTGCACAGCATTGCAGAGTATTGTGGGGGCATTGCAGAGTATTGCACAGCATTGCAGAGTATTGTGGGGGTATTGCAGAGTATTGCACAGCATTGCAGAGTATTGTGGGGGTATTGCAGAGTATTGCACAGCATTGCAGAGTATTGTGGGGGCATTGCAGAGTATTGCACAGCATTGCAGAGTATTGCACAGCATTGCAGAGTATTGTGGGGGTATTGCAGAGTATTGTGGGGGTATTGCAGAGTATTGCACAGCATTGCAGAGTATTGTGGGGGCATTGCAGAGTATTGTGGGGGCATTGCAGAGTATTGCACAGCATTGCAGAGTATTGCACAGCATTGCATAGTAGTGAGGGATGGCTGAGCATGGATGGATGGATGGATGGATGGATGTCTCTGTGCAGCGCTGTGGGCACTACACATACAGCCCACAGCGCTGCAGACATCCATCCATCCCCCTCCCCGCTCACTGTGTACCGATCGGTACACAGGAGGGGAGGAGAGGAACCGGCGTCATCAGATGACGCCGGTCTGTTTACATGTGATCGCGCCGTCATTTGACGGCGCGATCACATGGTAAACGGCCGCGATCAGCGGCCATTTACCGGGATCCGTGATGTGTTCGGGTGCATGCCCCAGGGGGCGCGCGAGAGGGGAATTCTGGGAGGACATCATAGTACGTCCACCCAGAGTTATCCAACCGCCCTGCAGCCGTCATTCGGCTATGGGCCGGTTGGTAAGTGGTTAAACCACACATGTGAGGTATTGCCGCAATCGTTAGCACGAGAGCAATAATTCTAGCCCTAGACCTCCTCCGTAACTCAAAACATGCAACCTGTAGAATTTTTTAAACGACGCCTATGGAGATTTTTAAGGGTAAAAGTTTGACGCCATTCCACGAGCGGGCGCAATTTTGAAGCATGACATGTTGGGTATCAATTTACTCGGCATAACATTATCTTTCACAATATAAAAAAAATTGGGCTAATTTTACTGTTGTCTTATTTTTTTATTCAAAAAAGTGAATTTTTTTCAAAAAAAGTGCGCTTGTAAGACCGCTGCCCAAATACCGTGTGACAAAAAGTATTGCAATGACCGCCATTTTATTCTCTAGGGTGTTAGAAAAAAAAATGTATAATGTTTGGGGTTCTAAGTAATTTTCTAGCAAAACGCATGTTTTTAACTTGTAAACACCGAGTCTGAAAAAGAGGCCTGGTCTTTAAGTGGTTAATTGAATTGGTGTGGTACGATAAGATAATATTCTTAACACTGTAAAACATTGACTACATTTTTTCTTATCAGGTTTGATTAAAAATGTAACTCACTTTCTTAAGAATTATATATATCCAAAGCCACATGCTAAAACCAGTGATCAATACTAGAACACCTAGACAAAATGTTCAGAATGCATGATATAGGGATGGGCTCGGGCGTGTTCGGGATCCTAGTCCCAACTCATGTGCCTGATCCCATCAGGAAGCCGACACTGTGCACCACTAATCACAGGCAGTGAGGCATTTCCCAATCTGTGCAGCTGCGGACCGAGAAATGTCTCACTGCCTGTGATTAGCGATATGCAGTGTCAGCTTCCTGGCAGGATCAGACAGGTGGGTTGGGATTGGGTTGCCACTTCATCCCTTTAAACCCAAACACATATGAATTACACAGGTTCTAAGGCTAATTTAATGCAGATAATGCAAGTGAGTTTAATCAGCCACAGATCCTGTGTAATTCATATGTGTTTGGTTATAAAGGGATAAGGTGGCAACCCTAGTTGGGACTAGGACAGGGCTGTCTTAATGAGTGGGCACACCTGGGCACTGCCCAGGGGCCCCAACTGCATGGGGGAGCCCCTGCTCTTTCCCCAAAGCAGCTGGTCCTTGAGCCCATGCTGCCCCAAAATTGGGGGGGGGGGTCCCATGAAGGCACTGAGAGTGATGAATACAAGGAGGAGGCAGGCTGGCAGCGGTGCGCCGTGCTGTGCAGAACGATACCTATTATTTCACAGCCAGCAGGGAGGGGCAGGGCCAGAGTGCCAGAGATGCTCTGACCCTGCCCCATGCAGCTTGAATACTCAGGACTCGAAGGCTGCGGGGTAGGAGCTGGAGTGGGAGCTGCTGAGTCGGCAGCACTGAGAGCCCACCTGCGGAAGTAGCATTGTGGATGGTGTCATGGTGAGCCCAGCTGTCCGGCACTGTTTGCACCGAAGGGCTTGGAATGCCCGGAGGGATTCTCCCTCCTTCTGCCTGCTTGATTGGTATAAAAGTTTACGTGCACTGTTTCTCCACTGGAAAAGGGGGTACTACATGGATGGAATAATGGTGCTGGGGGATATCAAGGGTGTATAGGGGTAAACAATGCTGAGGGGGGGGTCTGGGGTGTATAGGGTGTAGCAATGCTTGGGGTAGCTTGGGTGGCTATAGTGCTAGAGGTATCAGGGATGTAGAGAGGCCACAGTGTAGGGGGCATCAGAGATGTAGTGGGTTCACAATACAAGGAGTATGGTATATGGTAACAGTGCTGGGGGGAATATCTAGGGTGTAGAGGGGTCAGAATGCTGGGGAGATATCTGGGATGTAGAGGGGTCAGAGTGCTGGGGGGATATCTGGGATGTAGAGGGGTCAGAGTGCTGGGGGGATATCTGGGATGTAGAGGGGTCAGAGTGCTGGGGGATATCTGGGGTGTAGAGGGGTCAAAGTGCTGGGGGGATATCTGGGGTGTACAGGGGTCAGAGTGTTGGGGGGGATATCTGTGATGTAGAGGGGTTAGAGTGCTGGGGAGATATCTGGCATGTAGAGGGGTCAGAGTGCTGGGGGGATAACTGGGGTATAGAGGGATCAGAATGCTGGTTGGATATCTGGGGTGTAGAGGGATCAGAGTGCTGGAGGATATCTGGGATGTAGAGGGGTCAGAGTGCTGGGGGGGATATCTGGGGTGTAGAGAGGTCAGAGTGCTGGGGGATATCTGGGATCTAGAGGGGTCAGAGTGCTGGGGGATATCTGGGATGTAGAGGGATCAGAGTGCTGGGGGGATATCTGGGATGTACAGGGATCAGAGTGCTGGGAGGATATCTGGGTTGTAGAGGGGGTCGCAATGCTGGGGGGATATCTGGGATGTAGAGGGGTCAGAGTGCTGGGGGGATATCTGGGATGTAGAGGGGTCACAGTGCTGGGGGGCTATCTGGAGTGTAGAGGGGTCAGAGTGCTATGGGAATATCTGGGGTGTAGAGAGGTCAGAGTGCTGGGGGGATATCTGGGGTGTAGAGGGGTCAGAGTGCTGGGGAGGCATCAATCTAGCAGATATATTATATGCACAGGACAGGTTTGTTACTTTATGTATGTAGTATTTTCCCACTGTTTCTTTGCTGTACAGAATGATTGTTCATGTAGATAATGCGGAGCTCCACCCAAAAGGGCTTGTCTGCCTCCTACCTACTTGATGTCTGTTTACCTGCGCTGTCTCCATTGTAGGGGCCCCAGAGCATTACTTTGCCCAGGGGCCCATGATGCTGTTAAGACGGCCCTGGACTAGGATCCTGAACACGCCCGCGCCCATTCCTACACATAAACCTCATACTGATAGGTACTTGCTAGAACCCAGCACAGGACCCTAGAGGTTTGAGACGGTCAGTTTAACTCCTGGTTGATTGACTGATTTTGCTCAACAAGTTCTTTATTCATTTATGTTTCATTTATTTTTCAGCAGAACAAAGTTAAGGGAGTTGTAAAGGTTTTTTTTTTTTTTAAACAACATACATGTTATACTTGCCTTTGTGCAAGTAGCTGTCACTGTACTGATGACACTGGCAGGAAAGGGGTGATTAAAGGGTTAAATGTGTGCCTGGCCAGTGCTTTACTACTGTGGGGAGGGGCTTGTACTAGGGGAAGGCATAGATTGGAGCCCCTGCTTAGCAGAGACACAGGATCCATGTCTTATGTAGTGACAGAGCAGCAGTCTGCCTTGTTTACATAAGCAGACTGCCGTTCTGCCTGTGTACCGAAGCATCGGCAGGTACTGGTGGACATCGAGTCCACCTCACCTGCCAATCAGTTCACACTGATGCACTGCTTGCATTTAAAATACATTTATTATGTATGAATGATTACAGAGCTGCATTTATGTGTGTCTTATAAATCTGCTTAGAGTTCAGCTTTAAAGGGTTTGTTAACCCTCGATTTTCTAATTAATAAAAATAACAAACACGCCTATGCTTACCTGCTCTGTGCAATGGTGTTGCACAGAGCAGCCTCGATCCTCTTCTTCTAGGGTCCCCCGTCGGTGCTCCAGGCCCCTCCACTTCATCGGGTGCCCCCACGGAAAGCCTCTTTCCATGGGGGCACCCTTGCGGGCTCGCTCCCGAGTCCCACAGCTGCATCCATTGAAACAGACAGCTGCTATCAATCTGTCCAATGAGGGGAGCGAAAGCGGCTAGAGCACAATGCTGGAATGGATGGGCTCAGGTAAGAAAAAGGGGGGGTCTGGGGGGGAGCTGCAGTACAGAAAGTTTTTCACCTTAATGCAATATAGTCCTGCTTAATCACTTCAGGCTGGCCCCTTTTGTATATGCTATTGGTATAGTTATGTAAAACATTAAATAGAAGTGCTTATACTTTTTAAAATGCAGTAATACACTGTCTCACCCTGCTCTGCACATGCTCAGTTGTTCTCTATTGTTAGGCACTGTGCTGAATTTGTAGGGGCTGATCTGCTGAGAACCTAAATATTTACTGCTGTTCAAAGGCTCTGGGCTTCAGCAAAATGGCAGCCTCCAGCAAGAAGAAACAGGAACAATGCTGGAGGCAATTTACAGCACACACTAATTTTTGGTAGCAAAATTATTAATGTGGAATAGATGTTCCTTACTAAAGAGCATTGTTTTTAAAGTTGTAATGGGTAAAAATCTGCTTTACGACAGGCCATACACAGTTTGAATCCTGCTGAACCGTGTGTGCAAAGGCTGAATGTACCATGTTGATCAACTTGGGTACAACCAGCATGCCGGGTTTTACCTGTGATTATAACAATAATCTTCTCCCAGGGGGGATGGCTGCCCCCACATCTGGCCACAGGCAATGGTGGCAAGTGAAACGCTGCATCTGGTGACAGGCAATGGGTGGCAAGTGACAAGCTGTATCTGGTTTCAGGCAATGGTGGCAAGTGACAAGCTACATCTAGTGGTAGGCAACGGTGGCAAGTGACACACTGCATCAGGTGGCAAATGACAAGCTCAGTGTCCCCACTGATTCTGCATTTTGGTGAGTTGAACTATATTTCATTATATATTTCAATGTAGTACAACACCAGCCATTCACCCCACAAATCACCCCTGCTGCCAAATTCCCCGTCAACCCCGGGACTACATTCCTCCAACCCCCCCATCCTTTTTTGGTAAGGGGGGCAGGGGGGTTGTCCCTGAATGGCAGTTTGGAAATGTGATCACCCTAGTGAAGACTGGCCCTTGTATGTCCCCGATCTCAGCAATAGATTGTATTTCATTTCTCATAGCAAGCATCCTGGCAGTGTTACCAGAGCTGGAGAAGAGAGCTAGCTCTTGGGGTTTTGGAAAAGGAATGTGCACTTCCCTCCAAATGTACAATGCAGTGCTTGGTGCCCGGGGCCACATGTAGCCCATTGGTCCCCTGCAGACACTTATCTGTAATGTGTCATGTACTATGTCTCCAGCCTATGATTGACTGCTGAAGCATGCCCCCATTCTCCAACAACCCCTTTCGAATGTTCGTAGTCTCTGACCATTTTCTGTATCATGTCTGCAGTCTCTGACCATTTTCTGCATCACGTCTGCAGTCTCTGACCATCTCTTGTATCATGTCTGCAGTCTCTGAGCATTTTCTGTATCATGTTTGCAGTCTCTGAGCATTTTCTGTATCATGTCTGCAGTCTCTGACAGTCTCTTGGAGCATGTCTACAGTCTCTGACACTCTCTTGGAGCATGTCTGCAGTCTCTGACAGTCTCTTGGAGCATGTCTGCAGTCTCTGACCATCTCTTGGAGCATGTCTGCAGTCTCTGTATTATGTCCATACCTCTGCTGTGCAGTCTCTGACTATTTTAATAAAGTTCTTTAAGTTAGGCTCAGACAAAGCAATCAAAACATTTTTTATAGGTACAAGGAAGCATGTTTTTTTTTTTAACCATATCACTTAAGCCCCTCCCACTGCTAGGTGCTTGACCAAGCCCACAATTTACCGCGCCGTAGCTCGCCGCAGGTCTTTTTACTCCTCCAGTGTCCCTCATTCTGAAGTTCAAAAGTTGAGAGGTATGCAATGGCTCGGCAGGAGGGATTCCTGCATCAAAACCGTCTGTGTTGATGGGGGAATTAAGCAAATTTCTTTCCTGCAAACCATGGAACCCAAGAGAAATCTTTACATTTTTGGGAAGTTTACACATTTTCATCCTCACAAGTTTCATTTTTGGTTAAGCTTTAAGCTATATAAAGCAGCTAGTGTTGTGTGTGAAGTCACTCTGCGTTTCCATAGTTCCTTCCAATGATGTCATGCATGTGACCGTATAAGGCTAGTTTAGGAGCTGTCAATAAACACGAGAGAGATCACAACCATGCGCCGCCACCACTGCTTTGGAGAGATTATACTGGCAGTAATCCATAAAGCATTAACTACATTCTGCCATCAACCAAAAAAAGAATTAACCCTCTATTCACAGAGATCTACCTGTAAAACAAAAATCTGTCTACTCCACTAATATTTTAAGCCTAGGTTCAGGAGCGATTTGGCATGCGATTTAACATGTCAAATCGCAAGCCAAATTGGCAGGTATTGCAGGCAATGGCAACATCCGAAATGGTATGGCGCCGACTTTATGGCGCCGCACCGATTCCCAAAAGTAATTCCTGTACTACTTTTGGCGACTTCAAGGGGCGATTTGTATAGACCAGGACCAGGAATCGCACAGGGATCCACCATGATTAAGTCTGGTATGACGAAACATGTCGGGACGTGGCTGTACGGCATCCAAACAGTAGCAGAGAGTGACGGAGGGGACGCTGCATCTCATCTCGTGCATGAGCGGTGGATCCCTGCGCGATTCAGACGAGAGTCAGCTGGTGGGGTGAGAGCCTGGTTCCGCTGATCTTGGGTCCGCCGCGACCGTGTTTACATTGGTGCTGGGAGTTCACACAGGAGTATTGAGAAGTTGGAATTGCTGTGCTGGTTTTGGCTTGATTTTACAATTTGTAATGTGAGTGCAATGATTGAAGGTTTTAAAGTTCAATAAATGTGGTGTTTTACGGTATCACACTATGTGCACATTTTTTATTTACATATGGAATGAAATGACACTGGGTCGGATGGAACGTAGAGTTTGAGCACACTGTGTACAGTGTCTTATGCGCTTTTGCCAAAACACGAGAGTGTGAGGCATATTCATCCGGTGAGTGTTGAATTCAGAGGGAGAGGAATCACTGGCACGTGTGATTTGGTGGACATTTTTTCAGCAATTTGCACACTTCTTCACGGTGTTCTCTTCTATGGACATTTTTACGGATGCATCTCTTCTTTTATATATGATGGACTTTTGAAAGAATTTTCAATTTAATAGTGACACACACAAGTGTCATTTTATTACTTCAATTTTTAGTTTAAGCCCTCATGCACACAGGCTGTTAAAATAACGTTATGAAAACGCCAGTATCTTTGCAGTGATTTTTTTTAAACTTTTTTCAGCTTTTTTCAGCGTTTTTGCAATAGCGTTTTTGAGCGTTTTTTAAGCGTTTTTCCACGTTAGCGGTTTTTAGCGTTTTTTTTTTTTTCAAAATTTTTTTTTTTTTTTTTTTCAATGGATCAAAAACATTAAAAAACGTTGGTGAATGACGTTTTTCAGCGTTTTTCAGCGTTAGAGCGTTTTTTCAGCTGAAAAACGTCTCTCAGAACCCACTGGTCCTGGGTTTTTTTTACAGCTTAAAAACGCCTATGCCACTTGCAGCTCAAAAACGCCTAGGTGGGCATGAAGCCATAGACTAACATAGACAGGCCTTTTTAAGCTGCAAAAAAAGCTCAAAAAAGCAGCTGTAAAAACGTCTGTGTGCATGAGGACTAATAGTGATACACTTAAGTGTTATTTCGATTATTTTAGTACACTGGTTTTATATTTTGAACACTGAGGCATGTTACATCACTGAATTTTGGATTTGTTTGGAGGTGGTTTCATTCACAGAGTAGAGTGAGACACATAGATATTGCATATATCAGCCTAATACACTGATTGGACACTTTGGATATTGGGGTATGAAATATCACCAATAATAGCGCCGCTTATATTAATTTCTTTGGGAATTACAAATTAATATAGACCAGTTTTAATTTGCAAAAGTGCACTCATATATCATCAAAAAATAGTCCAATGACAATAAAAAATGTGTATCAAATATCACAATTGTGCAAAATAAGTGCAAAAAACAGGAGGGAGGAGAAAAAGTGTCCAAGTGCAAATCAGCAGGATAAGATGTGATGGTAGATAACCTCCAACAATCCACACTTAGTGTGTTCTAGCCTCTCACCTCAAGGATAAACCACAATGGGTCTAGTCATGCATCAAGATGTTGGATCCTGGTGAACTGTGCTGTCTTCCTCCTCAATGGAAATATCCCAGTGGCATAAGAAACTGCAGCCTCAAGGGATGGATGGATGTTTTCCCATACGGTCCACGTTCCACAACAAACTCTTCCAATATTATCTCCAGATCCAGGATGTTACATAAAGGATAAAAGAGCCTCCATAGTGTAGTAGTTTAATAATCGTAGGTCTTTTATTTAAAATAGACAAGATAACATCTAAAAAATGGCAGAAACAGCAGCATACATGAAAAAACGTGTCAAACACAAAGACTTCTGGTCTCGGCCGTGACTGGAAGTGATGTCACCGGCTCCTCCCAGCGCGTTGTGTCACAACACACGTGACTTTTTCAAGGGTATCTTTTTTTACCTTGCTTTGTGCACTGGTGCGCAGTCATGTTGAAGCAGGAAGGGGCCATCCCCAAACTGTTCCTACAAAGTTGGGATCATGAAATTGTCCAAAATGTCTTGGTATGCTGACGTCTTAAGAGTTCCCCTCACTGGAACTAAGGGGCCAAGCCCAACCCCTGAAAGACAACCCCTCACCATAATCCCCCCTCCACCACATGATTTGGACCAGTGCACAAAACAAGGTCCATAAAGACATGGCTGAGCGAATTTGGGGTGGAGGAACTTGACTGGCCTGCACAGAGTCCTGGCCTCAATCCGATAGAACACCTTTGGGATGAATTAGAGTGGAGACTGCGAGCCAGACCTTCTCGTCCACATCAGTGCCTGACCTCACAAATGTGCTTCTGGAAGAATGGTCAAACATTCCCATAGACACACTCATATACCTTGTGGACAGCCTTCCCAGAAGAGTTGAAGCTGTTATAGCTGCAAAGGGTGGGCCAGTATTGAACCCTACGGTCTAAGACTGGGATGCCATTAAAGTTCATGTGTGTGTAAAGGCAGGCGACCCAATACTTTTGGTAATATAGTGTATGTAAAAATTAGATATAAAAAAGTATCCAGTTCCAAAAAAGAAAATGTACAGAAACTCTCCAACTATATAATGTTTGCTTGTAAACCTCGTACACATGATGAGATTATCGGATGAATGATCGTCCGTTTTTTGTTGCATGCTAGTCTCATATCGAAAATGAAGAGGTTACTAAACTTACAAAAATTCTCGTACGACAGAATACAATTTCAGAAGTGATGTAATGTGTTGTATTGTAATGTATGCTTTCATATCCGAGCCTGCATGTTCTTGGTCTTCTGATTTTTTTTTTTACACGAATACTGTACCAATTAAACAAAAATTATACAATCTGGTATCGAAAGGGTTTTTGTGCTTGTCCCTTTGGATATTGTTAGGTGAATTGTCATCATCCGCTCTCATGTACTAACGATCAGAATATCGTACAATCACTTGTCGATTTTTGTCATTCGATTATCTGATCGTGTGTCCTAGGCATTCAAGTACTAGGCATACACATGTATCGCTGTTCTTGGTTGTTATTAAGACATCAACAATAGAAATCAACACTAGCTGAAGAAGTCTTTGGTTATGCCACAATATCTGTTTACTCCATTAACTTGGGAACTGTAAACATTCAGATATTTACTGATAACTAACAAAAGAGTTCCATGGGTGTTCATTCATTCTGGTTACCTGTATCTACTTACAGGGCTCTCTGTAACTCTCTGGTACCCTCTACTGACAGTTTCCTACCTTACATGTAGTAGTAGAGTATTGTTCTGTTAGTCGTAGATAAATGCAGGAAGTTTGGAGTTTAAAAACAAAATTTAGGTATGCTTTTCTTGCATAATTAGATTGGTCCAGCTTCAACCAAAGTAAGAACCCTTTCACACTGGGGGTGGGGGCGGCAGTAAAACGCCGCTATTTTTAGTGGCGTTTTACCATCATTTTAGCAGCACTTTTCGGGGCACTAGCGGGGTGCTTTTAACCCCGCTAGTGGCCAAAAAAGGGTTAAAAGCGCCGCTGTAGCAGCGTTTTGCCAGCGCTTCGGCGGAGCTGCCCATTGATTTCAATGGGCAGGGGCGCTTTAGGAATGGTGTACACAGCTTCTAAAGCGCCTTTTTTTAAGCAAAAAAACCCAGTATTTTTGGTTTAAAAAAAAATTCCAATAAGCATATATTGATTGGTTTGTGCAAATTTTGTTTTTTTATATATTTTATTTATTATAGCAAAAAGTAAAAAATATTGCGTTTTTTTCAAAATTGTTGCTCTTTTTTTGTTTATAGCGCAAAAAAGAAAAAACGCAGAGGTGATCAAATACCACCAAAGAAAGCTCTATTTGTGGGGAAAGAAAATGTCAATTTTGTTTGGGTGCAACGTTGCACGACCGCACAATTGTCAGTTAAAGTGACGCAGTGCCGGATCGCAAAAAGTGCTCTGGTCAGGAAGGGGGTAAAATCTTCCGGGGCTGAAGTGGTTAATCAAGCTATGCTGCTGCCATACAGGTCAAGGATCTGGCTGTGCTGTCTGGGCAAGGGTGCCTTGATCACAATACTGGCTGCACAAATTTACAAATCCTTTTGCAGGTGAAAAAGTTTCAATATATGTATTTATAAGGTTTAAAAAGGTTTCTATACCTCATCAACCCAAATATATTGGTAAATGATGAGAATAAAGTATTGTACAATGCTGCATCAGACATTATAATACTCTGTGTGATATTATTCAGTTTTGTTTCCCTGTGCACAATTGACAGTTCTATTAAGGCCAGTGTGAGAGAATGTTCATTATGAAAACAGGATTCAGCTCACATCATTCACAGTTTATCACTCTTTGAATGATTACTCACGCTGTGGCTACAACCCTTTGGAAATAAAGATGGTAAAGATGATGAGTTTCCAGTCAGTAATGTATATGCATTGCCTTGGATCACAACACAGTGAGAGCGACATTCATATGTAGCCATGAATGCATGACCTTGTATTGCCTTTATTCCTGGATATTACTATGCTCTTGCACTATTGGGTTAGTCTCCATGTGTAACCTAACCTTGTCGTGACATCACAGGTGATGCCAACAACACTCATGACAGTTATTAGAATCAGGTTACTTATCCAGTCCGAGGTCAACAGCTGTCAGGCTATAAAGTTTAAGTCAGGTGTTAAACAGCTAATTGCTTCTTACAAACTGGTGTAAATTATAATATTGCCCTACTTTAAAATGGATAACAAGTCGGCATATGTTGAGGAGGCTAAAATGAACCAAAAAGCCATCCATTGAAGCACTGTAAAGCACAGCATTACTGCTGGTTTGGTTATGGATAGAGTGGGGAAGGTTGAGAACCTGTAGGGTTTTTGTTGCTGTCTGTGTCTTCCTGCCTTAACCCTCTTGGGCATGGAGTTCACCAGAGCTTCACAGGTTGCCACTGGAGTCCTCTTCCACTCCTAGATTACATCATCACGGAGCTGGTGGATGTTAGAGACCTTGTGCTCCTCCACCTTCCGTTTGAGGATGCCCCACAGATGCTCAATAGGGTTTAGGTCTGGAGATGTGCTTGGCCAGTCCATCACCTTTACCCTCAGCTTCTTTAGCAAGGCAGTGGTCGTCTTGGAGGTGTGTTTGGGGTCGTTATCATGTTTGAATAGTGCCCTGCAGCCCAGTCTCCGAAGGGAGGGGATCATGCTCTGCTTCAGTATGTCACAGTACATGTTGGCATTCATGGTTCCCTCAGTGAACTGTAGCTCCCCAGTGCCGGCAGTACTCATGCAGCCCCAGACCATGACACTCCCACCACCATGCTTGACTAGGCAAAACACTTGTCTTCGTACTCCTCACCTGGTTGCCACCACACACGCTTGACACCATCTGAACCAAATAAGTTTATCTTGGTCTCATCAGACCACAGGACATGGTTCCAGTAATTTATGTCCTTAGTCTGCTTGTCTTCAGCAAACCTGTCCTGTTAAACTGCTGTATGGTCTTGGCCACTGTGCTGCAGCTCAGTTTTAGGGTCTTGGCAATTTTCTTATAGCCTAGGCCAGTGATGGTGAACCTTTGCACCCCAGATGTTTTGGAACTACATTTCCCATGATGCTCAACTACACTGCAGAGTGCAAGAGCATTATGGGAAATGTAGTTCCAAAACATCTGGGGTGCCAAGGTTCGCCATCACTGGCCTAGGCCAACTTTATGTAGAGCAACAATTCTTTTTTTTTTCAGATCCTCAGAGGGTTCTTTGCCATGAGGTGCCATGTTGAACTTCCAGCGACCAGTATGAGAGAGTGAGAGGGATAACACCAAATTTAACACACTTGCTCCCCATTCACACCTGAGAACTTGTAACACTAACGAGTCACAAGACACCGGGGAGGGAAAATGGCTAATTGGGCCCAATTTGGACATTTTTACTTAGGGGTGTACTCACTTTGTTGCCAGCGGTTTAGACATTAATGGCTGTGTGTTGAGTTATTTTGAGGGGACAGCAAATTTACACTGATATACAACATGTACACTCACTACTTTACATTGTATAAAGTGTAATTTCTTCAGTGTTGTCACATGAAAAGATAGAATAAAATATTTACAAAAATGGGAGCGGTGTACTCACTTTTGTGAAATACTGTATATCTATGTGGAGGGGGGATTCCTCCAGCAGCCCCTCCCTGCTGATAAGACTGTTTACTGATGAGAAGTTTGAATACACCTGACCTGTGTGTCTATTGTTATTGGACAGTTTACCCCGACCTGAATGCAAAGGGAGGGGTTGTCCCTGAGTGTTACCTCTCTGTACATGTGTTTCAATAAACAGTTCATGTTCCAGCTTGCAGCCAAACGAATCCTGCCTTGTTCCTGGTTGTAATATCTATATTAAGACCGGAGGAAGCGGTATATGACGAAAGCACTCAAATGGAGTGTGGGACGTTTTGTTACAGTAGTAAACTGTGTTCTACCACTTGTACCTACAAGCAAGCCTATATTAAGGCTTACCTGTAGGTACTTTAACTTTAACAGCTTAGGAGATAATCAGAGTGCAGACATCACTGGCGTATGCGCTCTAAAGGTGCGGCATACAGTGAACCCGGAACCCGGAAGGAAGACCAGGTGAAGATGGAAGCCCTCTCAATGGTGACAGTGGCACTGGAGGGCTTCGTTCTAAGCTAACTCTCTCATAATGTGCTAGTATGTGATGCATATTAGCTCATTATGACATGGCCTTGCAGGGGATTTTTTTCTTCTATCAACTGCGGTTCAGTACCACTTTAATGGGTGTCAGATACAACAGGAAGAGTGTTTTCCCCAAAGGGGACAAAAATAGCAATTTTCTTTTGCCACTTTGTACCCTCATTGGGGCCGTTCACCTCACTTCTGTGGCAGGTGACAAGTGACCAGCATGAGTCAACAGGAAATAAGGAGAGTTCTCCACGGGGACTCAGAATGCATTTAGAAAATAACATAGGTTTTCTACTTGGTACAGAATGAAAAAAAAAACATGTTGTCATCTTCAACACAAATCCTAAGTGCTTATTCACACTAGAATGCTTTCCGGGAAACCTGCGTCCCATGCAAAACGCACTGGGTGTGCCATCTGTGTCGGGAGTCAACATATTCCTAATGACACCCCAAATGCAGATCGCAAATGCAGTGCGTTTTCCTGCATCAGATTGCATGGTACCACAGTACCATGCAATTTGTTCAGTATGTTTTTGAAAAGTAGTTCATGCATCAATGGGCCGAAAATTACACCACACTTAAGCTGGCTACACACTACACTATACAGCTTTTATACAATTTTCTAGTAGAACTTTCCTTTAGATTTACCAAAACCATATAATATGAGGTCAAACCTAAACACTTTCAAATTGTATGCAATCAGGCAGGCTCTTGTACTACATAGTTGAAGGTAAATCTAAAGTAAATTGAACAACAAAAGTTGCGTAGCACCCTCTAGTGTGCTAGAAGTCTAGTGGTTAGCTTTTTGTTAGAATAGGTAAATTTCCAGGCTTGGCTGGCAGCCAAGCCTAGGTGTTTTGATCTGGCTTGGGAGTGACCCAGGGCAGAGCTGGGTGAATCACAGGCAGCATCACCAACACCTCCCACTTCTTTCCAGAATGTTCTGGTGTCTTCTGTAAAGGAAGGAGGAGAGGAAGTCTGGGATGGGTGCAGAGCCAGTTGAGTGGCCTGTGGTGACACGGGCAGTGGAAAGGGGCATCTGCAGCCAGGAGGGCTGGCAGTGCCTGAAGAGGTGGTACTGGGAGCAGTAGCCACGTGGACAGATAGCACTAAGAACTACCATATTTTTGCTACACCATAAGGGCCCAGTGTCAGGTCTAAATCTCAGTGCTAGCTGGTTGGGTAAGTGCAAGTAAGTGATGTGCTGGAGGTGTTGAGGAGAGAGAGTCTGCAAGCAAGTGATGTGCTGGAGAGAAGAGAGGAGGTGTATGTACTGGATTTGTATGTAGTCTCAAGCAGCCCCGGACTGACCATAGGGCCCACCGGGCGTTTGCCCGGTTGGCCGGGGGACGCCAGGCCGTATGTCTGGCTGTGCCATGCAGGGCTGGCTGTGGGTTCCGACATGCAGGGCAGGCCGCTGATGTTCTGCATATGCTGGTGGAGATGAGAGGAGTGTAGGCATTCTCCGCCTACCAAGCCCATCCATGGCAACCTAGGACGCCGCTGAACAGAAAGTCCCTGTTAGTGCATGCGCCCCGCAGCCGACAGGCACCTGGCAACCAGGACACCAGGAGAGGAGGAGAGACGGAGAAGCCGAGGAAGAGGCCTTGTGCACCTCAGACCCGCCGCCTGCAAGTAAAAGCCGGTGAGGTGCTGCGGCCGCCTATAGGGAAAGCATTGAGGCTGGTGTATGGCCACCTCCTTTCCTGCTAGTAAAGAGGTCGGATCTGATGCTCCAGGCCAGAGAGCACTCCTAATGGTAATTTATTAACTCAGTAACTGCAGTCTGTTTAGTGCTTATTTAGTGTGCACCCACCTGCTGTCTCTGGGCACTCTTCTCCCTCAGCAGCCATGTGCCTGGCTCGAGCTGAAGGGGAGACCATTCTACCCAGAAAAGTTGACTGTGGATGAAGTATTTAACAGGCTAACAAGGAGTACTAAAAGTAATACTCAAAAAGCCAGTTATTAAGCAAAACTCTTTTATAACTGGCTTTGTAATGTTTTATAGCTGGCTCTGTGAGTAATTATTTAACTGGCATTGCAGTACTAACAAAGCCAGTTGTAAAGCATTACTCACAGAGCCAGTTATAAAACATTACAGAGCCAGTTATAAAGAAGTTTTGCTTAATAACTGGCTCTCTGAGTAAAGCCTAGTGGACACGGGCAGAATATCAGCCGACATTCGGCCCATGTGTACGGAAGCCGGTCCGACAGAAGCCGACCATTCAGCCGTACTTCTGTCAAAGGCTCATGACCGAAAAAGGTCAACGTTCTTAGCCAGTGGCTGAGAGCGCTAACCGGCTTGTTCAGGCGGGGGGGGGGGGGGGGGCGGTGTTCAGGCGGGGGGGCGGCGGTGTTCAGGCGGGGGGGCGGTCCCCCTGTCAGAACACAATAACTCAGCAGGGGAGATTGCTGCACTAACATCGGATTGTTAGTACAGTGGCTCCGACCTGAGCTGTCAGTTTAGTGGTGTGTACAAGGCTTAGTAATTTATAACTGGCAATTCAGTAGTCACAAAGTCAGTTATTACGCAGTATTCACAAAGCCAGTTACTTGCAGGTATTGGGGCTGATCTGAGGTGTGATGGTGCAAAGCTCAGTTGATTTCTTACTATTTTTCAAGTAGTTTACAGCATTTACTTAACCATAAAGATTCCTTTCCGCGTGAAGTTGACAGTTATTTTTTGTTTTTTCTTTATGTATCTAACAAAAAAGAGGGTTTCACAATGTAAGATCCAAACAGCGTAGTTGCCACATCCCTGATATATAGTTGAGAAAAAGAGAAATCCCCCTTCATTGGGACTTTAAAGGCAACATACACTTGGGTAATGTAAAAAAGTCAAATTTATTGAATGTACATAAAAATAGGGGAGCAAAACCAGTGTGAACCGCATGAACTGGAAATGATGAAAGGGGGCGGAACGCGTTTCAGAAAAGTCTGATTCCTTCTTCATACCAATGGCTAGAAAACAGAAGATGTGGCTCCTTATAGTGTCAGGGGGCGTGGCTATAGGCGGGACTAAAAAAAGTCAGCTTCCCTCTGCTGGTTGGCTGGGATCCCCTGCTACACATCAGACCACCTCCAGGACCTCCATAACTGGGACCACCCTGACACTGGATCACCATCCCAACCAACTTACCATGATGAGCCTATTTTCATTGAATGTCTTGTAAGTGTTTTTAATCCTTTTGGGCTATTAAAGTCTTTTATTGCTGCACTTAGAGGTGCCTTTTTTGTCTGTTTATCCATGCCATAAAGGAAGCCTCTTCATTCAAGGCTGTCATACATGGAAGCTTTCCATGTGGTTAAGAGCCAACATATGTGCATGGCCTAAGAAAAAAAAGAAGGCTGTTCACCTAGTTTACGCCCTTAGCATACCATAAGTTGCGCACACACACACCACAATGTCTACATTTTCTACAAATAAAAAAGCTAACAGCGTTTTCTGCGCTTTTACCCATACAAATAGTTATCACTTATTTGTTCTGAATGAATACAATCACATTGATGAAGATTGGAAAAGTTTTAGTGTCTGTTTAAATGGCACCTATATTGCTTTTGTTCACAATTATAGGAAGAGGGTCATTGTAAGAGAAATGGGGGTGGTTGGGGGGGGGGGGCTGTTTGCTATGAAGCAATTAGATGTTGATTCAGCTCAGGGGATTCAAAGATCATTAGAAGGACACTTCATTGAAACGGGCAATATGCAAATTAAACAGGTTATCAGTGTAATTAGTTCTTTAGAAAGATTCAATTGCCCCTAAAATAACTTCCTTTAATTATTCGCAGCTCTTGAAAATGAACATTTGTTCAGAAATTCCTTATTTTATATATCTACTACTAAAACCTTTTATCTACATGACTCTAATTACTTTGCAGGAGCAGAACAGCAAAAAGCAATTGACCTGCAGATTATAACAATCCACCAGGGGACTGCGTGTATGATGGGAAGGCTGTATTTTAAAATGTATTTTTAATGTGGTCAGTTGGGTTAACCTAGGTCCTCTAACACCTTCATCTCTAAATCAGAATTTGTACAACTATAGAATATAATCTTCATGGTTAAAAAACTCTTTGCATTTTCTATCAAAACGTAAGTACGTCATCCTGTAGATAATATTATTCCTTTGCAATTTGCAAGCATACAGTTACATATAAGTACACTGATACCTCGGTTCACAAAGCTTCTTTTCATGAACAACTCGGTTCACAAATGTAAGAGTTCACAAAAAATTTGCTTCAGTACGCGGACTTCGCTTCTGTTCACAAACACGAGTCGCGGCCATCTTCCCTGCTCTGACACGTGGTCGCGACTTCCTGTAGGTGAGATCGCGAACACAGAGAGACACTGAAAGTGTACTGTGAAGACACTTACAGTGTTGAGAAGCTTTGTGGTGTGCTTTTTAGCACATACTGTACAGTACTGTACTGTACATTCCTGTGCACACTTGCTGTAAAGCTTTTTATCACATACTGTACTGTACCGGACATCCATTATGGCTCCAAAGAAAACTGAGAGCAAGCATGGCGGTAAGAAGAAAGCGTGGATCAGTAATGAAGGTCACAAGACTCTTCAGAGCCTGGCATGGTGGTAAGAAGAAGAAGGTAAGAAGGTCTCATGCAAGTATAGTGTTATCTCTCTCTTCATACTGTACTGTACTTTGTTTCATATTTTTGTGGTTCAAAAACAAAAAAAAGAGTTCAGAACGGATTAACCTGATTTACATTGAACCCTATGGGAAAATTTGCCTTGGTTCGTGACCAATTCAGTTCGCGACCAGAGTCATTCACAAATTAAGTATGTGAACCGAGGTATCACTGTAGTTACCATTTGCTGAAATACATCCATTTTGGTAAAAGATCGGACCATTTCTTCCATGATACAGAGGATATACAGAAAAAGTTTAGGGTTGAAGTCAGGACGAAGAAGGGTTAGAACCTCCATCGGAGATTTCTTGTTGTCTGGGTCTCTTTTGGCAGATTACCTCTGACCTCCAGTTCTAGTGATCGGTACCACTTGGGACAGAGGTGGAAATATGCAAAGACAACAATCAAAAAGATTTCTTTAATTGCAGGGCACTGGCTGTCTATGATTCCATGAAGAGATTTCCCTTTGCTTCCTGTCCATCAAGGATTACAGACAGTTAAAATCTAACAATGATCAGAACCTTCTCTACTGTATACAGAAAAAAATGATCAACTATTTAAAATATAACTGTTAAATCTGTAGTCTCCAATTAATATATACTGTAGCATTTCCATCATTTCACATATACCATATTTGACTTAAGCCATCATTTCTTGATGACTTTTGTTGTAAAATATAATTGTGCAGAGCAGTCATAATACACAGTATTTCTCTTTGGGAACTATTACATATATATAATAGGACTTTAGTCGGCCCTCCCTAGTACCACATACTCACCTTACCTTTACTGGCCAGCCATTTTGTTTGCTTGTCGAGAGTGAGAAGAAATACATTATACATCTGGGAATGTGGAGCAGGTGGGTCACTCCCCACTGGTGCTTGTCACATGGATATAGAGCAAGAGTCTTCTGATCTGAGTAAGCTCCAAGTGGAGCTTACACAGGGCTTCCTCTATTAGCTCACTGTAGTCAAACGCACCAAATTAGTACTGAAAGGAAAAATATTAGATGCAGATGGGCAGTTAAGTAAACCTGTATGAGCGAACTATGGGTTCACTTTAAGGCTGCACTGACATGTACACAGAGCCCAGGATCTCACAAAAGATCTCCCCCAATGTACATCATTGTTGGGACAGATCATGGCTTTATGCCATGTATTTCATATATCACCACTTGTGGAAGTGCCGATTAGAAAATACAGTAAGTTAAACAACTGCATCTGAGCACCACAAACCAGAAATGCTATTTAACCACTTCAGTCCCGGAAGGATTTACCCCCTTCCTGACTAAGCCCTTTTTTGCGATACAACACTGCGTCGCTTTAACTGACAATTGCGTGGTCGTGCGACGTACCCAAACAAAATTGACATCTGTTTTTTTTCCCACAAATAGAGCTTTCTTTTGGTGGTATTTGATCACCTCTGCGGTTTTTATTTTTTGTGCTTTTTTGTGCTATAAACAGAGCAACCATTTTGAAAAAATGCAATATTTTTTACTTTTTGCTATAATAAATATCCCCCAAAAATATATAAAAAACAAATTTCTTCCTCAGTTTAGGTCAATATGTATTCTTCTACATATTTTTGGTAAAAAAAAATTGGCTCACTAGAACATGACAGAGATCACTGCTCCTGATCACTGGGAGCAGTAGATCCATGTCATGTTGCTAGGCAGAACAGGGAAATGGCCTCTCCGTGCCACGATCAGGGGCCACTGGCGGACATCGAGTCCGCGGGACCCGTAGCGGGCGTGCACACGCCCACTAGCCGCCGATGACGCAGTAACGTACGGATATATCGTTTTGCGCACCCGTGCCACTTTGCCGACGTATATCGGCGTGAGCTGGTCGGCAAGTGGTTAATTCATTTTTAAAATTCAACAAAAACCCAACCATCCATCCATGTCTCTATGCTTAATTTTGCTGAGAAATCACTTTGAAAAACACTCCCTAGCATTTCAGGACATGGCCATCTTAACCTCCCGGCATGATTATGTCAGATTTTTGCGTCTCAAAGCAGTACGCTGTTTCATATGGAAATTTGGCGTTTTATATTGTAGGCCTGTAATTATTAAGAATAACTCACTTAAATCTGTCCAAGCAAGAGTCTAGTAGACATCTGGGCATGATAAAGTTTGAAACACGAAATCATAAATTATAATATAATAAATAACTATAAATAATTATAACAAATAATAATGTAATCAAATGAAAAACACGGAAATTTGCTCAGTTGCAGAATTGTTGCTGTTGTTACTTTCAGTGTCTGATGACGAATTTCCCCACAAATTACTATCGCTAAATTCTGCAAGTGGTTCTAATTTACTACCGCTGTTTTTTAGCTGGTCTACAACCGCTTTTGACGTAAAGGGGCGCTTTTTGGTTGCCATGGACAATCTCATGTTTCCAGGCAGAAAGAACAGCATATATCATTTTTAAACTGTAGGCAGGACACTGGACAAAGCATCTGGGACAAAAGGGATGTGAAATAATTTGATACAGTAATGTAATCTGTAAGATTACAGTATACTGTATGTGTTTTGTTTTGTTTTTTTGCACTTTTTGAATTTGGCGCCGGGCTCTGTCCCCATGCGTCGCGGCGCTTGCAGGGAATGGAGCCCGGCACACTGATAGGTTGAGAGGAGGACACACCGGGGGGGGGGGGGAGATCACAGAATCCTGGGGACAAGCTAAGTAACTTTCCCAGGATACTGCGATGCAATCCCGAGTGGGTGACCGCTTTTGGTAATGAAAAATTCACCCCCGGGCCACACTTGGGTTTACCGCCTGGGAGGTTAAGTAAGGACAAATCATGTAGTAATTATTTCCTTGAACCCATCTGCCCTATGCTCAGGCATGCAGGAGGGTGTGCTTAGCTAAGAAAAACCCCTTGTCCCCTCCTGAAGACTCCTGGGATGTATGACACCATTTGCCTAGAAGTAACTGTATAAATGTACAAGAAAAGTTTAAAACAAGTAAATATGATATACTTTTCCTATCTAGTAAAGCAGCATAAGGAGTAAAAAAATTGTTAATGTTGATTGAGAGAGTATAGTTCTGCTTGAACAACACAGAGAGATGCTGATTTTAGAGACTACTAGGAAAAAACAATTATCGGTAACAAAACAACAAAAACACAGTAAAACTATTAGATTTACTTCTGCCAAATGCAGATTATCATTCCTCTTTTTTCCATGGAGACCCTATGAAAACTAGTGGTCAGTGAACTATTCCTACACAATTAGTATTAAGAATGCAGACTCTGTGCAACATTCCAATTAACCACTTTGTTTTACAAAATGATTCTACAAGTACAGATAAATGTTACATTTCCCTTACTGCTATTTTAATTGCTGATCCTGCACCTCTATCTAAGGCAGGCCATAGATGTGTCGAATTTTCGAAAGAATCTTCTTTCGAAAGCCTTATCTAAACATTTTCATTCGTATTTCGCACCATTAGCGGGCTGCAGCAACAGCCAATTTTCGTGCAGCAACCAAATTTGAGCGAACATGTTGGAAATTTTTTGAAAAACGAACGATTTTCAATGATGGGAGAATCATGCAAGAAATGTAATTGAAAAAGAAATGCGCATGTGCAAGTAAAGGAAATTCCCGGAAAGAAAAGAAGATTCCCAGCCACGAAAATACTTTTCTGGAGCAAAATGAGGTGAAATTGAAGGCTTGGTTGGCCGAATTTCAAAATCAATGGTGGCACCATCGGATCACAAAACGCAAAATTCTTTCGAAATTCAACCATGTATGGCCAGCCTAACACATTTAAACCTTCCACACTAACTCTTTCTGTAACTTTTAATGGTTCCTGTAACTCTATAGCTAACACGCTTACGTAAACTCAACTCTTGTTTGATCTACCACATTGAAGACAAACCATTCCTGTGCCAAAGATGCCAGTGCAGAGGTCCTAGCACCTGAATTTACTGCTTCCTCAAATAATTCTGTATAACCCTTGGAATATTAATCAGAGTGATCAAAAATGGGGACATCTGGAGGTGGTTAGCATGTGAAGGTGGTATGTTTAATGGACATGATTTTAACAACTAAGAACTACTGTACACTAACCAATATAAAGATCTGAGAACCTGTAGAAAATTATTTGTACTGTATTGTTTCCTCTGTCCCCACTCAAAATACTAAAAACAGCATTTGGTGGATGGGTGTGCTTGCTCTATCTGGCCACCAAACACGCATTCTAAGGAATGACCATTATACAGATATGCTAGCATCAGATGAACTTGCATGTTTGTACCTATAAGGGAGGGAGGTATAGTATTGTTAGTGTTGGCTGTCCTAAAGTGATTGTAAAGGCTCAAAGTTTTTTACTCTAATACAGCTGCAGCAATGACCGAGGTATCAGTGTTTTCGGATGCCGATTCTGAAGCCGGTAAAACGTAACCTCCCCATCCCTCCCCTCCGGCCACCCTCTCCTCCATTACCTGGCTATCCTGAGCGATCGGGGAGCCTGGTAAGAATGTGACTGGTGGCATATGGCTCCAGGCACACAGTGACTTTGTTGATGGGGGTATCAAGCGATTTGGAGACAAAGGAGATAAAATCGTATCATCTATGGCAGGCTTAAGATACACCTGCCACCTTTAAAATGTGGTGGCAGGTATGTGCCACTGGGCCATAGCCTGTGCTGCCAGAATTACAATCTAAGAATGTGTCCTCCACTGCTTGGAGGAAGTCGAGTTTTTGTCTTCATTTGTAAAATGATTTTGTGACAAATAATGTGGTCTACTGGAATGGTAAATGTGGGACCTACATTTTGGATACTGTGTTGATTATTAACTTTATTTGTGTCTGAATTTATTAGGGGTGGGTAATTCATTTTCCCAAGGGGCCACATGAAAAACTGGGAATGTTGTGAAGGGCTGAACTTTATACTTCTCAGTAATAATTTTGGACCTGGGAAAGTTTATAAGCACGTTATCATATCGAAAACAAACATCTAGGAATATTAGGTACATCTGCTCATGAAATAGGTCTCTCTTTCAGATGAGCGGTGGTAAAACGGGCAACCGAGGTAGAGTTTTACTGCCCAGCCACCTACCCGAACTGTAAAATGAAAGCCTGATAGGGCTGTTCACATGCCGCTGGAGCAGAATTTTTAACTTGGAGTGCAGAGTTTAACAAGCGGCACCTCTTGTCAAACTCACCCAATGAGTTCAATGGAGCCATGCCCCAATGCATGGGCTTGTGGAGTGGTAGTGCAGTATTATATTGCTATATGAGGCGGTGAGGAGGTCTTTTTCGCCTCTGAAAAGCAATATGATTGGAAAGAGAGAGCCTGAGATCGGTACAGCGGGAATTTCTGCAGATCCTGACCTGAAGTGAAAATCGGGTGCATGTCTCCTGGGGTTTGTGGCATGCAGGCGTTAACAGAGGAAGAACTTGCCTGGGTAGCAGAGTGGCGGGAGAACATTTGAACGTCTCCCGGGCAAAGCTCTCGATCTGCTCCTCAGGCTCTATCCTTCCAGTTCTTAAAGCTCTCCACTCAGATATCTGTCAGCATGCTTCTTTGAGCCTGTCAGCTTCCTCAGTGAGTGCTGACACTGGAGGTATTGAGGACCAGATAGAGGGCCAGATGTGGCCCTGAGGCTGCGATTAGCTCAGGCCTGATGAATATGCATGACTTTTAGAAGGTTATTTTACCCAATACTTAAACAACCTTATTCATTGTTTCACACCATTCCTCCCTTAGTGTTTAAAGTGGTTGTAAAGGATCCTTTTTTTTTTTTTTATAACAAACATGCTTACCTGCACTGTGCACTGGTATGCTCAGAGCAGCCCCAATTCTCTCCTTCTGGAGATCCCCTCAAGGGCTACTAGCTTCTCCGAGTTTTCAGAGTACCCCCTAACAAGTCGCTTGCTAGCGGGGGTACTCATGCAGGCTTAATCCCGAGCTCCACTGTGTGCGTCTATTGACACACACAGCGTGGCTCAGCCCCACGCCCACTCCCTTGTTACTGCATTTGATTGACAGCAGCAGAAGCCAATGACTTACGCTGCTCTCACTGGGGTTTATTTACTAAAACTGGTGCAGCGGTGCATGGTAGCCAATCAGCTTCCAACTTGAGCTTGTTCAATTAAGCTTTGACAAAAAAATCTGGAGGCTTGTTGGTTTCTATGCAGAGCTGCTCCAGATTTTGCAGTCTCCAGTTTTAGTAAATTATCCCTACTGAGTCCAATGAGGTGGCAGAGAGAGAGAGATGCTCTTGGGTACAGCGCTGGATTGAGATTGGGCTCAGGGAAGTATTTGGGGGAGCAGGGAGGAGCTACACCTAAAATGTTTTTTTAACTTAATGTAGAGAATGCAATAAGGTAAAATACCTTTAGCCTTTACAACCACTTTAATAGCTAGAAGGTTTTTTTTTTTCACTCTAGTCATTTGTGGGTTTTTAATATCTGAAAGATGGTTGCAGCTTTTTTAAATTTTGTCCTCGTAAAATTTTATTGTTTCTAAATGTCTTTTTCTGAGGAAATATGCTAACATATGAAAGCATTCTTTCAGTCAGTAAATCAATGACAAATTATTTTGGAAAAAATGTGCAGGAGTATTAGCTATTCTTAGAATCTTTCCTTTTACAGTAAACTTTCAGAGCATTTCTCTCAGCATAAAACCAAATAAACATCCAATTGCACTGCAGCTCAGTATTTTTATTAGATCTCACAAAGCATGATGACAGATTAGAATGTACTAATCAAGCTCCAAAATGCATGTTGAGAAATCTTTGAGAAGTTAAGTTAGATATACTGCAACAAGTTCTCGGCTCTTTAACAACTTGGCTACTTACACCCCCTTCCTGCCCAGGCCAATTTTCAGTTTTCAGCGCTGTCACACTTTGAATGACAATTGCGCAGTCATGCAACATTGTACCCAAACAAAATGTTTATAATTTTTTTTCACACTAATAGAGCTTTCTTTTGGTGGTATTTGATTACCACTGTTTTTTTTTATTTCTTACTAAATAAATGAATGAAAAGACCCAACATTTTGAAAAAAATAACTTCTTCATAGTTTGTTATAAAATTTTGCAAACAGGTAATTTTTCTCCTTTGCTGGTGAAGCTGCACAGATGGGCACTGATAAGCTACACTGAGGGGCTTTGATGAGGCGGCACTGGTGGGCACTGATGAGGAGGCACTGATGAGGCTGCACTGATAGGCAGCACTGATGGGCACTGGCAGATGGTACTGATAGGCGACACTGATGGGCACTGATAGGTGGCACTGAAAGGCTGCACTGATGGCTATTGATTGTCAGCACTGATGGGCACTGATAAGCAGCACTGGTGGGTACAGATTGATAGCACTGGTGGGCACAGAATGGCAGCACTGGTGGGCACTGTTGGGACTACACTGATAATTAGAATACTGATAATCAGTGCCCTGATTAGCAGTGTACATGTCCCTTTTAGAGAAGCTGCATACTAGCACATTATGTGAAACTTCCCTAAAAATGAAACCTCTGGCGTGGCGGCGTTCTCTCATTGCTGACAGGGCTTCCATTTTCACCTGGTCTTCCTTCCGGGTTAGCGCGGGCTTCAGTCCTTTGATTGGACAAGCAGCGATGACGTCACAGCACAGGACTCTGCATATTTCCTAAATACGATTAGGAGATATTTACTGTACCTTTAGGTAAGCCTTATATAAGGACTGAGGCCATGAGAAACAAAATTCTCTGGTCTGATGAAACAAAGATTGAACTCTCTGAATGTCAAGCATCATGTCTGGAGGAAACCATGCACCGCTCATTACCTGCCCAATACCATCCCCACACTGAAGCATGGTGAATGCAGCAATGTACAGAGACATCCTTGATGAAAACTTGCTGCAGAGCACTCTGGACCTCAGACTGGGGCAAAGTCTCATCTTCCAACAGGACAACGACCTTAAGCACACAGCCAAGATAACAAAGGGGTGTCTACAGGACAACTCTGTGAATGTCCTTGAGTGGCTCAGACAGAGCCCAGACTTGAACCCTATTGAACATTTCTGGAGAGATCTGAAAATGGCTGTGCTCCCCATCCAACCTGATGGAGCTTGAGAGGTCCTGCAAGGAAGAATGGGAGAAACTGCCCACAAATAGGTGTGCCAACCTTGTGGAAACATACTCAAAAAGACCTGAGGCTGTTATTGGTGCCAAATGTGTTTCAACAAAGTATTGAGCAAAGACTGTGAATACTTATGTACTTGTGATTTTTTATTTTGAATACATTTGCAAAGATTTCAAACAAACTTCTTTCACATTGTCGTTATTGGGGTATTGTTTGTAGAATTCTGTTTAGTGTCCGTTAGTTTGTAGTGTCCGTTATGCCGTGTACACACGACTGGACTTTTCGACGAACTGGTCCGTCGGACAATTCGATCGTGTGGGGGCTTCATCGGACTATTTCTGTCGAAAAATCTGTTGGACTCTAGAAATAGAACATGTTTCAAATCTTTCCGACAGACTCGAGTCCGATGGAAAAATCAGTTCGTCTGTATGCTAGTACGACGGACAAAAAAGGACGCAAGGGCAGCTATTGGCTACTGGCTATGAACTTCCTTATTCTAGTCCGGTCGTACGTCATCATGTTCGAAATGATCGGACTTTGGTGTGATCATGTGTAGGCAAGTCCGTTTCGTTGGAACTCCGTCGGAACTCCGTTGAAAAGTCCTTCGGAGTTCAGTCCATCAAAGTCCAGTCATGTGTACACGACATTAGTATGAAAGGGGCCTTAAAGTCATTAAGGGCAGGGCATGTAATCCTTAGGATTTCTCACCCTTCTGGTGGAGAAAACCTTTTCTCTGGTAAAAGAGGGATGGGGGAGAGCCTTCTCTCATGGAAATGTAAGTGTGGTGAATGTGGTCTTAGGGGACAGCTGATAAACTGGCAGTCAGACTCATTTTATAGAAAAGTGTTTATTGGTTTTTTAGATAGATAATAAAGCAATCTGATCAATAGATCAGATCAAAAGATAATAAAGCAATCTGTGGAGATTTTGTGATATACAAATTAGCATTTTTTAAATCTTTTAAATTATTGTTAACTGTGTGCCACCATCACTTTTATAAGTTTGTGTGATACCTGTATTAATACACAGTCCATATGTAGCACCCAGTCATATAACTACAGCACTGTTGAAGATATACGGTTTGTAACAAAGTATATAATAGAACAATCTGAACTGTGAGCTACAATTAGATCAATAAACAATCCTGGATTTGTACCAAGTGATCATGGATATTACAGCAGCAGACAGAGCGGGGTCAGAAACAAGTTGAAGTCAGCAATAGAAAGTCTAAATGTCAAGTCAAGGCAGCCAAGAGAAAAGGGAGACCGAAGGTTAAATCATACCAGGCTACAACAGGAAGGAAGTTCAACATAGTAGGGTGCAGGAAAAATCTTTCAGCAATAGATTTTGGGAGGGACTACATGCCTACAAAGTTGCACCTAGGCAACTTTGTAGGCATGCACATATGTAAATGCACACATGAATAAGGCATACTAGAACATACACTATATTGGCAAAAGTATTGGGACACCCCTCCAAATCATTGGATTCAGGTGTTCCAATCACCTCCATGGCCACAGGTATATAAAATCATGCACCTAGGCATACAGTCTACAAACATGGAGCTCAGTGAATTCAAGCTTGGTATTGTGATAGGTTTCCGCCTGCGCATAAGCCTCAAAGCCACTGGGCCGAGCATATTGCGCGCACGCATGCGCACGTACCTCGGAGCTACTTGGCAGAGCCCAGGCAGCGCGCGCAAGTGAATCGCGCGCGGGCCTGCACATAGGCCCAAGGGCCCTTGGTTGGGGCCCCGACTGAGGCGTGTACAAGCAGCCAGATGAACCGCCCCAGATGGGGAGAGGCCGTCTGGTCGCCAGGGAGCCTACCAGTCGCCGCATGGGGACAACACTCGGGACGCCGATACCGATTGCAGGACACTGAAACAACAGGGGAAGGGGGCCCCATTACATTATATAACAATTTAGATAATACTAGTACAAATACAGTATAAATAGCGTATGTGCATGTATAGAGCTATCCAATAGACATTTTTACAGGCAATACATGGTGGTAATAAAGAGGTTACACAAACGAAGAGGATTGAATGTTCCTCAATATTAATGGCCCATAGATAAAGCAAACAAAAATAGATATAATGCATAGCTGGATTGTAATGAGCGAGTCTACAGATAAACAAGCAATTTAGGTCATCAACTTCAAAATGACAGAGATTAGCATCCGACAACAGAGAGCCGGTCACCAGATATTTTAAAGAAAGGACTTAAAGGCAAACCTGCAAAACTAGTTGAAATACCATGTCATCTGTGTGTTCTTTTAGCATTTTTTGCTGTCTTTATATTCTGTATCAATAAATTTTGTATATTTTTATATTAGTTTTGTACATCTGATCTATATCTTCTCCATTTGTACCGAGATAGTCCACCTGCCTTTCTTTTCTTGGTGAGTCTGGGGTGGGGTCCAGACTCCCAAACGTATTATAACAAAGTGGAAGCAACTGGGAACAACAGCAACTCAGCCACAAAGTGGAAGGCCACGTAAAATGATAGGGCTGGGTCAGCGCATGTGGAGGCTCACAGTGAGCGGAAGTCCTCAACTGTCTGCAGAGTCAATAGTTACAGACCTCCAAACTTCGTGTGGCCTTCAGATTAGCACAACAGTGTGTAGAGAGCTTCATGGAATGAGTTTCCATGGCCAAGCAGCTGCATCCAAGCCTTACATCACCAAGTGCAATGCAAAGTGTCGGATGCAGTGGTGTAAAGCACGCCGCCACTGAACTCTAGAGCAGTGGAGATGTGTTCTCTGGAGTGACGAATCACGCTTCTCTGTCTGGCAATCAAATGGATATGTCTAGGTTTGGCAATTGCTGGGAGAATGGTACTTGCCTGACTGTATTGCGCCAAGTGTAAAGTTTGGTGCCTGACCTCACAAATACGCTTCTAGAAGAATAATCAAACATTCCCATAGACACACCCCTAAACCTTGTGGAGAGCCTTCCCAGCAGAGTTGAAACTGTTATAGCTGCAAAGGGTGGGCCAACTCAATATTGAACCCTACGGTCTGGGATGCCATAAAGTTCATGTGCGTGTAAAGGCAGGCGTCCTGGTACTATTGGCGATATAGTGTATGTATGTGCGTATACTATATGTAAGTGTGTGTATGTGTAAGGTAAACCAGATTCCCAGCACCAGAAAAAACAGTGCGGGCTTATGCTCATATTTGTGTGTGTGTGCATTGCTCACATGCTAATACTTCTAGGCAAAGAAGCAATAGATGTACTATTCCAGTTTGTCATGCTTGCTTTAGTGTGCGCACTCGCACACGTACATGCGCATGTGTACGAATTAGCCTGCATATTTGGAAGCAATTGCCTACTTAAATTGGCCTGCCACCATGAGCAGCTGACTGGTCTTCAGCTTGTACCGTATTCCTGTGACCTGATCCATTGAACCTGCTTACCCGTGTATAACCCGGCTTTCTCCTGGACTTTGCCTTTGCTCTTAAAATGAATTCTCTAACCTCGGCCTGTTTACTGAACTTATCTTTGCCTGCTGATTCTGTACTGCGCTGCCCAGCTGTTCCCTCCTTGGCCTGCATTTGTCTGGGCTTCTCCTATGGATCACAGGAGTGCAATTTGTTTCTGCACTCCTGTGACCCGTTTTCAGCAGAGAGCGGACTGAAGTCCGCTCTCTGCTGATGTCACAGGAATCAGTCAAGGCACCGCATCATTGCGACAATAAAGTCTGGATCTGCCAGGTGCCTGGAATGACACCCATACCACCCAACCATCCCTGATTCGCCGGAACCAACCCAGGATTTGATGTATGTCTAATCCCAGAGTCCCAGCGAATCAAGTTCCGGCACTCGGCTCCAATGACTCACCAGACCCAGACCTAAAACTTACTTTGCTGCCTTTGTTTTTTTTGCAGTAGAATTTTGGCATGAAGTGTCATCCAGGATATTGCTGCTTGTATTTAGTTGTTGTTTTGATGAAAGCAAAACATAATTGGCCTGTGGAAGGGGTCAATAAATACACACCAATCTTCACCATTTTAAAATGGAGATAAGTATACCTCCCAACTCTCCCTGATTTGCCGAACCGCCCCGGGATTGGATATATGTCTCGGCGAATCGCACAGGAACAAGCTGTGTTCTATGCGAGTCACATGTAAGCTGGGTGCAGTGTGATTACAGCCCATTCATTTGAATGGGCTGTAATCACACCAGACCGCACCAAAAGTAGTGCGTGCACTGCTTTAAAAAATGTACAGCAACCAAATCACATGGTATTATTGTACCATGCGATCCGGTACATGCAAACAAACTGCATTTGTGTCCGGTGTTTGGGGTATTATTGAGTTGACATAGACACCTGCTGCAGATCACAACTGCGGTGCGCCTTCAACGCGGTTCGGAAAATGAGCATGGAACATGCGCGGGGGGGGGGGGGGGTATTTGGGTGGTGGAAGAATATTTGTGCTGGGAAGAGGGAAAATGATTAACACTGGGAGAAGAAGAAGGATCTGTGCTAGAAGAAGGATTGGGCAAAGAGAATGTGCTTGAGGGGGGAGAGAATTTTTGCTAGGAGAAGAATTTGGGGGGGGGGAGATTTGTATGGAGGGAGGATTCATTCTGGGAGGGGAAGAGAGGATTTGTACTGGGGGGTTTAGTGCGCAAATTAGTGATGGATTTTTTTTTGGAGGGGAGGGAGTGGGATTTTTTACTGAAAAGGTAAAGTGGGGGAGAGTATTGCTTCTAGGGGGGAATTTTGCACACTCCTTACCCCTACACCCCTGACTCCTGCACTCTTTTTTTTTTTGTACTCCTTACTATGCATTACACACTCCTGCCTGTCCCCTGCATTCTGTGCATTCTGTACTCCCGGACCCTGCTCTCTGTGTTTCATGTACTCTTAAACCCCACAACTGACTAAAGCCCCTCAGTGCGATACTTATCCTGATTCTTGAACAGATTGCATTACACACCCTGACCCCTGCACTCTGCATTATGTATCCTAAACCAGACACTGACTGCAGCGCTCAATGCATTGGATATCCCCAACCCCTGTGCTCTACCTTACACACTCCTGTACTATATACACAATACTGTACATTTCATACTTCTCACTTCTCACTTCTCAAAGTGTTCATTATCTCAACAGCTGCTGGTTGCTGTGCAGTCCCTGACTATTTTAATGAAGTTCTTCTTTAAGGTAGGGTCAGACAAAGCTATCAAAGCATATTTTATAGGTACAAGAAAGCCTGGGTTTTGCTTAACCACATCCCTTTAAGCCCCTCCCACTGTTAAGAATTTGTCCACGCCCACATGTAGCAGTGGCGCACTCCGTGCACCGCAGGTGTCCCTCATTCTGAAGTTTGAAAGTTGAGAGGTATGTGACTCCCATCTGAGCCTCTCAGTGAGCCGCTGATTGACAGTCAGCAGCTCTTTGATTGAGGAGCTGAGAGAACTGAGCCATCGTGATGTTCGATCGCTCGGTTCTCAGTGTAGAGGCGCCGGGGGACAGATGCAGCATCGGACCAATGTTACATCCACCTAGGTAAGTTTGAATATGGAAAAAACACCAAACCTTTACCTCTCTTTTAACCACTTAAGAACCGGGCCTATTTTTCAGACTCGGTGTTTACAAGTTGAAATAATTTTTTTTTTGCTAGAAAATTACTTAGAACCCCCAAACATTATATTTATTTTTTCTAACGCCCTAGAGAATAAAATGGCGGTCATTGCAATACTTTCTGTCACACCGTATTTTCGCATCGGTCTTACAAGCGCACTTTATTTGGAAAAAATACACTTTTTTAAATTAAAAAATAAGACAACAATAGAGTTAGCCCAATTTTTTTTATATTGTGAAAGATAATGCTATGCCGAGTAAATTGATACCCAACATGTCACGCTTCAAAATTGCTCCCCCTTTTACACTTAAAAATCTCCATAGGCAATGTTTACATTTTTTTACAGGTTACCAGTTTTGAGTTACAGAGAAGGTCCAGGGCTAGAATTATTGCTCTCGCTCTAACCATCGCGGTGATACCTCACATGTGTGGTTTGAACAGCGTTTTCATATGCGGGCGCTACTCACGTATGTGTTCGCTTCTGCGCATGATCTCGGCGGGATGGAGCGCTTAAAATTTTTTTTTCTATTTACTCTACTTTTTATTTTTTATTTTGACAAAGTCCCTTTAAAAAAATTTTTTGGGTCACTCTTATTCCTATTACAAGGAATGTAAACATCCCTTATAATAGAAAAGTAAGCGCCAGAGACCACCGGAGCGTGACGGGAGGGGGGGCCCTCTCCCGCCCTCGATAAAAGTGATCTTGCGGCGAAACCGCCGCAGAGACCACTTTTCTCTGAAAGCCGACGGCCCACTGAAGAAGAGGATACCGGGTTATGGCAGAAATCTGCTGCCGTAACAATGATATTCCTCTTCAAACAGCTGACATATAACGATGGCAGGCGGTTGGCTAGTGGTTAACCACTTCAGCCCCAGAGGAATTTCCCCAATTCCTGACCAGGCCATTTTTTGCGATACAGCACTGTGTCGCTTTAGCTGACAATTGCACAGTCATGCGACGTTGTACCCAAACAAAATTGACGTCCTTTTTTTTCACACAAATTGAGGTTTCTTTTGGTGGTATTTGATCACCTCTTCGGTTTTTTTTTTTTTTTGCGCTATAAACAAGAGAAGAGCGACAATTTTGAAAAAAACACTATTTTTTACTTTTTGCTATAATAACTATCCCAAATAAAAAAAAAAAAATGTCTTCATCACTTTAGGCCAATATATATTCTTCTACATATTTTTAGTAAAAAAAAAAATTACAATAAACGTATATTGATTGGTTTGCGCAAAAGTTATAGCGTCTACAAAATAGGGAATAGATTTATGGCATTTTTAAAAATGTTTTACTAGTAATGGCAGCGATCAGCGATTTTTATCGAGACTGCGACATGTTTGAATAGACACACGAAGCTGCGGCTCGGGTGCCCCATAACAAGCTGCTTGCTGTGGGGGCACGCGACAGGAGGGAAGGGCCAGGAGCTCCACCCAGGGACCCGAGAAGAGGAGGATCTGGGCTGCTCTGTGCAAAAACACTGCACAGAGGAGGTAAGTATGACATGTTTGTTATTTTTAAAGAAAAAAAAAAACAAAAAAAACAAGACTTTAGTATCATTTTAAGCTTTTCAATTATTTACATCTTCCCTATGTTTACATTATAACTTTGAAGACTGACAGTGGGGAAAAAAATGATCTAGTGATAGAAAAAGAAAGTGAAAACACTTCAACCGCTTTCCGACCGACTCCTGTACATATACAGCGGCAGGATGGCTCTCCTGCTTTAATAGCTGTATATATAAGGTGGGTCCTTTAAGAGCCATAGCAGGCGTGCATGCATGCCCACTGCACGGCGGGGGACCCGATGCGCGTGGACGGCAGGCGCGTTTGCCACTGGCCACTCGCTATTATGGGCATGAGAGCCAGAATGAGGATTTGTGTGTGCAAACACACAAATCCCTGTTCTGTCAGGAGAAGAGAAACAGATCGTCTGTTTCTACTAAGTAGGAACAATGATCTGGCTCCTCCTCTAGTCAGTCACATCCCTCCACAGTTAGAAACACACCTAGGGAACACACTTAACCCCTTGATCCCCCCTAGTGTTAACCCCTTCCCTGCCAGTGACATTTATACAGTAATCAGTGGCTATTTTTAGCTCTGATCGCTGTATAAATGTCAATGGTCCCAAAAAAGTGTCAAAGGTGTCCGATCTGTCCGTCGCAATGTCGCAGTCCCGATAAAAATCGCTGATCGCTGCCATTACTAGTAAAAAATAAAAAAAAAATGCCATAAAAATATCCCCTATTTTGTAGACGCTATAACTTTTGAGCAAACCAATCAATATACGCTTATTGCAATTTTTTTTACCAAAAATATGTAGAAGAATACATATCGGCACAAACTGATGAAGAAATTAGTTTTTTTACTTTTTTTTGGGGGGGGGGATATTTATTATAGCAAAAAGTACAAAATATTGTGTTTTTTTCAAAATTGTCACTTTTTTTTTTTTATAGCGCAAAAAAAAAAAAACGAAGAGGTGATCAAATACCACCAAAAGAAAGCTCTATTTGTGGAGAAAAGGGGACATAAATTTTGTTTGGGTACAACTTCGCACCACTGCGAAATTGTCAGTTAAAGCCTCACAGTGCCGTATCGCAAAAAATGGCCTGGTCAGGAAGGAGGCAAATCCTTCTGGGGCTGAAGTGGTTAATTGTTAGGAATATGTAAATTGTATAATGTCTATATCCTGGTCACAGTTCTACTTTGATACACTTTTAAATATAAGAGCCAGTTATCATGCCTGGCAGCAGGATCATACACATTGCATACTTTTGCAGTACACCAAAACTTATCACACAACAATAAGATTCAGTGTATATACCAATTTAAAATAATAAAGAAGGAACGCTACCCAATCTAAATTCTATTGATTTTGTGCGTATGCCACAAAAGCAACAACTGCTTGTATGGAATACTAAAAATAAAGTGGTTGTAAACCTCAGACATGAAATATGAACAAAGTATATACCTCTATAGTGTGTACTTGTCTCAATTAAGAGCACAAGGTGTCATTTCTGTATGCTGCTTTGTTCCTCTGCTACAGCATATATCACTTCTGACAAGCTTTCCTGACACCGAGAGAAAAACGGTGATGGGGAAGGATCTCCAGCACACAGTCTGGGATTGACAGCCTCAGCTCTGCTCCTGCGTGCTGTGTGAAGGGGGGGGGGGGGGCATGTCCTTCCCTCCAATCAGCTCTCAGAGCTCTCCTCACTGAGGTCTGCAGTGTGTGATTTCAGCTCTCCGCCCCCTTTTTTCTAACTGCTCAGATGAGTTTTATAAATTATGGACTTTGAACAGGTTTAGAGAAGAGAAGACCACTGATAAACAAGTACAACATATGTAAGAGTATTTGTTTCATCTTTGTGTATCACCTGAGGCCAGTCACTTCACTGGGTATATGAAAGGGTTTACAACCACATTAACCCCTTGGATCTAGCTCCTCCCGGTCCTTTTGGGGGGTTTAGGATGCCGGGAGGTGAAGTTTTTGATCATGTGACCGCCGTGATTGGCTGTCACGGCAGTCACATTATTAGAAAGCTCCCAATCACAAGCAGCGTTCAAGAGCTTTCCGTTAGCCGCCGGTAACTGTGTCGGGAGTACGCAAGCCCACCCGCTGAGAGACCACATATTTATGTGTGGCTGGCACCAAGGGGTTAAGGGGAATTTTTCAATTTTTTAGATAGTTTACTTAGCTTAGTTTAGTTTTACTTAGCTTAGTTTTACTTAGCTCTGGTAGTTCTGGCACACTTCCTTTTCTCCCTCATCCAACAACTTTTACCTATGTCTGTTACTAATGAAAACAAATAAAAACTTAGTTTGGAGGAAGAAGTGGATCTTTTGCGCTTCAAATTTTTCCACAAAAAAAGGAAGAGATAGCCCAGTTTCAGCTTGATTCATCCAGGCCACGACTCCAACGTGTTTCGCCCCATCCTTAGGGCTTAAAGTGGGGTTCCACACAAAAAAGAAAAAATACAAGAAAAATTATTAAAAAAATACAAAAAAACATTTGGATATTTTTTTTTTTTTACTTACCTCTAAATGCCTGTTGCTAGGTGGTCCCTCGTAGTCTGCCTCTTCCAGTGCCTGGGCTGGTGACATCACTTCCCCCTCGGCACAGGAAGGGCTCAGCTCTGCTCCCTCCCTCCTGTCAATCATCTGGGACCCATTACAGGTCCCAGGTGACTGAGCGGCCAATCACGGCGTGCGGCGCCGCTCGCGCATGCGCAGTGGGTGCCAGGCTGTGAAGCCACAGCCCGGCGCCCACAGTTGTAATGCCAGCGCGGCTGAACGGAAGGGGAGACGAGCGGGGCTTCGATCCCCCGCATCGCTGGACCCTGGGACAGGTAAGTGTCCAATTAAAAGTCACCAGCTGCAGTATTTGTAGCTGCTGACTTTTAATTTTTTTTTTTTTTGACTGGACCTCGGGTGGAACTCCTCTTTAATCATGGACATCTGTGTGCCATTCGGGCTATCTCTTCCTATTTTTGCAGTATGCTTTGGGACTGGACAGACCTTTCCTTAGCCTGCATCCTCACTAGCCAGCGACACCCAACTCATCGGACCTTGACAGCCTGAGTGGGGACCCTTAAGCATTTATCATGGGTGACATTTTTCCACTTTATCCACTGCTGTGAGTACAATGATTATTGTAGCACTTGGCTTACTCTCCTGCAGCAAGTCAAAAGCAGCACATATGTGTGGCAGGCAAAGTATGAATTGTTCACTAGTTGGATTGCATGTGTGACAAGCTTAAATACTCAACTAACATCAAGACAGCAGCTGTAACTGATAAACTTAAAAAAGAGGAATTTAAATAATTGATGATGTCAAGGGTATAAATATCCATGTAGCTAAAAAAGATTATGATACATTTGCTATTTTTTTCATAAATATGCCATGTTATGTGGTATTCCCACATCTTTATGCAATTAACATTGCTAATTAATTTCTCCTAGTCTCAACTATTTAAACAAAACATATTAACTTTGAGCTATTTAGACAAGTAATGACTGCAGTCAATAGCTCCCGCTAATAACTGTAACGCACTTAGATTGGTAAGGAACTTTGCTGTGATATCTAGCTAGCAGTGATCCAAGTTTACCCAAATAAAAATATAATTTTTGGCATATAGAAATGAGGTCTGAAGAATTGGAGCTAAAGGACAGGCAACTCAGTCACCAGGGACACCCTGGCGGAGAGGCCCAGCTGTCCCTATCAGTGCATACCAGACATAGCTCGATGCCCAGCCTCTTCTCATTTACCTTATTAGTCCAAGAGGACATCAAGCCAGAGAGGGCTAAAAGCCCACCGTATTAACTACAACTGGCCGGTTCCCCCCCCCCCCCCCCCTACAGAACAAAGAAAAAAGCTTCAAGCACACGTTTGGCACTGAAGATAAAATGATTACTAATCATAATATTATTATTTTGAACTATGCTTAATGTGAGAACAACAGAAAACATGTAAAATCATTTCATCTGTGCCTGGCTGGCCACAAATCTGCAATGGATCACTGGTCCATATACCAGTTGTTGAGCACTACTGTACTGTAATTAATAATTAGGGTAATTTTGATGGCAGAATCATCTTTACAAAATGCAAAATACATTATGCGAGTTCAAGGTTATTTTGAATAAATCGTTGTAAATTAAATTAGGAGATAATAAAAATTAGATTTTAGATGGGTGCAATACCATATTTTGTATATCCTTCACCTAACATAAAATATTTAATCAGTGGTTATGTATGCACATAGTTGAAAACAAGGTAACAAGCAATCTTTTCTGTAACACATTACAGTGTTCATGAGGATGAGTGTCATAAATCATTAAACTGTCCTGCCTGAGTAAGTGATGTTAAGTGGATGGATAGAGCTAATATTGTTTTGTGCATGCACATGGGCATACAGTAAACGGAAGCATGCAGAGAATGGCTAATTGCCCATAATGTATTGTGTTTAAATGCTTGTCAATCTTTTACATATATTTATATACTGTATATATATAGGAGAGCAAGAGAGAAAGAGATAATACAAATATCTACATGATATGAGATCTGTGAATGGCCAAGGTGCAGGTGAATGGTGCAGCCTGTAGGACATTAAATACACACCCTTACAAGTAACTAACATGTTTGATGCGATCCCAAAAAAATTACCATAATTCAGCATTAAAGCCAAACTCCAGGCAGCTTTTCTACATGTTATGGCCAAGTATTAAAACTTCTGGGATGTTTTGGGATATTTTCATACACTTATTTTCATTCTTATCCTGGTGATATTCTGTGTCTTAGGAAATGTTAAAGCTGAATTCTAGATATGGATTTTTTTGCATAGTTGGACCAATGTAAGTATGCATGTTCCATACCTGTCCAATCCCTGTGGAAGCGGAGAATCGCTGTAGTAGCCACCACTACCACAATGGTCCTTGCTGTCTTTAGGGTCCCATGTTGTGCAGCTACCCTGCTTCATAGTGAATGTAAAGGGTTGCTTGTTCAGCATGGGCATTGGGCACCATTCAGAGAACGCCTTGTATTTTTTTCAGTGAATACAAGGCATTCTCTTATTGGATGAGGTGGCGATCGAGATGTCACTGCCTTGCCTCTCCAGCTCGTCCAATCAGAGAACGCTTTGTATGGTGGCATTGGACCCGGAAGACAAAGAAGATCACTGTAGTACAGTGTCCACTACAGTGATTTCCAGCTTTTACAGGGATCGGCCATGTATGGAACATGCATACTTGCATTGGTCCACACTGAACCATTATACACTCACTATATTACCAAAAGTTTTCGGACACCTGCCTTTACATACACATGAACTTTAATTTCATCCCAGTCTTAGTTTGTAGGGTTCAATATAGCATTGGCCCACCCTTTGCAGCTATAACAGCTTGAACTTGTCTGTTCACAAGGTTTAGGAGTGTGTACAAGAAGGCCTGGCTTGTATTCTCCACTCCAATTCATTCCAAAGGTGTTCTATCAGGTTGCGATCAGGACCCTGTGCAGGCCAGTCAAGTTCCTCCACCCCAAACTCGCTCATCCATGTCTTTATGGACCTTGCTTTGTGCACTGGTGCGCAGTCATGTTGGAACAAGAAGGGTCTATCCCCAAACTGTTCCTACAAAGTTAGGAGCATGAAATTAGTATGCTGACGCCTTAAGAGTTCCCTTCACTGGAACTAAGGGGCCAAGCCCAACCCCTTAAAAACAACCCCATACCATAATCCCCCCTCTACCAAATGATTTGGACCAGTTTACAAAACAAGGTCCATAAAGACATGGATGAGCGAGTTTGGAATGGAGGAACTTGACTGGCCTGCACAGAGTCCTGACCGCAACCCAATAGAACACCTTTGGAATGAATTAGAGCGGAGACTGTGAGCCAGGCCTTCTCATCCAACATCAGTGCCTGACCTCACAAATACGCTTCTGGAAGAATGGTCAAACATTCCCATAGACACACTCCTACACCTTGTGGACAGCCTTCCTAGAAGAGTTAAAGCTGTTAAAGCTGCAAAGGGTGGGCCAACTCAATATTGAACCCTACAGACTAAGACTGGGATGCCATTAAAGCTCATGTGCGTGTAATGGCAGGCGTCCCAATACTTTGGGTAATGTGGTGTATATATGCAAAAAAAAACATACCTGGAATTGAGTTTTAAAGATATGAAAGCATCTATGCAAAGCAATAAACACATTTTTGGGTTTTTCTAGCAGTGTAATTAAAGCAGAACATCACCTAGAAGGGAAGTTCTGTTTTTTGCATATCCCCCCCCCCCCGCCTCCACTTCCACAATTGCCACTTTTTTTGGGGGGGGGGGCAGGTAACCACTCCCACTTCCTTTCAGATGTGGCAATCTGAGCCGGAAGTTCGGGCCCCCGGTTCCTTCTCTCACAGCCTTCTGGGACACTTCACATGTCCCAGAAGACTGTGGGACCCATCACATGTCCCAGAAGACTGTTGGACCCATCACATGTCCCAGAAGACTGTGGGACCCATCACATGTCCCAGAAGACTGTGGGACCCATCACATGTCCCAGAAGACTGTGGGACCCATCACATGTCCCAGAAGACTGTGGGACCCATCACATGTCCCAGAAGACTGTTGGACCCATCACATGTCCCAGAAGACTGTTGGACCCATCACATGTCCCAGAAGACTGTTGGACCCATCACATGTCCCAGAAGACTGTGGGACCCATCACATGTCCCAGAAGACTGTGGGACCATTCACAAAGTGCAACGCGCATGTGCAGTAGGAAACCCTTACTTATGATGCCAGTGCCTGCATCCGAGGACCTATATTTAACATAAGTGTCCTGATATTAAAAGTCAGCAGCCACAGTATTTGTAGCTGCTGACTTTTAATTTTTTGGGGGAGCCTGGAGCTCCTCTTTAACAGTTGTGTGCAGCTAAACATAGAAACCTGATATTTGTTTGGGCCAGAAGACAGACTAAACCTAAATTCTTACTGGGTTTTCATGGGTTACTAAACAACACTTTTCTTTGCACTTTATTAACGGACAATCATTCCAAAATTCTCATTGTGTGTTCGAGGCTTAAGTCTTTGCTCACCTTTTTCTTTATTGTGCCTGGAATGTATCTAGGCAGGGGTATCGATAGGGATAGCTAGGCAGCCAGTTGCTACTGGCTCAGGCCCCATCCAATCAGGAGCCCAGATAGCAAGGATAACTTGCCACAATTTTGTGGCAGTGTTTATTTGTAAGTCTTGTTAACTTTCTGCACATTTTCCCTGGCAAGTTGTACACTTGCAGAGCACTTGGAGCACAAGTTCTAGTTGACTCTTTTCCAATTTGTAGCAAATTTGCCTGGCAAGTCTCTATCAAGAGCAAAGTTGCTGTAGTGAGCCTACAGCCAGAGCTCTGCAAGTCTACAGAATGAAAATTCAGCCACAGTGAACCCTGTGGTGGGATGACTATTGCACAACATAACTAAACCAGAACTTGCCACAAACTTGCAGAATGTTTGCAAAGAAAGTTGATCTGGAGTCATGCAATGTGGCTGCAATTGTGCAACAAACTTGTCTGTTTAGCAATAGTCTAGCAAAGTCTAGCAATAGCTTAGCAAGTCATTTTCAAACTTGCAGCACAATTGCTTGTTATCTGGGAGGGAGGCAAGTGCATAGCAGAGGTGCATGTGGATGTCACATACTGTACATAGCTCCAAACTGTCCCTGATTTCGAGGGACTGTCCCTGATTTGGAACAATGTCCCTTTGTCCCTCTTTCTTCCTCATCTGTACCTCATTTTGGACTGATCTTTATAGCTGTATATAAAATGCAATATGTATCTTTCAAAAAGTGTTTCCCAGTGCCAAACCTTTCATCCAATTTCTAAATTGCTGTGTTTGTAAATGTCAAAAGTCAATATAAAGAAATAATAGTGGTAAATTGTGGGTTTAACATTTTTTTTTTATAGAGCTCCTTTAAGGGGCGTGGCAAAATGAAGCTTGCAGTGTGGGAAGTTTGGCAAATCAGCTGTGAGCTGTGCACAGGGTGCCATGACAACCCACAAAGGAGGGGCCTCTGGTGGCCAGTGGGCACACCCCCTCCCTCCAGGCGAAGCTTTTTCATAGAGATGGTAACAGCCCAGATATTGTGATCTATCAGGGAAGTGTAACGGGGATGCAGGGAATACAGAGTGCAGATAGTGGGTGAGGAGTACAGAGTGCAGATAGTGGGTGAGGAGGAGTACAGAGTGCAGATAGTGGGTGAGGAGGAGTACAGGGAGTACAGAGTGCAGATAGTTGGTGAGGAGGAGTATAGAGTGCAGATAGTGGGTGAGGAGTACAGGGAGTACAGAGTGCAGATAGTGGGTGAGGAGTACAGAGTGCAGATAGTGGGTGAGGAGGAGTACAGGGAGTATAGAGTGCAGATAGTGGGTGAGGAGGAGTACAGGGAGTACAGAGTGCAGATAGTGGGTGAGGAGTACAGGGAATACAGAGTGCAGATAGTGGGTGAGGAGGAGTACAGAGTGCAGATAGTGGGTGAGGAGGAGTACAGGGAGTACAGAGTGCAGATAGTGGGTGAGGAGTACAGGGAGTACAGAGTGCAGATAGTGGGTGAGGAGGAGTACAGGGAGTACAGAGTGCAGATAGTGGGTGAGGAGGAGTACAGGGAGTACAGAGTGCAGATAGTGGGTGAGGAGTACAGGGAGTACAGAGTGCAGATAGTGGGTGAGGAGGAGTACAGGGAGTACAGAGTGCAGATAGTGGGTGAGGAGGAGTACAGGGAGTACAGAGTGCAGATAGTGGGTGAGGAGTACAGGGAGTACAGAGTGCAGATAGTGGGTGAGGAGGTGTACAGGGAGTACAGAGTGCAGATAGTGGGTGAGGAGTAAAGGGAGTACAGAGTGCAGATAGTGGGTGAGGAGTACAGGGAGTACAGAGTGCAGATAGTGGGTGAGGAGGAGTACAGGGAGTACAGAGTGCAGATAGTGGGTGAGGAGTACAGGGAGTACGGAGTTCAGATAGTGGGTGAGGAGTACAGGGAGTACAGAGTGCAGATAGTGGATGAGGAGGAGTACAGGGAGTACAGAGTGCAGATAGTGGGTGAGGAGTACAGAGTGCAGATAGTGGGTGAGGAGGAGTACAGGGAGTACAGAGTGCAGATAGTGGGTGAGGAGTACAGGGAGTACAGAGTGCAGATAGTGGGTGAGGAGTACAGGGAGTACAGAGTGCAGATAGTGGGTGAGGAGGAGTACAGGGAGTACAGAGTGCAGATAGTGGATGAGGAGGAGTACAGAGTGCAGGTAGTGGGTGAGGATAAGTACAGAGTGCAGATAGTGGGTGAGGAGGAGTACAGGGAGTACAGAGTGCAGATAGTGGGTGAGGAGGAGTACAGGGAGTACAGAGTGCAGATAGTGGGTGAGGAGGAGTACAGGGAGTACAGAATGCAGATAGTGGATGAGGAGGAGTACAGAGTGCAGATAGTGGGTGAGGAGGAGTACAGAGTGCAGATAGTGGGTGAGGAGGAGTACAGGGAGTACAGAGTGCAGATAGTGGGTGAGGAGGAGTACAGAGTGCAGATAGTGGGTGAGGAGTACAGGGAGTACAGAGTGCAGATAGTGGGTGAGGAGGAGTACAGGGAGTACAGAATGCAGATAGTGGATGAGGAGGAGTACAGAGTGCAGATAGTGGGTGAGGAGGAGTACAGAGTGCAGATAGTGGGTGAGGAGGAGTACAGGGAGTACAGAGTGCAGATAGTGGGTGAGGAGGAGTACAGGGAGTACAGAGTGCAGATAGTGGGTGAGGAGGAGTACAGGGAGTACAGTGTGCAGTTAATGTAGGGAGTGCAGAGGGAGAGGGGTGGGGGTAGAAAGTGAATTGGAAAGAGGGTTAAGAGAGTAGTGGGGGGTGCAGAGTGAGGTATAATAGAGCATACAGGCGATGCAGACAGCTGGGTAATGGGGAGTGCAGGAGGTGCAGAGTACTGGATAATGGAAGATGCAAGGGTGGAAAGTGCATAGATGTAATAGGGGATGTGTAATAGGGGATGCGTGTTGTGCAGACAGAAATGTAATGAGGGACGCAGAGAGTGCAGAGTGCTGGGTAGAGGAGGATGCTGGGGTGCACTGTGCTGGGCAGAGAGGAATGCAGGGGGTGCACTGTGATGGGTAATGGGGGATGCAGGGGGCACAGAGTGACATGTAATAGAGGTTGCAGGGGGTGCAGAGTGCTGTGTAATAGGGTATGCCAACACATAAGAATGGGCAAAAGAGGGACATGCAGTAGTGTGTTACCATGTGTTGTATTGCAATGCCGTGACTGTGTCATAGCTGCGTTGCCTTAATAAGTTGAAATGCCATTCAAAATAATAGCACCACAATACCCTTATTGTTCAAACTGCATCACAAAAGTATGTTTTGACCCTCAAGGAAAAGCAAATCCTGTGGCACACACCAACCAAATAGATTCTTTCTTTAGTATTGTGGAGGCCACTTTTTTTACATATAAGCATGTATAAGGACACAGTAAATATTTAGTAGTCAAACCCTCAATATCTCTTCTATTTATCTCAATATACATACATAAATTACCACCACAATAATATTCTAAGAAGCATGTTAATTCGAAAATGGTAAACAATGGGGGTTATTTACGAAAGGTAAATCCACTTTGCACTACAAGTGCACTTGGAAGTGCAGTCGCTGTAAATCTGAGGGGTAGATTTAAAATGAGGCTCTGCTGATTTTATCATCCAATCATGTGCAAGCTAAAATGCTGTTTTTTTATTTTCCTTGCATGTCACCCTTGGATTTACAGCAACTTCCAAGTGTATGCAGGAACTGTCACTTTCTAAAAAATAAATTATAGGGTTACTTGGCACAATAACAGCAGAGTTTTTTCCAAACTGTTTAGTGACACCAAAGCAGAGCTGGGGGTTATCTAAACTATTAGCCTGCCACTAAACCATCGACATGACACAGATCAGGCTTGACTGCTGGAACACAGACCTGCCATCTGCCTTGACCCAGAGCTGCCTATTTTAGGCCGTGCCTCAGCAGGAAGCATTCTGTGCTACCCACACTAATACCCCGGCTTTCCACACTGGACTTCAACTAGATCTAGTCTATAACTATAAATACATATTTATATATAGTGTATGACGGGGTGAGAAGCTTAGTACCATAAGAAATACCAGGGCATACTTGAATAATTCTTGTAGATGATTAATCTATTGGAGGGAAGTCAGAAACATAGTCATCAATGGTTCAGCAATGAGTGTTGTGACTTCTAATGAAATCTTTCCTAATCCAACTAAATGAAGTTCATTGCAGACATTAAAGGACATTTTGTAAGGAGGAAATAGAGTTGCCTGGGAGTCATTATTTTTAGTCATTGCCTTGCAAGAAGTATACAGATCAGGATTCTGACTTATTATGACACTAAACAATATCCTTATTCTTCTAATAATCATTACACATTCACTACTTCATGGCCTTGTAATCTATTTTTCATTAAACTGTTTCATGCTCTATCATAGGTGTGCGCAGCCTATTGCATTAGGGTGTGCACCCCAAAGCTCCAACACATATGCGTTTGATATATTTACCGGCCTCTTCCTCGCTCTCCATCCTGAAACAATGGGAAGAAGGGGGAGCAAGGGAGCACATGGGAGACCCAGGCAACAGAAGGAAGAGGATCAGGGAAATGAGGGGTGGCAGGGGTGGCATATATTTGTACCAATCCCCAATATTTTCCTCCTGTGGCTGAATGTTGATAAAAGGGAGAGGAGAAGCCTACTTTCACCTGCTGCAGGAGGAAAATACAGATCGGTTCCACTAAATTCCACCCACGCCACTTCTCCTGTCCAGGTTTTGAGGGTCAGCAAGGAAGGGTTGTGGTTTACCTGTCACCTGCCCACCATTGACAGGTTGCCAACCTCAGGATTAGGGTGTGCCCAGGCACACCTGGCACACCCCTTGCGCACGCCTATGTGCTCTATTTTGATATTTTCTAGTAACATCCTCTATGAGCCCCTGAACCTCTCCTTTTCCCCTCACTTCCATTTTTTTGGCAGGAGCAGTGCATATTAGTTGCGGTCATGTGCACTGCTCTATGCACACTACAAATCTCATAGCCCAAAGTCCCTAGTTCATCTCAGGAGCAGGCTAGAAAAGGTGGATTTGTTGCTACATACTAATGTAGCCATCCTCTAGCAGGAAGTCAGATCACAGCAGTAAAAAAAGGAATTTGGAAATTTGGAGGATGCTGAGAGCAATAGAAGGTACTTTTTTGAGTTTTGGAATACATACTTGAATAGATTTTTTATTCTTAATTTCATTTTAAAGTGGATGTAAACACATTTTTTTTTAAAAATTAAGGCTTGCACCTTGTACAATATAGGATTTCATGTCATATATGCCCAGTCCTGCCACGAAGAGTTAATCCAGCTCTGAGCAGTTCTCTTATCTTTTTTCCGTTGGATAAAAAACGAACAGACAGAGAAATATGAGTCAGTTCTTCCCCCTTGCTGTGAGTGACAGGTGATTTACATATCTCATGCAGGAGCCTGAGAGTGATAATCTTTGTACTACAGATCCCCTCCTCCTTTCTTCTCCAGCTTTCCCAGGATTGGCTGCTCCACACCTTAGCATGATTGGGCATGCTGAAGTCATGTGGTGATTTTTCTGGGTTTGACTTGATGTTAGTTGTCATAGCAGAAGTTCAGTGCAAGAAATACAGAGGAGAAAATGCATGTGAACAAGGAAAGTGTAGAAGTGGGCAGGGAGTCTACTGACATCACAACTCCACCCACCGAGCTCCAGACAACAGACCCACCACAGAATCTGCAGTTTTTCAGGTCTCATAACAGACAGAGGGGAGACATTTGACAGTTAAGGATACATGCAGGAGGCATGTATATCCTTATAGATAACCACTATGGCAGTAGTTTAGAGAGGCTGAGAGTGGGTTTACATCCACTTTAATGTCATTTTAACTATGACTTTGGTTGCTGCATGTTTGGCCCAGGTCAAAAGTATTGAAGCTAGAGACTGCCAAGCAAATAGCATTTTCAGAAGTAGGTCAGTAAGGGCATTCCCTATAATTCTGTTACCACAGGTTTCCCTTAAAGAGACACACCAAAGTGATAGTTATTTAAATTGTTGCTGGATCTTGTTGATTTGAATGAATTAATCACTTCTTTCTAACTCATGTGTTCCCCCCATGGCAAGATCTCTGTCCCTGAATATCCAATTTTTCAATCAGCTCTCGGGTGCTGCCACCGCCATTGCTTGTAAGGTAAACTGGCAGTGAAGCTGTGCGGCTTCACAGCCAGTTCCCTACTGCGCATGCACAAAGCACACTGCACTTTGTGAATGGCCCAGTAGTGGGGCAAGGAGGAGGCGGGGTGAACTTCTGGGTTATCTCGCCGTGGTAAGATCACCCAGAAGTGCGAGCGGGTACCTGTCAAAAATAGGAGGAGGCAGATATGCGGAGCGTCTACTTTAAGTTGGACATACAGGGGTTGATTTACTAAAACTGAAGAGTGCAAAATCTGGTGCAGCTGAGCATGGTAGCCAATCAGCTTCTAAATTCAGCTAGTTCAATTAAGTTTTGACAACAAAAAAATATGAATCTGACTCTTTGACTCTAAATGGCACAGATGGGTGATTCCCCCAGTTGGTCTATTGTATTCTGACAGCTGCTGACAAGGGCTGTTAGAACACCTGAACAGTGACTGTGTTTAACTGGATGCAGCAGCTGTTTGACTGAAAGTTTTTCAGCAGGCTTCTTCAACAAAATTTGATCAATCCATTGACTTTTGTTGAATGGAGCAGGGCCAGAAGGGCAACCCACTTAGCGAATTTTGTCTGGTTCATCAGGAACTGGCCACAATTCGCTCAGTGTATGGCCAGCTTTACTTTCCTTTTTGTTGTTTCAATTATTTTATCTATGAAGGAAAGTATGCTTGAAGTTGAAGGAGAGTGAGATGTCTTTGTGCAGCAGGAGGAGCGAGACCGAATACCAAGGAACATAATTAGGAGCTAAGGAGAAAGATCTCACCACTGTCAGCAACTGCACTAAACTGAAGTATAAGTACTGGGTGGATCAATGCTTCAAAGTGTAGTTACATGTCAACTATGGGATCAGTTTACTAAGGAAGTATAGGCTGTCCACTTAGGAAAGTCAACTTTTTGCGTGCAAGAGAATTTTCTCTTAGCTTAGTGATTGAGGTGAAGTTGTGCTGACTTCTAGCATCCAATTAAGCAAAAATTCATTTTTTTTAATTTTCCTTGCTCGTGATTGGGTATTCTTTGCATAGCAAATCTTCCCTGCATTTACTAAGCTAAGTGAAAAGTCCCTTTACATAGTGAATGCTCTCTACTCCTTTAGTAGATCATCCGCAAAATGTCCTTTGTTTTTTTTTAAACTGTAACGTCTTCTTTGGCAAAACATAATTTTCCATCTGACGTACTTCTTTTTTTTTTCTTTTTAAAGCTGAACATACAGACTGCAAAAGAAGAAAGACAGACTGCATATGTAAACAACCACAGGAGGGGTTAACAAGGCTTCATTATCAGGGACAGAAGGCTTAGGACATCTTAATGCCTGACAGCAGCACCAGGTGACAGGACAGCTGAAAGAGCCTTGTCACAATCTGAGGTTGGCCATATGACAAGGAATGAGGAGCACTCCTGGGAATCGCTCATTCTTTCTTTTGGCCTTTAACCCAATGTGTACCATGAAGTTTCACACAATGTCTGGGAACTTTTCTTTCTTTTAATACAATGGCAGACACACACGATATGAGATGTTGAGAGACAAGCAGTCAGAAGATAGACTGATGGCAGCTAAATCCCCCACACTGTCATTTCTGTGCCAACAGAGGGATAACGTGGGTGGCACATTGTAGGATACATCTGGATATATTACATATTATTATACTCAAGTACACACATCAGTATACCCTCTGATTATAAAACAGATCTATTGTGCATCCCATCACTCACCTCTCGAGCTATCTGATTCAAGGCATGGTCCTCAGCAGACAGTCTTTCCCGGTTGGGGTGTCTTTTCCTACCGGTGCCCTGGGTGCCCATCTTGGCTCTGAGCTGGCAGTAGTAAGAAGAGAAGGGACAGATCAGTTCGATATCCACATGCAGCCCTCGTTAGGTAAACCCACAGCAATAGAGCAGTCCACGTCAATGATTGTATCAGAGCCAATTTGGTGATGAAGGGGGTTGCGTTGGCCTCCACAGCGTGGTCTACTATAATCCTAATGACAGTTAATACAACAATGTATGCTGCTTTTTTTGGCTAAAGCGGTAACGCATTCCTGTCTTCTTTTTTTATCTGGTACTTACAGTGACAGCGTGTCTCTCCTTATCTTCACAATACAGTGTATTTGCTGCCGGTATATGTGTGTCTATGGTTCTGTTGTCCTTGTCACAGCGTGTCCTCTACTGATCCCGTCCCTGCTGATGCTGATATTGTTTCCTTAGCTCTGGATGCAGATACCTGCCTGTCATGTCTCCTGATGACACCAGATCTAAGCCCACTCTTGTTATACTATCCCCCCCCCCACTCAGCTACTGTTCCTAGCACTGAGATTGCAAAAGGAAATGGGTCAGATGCTCTTCCTCTCTGCAGGGTACTCCTCTATGTCTCCCTCCTCTTTCTCTCACCTCCTCATCTCTCCTCTCCCCCCTGAGCTCTGCAGCTGACATCAGAGGGTGTGGAAGAAGGACATGCTAGGGGGAGGATTTTATGGTAGACGCACAATTTGATTTCAGAGAATAATCCATACATTCTTACAATTAAACCATCCATTAAGGAATAAATTAAATCAATGACAATTACACTATCACCACTAGCTATATATATACAGTATCTCACAAAAGTGAGTACACCACTCACATTTTTGTAAATATTTTATAATATCTTTTCATGTGACAACACTGAAGAAATGACACTTTGCTACAATGTAAAGTAGTGAGTGTACAGCTTGTATAACAGTGTAAATTTGCTGTCCCCTCAAAATAACTGAACACAAAGCCATTAATGTCTAAACCACTGGCAACAAAAGTGAGTACACCCCTAAGTGAAAATGTTCAAATTGGGCCCAAAGTGTCAATATTTTGTGTGGCCGCCATTATTTTCCAGCACTGCCTTAACCCTCTTGGATATGGAGTTCACCAGAGCTTCACAGGTTGCCACTGGAGTCCACTTCCACCCCTCCATGACGACATCACGGAGCTGGTGGATGTTAGAGACCTTGCGCTCCTCCACCTTCCATTTGAAGATGCCCCACAGATGCGCACAAGGGTTTAGGTCTGGAGACATGCTTGGCCAGTCCATCACCTTTACCCTCAGCTTCCTTAGCAAGGCAGTGGTCATCTTGGTGGTGTGTTTGGTGTCATTATCATGTTGGAATACTGCCCTGCGGCCAGTGGCGTCACTAGGGTTGGTGTCACTTGGTGCGGTAAAACATGGTGTCACCCCTCCTCCTCCCCATTGTTGAATGTGCGGAGTGACCCTCACCCCCATATACCCCCTCCCAGCGCAATTCCTCTTTCTCCTTCCCCCATCCCCCCCGCTCAGCACAAATCCCCCCCCCACTATTCCCCCTCTCAGCAAAAAATCCTCACCCCCATATGCCCCCCTTACAGTACAAATACCCCCTCTCAGCACATATCATCACCCTCATATTCCCCTTTCAACACAAATCCCCCCTCTCAGCACAAATCATCACCCTCATATACCCCCTTTCAGCACAAATACCCCCTCTCAGCACATATCATCGCCCTCATATTCCCCCTTTCAGCACAAATCCCCCCTCAGCACAAATGATCACCCTAATATATAACCCCTCTCAGCACAAATCATCACCCTCATATTCCCCTTTCAGCACAAATGCCCCCTCTCAGCACAAATGTTCACCCTCATATACCCCCTTTCAGCACAGATCATCACCCTCTTTTCCCCCCTTTCAGCCTAAATCCCCCCAAACCACTCCTTCTTACACAGATGGTCTTACCACCCCCAAAATCTCCCCTCTGATCAAAAATCCACACCCCCTTAAACCCCTCTTCTTACACAAATTCTCTTATTCCTCCACCCAAGCCACCCTCAGCACAAGCCCTTTTATATAACCCCTCACCACCAAATCCCCCTACAAGCACAATCCCCCTCCCCCACCACCACCACAATACAAAGGCACTCACCTCCAGATTTTCCCAGCAAAAAAAAAAATAATTTAATCCCTCCCAGCATAAATCCCCCTTTCTCTTCTTGCACAAATTCTCAGATTTCTGCCCACAGCACAGACTTACCGGTTACCAGTTACTGGGACCTCGGCACCAGGGGGTCTCCTTCCCAGGCTCCTCCCCCATCAGAAGAAACATCAGAGCAGAGGAAGAACCTGTGGGAAACTTCCCTTGGTGCTCTAACACTGCTTTAAACATGCAGGCGGCTAGGACAGATACCAGCTGCTAAAGTGTCAGCAATCGCTGCGGTGAAGACCCAGGGACACTCCACAGGAGATGTGGGCAAATGCTCCATGCTGGGTGATGGCCAACACTGTAGCAGCCCCCCCCCCCCCCCCCCATTGCAGTAGAAAAAATACAAAAAGCCCTAAAAATGATGCAGGCAGGCAAGACACCGGGCCCGGATGGGTTTCCGGTGGAGTTTTACAAGGCTTACGCAGAGGAATTGTCCCCTAGATTGCAGTCAGCGCTGTCTCGTGCATCGGAGTCCAGGGTCCTCCCGGATTCGATGTGCAATGCAGTGATAGTGGTAATTCCCAAACCGGGCAAAGACCCTACCCTATGTTCCTCTTACCGCCCTATTTCCCTCCTGAATGTCGACACTAAGTTGTTTGCCAAAGTCCTTGCAAACCGCCTGAACACTGTTATCACAGCCCTGGTTCACCCAGACCAGACAGGCTTCATGCCGGGTCGAGGCACGGACATAAACATCCGTCGCCTGCATACCCACATAGTGGCTGCGGACCCAGAAAATCCCGAGGTGGTGGCCTCACTCGACGCCGAGAAGGCCTTCGACTCAGTCGAGTGGGGCTACCTTTGGACGGTCCTTTCTAGATTTGGCTTTGGCCCTCAATTCCTATCATGGCTACAAATGTTATACGCACATCCCAGGGCCCGTATACGCACCAATGGGACCTTGTCGGCTCCCTTCTCCTTGGGGAGGGGGACCCAGCAGGGATGTCCGTTGTCCCTGGCACTATTTGCCCTGGCCCTGGAGCCGCTGGCTGCCCACATTAAGAAAGACCCTGAAATCAAAGGTATAAAGATTGGCCCACTGGAAGAAAAACTATCTATATATGCGGATGACTCCCTATTATACTTGGCAGATGCCTCCACCTCCATAAGGGCTACCTTGACCCAGTTTGAGACCTTCAGCCATTATTCAGAAGTCCGAATCAACTGGGACAAATCAGTTCTCTTCCCGCTCCATCCATCATTGCCTCGTGCAGATTCCCACACTCCACTACGTTGAGTAGAAGAATTTAAATATCTAGGAGTGAGAAGAGATGCACAACTTGGCACAATCTCCCCCTCGCTCCGGTGGGTAGAGGAAATGTAATTAAAATGATATATCTGCCCAAACTGTTATATTTCTTCCGTCAAACCCCCATCCCTATCCCTCGTTCGTTTTTTCGGAAACTGGACAGCATTGTAACCAATTTTGTATGGGTGGGTCGTCCCCCCCGGGTGGCAAGGCGTACCCTATATCTCCCCCTATCCAGTGGAGGCTTGGCCCTTCCAAATTTCCTCATGTACTACTGGGCGGCGGTTTTAGTGACGGTCAGATGGTGGTTCTCCCAGCCTAGACAGAACCTGGCAGCCACCCTGGAAGCTGCAATCCTTGGCTCATATGCGGCCCTATCCAACCTTGTCTACAGGGGCTGCAAAGCTCATCCTTGTGTAACAGGGCCTATGAAGACTACTATAAGGGTATGGCAGAGCTCCAGGGCAGCTGGGATCAAACCAGCAACTGTCTCCCCCCATACCCCTCTGTGGGGCAATCCTCTCCTTTCCCACTTAAATACAGTGCCTGAACCAGCGACGTGGGCTAAACGGGGTATTTTGACACTGAAGCATGTGATGCCGAACGGCAAAAGCATGTCATTCCAGGACTTGAGACGGACATATGAACAAAGAAGTGGTAACCCCCTTAACTGGGACTTTAAATAGACCACCCACTCAGAGGATCCATAAAAATGAAAACTTTAATAATGAAAAAATATAAAAAATCCACAAATAACAAATATGCACAACATCAATTACATGAAATGTCATAAAAGTGTTATACATAAAGTAGTATAAAATATGAATGCCCAAGTGCCCGGAGCGTTTCCGGTATAAGATGTTCAAATACCTTCATCAGGGGTCAGGGATTCAAACAATATTTAGCATTCAGATATATTCCAATATGATGGTTCCATGTGAGCAGGCACTGAGGACCAAATAGTCCATATTGGTGTTCTACTATACACAGGTTCAAAATATTATATATGTGTGTAGGGCACAGTCATAAGGTGCATAGTGTCAGCAACATCTATTGTGTGATGTCTGCCCATAGACTTCTCATCTGAAAAAAGTGAGGCACCCAGTTTGCTGAGACCAGTAGTATGGGCTGAATAGCCCCGGAGTGAATGTCCGACTGTCCCACCACAGACTGGTCCTGTGGCTATAGCTGTGCGCCGTGTGCCGTGTGGTACCTGGATCAGTGCCTGAACGGACATATGACCTTCCCCCCTCCTTCCACTTTAGATACTGCCAACTCCGACATGCCCTTACCTCACAATTTCCTAACCCTGTCACGCTAGAACAGGACTCGATTGAGAGGCTCCTCACTTCAGCAGTGATGGGAAAGTCTCTCTCCTCCCTCTATTTATACCTCACTGTAGTTCACGATACTGACATTTCGGCCACTCTGACTAAATGGAAGGAAGATATCCCTAATCTTGATGATGACATTTGGGAGGACATTGTCTCGGGGCATATCCCCTCCATGATCGCCTCTAGAGACCATTTCATACAACTAAAGTTTTTACACAAGGCGTACTACACCCCACAGAGACTTTCCAATATATATCCTTCCCTCAGCCCTATGTGTACTAGATGCTCCATTGAGCAGGGTTCCTTCTTTCACATGGTTTGGGCCTGCCCCAAAATTTGCCCCTACTGGCAGGAGGTAGCGGATGGTCTCACGGAGATCTGTGGAGCGGAGGTGCCACTGGACCCTCTCCTCTTCCTGCTTAGCTACTTGGGAGATGTTGAAGGGGATAGATATACCAAATTGTGTATGACCTTCACCCTGTTCTACGCTAGGAGAGAAATCCTACTGAGATGGAGGGGAACTGAACTTCCTACGAGAGCCTCATGGTGTAGCACTATAGACAGGGTTCTACCACTTTATAAAATTACGTACGAAAGCAGAAATTGTCCAGCTAAATATGACAAAATCTGGTCAAACTGGGTACAGGCTTGTGGATGAGATCTGTTGGACCACATGGCAGGAGCTGTATAAGCCAACTGTTAAAAAAGGATGGTAGATCCTGGGTTCTCTTCCCTCTCCCCCTCCCTCTGCCTGTTCCTGTTCCCCCCCCCCTCGCCTTTCCCATACCAGCTTGTTTTCCTCCCCCTCCCCCCCCCCTTTTTTTTCCCCTTCCCCCATGGACTGCGAGATGGAGCCTTTGCAGGAGATCCGCCTAATTGCATTGCTAATGGTCTCCTCCTTATACTGGCACATGATCCTAACTGATTTATACTTACCTATAATTTTTTTTTTTTTTTTGTATCACCATGTATATTATCACATCAGTAATAACCATGTGACATGTAACAATTTGCAAGAACTATATTTAAGAATCTGTCATTGCTTTGTTTGTACCTTTTATCATTTTTAAATAAAATAAAAACCTTGACTGTTAAAAAAAAAACACTGTAGCAGCCCACTGGCGCTCCCCTCCACGCTAGCACACTGTGCCCAAGACTGGAGCCCCTCTCGCACCCACCTAGTCCCAGCCCCTGGTGTCACCAATCTGGCAGGTGTCATCTGGGTGCGGCCCACTCCCCCATAGCAACGCCACTGCCTGCGGCCCAGTCTCCGAAGGGAGGGGTCATGCTCTGCTTCAGTATGACACAGTACTTGTTGGCATTCATGGTTCCCTCAATGAACTGTAGCTCCCCAGTGCTGGCACCACTCATGCAGCCGCAAACCATGACACTCCCACCACAATGCTTGACTGTAGGCAAGACACACTTGTCTTTGTACTCCTCACCTGGTTGCCGCCACACACACTTGACACCATCTGAACCAAATAAGTTTATCTTGGTCTCATCAGACCACAGGACATGGTTCCAGTAATCCATGTCCTTAGTCTGCTTTTCTTCAGCACACTGTTTGCTGGCTTTCTTTTGCATCTTTTTAGAAGATGCTTCTTTCTTGGACGACAGCCATGCAGACCAATTTGATGCAGTGTGCGGCATATGGTCTGAGCACTGACAGGCTGACTCCCCACCCCTTCAACCTCTGCAGCAATGCTGGCAGCACTCATACATCTATTTCCCAAAGACAATGGCAATGACTCTGAGCATGTGCACTCAACTTGCACTCAACTTCTTTTTGATCTTCTTCAATCATGGAAAGGCCTGTTCTGAGTGGAACCTATCCTGTTAAACCACTGTATGGTCTTGGCCACTGTGCTGCAGCTCAGTTTCAGGATCTTGGCAATCTTCTTATAGCCTAGGTGATCTTTATGTAGAGCAACAATTCTTTTTTTCGGATCCTCAGAGAGTTCTTTGCCATTAGGTGCCCCGTTTAACTTCCAGTGACCAGTTAACACCCAGTTAGCTCCCCTTTCACACCTGAGACCTTGTAACACTAACGAGTCACATGACACCGGGAGGGAAAATGGCTAATTGGGCTCAATTTGGACATTCTCACTTAGACCCCTTTCACACCAAGGTGTTTTTGCAGCGTTTTGCACTAAAAATAACGCTATTAAAACGCTCATAAAATGCTCCCCATGCATCTCAATGGACCCTTTCACACTGAGGCGTTGCGCTGGCGGGGTGTTGAGAAAAGTCCTGCAAGCAGCATCTTTGGAGCAGCTTTTGGGCGTTGAAAAAAGCGCTTCAAAAACGCCCCTCTCCATTGAAATGAATTGAAAACGCTGTAAAAACGACTGAATAGCACCTATAATCCGCCCTGAGCTGTAAAAAATTCACATGATCTCACAAAAAGGTAAGCATGCAAGCAGAAAAGAGAGCATCTACAACAACAGGACTGAAATTGTGGGAAGGTCAGAATGATTAAACAGACCATCAAAGTCCCAAAAAAACAAAATTAAAGTGCCGAAAAAAGAATTAATCCCGGAAAAATGAAGATTTGAAGTAAAACAAGACACTGCTTGTTACTTTACAAGACACTGCTTGTTTTATATGAACCTCTGCGGTTTTTATTTTTTGCGCTATAAATGGAAAAAGACCGAAAATTTTGAAAAAAAATGATATTTTCTAATTTTTGTTATAAAAATAATCCAATAAACTCAATTTTAGTCATACATTTAGGCCAAAATGTATTCGGCCACATGTCTTTGGTAAAAAAAATGTCAATAAGGGTATATTTATTGGTTTGCGCAAAAGTTATAGCATCTACAAACTAGGGTACATTTTCTGGAATTTACACAGCTTTTAGTTTATGACTGCCTATGTCATTTCTTGAGGTGCTAAAATGGCAGGGCGGTACAAAACCCCCCCAAATGACCCCATTTTGGAAAGTAGACACCCCAAGGAAATTGCTGAGAGGCATGTTGAGCCCATTGAATATTAATTTTTTTGTCCCAGGTGATTAAATAATGACAAAAAAAAATTACAAAAAGTTGTCACTAAATGATATATTGCTCACACAGGCCATGGGTATATGTGGAATTGTACCCCAAAATATATTCAGCTGCTTCTCCTGAGTACGGGGATACCACATGTGTGGGACCTTTTGGGAGCCTAGCCGCGTACGGGGGCCCGAAAACCAATCACCGCCTTCAGGGTTTCTAAGGGTGTAAATTTTTGATTTTACTCCTTACTACCTATCACAGTTTTGAAGGCCATAAAATGCCCAGATGGCACAAAACCCCCTCCAAATGACCCCATTTTGGAAAGTAGACACCCCAAGCTATTTGCTTTGAGGCATGTTGAGTCCGTGGAATATTTTATATTTTGACACAAGTTGCGGGAAAGTGACAATTTTTTTTGTTTTGCACAAAGTTGTCACTAAATGATATATTGCTCACACAGGCCATGGGCATATGTGGAATTGCACCCCAAAATACGTTTAGCTGCTTCTCCTGAGTATGGGGATACCACATGTGTGGGACTTTTTGTTAGCCTAGCCGCGTACGGGGCCCCGAAAACCAATCACCACCTTCAGGATTTCTAAGGGTGTAAATTTTTGATTTCACTCTTCACTGCCTATCACAGTTTCGGAGGCCATGGAATGCCCAGGTGGCACAACACCTCCCCCCAAATGACCCCATTTTGGAAAGTAGACACCCCAAGCTATTTGCTGAGAGGCATGGTGAGTATTTTGCAGCTCTCATTTGTTTTTGAAAATGAAGAAAGACAAGAAAAAAAAAATTTTTTTTCTTTTTTCAATTTTCAAAACTTTGTGACAAAAAGTGAGGTCTGCAAAATACTCACTATACCTCTCAGCAAATAGCTTGGGGTGTCTACTTTCCAAAATGGGGTCATTTGGGGGGGGGGTTGTGCCACCTGGGCATTCCATGGCCTCCGAAACTGTGATAGGCAGTGAAGAGTGAAATCAAAAATTTACGCCCTTAGAAAGCCTGAAGGCGGTGCTTGGTTTTCGGGGTCCCGTACGCGGCTAGGTTCCCAAAAAGTCTCACACATGTGGTATCTCCGTACTCAGGAGAAGCAACAGAATGTATTTTGGGGTGTAATTTCACATATTCCCATGGCATGTTTGAGCACTATATCATTTAGTGACAACTTTGTGCAAAAAAAAAAAAAAAAAAAAATTTGTCTCTTTCCCGCAACTTGTGTCACAATATAAAATATTCCATGGACTCGACATGCCTCTCAGCAAATAGCTTGGGGTGTCTACTTTCCAAAATGGGGTCATTTGGGGGGGGTTGAACTGTCCTGGCATTTTATGCACAACATTTAGAAGCTTATTTCACACATTACCCACTCTTCTAACCACTTGAAGACAAAGCCCTTTCTGACACTTTTTGTTTACATGAAAAAATAATTTTTTTTGCAAGAAAATTACTTTGAACCCCCAAACATTATATATTTTTTTAAAGCAAATGCCCTACAGATTAAAATGGTGGGTGTTTCATTTTTTTTTTCACACAGTATTTGCGCAGCGATCTTTCAAACGCATTTTTTGGGGAAAAAACACACTTTTTAAAATTTTAATGCACTAAAACACACTATATTGCCCAAATGTTTGATGAAATAAAAAAGATGATCTTAGGCCGAGTACATGGATACCAAACATGACATGCTTTAAAATTGCGCACAAACGTGCAGTGGCAACAAAATAAATACATTTTTAAAAGTCTTTAAAAGCCTTTACAGGTTACCACTTTAGATTTACAGAGGAGGTCTACTGCTAAAATTACTCCCCTAGATCTGACCTTCGCGGTGATACCTCACATGCATGGTGCAATTGCTGTTAACATTTGACGCCAGACCGACGCTTGCAGGGGGGGACAGGGGTGCTTTTTTTTTTTTTTTTTCTTTATTATTTTTTTGCTTTTTTATCTTATTTTTAAACTGTTCCTTTCATTTTCTTTTTAAATAATTTTTATTGTTATCTCAGGGAATGTAAATATCCCCTATGATAGCAATAGGTAGTCTATGGTCTATTAGACCTAAGATCTCTCCTGTGCCCTCAAAGCATCTGACCACACCAAGATCAGTGTGATAAAATACTTTCCCGATTTCCCAATGGCGCTGTTTACATCTGGCGAAGTCATAAAATGCTTGTAGCTTCCGGTTTCTTAGGCCATAAAGATGTTTGGAGCCACTCTGGTCTCTGATCAGCTCTATGGTCAGCTGGCTTAATCACCAGCTGCATTCCCAGGTTCCCTGTTGAGACAGGAGAGCCAGAGAAAAACACAGAAGACGGTGGGGGGGGGGGGCATTCCCTCCCACTGCTTGTAAAAGCAGTCTAGAGGCTAATTAGCCGCTAGGATTGCTTTTACATGAAAGCCGACCGCTGGCTGAAAAGAATGATACCAAGATGATACCTAAACCTGCAGGCATCATTCTGGTATAACCACTCAAAGTCGTGAATGGCGTACCTGAAGACAAAAAAATGGTTAACAATAAAGCACAGTAAACAGTAAAGTATAAAAAATTGCATACCTGAAAAGCAAACATGATAAAACATAATAATAATAAAACATTGCAGAATAGAATACAGTAAAAAAGAGCAGAACAATAGAGAGAGAATAGAGAGAGAGAGAACAATAAAACGACAACTATTTTTTTTTTTGTGTTTTTTTTTTTTTTTTTTACACTGTTTTTGTAACTGTAACTTTTATAACTGTAACCGGTTCCAGGTTCGGGTCTCTCAAAATGCGATGGCATCTTGGGAGACCCTGTGAAAGTGTGCCTAGTCTGTGCAATGCTGTACCCTACGCTAATATTCAACTAGTGTATGGTAGCGTTCAAAACATTCACCAATGCAAAGACCAGGATTGTCAGGACAGGAGGGAAAATAATAGCGGGTGTCACGCCTATATCCGCGCTTTCTACAGACACAACATCTTTTTTGGGGGGATTCGCTGGGTAGGGGTACTCGGGAGGACATAAAGAAAATGCCTCTCATGCAGCTGACTGCATTTGGTTGGGGATGTGAATGGGGGAAGTACGGGTGCTGCAGAAGTGGTGGGTTCCCAATTAGGATTGGCAAATGCAGCAGGAAGGGCACTATGGGCACGACGGGCCTGTATTTGTCTTCTTCTTGGTGGCAGCGGGACACTGCGTGTGCTTGCCACCTCACCAGCTTGAACTGCATTTATGGGACTCGCCACGTCACCAAGTGTTACTGCAGTGTTGGTTTGACTAGGACCGGGGTGTACTAGGCCGCTGGTGCTTGCCAGTTCACCAAAACGCTACCAAAAAAACTGTTAGCGATCGCAGGGATCAGGCCTGACTCTGCGAACGCTGCAGTTATGCGTTTAGTGTTTTGTAAGTGACAGTGATCGATCGATACTGCATTTGGGTGGGCTGAGCTGGGCCGGGCGGAGGGGCAAAACGCAGGTGCTAGCAGGTATCTTGGCTGATCCCGCTAACACTGCGTTTTTGGGAACCCTAAACTGCTGGGGACACTAGTATAGATCTGATCGGATCAGATATTGATCCGTTCAGATACTATACCACTAAGGGAGGTGTACGGTGCGTGCGTGGGTGTTAGCGGTACTAGCGATAACCTGACGCTGCCTGGGGCTGGTGCTTGCCAGTTCACCAAAATGCTACCAAAAAAACTGTTAGCGATCGCAGGGATCAGGCCTGACTCTGCGAACGCTGCAGTTATGCGTTTAGTAATTTGTAAGTGACAGTGATCGATTGATACTGCACTTGGGTGGGCTGGGCCGGGCGGAGGGGCAAAACGCAGGTGCTAGCAGGTATCTGGGTGATCCCGCTAACACTGCATTTTTGGGAACCCTAAACTGCTGGGGACGCTAGTATAGATCTGATCGGATCAGATATTGATCTGTTCAGATACTATACCACTAAGGGAGGTGTATGCTGCGTGCGTGGGTGTTAGCGGTACTGGCGCTAATCTGACGCTGCCTGGGGCGACGCATATCACTGCCGGGCAATCAGGGGGCTAAACCTTTATTCGGTAATAAACGGCGGTGCCCTGACACTATAAAAAATAAACGAACTAACCAGCGTCACCCGTAACAGTTATACGGTGATCACTGGTGAAGGGGATAGCTAGGGGGCAATCAAGGGGTTAAAACATTTATTAGGTAGTATATGGGGGTCCCTGTCGCTATAAAACGCTTACGGCGAACCTATATATTTACCTCCCTAACTAGCGTCAACAGTGACACTAATACAGCGATCAGAAAAATTATCGCTTAGTGACACTGGCGACGGGGGATGATCAAGGGGTTAAAACTTTATTAGGGGGGGTTAGGGGGATACAGGGATATACTGTGTATATATATATATATATATATATATATTTTTTTTTTTTTTTGCCGGTTTTGTTTTTAAGTATTGGCACGCCTGCCTTTACACGCACATGAACGTTAATGTCCACAAGGTTTAGGAGTGTGTCTATGGACTAAAAATCTTATTAATAATAATAATCCTCTGCAGCTGCTATACACCAAGTGCTAAATCACTCACCAATTAATGTTTCTATATTACAGTGCTTACGATACTATTAATTCATAACATCAAATATACTTTGGTTCATATATACTGTACATAATACATAATTTATAATAAAAAAAACATGAAATAAATATAGAACTCGACATAAATTGTTTTCTGTCTAACTGGTAATTATTTAGAATTCAATAATTTAGTATTATAATCATGTATATTCCTTCACAAATTTTGTACATTTTTTATAAATCTTACATTACATACATTTTTATTTTTATCTTTATTTTTTATTTTCATTTTATTTTTTTGATTTTCAATTTTATTTTTATTTTAATTTTTTTTATTTTATTTTTCATATCTTATTTTTAAATTTATATATACTATTTTTTTTAATGATTTTCTTTGTGTATCTTTTATTATGCAATTTTTGGGAAAGAGGTAATTTGATTTAATATTTATTTATAGAGATTATATTTAATATATCTATGGGGCTTTAGATGTAAATATGATCAGCGTTTCTATGGTTAATTTAGTGGTTTAATTCTTTGAGCATTCGTGATTGGCTGGGGAGAAGAATGCATTCAGCGATATGTTAATGGAAGTCTGGGTGTAGGAAGTTGGCTTTGTTCGTCTGAGAATGAAGCCAGTACACCTTACAGAAAATGATGTAGTTTTAACATGTGATACAAGAGGGAAGTGTCTTCCCCGTGTATAAATGGGATCACTAGAAGACCGGAAATCATGTCCTGATGACGCCCTGTGGGGGGGGTGAAACGTGTTGATGCAATTTCCGGTTTCCTAAACCAACAACGTCACTTCCGCTGTCCATGGAATGCACACTGCGCGGCGAACTCAGAAGAGCCCTATACTACCATTGTAATGCCTGTTTGTTCCTGACATTTTGTAAGTGAATTGTAATTTGCATTAATAAACCTTTTAAATGGTACTTCACTATGTACACCCTCTCTTTTTAATGAACCTGGTGGAGTTTGAGCTGCTTTACTAGCAGCAACCTATATTAAAGATACCTAAAGGGTACACCCCGTGTGCTGTACCCCGTGTTCTGTGCATGTCCATGCACTGTGTTTATGGCCTTTTGTCAGTTGCATTTTGTGAGTACCCACTTTTATACAAAAATTTCTTCTTATTAAATTATCTCTGGTAATGCACTAGGTGTGCGCGCCTTTCATTTCTGTTTTTCTTGTAGTTCCTTTCGTATTAACCCATCTGAGGAAGGCAGCATCCACCTAGTTTTGGGATACCATATATACCTTTCACACCACCATTTTATCTGACATCTGTTACTCCACACCTTGGAAGACCTATTAGCGCTGGAAGTGACTGTGTTTTTTTGTATCTTTACCTGTAAAAGCTATGCAGTGGCTAATCAGCTGCAATGCCGCGTACACACGAGCGGACTTTACGGCAGACTTGGTGCGGCATACCGGATTTCTTTGGACAATTCGATCGTGTGTGGGCTCCAGCAGACTTTGTTTTCTCAAAAGTTGGACGGACTTAGATTTGAAACATGTTTCAAATCTATCCGACGGACTTTGCTTTCTAGCGGACAAACCAGTCGTGTGTGTGCTAGTCCGACGGACCAAAACTCACGCATGCTCTGAAGTAAGTACAAGACGGAAGCGCTCGGTCTGGTAAAACTAGCCTTCGCATTGAAGCTAGCACATTCCTCTTCTGTGATCTTTTAATACAGCGCTTTTTTTTTTCTTTATAATGCGAGAGGAATGAAGTTGTTTTGCTGCTTTAAATTCACACAGAGTTCTCGCAAACTACTTTATTCATGATTTATCCTCATGCCATGACTAATATGATATTTTAAAAAAGCCAGATCTCCAAAAATAAAGTATTAAATTAGATTTTGGACTCATCTTTCTTTTTTTTTAGATTTAAACACTATCTATTTTACAATGTGTGCTAAATTATACTAAATTTTTTTTTTTTTTAGTTTTGGAGTTTCAAGTTACCACAATAACCTTAATATTTTGTGTTGTTTTAATGAACCTTAATGAGGTTGGTGTCCCTTGTTAATTAGACATAGGGGGGTTTATTTTCCAAAGGCAAATACATTTTTCACTACAAGTGCAAATTGTACTTGGAATTGCACAGAAAGAGCATTTGGAAGTGCCTTCGCTGTGGATCCGAGGGGCACATGCAAGGAACCACAAAAAAAAAAAAAAAAAACAACCTTTTTCTTGCACATGATTGTATGATAAAATCAGCAGAGCTTCCCCTCATTTAAGCTCTTCCCCTCAGATTTACAGCGACTGCACTTCCAACAAGTGCACTTGCAGTGCAATTTCTAAAGTGCACTTTTCACTAGTACTTTGCACTTGATTTTCTAAATGATTTAGCCTTTTTGAAAAAACACACATAGTCTTTTTGACCTGTGCCTGCCTACTCCCAAACAAAATGTCATTTTGAAATTCAAACACATAGTCAATGTAAGGTAAATAAAAAATCCATTTATTTTTGGCAAAAAAAAAATGAGGAAGGCAACACTGGAGACACTTTTGGAATCTGTGAAGCCTTTTGTCCCCCAGCACACACATCAAGTTTTAGGGCAAGAAAATTGGTATCTTGTGACTAGGGAGCACAGGGAGCACAGTCAGACCAGACAGAAGCCAGGCAATCACTTTCGACTCTTCCGTGGAGCCTTCCCTGCGCGCTTCTCTGCAGCCTTCTCTCCACGCTTCTCTGCAGCCTTCCTCGGAGGCTGTGCCTCTAGTGGTGTACTTGGGGCAGGAGGAGGAGAAGGAGGAGGAAGAGGAGGAGTGGCTTCATCTGCTAGATGTGTTTTAGCAGTAATCTCCCGTCTCAAGCCCTTCTGATAGGCCTGAAAGATCAAACACTCACAGAGGAGGCATTGCCCCTTTTCCAGTTCCAGCAATCTGCTGGCCATATATGTCCCATACGCCTCCTCTGCATTGGGTGGTGTGCTTATGATTTTGCTCGCTTCACGAATGAGGGCTAGGGATTCCTCCTCAGTTTGTGTCATTTTTCTTGGCCTTTTGGTGGTAATGTGGAGGGGAGGCACCCGACACTCAGTGCGGCTTCTACTGGGCCCAGCCACAGCCTCCTCCTCTCTCCCACTGGGCAAGGCCTCCTCCTCTCTCACACTGGGCAAGGCCTCCTCCTGGCTGAGGTCATGATGGTTAAAAAAAAGGGACATAGTTGTAAATTTGGGTTACGCAATCACACACAATTTTCAACTCATGACTTGCAAATATAATTCTAAACAAATAGTAAAGGGTATCTATTTGACCCCACCATTATTCCAGCTGCTCACCAATATCTGAAGTTAGTATATTTTTGGCCACTACTGTCTAGTGATATGTCTACATATTAATATTTGTGATGAAGTCATTTTTTAGGAAGCACTTAAAAATTTGAGACATTTACATCATTAATATTTACACAATCACAAATTCAACAAAAAAGGATACCTGGCTGAAGCTGGGCGCATCCACTTCATCAAGGATGAAAAGGCCCAGTTCTTCTTGGACTCCTCAGCTGGGGTGGAGGTGGAGGGAAGGTTGGGTGGAAGGCTGGAGGGAAGGGTGGGGGGAAGGGTTGAAAGTGATTGCCTTGCTTCTGTCTGGTCATCTAGAAATCACAGTTTTTGGTAGTACCACAGCTTGGGTACATAAACCTGGTCGGCTACTGCTCCTGATCTGAGCGACTCCTGGATCTTATTGTGTTCCCGCTTGTACATGTTGCGCAAGATACCAATTTTCTTGTCCACAAACTTGAGGTCTGCCTGGGGGACTCGAGTCTTCAGAAATTCCAAAAGTGTGCCCAGTGTTGCCTTCCTCACATCTCTATTGAAATATAATGGGTGTTTGACCTCCCACAGGTTTTTGTTTTCCTGATACAAATCAATGAATCTTGACAAAAAATCAGCCTCCTTAAAGGGATTCATTTTTGCTGAAAGACAAGACACAAGATAAAAACTGTAATGTCAGTCAGAACTCCCAGGATTATTTTTGGCAGAATCTAGGGGACACATATATACACACACACACACACACACACACACACACACACACACACACACACATTTAATCTTACCTTCGTTTCTGATGCTCGCTACTTCCGCACGGACATACGTAGGCCATCGTAATAGCTTTATATACACTGCGCATGTGTCATGCTCTGCCTGCGTCGCCCGCCCCTGAAGTTCTTTAGTACAATTAACCCGCCCCTTCACTCTTCGTTGCGCAGTGGGAGTATATAGAGAAAGATGGCGGAGAGATTAAGTGGAAGTAGCGCGGAGGAAAGCCCTGAGCCACAACCATCCACATCCAGGAGGAGATATAAGGCCACCGACATGGCTTTTGAAGAGATGGTGGAGATGGTGTCCATATTGAGAAGGGAGGACTACGATGGGAAAAAAGGACCGTACACATGCCCGAATATGCGGAAGGACAACATAATGGCCTCAGTTGTCACTGCTCTAGAAGCAAAATTTGGCACTAAACAGTCGAAAGAACAATTGAGGAATCGTGGTCTGACATCAAAAGTAGGGAGCCGGAACAATATTGGCGAATAAAGAAGCTGCTTAAAAAAAGTAAGTACTTGTGTGTTCCTATTGAGATACTTAACTTGCATGCTGATCCATATTTTTGTCGTTTATACAGCATCCTTCGTAAAGACCGTTCTTTGTAAAATACATATGATACTATGAAAATGACGTATTTTTTTCGCCAAAAACGATGGTACAGGGTTGGACATACATTTAGGTCTTGAGAATTTGTCAGATTCCAAAAATGTGGTGATGTGGTGTAGATGTGTTATATAATGCTTCTTCAAAAATGATTCAGTGTAATGTAAGGACAGGACACAGCAGCTGGTTCCACATCTGGACTCACGAGCACTAGTGTACTATGTGACCATAAAGAAATTTTTGAGGGGTAATACACATAGGAGATCATTGAGGTGTCTGCATCTGTGAAAATGTGTATTGTTGTTCATTGTTGTTCAGAGGGAATTTTCATCCTGTCTTCTAAATTTTTGTGGCCAAAAAATGTCAATTGTCCCCAACTCATAACCAACGTTTCATAATAATTTTTTGACAAAGAAATATCACTGTGTTTTAACTATTTAATTTTACTATACCTTTTGTTTAATTATCATAGGGGAGAAAAGACTCAGACAACAGTCCAAGGATCCCAGGACCCCCCCAAGTCACCAGCCTAAAGCTGACATTACCCCAAGCCCCAGCCCAAGACCACGCCCACCTGACGAGCTGGAGGAAGGAGAGGTGGAGAAAGTGTGCGACATTTCAACCCCACCAAGTGAGTGACTGACACCCCAGCTTAAGGAAATCTATTTATGTGTCCATATTTTAACCCATTTTTTTGCAACACATTTTAGGTGAGGTTCTGGTTGTGGAAGGCCAAGCGGAAGAGCCATTTAGCACAGACAGTGCACAAAGATGTAATGGCCAGATAATGTTGTGGAATGGCCAAATTGATCGAATGCGTGACCAAATTGACAGCATGAGGAATCGGCTGGACACCATGCAACAGGAAATGAAGAACATGATTGATGTTTTGGGCAGAATATAATAACATTTAGCCTAAAAACATCAATCATGTTCTTCATTTCATTGTCAAGTTTGTGTATAGTTAAATTTTTGAAGTTTTTTCCTAAAAAAAGAAAAAAATTTGTGTCATCATGTGCTATCTTCCATCAGGGGATATCAATGTACTTGTTTTGTGTTTGCAACCCCTTCATCATCAAAATGTTTGTTTGTGAGAGGAACAAAGGGATTGCACACACAAAACACGTACATTGCTGCCCCATGATGGGAGATGAATGTTGACTTGAACCTTTTTTAATACCCAGTTTTGAGCATCTGCAAATTGTTGGCTTTACAAGGGTGACATCAGCTGCACTGTTATTCACATGTTGAACTTTGTAAGTTCTTTTGTTTTTTTTTGTATGTTTTTAAAAACACTGTTGTTAATTTTAATTTTGTACAAAAGGTCTATTTTTGAGGAAATATGCCTAAAATAACCAAAAAAAAAAAAAAAAACCTTCCAAAAAATGCACCTTTCAATGTGCACACAGTAAAATGTTTTTACTACTCAATATGTGTGGCTGATTATTTATCAATAAGATTTTTGTGTGATTACAGTGACAAAGGGCCTTATTAACTAAAGGGAAATGCACTTGCCACTACAAGTGCACTAGGAGACAGACAAAACTAAATGCAAACAAGAATAAAAACAAGATATTTTTGTAAAAAAAAAATTTCTTTATTTTTTTAAGAAATTAGAGCTCTTGTTTAATAGCAATGGCCCCCCCGACCATTAAAATAATTCACATATCGGTCACGCACTTGACGTGCGGTTTGGGGGGCCAAGCCAATACGGCCAATTTCCAGGCCTGTGAGGGTTTGTTTAACTACAAGTCCGGCCTCAGGCCCAACAGAGGTCATATATGTAGCTGAATGTCTTCTCAAAAAATTATGGTGAATGCAGCAAGCCAGTATGACATGATTTATTTTATAGTCCGCCAGATTTATGGCCGAGAGGAACAAACGGAACCGGCTGGCCAGAATCCCAAAGGCATTCTCCACAACTCTTCTTGCTCTGGCCAGCCGGTAATGAAATACCCTCCTCTCAGGAGTGAGTGTCCTTTGGGGGAACGGCCTCATCAAGTGCTCGCCAAGAGCAAACGCTTCATCAGCGATAAAAACTGAGGGGAGTCCATCAACATTCTGGTCATCAGGTGGCAATCCCAGGCCACCAGTCTGGAGACGCTGGCACAGCTCGGTCTGTGCAAAGACTCCTCCGTCAGATATCCGGCCGTTCTTCCCCATGTCCACGAACATAAATTCCAATTGTGCCGAGACCACCGTCATCAAAACTACACTATGGAACCCCTTATAGTTGTAGAAATAAGACCCCCAGTAGGGTGGTGGCACAATGCGGACATGCTTCCCATCGATCGCCCCGACACAGTTGGGAAAGTACCAACGGTCAGCGAACTGGGAGGCCACAGTCTGCCATTCCTGTGTACCGGAAGGAAACTGTGGAGTGAAACAATAAAAAAAAATAAGATAAGTACTTTTAAACATAACTTGGATATCAGATTACACAAAAACATTCTTGAACAACAGCAGTCGAACATTATTAATATGTGTTTTTTTTTTTTTTAATTCTAAAAAACATAAGGCCCACTTATAAGATTACTCATCCCCTCTGATGGCCCAGTGATCAATTTGAATGTGGGGGGAGGGGTTCTAATTATGTTAAAAAACACACCTGACAGTTGCAAACATTTGAGGGGGTGGGGGAGGGGTTCTAATTATGTTAAAAAACACACCTGACAGTTGCTAACATTTGAGGGGGTGGGGGAGGGGTTCTAATTATGTTAAAAAACACACCTGACAGTTGCTAACATTTGAGGGGGTGGGGGAGGGGTTCTAATGTTGGTAAAAAAACACACCTGACAGTTGCTAACATTTGAGGGGGTGGGGGAGGGTAAAACAGTACAATGGAGCTGACAATATACATCGTTCAAGGGACCATAGGCTAGAGATATAAATGGACCCAGGATTGCATGGTGGGGAGGTTAGTGAAGGTAAATATGCATGTAGGGCAAAAAATGATTAATGTAAAAAAACAGGCATGCATGAAGATAAAGGGGACATTCACAGCATATTCAAAGCATGGTAATTAGGTAATGAGGACATTTAGACAATACATTAGCAAACATTTAATACATATCATGTAATGTTAAAGGATAAAACTTACCTTCATATAGTCCTTCTGCAGGACCTGAATGATGGCAGAACAGGTCTCTGGGATTATGATCCCCAGAGCCTGGGGGGAGATGCCTGTCGAGAACTTCAAGTCCTGAAGACTTCTCCCAGTTGCCAAGTAACGTAAAGTGGCAACTAGCCTCTGCTCCGCAGTGATGGCTTGCCTCATGCAGGTATCCTGCCTGCTGATATAGGGGGTCAGCATAGCCAGCAGACGTTCAAAAATGGGGTCCGTCATCCTGAGATAATTCCTGAAATCCTCAGGATTATTCTCACAGACCTCACGGAGCAAAGGCATGTGCGAGAATTGGTCACGCTGGCGCAACCAATTCTTCATCCATGAACTCCTCCTCGTTCATGGACTGGACTCAGGTCAAAGTATTAACCCCAACACCAAGTCCCCACGCAGCACGAATTCGAGAACGAGTACGTCCACACGACATGGCTTCAAAACGGTCGGCTGGTCAAACAAATAAACTTATAACAAACGCACTGAAGAACAGCAAAAAAATAGCCCTGCATGGCTTTTAATCTTTTCCTATTCTATCCTAAAGTAATAAAAAGGTCTAGCTATACATATAGTACACTTAAAAGTGTACCTGATACAGGGGGTACTCTGATGGGAAACCTGATGTTAGGGGTACTCTGATTGGGACTCTGATGTAAGAGGGGACTTAGATGGGGGCTCCTAATGTAAGGGAGGCACTGATGGGGACCCTGATGTAAGAGGGGACTCGGACGGGGACACCCGATCTAAGGGATATTCTGATGTAAAGTGTACTCTGATGGGGACTCCTGGTGTAAGGAATACTCTGATGGGGACATGTGATTTAACCACTTGCTTACTGGGCACCTAAACCCCTCTCCTGCCCAGACAGCTTTTAGCGCTGTCACTCTTTGAACGACAATTGCGCGGTCATACAACGCTACCCAAATGAAAATTGTATCATTTTTTTCCCACATATAGAGCTTTCTTTTGGTGGTATTTGAACACCTCTGGGTTTTTTTATTTTTTGTTAAAAAAATTGAAAAAGACTGGAATGGAAGACAAAAAATACAAAACCGTTTTATATTGTTAATAAATTTTGCAAGCAGGTAATTTTTCTCCTTCATTGATGTACACTGATGGGCACTGATAGGCTGCACTGATGGGCACCGATAGGCTGCATTGATGGGCACTGATAAGGCAGCACTGATGGGCACTGATGAGGTGGCACTGGTGGGCACTGATGAGGTGGCACTGGTGGGCACTGATAGGTGGCATTGGTGGGCACTGATGGGTGGCACTGATGGGCATTGATAGGTGGCACTGAAGGGCACTAATAGGCGGCACTGATAGGTGGCAATGATGGGCACTGATGGGTGGCAGTGATGTGCACTGATCGGCACTGGTAGGTGACACTGATAGGCAGCACTGCTAGCTGGTACTGATGAGGCACTGATTGGCACCACTGGTGGGCATTGATAGGTGGCACTGATTGTTGCCACTGTTAGGCACTGGTGAGCAATGATGATCTGTGGCACTGTGGGCACTGGCAGGTGGCACTGGCAGGCGGTACTGGTTGGCACAGATAAGGCGGCTTCGCCTCTTCCTCTTGCATAGAAGCCAGGGACCGGCTTTTTTTTTCCTCACACTGTCAGCATGAGGAGAAGAATAAAAATGATTACCAATCTTCTGTTTATATCACGTGATCAGCTGTCATTGGCTGACAGGTGATCACGTGGTAAGGGGCCGGGATCTACCCCTTACTCCGATCTTTGATTACCCAAGTCTCATTGACTCGGTGATCACAGTGTGCAAAGGGGAGGACGTCTATTGATGGCCTCCCGGCAAAGTAGGTCTGTGCTGTAGCCGTCATCTATAGCGCGGATCTGAAGGGGTTAAGAAGTACTTTGATAGGGACCGTAAGGGGGGGGGGGGGCTCTGATGGGGACACTTGATGTAAGGAGTACTCTGATGGGGACACCTGATGTGGGGTATTCTGACGGGGACCCTGATGTTAAAGTGGATTCTGATGGGGACCCTGATGTAAGGGATACAACCTCTGGCAAAAAGTTTGAAAATGTTCATTTAATTGTTTAATTGTGTAAATAAATAAATTATTACAGACATGACTCAAAACAATTTTCGTTTAACATTCCAACTAGGGATGAGCTTGATGTTCGGGTCGAACATACGTTTGACTCGAACATCGAGTGTTCGCCCGTTCGCCAAAGAGTGAACATTATGGGGTGTTCGCGGCAAATTTGAGGGCCGCGGAACGCCCCGAAATGCACTGCAAGATCGCAGTTCATTGCTGTATGATGATTGGCCAAAGCATGCACCTAACCTGCATACTTTGGCCAGTCCCAGCGCCCTCTGCTAAGAGAGCCATAATTGGCCAATCGTGGCTCAGGGGGACTTAATCCACGCCCCACACTATATAAGGCTGCCTACACGGTGTCCCTGTGTAGTGTTGTTGGTGTGAACAGAGAGCTTGATTTAGATTAAGCAGGCAGGTTAGTGGCAGTGTATTTGATAGATATATATATATATATATATATATATATACAGTCAGTCTAATATATATATATATATATATATATATATATATATATACAGTATCTCACAAAAGTGAGTACACCCCACACAACATTCTTGTAAATATTTTATTATATCTTTTCATGTGACAACACTGAAGAAATTACACTTTGCTACAATGTAAAGTAGTAAGTGTACAGCTTGTATAACAGTTTACATTTGCTGTCCCCTCAAAATAACTCAACACACAGCCATTAATGTCTAAACTGCTGGCAACAAAAGTGAGTACACCCCTAAGTGAAAATGTCCAAATTGGGCCAAAAGTGTCAATATTTCGTGTGGCCACCATCTTTTTCCAGCACTGCCTTAACCCTCTTGGGCATGGAGTTCACCAGAGCTTCACAGGTTGCCACTGGAATCCTTTTCCACTCCCCAGTGACGACATCACAAAGCTGGAGGATGTTAGAGACCTTGCGCTCCTCCACCTTTCATTTGAGGATACCCCCACAGATGCTCAATAAGGTTTAGGTCTGGAGACATGCTTGACCAGTCCATCACCTTTACCCTCAGCTTCTTTAGCAAGGCAGTGGTCGTCTTGGAGGTATGTTTCGGGTCGTTATGTTGGAATACTGCCCTGCGGCCCAGTCTCTGAACGGAGGGGATAATGCTCTACTTCAGTATGTCACAGTACATGTTGGCATTCATGGTTCCCTTAATGAACTGTAGCTCCCCAGTGCCGACAGCACTCATGCAGCCCCAGACCATGACACTCCCACCAACATGCTTGACTGTAGACATGACACACTTGTAATTGTACTCCTCACCTGGTTGCCACCACACACGCTTGACGCCATCTGAACCAAATACGTTTTTCTTGGTTTCATCAGACTACAGGACATGCTTCCAGTAATCCATGTCCTTAGTTTGCTTGTCTTCAGCAAACTGTTTGCGGGCTTTCTTTTGCATCATCTTTAGAAGAGGCTTCCCTTTGGGACCACAGCCATGTATACCAATTTGATGCAGTGTGCAGTGTATGGTCTGAGCACTGACAGGCTGATCCCCCACCCATTCAACGTCTGCAGCAATGCTGGCAGCACTCATGCGTCTATTTTCCAAAGACAACCTCTGGATATGATGCTGAGTACGCGCACTCAACTTCTTTGGTCGACCATGGCGAGGCTTGTTCTGAGTGGAACCTGTCCTTTTAAACCGCTATATGGTCTTGGCTGCCGTGCTGCAGCTCAGTTTCAGGGTCTTGGCAATCTTCTTATAGCCTAGGCCATCTTTATGTAGAGCAACAATTCTTTTTTTCAGATCCTCTGAAAGTTCTTTGCCATGAGGTGCCATGTTGAACTTCTAGTGACCAGTATGGGAGAGTGAGAGCGATAACACCAAATTTAACACACCTCCTCCCCATTCACACCTGAGGCCTTGTAACACTAACGAGTCACATGACACCGGGGAGGGAAAATGGCTAATTGGGCATTTTCACTTAGGGGTGTACTCACTTTTGTTGCCAGCGGTTAAGACATTACTGGCTGCGTGTTGAGTTATTTTGAGGGGACAGCAAATTTACACTGTTATACAAGCTGTACACTCAGTACATTACATTGTAGCAAAGTCTCATTTCTTCAGTGTTGTCACATGAAAAGATATAATAAAATATTTACAAAAATGTGAGGGGTGTACACACTTTTGTGAGATACTGTGTATGTATATATATATATATATATATATATATATATATATATATATACATACATACTTTGTCTATTTTAATGAGAATTACCTATTTTTATTACTGTGTTTTTATTTTTATTTCATTACATCCATTTCCTGGTACTCCTTGGTATATATGTAATACTTCCGGCCTTCTAAAAGCTTTTTTACATTTTCTGGCGTTGTCACATGTTGCCGACGTCAGTCTATAAATGATGGACATCTTGAACTACCAATTAGATCTGATGAAAAGGAAAAGGTTTGAAACGCGTCATCCGACACGTCCATACATCACTTCTGATTTCACAGACCTCATGGAGCTTGCGTTCCACGCTGGTACGCTCTTCCGGTTCCGGGTTCTGGGCATCCCTGAGGATGTATGCCGTCCAGCTGAGTTACCAAGCTGACATCCAGGCTGCTCTGCAGTTCCATCCTTTGCAGTTAACCAGGACGCCGCTGGGACACTTCCATCGATGCTACCCTGGACCGCACAGTGACCATGGACTTCACTGCCATCAGTTTATTCGGCCTTCTTTTACTTCTAAATAAATTGTTCACCACATACTGCACTTAGTTTGGCGTGCCTTGTTCTTCTTCTGCATGGGCAACCTCATGGTTCAAAGCCTGCAAAAGGACCCAAGAATACGTGACATAAAGGAGAAGGATGATTACTGATTGGCAACCCTCCTTGACCACCGTTATAAGGGGAAGGTCTCAGAACTCATCCTGTCCCCACAGAGAGTGCAGAACAAAAATCCCTTGAGGACACGTTAAAGAGGATTTTATTGAATGTTTTTCCTGACTCCAGTAGGTTACAATGTCATGGGAAAACGTCATTTTGAGTCTTCTGTTGGTCAAGAGAGGAGCTTTGGAGAAGGCGTCCTCCTAAGTGAGGCATTTCGGATTTTTTTTAGTCCTTGCCACCCAGAGCTGTCAGCTTCCACATCCCATCGGCAGCGTCTGCATCACATGTTGGACGATTACCTCGGGGCCAAAACAAAGATGGAGAGCTTTCCAGCTGACGATCCACTGATTTACTGGGTCATGAGAATAGACCACTGGCCAGAACTTGCCTAGTATGCTATTGAGTTGTTGGGCTGCCCTGCATCCAGCGTGCTTTCAGAACAAGCATTCAGTGCTGCGGGAGGTTTTGTTACTGATCACAGAACGCGTCTGTCCACAGACTCCATGGAACTTTTTGACTTTTAAAAAAATGAATCAGTCCTGGATTACCAGCTATGAAGCCCCTAATGCCGCTGAAGCCCCTGATGCTGATGTCACTGATTAAGTCTTTTTGGGATGTGGAATCTCTGCAGGACTTCGAGGCTGCCTAGCTTTGAGGGTGTTCAATCATTATATCTGGAAGAATATTTTTGGTATAGGTTTCATGGGCACAATTAACACCCAAAAACCAATTTTTCTGCACCTGTTTGACAGGTGCATATCATTGCAATTTTTTTACAGCCAGGCCAATTCTTGCTTTCATTAAGAGTACCTCTATAGGGTTATGATGGGAAGGCACCACCGACACCCAAAGACCAATTTTTCTGAACCTGTTTGACAGCTGCATATCAGTGCATTTTCTTACAGAAAGGCCAATTCCTGCGTTCATCAAGATTACCTCTATAGGGTTATGGTGGGAAGGCGCCACAACATCCAAAGACCAATTTTTACGCACCCATTACTTCTATACAAAGTCAAAGTGACACTGGAATGTATCCAAAATTGTGGTCTCATCATACACACTGGCTCCCCAGCTGTCGTTGAGCAAAATAAAGGCAGCTTGCAGGGAAAATGTCATTTTTTTGGCTTTATAAATGCAATTATTGCTGAAGCAGATTCTAGACATGGTACAGATCTGCCACTTTACAGGTAGATTAAGGGGACCCCCCCAGGCACTATATTGGAAGGAATTTTTCATTTTTAGGCTTTCACTTTAAAAATCAAAAAATCACTGCTCATTTAAAAATGAAGTTTTTTACAAACTTTTTTTTTATTGATACATGTGCTCGCCAAGAGCAAACGCTTCATCAGCGATAAAAACTGAGGGGAGTCCATCAACATTCTGGTCATCAGGTGGCAATCCCAGGCCACCAGTCTGGAGACGCTGGCACAGCTCGGTCTGTGCAAAGACTCCTCCGTCAGATATCCGGCCGTTCTTCCCCATGTCCACGAACATAAATTCCAATTGTGCCGAGACCACCGTCATCAAAACTACACTATGGAACCCCTTATAGTTGTAGAAATAAGACCCCCAGTGGGGTGGTGGCACAATGCGGACATGCTTCCCATCGATCGCCCCGACACAGTTGGGAAAGTACCAACGGTCAGCGAACTGGGAGGCCACAGTCTGCCATTCCTGTGTACCGGAAGGAAACTGTGGAGTGAAACAATAAAAAAAATAAGATAAGTACTTTTAAACATAACTTGGATATCAGATTACACAAAAACATTCTTGAACAACAGCAGTCGAACATTATTAATATGTGTTTTTTTTTATTTTAATTCTAAAAAACATAAGGCCCACTTATAAGATTACTCATCCCCTCTGATGGCCCAGTGATCAATTTGAATGTGGGGGGAGGGGTTCTAATTATGTTAAAAACACACCTGACAGTTGCAAACATTTGAGGGGGTGGGGGAGGGGTTCTAATTATGTTAAAAAACACACCTGACAGTTGCTAACATTTGAGGGGGTGGGGGAGGGGTTCTAATTATGTTAAAAAACACACCTGACAGTTGCTAACATTTGAGGGGGTGGGGGAGGGGTTCTAATGTTGGTAAAAAAACACACCTGACAGTTGCTAACATTTGAGGGGGTGGGGGAGGGTAAAACAGTACAATGGAGCTGACAATATACATCGTTCAAGGGACCATAGGCTAGAGATATAAATGGACCCAGGATTGCATGGTGGGGAGGTTAGTGAAGGTAAATATGCATGTAGGGCAAAAAATGATTAATGTAAAAAAACAGGCATGCATGAAGATAAAGGGGACATTCACAGCATATTCAAAGCATGGTAATTAGGTAATGAGGACATTTAGACAATACATTAGCAAACATTTAATACATATCATGTAATGTTAAAGGATAAAACTTACCTTCATATAGTCCTTCTGCAGGACCTGAATGATGGCAGAACAGGTCTCTGGGATTATGATCCCCAGAGCCTGGGGGGAGATGCCTGTCGAGAACTTCAAGTCCTGAAGACTTCTCCCAGTTGCCAAGTAACGTAAAGTGGCAACTAGCCTCTGCTCCGCAGTGATGGCTTGCCTCATGCAGGTATCCTGCCTGCTGATATAGGGGGTCAGCATAGCCAGCAGACGTTCAAAAATGGGGTCCGTCATCCTGAGATAATTCCTGAAATCCTCAGGATTATTCTCACAGACCTCACGGAGCAAAGGCATGTGCGAGAATTGGTCACGCTGGCGCAACCAATTCTTCATCCATGAACTCCTCCTCGCCCTGTTCATGGACTGGACTCAGGTCAAAGTATTAACCCCAACACCAAGTCCCCACGCAGCACGAATTCGAGAACGAGTACGTCCACGCGACATGGCTTCAAAACGGTCGGCTGGTCAAACAAATAAACTTATAACAAACGCACTGAAGAACAGCAAAAAAATAGCCCTGCATGGCTTTTAATCTTTTCCTATTCTATCCTAAAGTAATAAAAAGGTCTAGCTATACATATAGTACACTTAAAAGTGTACCTGATATAGGGGGTACTCTGATGGGAAACCTGATGTTAGGGGTACTCTGATTGGGACTCTGATGTAAGAGGGGACTTAGATGGGGGCTCCTAATGTAAGGGAGGCACTGATGGGGACCCTGATGTAAGAGGGGACTCGGACGGGGACACCCGATCTAAGGGATATTCTGATGTAAAGTGTACTCTGATGGGGACTCCTGGTGTAAGGAATACTCTGATGGGGACATGTGATTTAACCACTTGCTTACTGGGCACCTAAACCCCTCTCCTGCCCAGACAGCTTTTAGCGCTGTCACTCTTTGAACGACAATTGCGCGGTCATACAACGCTACCCAAATGAAAATTGTATCATTTTTTTCCCACATATAGAGCTTTCTTTTGGTGGTATTTGAACACCTCTGGGTTTTTTTATTTTTTGTTAAAAAAATTGAAAAAGACTGGAATGGAAGACAAAAAATACAAAACCGTTTTATATTTTGTTAATAAATTTTGCAAGCAGGTAATTTTTCTCCTTCATTGATGTACACTGATGGGCACTGATAGGCTGCACTGATGGGCACCGATAGGCTGCATTGATGGGCACTGATAAGGCAGCACTGATGGGCACTGATGAGGTGGCACTGGTGGGCACTGATGAGGTGGCACTGGTGGGCACTGATAGGTGGCATTGGTGGGCACTGATGGGTGGCACTGATGGGCATTGATAGGTGGCACTGAAGGGCACTAATAGGCGGCACTGATAGGTGGCAATGATGGGCACTGATGGGTGGCAGTGATGTGCACTGATCGGCACTGGTAGGTGACACTGATAGGCAGCACTGCTAGCTGGTACTGATGAGGCACTGATTGGCACCACTGGTGGGCATTGATAGGTGGCACTGATTGTTGCCACTGTTAGGCACTGGTGAGCAATGATGATCTGTGGCACTGTGGGCACTGGCAGGTGGCACTGGCAGGCGGTACTGGTTGGCACAGATAAGGCGGCTTCGCCTCTTCCTCTTGCATAGAAGCCAGGGACCGGCTTTTTTTTTCCTCACACTGTCAGCATGAGGAGAAGAATAAAAATGATTACCAATCTTCTGTTTATATCACGTGATCAGCTGTCATTGGCTGACAGGTGATCACGTGGTAAGGGGCCGGGATCTACCCCTTACTCCGATCTTTGATTACCCAAGTCTCATTGACTCGGTGATCACAGTGTGCAAAGGGGAGGACGTCTATTGATGGCCTCCCGGCAAAGTAGGTCTGTGCTGTAGCCGTCATCTATAGCGCGGATCTGAAGGGGTTAAGAAGTACTTTGATAGGGACCGTAAGGGGGGGGGGGGGCTCTGATGGGGACACTTGATGTAAGGAGTACTCTGATGGGGACACCTGATGTGGGGTATTCTGACGGGGACCCTGATGTTAAAGTGGATTCTGATGGGGACCCTGATGTAAGGGATACAACCTCTGGCAAAAAGTTTGAAAATGTTCATTTAATTGTTTAATTGTGTAAATAAATAAATTATTACAGACATGACTCAAAACAATTTTCGTTTAACATTCCAACTAGGGATGAGCTTGATGTTCGGGTCGAACATACGTTTGACTCGAACATCGAGTGTTCGCCCGTTCGCCAAAGAGTGAACATTATGGGGTGTTCGCGGCAAATTTGAGGGCCGCGGAACGCCCCGAAATGCACTGCAAGATCGCAGTTCATTGCTGTATGATGATTGGCCAAAGCATGCACCTAACCTGCATACTTTGGCCAGTCCCAGCGCCCTCTGCTAAGAGAGCCATAATTGGCCAATCGTGGCTCAGGGGGACTTAATCCACGCCCCACACTATATAAGGCTGCCTACACGGTGTCCCTGTGTAGTGTTGTTGGTGTGAACAGAGAGCTTGATTTAGATTAAGCAGGCAGGTTAGTGGCAGTGTATTTGATAGATATATATATATATATATATATATATATACAGTCAGTCTAATATATATATATATATATATATATATATATATATATATACAGTATCTCACAAAAGTGAGTACACCCCACACAACATTCTTGTAAATATTTTATTATATCTTTTCATGTGACAACACTGAAGAAATTACACTTTGCTACAATGTAAAGTAGTAAGTGTACAGCTTGTATAACAGTTTACATTTGCTGTCCCCTCAAAATAACTCAACACACAGCCATTAATGTCTAAACTGCTGGCAACAAAAGTGAGTACACCCCTAAGTGAAAATGTCCAAATTGGGCCAAAAGTGTCAATATTTCGTGTGGCCACCATCTTTTTCCAGCACTGCCTTAACCCTCTTGGGCATGGAGTTCACCAGAGCTTCACAGGTTGCCACTGGAATCCTTTTCCACTCCCCAATGACGACATCACAAAGCTGGAGGATGTTAGAGACCTTGCGCTCCTCCACCTTTCATTTGAGGATACCCCCACAGATGCTCAATAAGGTTTAGGTCTGGAGACATGCTTGACCAGTCCATCACCTTTACCCTCAGCTTCTTTAGCAAGGCAGTGGTCGTCTTGGAGGTATGTTTCGGGTCGTTATGTTGGAATACTGCCCTGCGGCCCAGTCTCTGAACGGAGGGGATAATGCTCTACTTCAGTATGTCACAGTACATGTTGGCATTCATGGTTCCCTTAATGAACTGTAGCTCCCCAGTGCCGGCAGCACTCATGCAGCCCCAGACCATGACACTCCCACCAACATGCTTGACTGTAGACATGACACACTTGTAATTGTACTCCTCACCTGGTTGCCACCACACACGCTTGACGCCATCTGAACCAAATACGTTTTTCTTGGTTTCATCAGACTACAGGACATGCTTCCAGTAATCCATGTCCTTAGTTTGCTTGTCTTCAGCAAACTGTTTGCGGGCTTTCTTTTGCATCATCTTTAGAAGAGGCTTCCCTTTGGGACCACAGCCATGTATACCAATTTGATGCAGTGTGCAGTGTATGGTCTGAGCACTGACAGGCTGATCCCCCACCCATTCAACGTCTGCAGCAATGCTGGCAGCACTCATGCGTCTATTTTCCAAAGACAACCTCTGGATATGATGCTGAGTACGCGCACTCAACTTCTTTGGTCGACCATGGCGAGGCTTGTTCTGAGTGGAACCTGTCCTTTTAAACCGCTATATGGTCTTGGCTGCCGTGCTGCAGCTCAGTTTCAGGGTCTTGGCAATCTTCTTATAGCCTAGGCCATCTTTATGTAGAGCAACAATTCTTTTTTTCAGATCCTCTGAAAGTTCTTTGCCATGAGGTGCCATGTTGAACTTCTAGTGACCAGTATGGGAGAGTGAGAGCGATAACACCAAATTTAACACACCTCCTCCCCATTCACACCTGAGGCCTTGTAACACTAACGAGTCACATGACACCGGGGAGGGAAAATGGCTAATTGGGCATTTTCACTTAGGGGTGTACTCACTTTTGTTGCCAGCGGTTAAGACATTACTGGCTGCGTGTTGAGTTATTTTGAGGGGACAGCAAATTTACACTGTTATACAAGCTGTACACTCAGTACATTACATTGTAGCAAAGTCTCATTTCTTCAGTGTTGTCACATGAAAAGATATAATAAAATATTTACAAAAATGTGAGGGGTGTACACACTTTTGTGAGATACTGTGTATGTATATATATATATATATATATATATATATATATATATATATATATATATATATATATATATATATATATACATACATACTTTGTCTATTTTAATGAGAATTACCTATTTTTATTACTGTGTTTTTATTTTTATTTCATTACATCCATTTCCTGGTACTCCTTGGTATATATGTAATACTTCCGGCCTTCTAAAAGCTTTTTTACATTTTCTGGCGTTGTCACATGTTGCCGACGTCAGTCTATAAATGATGGACATCTTGAACTACCAATTAGATCTGATGAAAAGGAAAAGGTTTGAAACGCGTCATCCGACACGTCCATACATCACTTCTGATTTCACAGACCTCATGGAGCTTGCGTTCCACGCTGGTACGCTCTTCCGGTTCCGGGTTCTGGGCATCCCTGAGGATGTATGCCGTCCAGCTGAGTTACCAAGCTGACATCCAGGCTGCTCTGCAGTTCCATCCTTTGCAGTTAACCAGGACGCCGCTGGGACACTTCCATCGATGCTACCCTGGACCGCACAGTGACCATGGACTTCACTGCCATCAGTTTATTCGGCCTTCTTTTACTTCTAAATAAATTGTTCACCACATACTGCACTTAGTTTGGCGTGCCTTGTTCTTCTTCTGCATGGGCAACCTCATGCTTCAAAGCCTGCAAAAGGACCCAAGAATACGTGACATAAAGGAGAAGGATGATTACTGATTGGCAACCCTCCTTGACCACCGTTATAAGGGGAAGGTCTCAGAACTCATCCTGTCCCCACAGAGAGTGCAGAACAAAAATCCCTTGAGGACACGTTAAAGAGGATTTTATTGAATGTTTTTCCTGACTCCAGTAGGTTACAATGTCATGGGAAAACGTCATTTTGAGTCTTCTGTTGGTCAAGAGAGGAGCTTTGGAGAAGGCGTCCTCCTAAGTGAGGCATTTCGGATTTTTTTTAGTCCTTGCCACCCAGAGCTGTCAGCTTCCACATCCCATCGGCAGCGTCTGCATCACATGTTGGACGATTACCTCGGGGCCAAAACAAAGATGGAGAGCTTTCCAGCTGACGATCCACTGATTTACTGGGTCATGAGAATAGACCACTGGCCAGAACTTGCCTAGTATGCTATTGAGTTGTTGGGCTGCCCTGCATCCAGCGTGCTTTCAGAACAAGCATTCAGTGCTGCGGGAGGTTTTGTTACTGATCACAGAACGCGTCTGTCCACAGACTCCATGGAACTTTTTGACTTTTAAAAAAATGAATCAGTCCTGGATTACCAGCTATGAATCCCCTAATGCCGCTGAAGCCCCTGATGCTGATGTCACTGATTAAGTCTTTTTGGGATGTGGAATCTCTGCAGGACTTCGAGGCTGCCTAGCTTTGAGGGTGTTCAATCATTATATCTGGAAGAATATTTTTGGTATAGGTTTCATGGGCACAATTAACACCCAAAGACCAATTTTTCTGCACCTGTTTGACAGGTGCATATCATTGCAATTTTTTTACAGCCAGGCCAATTCTTGCTTTCATTAAGAGTACCTCTATAGGGTTATGATGGGAAGGCACCACCGACACCCAAAGACCAATTTTTCTGAACCTGTTTGACAGCTGCATATCAGTGCATTTTCTTACAGAAAGGCCAATTCCTGCGTTCATCAAGATTACCTCTATAGGGTTATGGTGGGAAGGCGCCACAACATCCAAAGACCAATTTTTACGCACCCATTACTTCTATACAAAGTCAAAGTGACACTGGAATGTATCCAAAATTGTGGTCTCATCATACACACTGGCTCCCCAGCTGTCGTTGAGCAAAATAAAGGCAGCTTGCAGGGAAAATGTCATTTTTTTGGCTTTATAAATGCAATTATTGCTGAAGCAGATTCTAGACATGGTACAGATCTGCCACTTTACAGGTAGATTAAGGGGACCCCCCCAGGCACTATATTGGAAGGAATTTTTCATTTTTAGGCTTTCACTTTAAAAATCAAAAAATCACTGCTCATTTAAGTTTTTTACAAACTTTTTTTTTATTGATACATGTCCCCCAGGGCAGGACCAGGACCCCTATAACCATTGTATGCCCAATTACTTGCATATGAGCCTTCAAAATGGGTACTTTTGATTTTTGATATTCGGGTCCCGTTGACTTTAATGGGGTTCGTTATTCATGTCCGACATTTCGTGATGTTCGGAAGTTCTGGTGCGAACCGAACAGGGGTCCATTCGGCCCATCCCTAATGATGGGTTACATGTCAGGTAAAGGTACGAGGGAGATGACAGTCATTAAATATTCAATAAATGCACAAGTTTATATTGAGATTTTAGACACTTTTCTTATTTAATTGAAAGCTTGTTTGGTGGTGATGATGACATAATTTTTCAGGATGTAATCTGATGCAGATGTTTGTTTTAGAACTGCAGAGTACATGGTGATTCCATAATATTTTCCTCAGAATTATTTTTTTCCTCTGCTTGATCTGCAAAAACAATTGCAACTGACTACAGTTTTCTTTCTTTTTTTAATCTTTTTAACTTTCTTAAAGCCAGGAGTTTGTAATGTTAAATGAAAAATGTTTTGAGGCATGTCTGTGATTCATTTTTTTTTCTACACAATTAACCACTTGCTTACAGGGCACTTAAACCCCCCTCCTATCCAGACCAATTTTCAGCTTTCGGCGCTGACGCACTTTGAATGACAATTGCGCGGTCATACAACACTGTACCCAAATGAAATTTTTATCATTTTTTCACCACAAATAGAGCTTTCTTTTGGTGGTATTTGATCACCTCTGCGGTTTTTACTTTTTATTAAAAAAATGTAAAAAACTGATTTTTTTTTTAAAAAAAAGTTTATTTTTTTATATTTTGTTATAAAAAATTTTAAACGGGTAATTTTTCTCCTTCATTGATGTACGCTGATGAGGCGGCAGTGATGGGCACTGATAGGCGGCAGTGATGGGCACTGATGGGTGGCAGTGATGGGCACTGATGGGTGGCAGTGATGGGCAGCACTGGCAGATGGCACTGATTGGCACTACAGGTGGGCATTGATAGGTGGTACTTGTGGGCATTGATAGGTGGCACTTGTGGGCACTGTTAGGTGGCACTGTGGGCACTGTTAGGTGGCACTGTGGGCACTGTTAGGTGGCACTGTGGGCACTATTAGGTGGCACTGTGGACACTATTAGGTGGCACTTTTATTGGGCACTGATGAGGCAGATGTGCCTCTTCCACTTGGGGACCGATGTCCCTCACATCCGATCCGGTGATCGGCTTTTTTTTCTACTCGCGCTGTCAGCGTGAGTAAAAAAAAAAAACGATTACCGATCTTTTGTTTACATCATGTGATCAGCTGTCATTGGCTGACAGCTGATCACATGATAAGGGGCCGGGACCGGCCCCTTACACAGATCGGTGATCAGCCGAGTCTCAGTGACTCGGTGATCACAACGCGCCCGGCGCGCGCCCTGTAGGGCGCGCGCAGGGAGCGTGCACAGGGGAGGACGTCATATGACGGCCTCCCGGGAATGTAGGTCCGCGCTGTAGCCGTCATTCGGCTATAGCACGGATGCCAGGTAGTTAAACAATTGCTTGGTGATTCCATACTTATTGGGGTTGTACTCTGATGGAGACCCTGATGTTAGACGGGATTCAGATGGGGACCCTGATAAGAAGATTCCTGATGTAAGGGGAACTCTGATAGGTACACCCGATAAAGGGGGCATATGTTCTGTTTATTCATCCTAATCTAATGACAGCATAATACATACTAGAGTTCTCTATTCACTCTTGCACTGCATCTGCATTACCTGTCAGACATTACCTCCAAGTTGTGACTCATGGTACACAAGCACACTGACTGGACAGGGAATTCTGGTTCCTTGCATCACTGTTATACTGTTGACATTATGCCCTCTGACTTTTTTTTTTAATTGCACCCCTGAATCAGAAAAGCTAGATCCTGCACTGCTTTTATTTGTGGCAAACCCTTTAGTTGAGTTCCAGTTTTTTAGCTGGTACTGTTTATAGCTTTATAGCTGGTATGCTGTTTTTGCTTAACAGTCTGTAGACCTGTCCACATTATAATGCTTTATTATCTCCCTTACCCAGAATTATGGCCCGTTAACTTTAATGCCCTCTTGCTAGTCTGTTTCTGAAGTAAGAATTTTGCCCTGTTAACCAGCCAACCTTTATTACTGCTTGATTGCTAATTCAAATCCACCCACCACCCACCCCTCTCAGTATAAATATATGCTTCTTTTGGGGGAAGCATCTGCAGGGGGCACATTTGCAACTGGGGCTCTTTATCAAAGTGGGCAATTTCTATAAGTGGAAGCACTTCTAATGCCCCGTACACACGGTCGGACTTTGTTCGGACATTCCGACAACAAAATCCTAGGATTTTTTCCGACGGATGTTGGCTCAAACTTGTTTTGCCTACACACGGTCGCACAAAGTTGTCGGAATTTCCAATCGCCAACAACGCGGTGACGTACACCAAGTACGACGAGACTAGAAAAGGCCGGTTCAGAACCAAGCGCGGCACCCTTTGGGCTCCTTTTGCTAATCTTGTGTTAGTAAAAGTTTGGTGAGAGACGATTCGCGCTTTTTCAGACTCGTGGCTTTCAGAACGTTTTCTGACGTTCAGTTTGTGCTTGTGGGTTTGTATCTGCTCTTCAGTGCGTGCAGTCAGTTCGTATCGGAGTTTTCTGTGTGATCTTGCCTGCTCGTTGCTGTTTTTCAGGTCGCTCTTCACAGGCCTTGCTGTTCTTCAGTGCGTTCTGTTACTTCGTTCTGAGCAGCCAACCGTTTTCTAGCCATGTTTCGTATGCGTACTCCCCGTAGAGTTCGTGCTGTGCGGGGGCTTGGTGTTGGGGTCCTGACCTTGACACAAGTCCAGTCCATGAACAGGGTGGGGAGGAGTTCATGGACCAAGAATTGGTTGCTTCAGCGTGACCAGTTCTCTCATATGCCTTTGCTCCGTGAGAATAATCCTGATGATTTCAGGAACTTTCTCAGGATGACGGACCCCGTATTTCACCGTTTGTTGGCTTCGCTGACCCCCTATATCAGCAGGCAGGATACCTGCATGAGGCAAGCCATCACTCCGGAGCAGAGGCTGGTCGCTACCTTGCGGTATTTGGCCACAGGGAGAAGCCTGCAGGACCTCAAGTTCTCGACAGGCATCTCCCCCCAGGCTCTTCTTTGTGGACATTTACTGCTTGTGTTTGTTTTAGCTGACCCTGACAGAAATGTGTGGAGTGCAGAAAATGTCGTGATTGTGTAACCTTATACAAAGCACTGTTGGCTGTTATTTACTAAATGCAAAGACACTTTTCACTACAAGTGCACTTGCAACTGCACTGAAAGAGCACTTGTAGTGCAAAGTGGATTTCCCCTTAGGAAATAACCCCCATTTTCTCATAAAACAACAATTACATCACCCCAAAAGTGTTGTAGTGTTGAGACAATAATCCACACATTCTTGATGAACAATCTTTTTAATACCTGCACAATCACATGTGCATTTACCAAAGGTTTTTCTGACAAACCAACATGTTTGTTGTATACCAATTTTTGTGGTGTCATTATCCAAAATCAAAATGTGCATTTTATAGAAAACAGGCCTGTGTAAAACCAACAAGAAAGACACAAATCTTGATCTTATAAAGTTCACATTTGGTAGAACTGGAAGGCAATATCAGACATGAGTATTTAGGAACTGTGTTTGATATTGCGTTCAGATGGGGGGAAATCACCCCTGGAAAAGCCAAATTTGGAAGATGCACACAAATTTCCCAATGTCAACATGTGCTATCTGCCATCAGGGGGGATCAAGGGATGTGTTTTGGGGGAGAAAGCCCTTCCTCACCGCTACTTTATAATTGAGGAAGGGGTTGCACCCCCAAAACACGTCCATTGATCTCCCGTGATGGCAGATAGCACATGTTGGCACACTGTGTGTATCCTCCAAATTTGGCTTTGGGAAAAATCACAAAAACATTTCGCACATTGTAGCAGACAAAAGAAGAAAGTGATTTGGAGGTGCTTTAAACTCGCCCCAAAACATCAATGATGTTTTTATATTTTGGAATAACATCATTGATGTTTTGCTTGATGTTTTCCAATTGTAAATTACACCCCATGATCTCCCCGAATAGGATCTGGGCACTTTCTGATGTGAAAGGATCTGGATCCACAACCTCACGATCACCTAAAAAGAGAGGAACCCCAAAATAAATTAGGTTTGCAAAAAAATGCCGCCATCCATCTCTTATCTGAGCCTGTGGTCGCAGACACTCACCTGTTGTGGTGACTACTTCCACCACGTCTTCATCCTCCTGCTCAGCTTGTGTTGGGGGGATTTCCCCTTCTTCCAGAGGGGGGGGTCTCTGGTCTCCTCGGATGAGGGGTGTCCTCCGAGTCTTTTCTCCCCTATGTAAAACAAAAATGGTATAATTAGCACACAGATATTTGATGGCAGAACTATAAAGATGAAACATTGCTTGGAAGTGGGGTACAATTGTCTATTTTAGCCGAGTTCCAAGATGTAGCTTTTTTAGTGTCCTTTGTCAAGCTGCAATACTTTACCTGTTTGGTAAAAGCTTCACAGATGTAGCCCCCCCTATAGTATACACTGGAGCACCTGTGTGGCCCCCCTAATAAAAATGGTGTTCTTGTGTCCCACACTAGTGCTTCAGTGTCCAGATGTGAAAACAGCTGCTCAGTGTCCTCTCCTTACACAGAATCTAGTTTGCATTTCATTCTAGTAACAAAGCCATCTACACAACCCAATTCTTTGAAGACAAGTATAGGGCGTCAAAATGGTGGCCAAATGCATATGGCCTAAACAATGGTATTTTATCGTCCGAAATAACAATGTGTGATCCGAACGAATAATGTGCCCATGAACATGAAAGTTGCCATTTTAAACTGTACAACAGTTCCTAAAAGCACATGGAGCAGCACGAACGTAATAAACACAAAAAGAATAGGAACACAGGACAACTACTTGCTTTTTTGCAGCACTCTCCGGATCTTTCTGTACTGCTCATGTTCTCGTAATTTCAGGTCCGACCACCGCTTCCTGAGCTGATCTTTCGATCGTCGTACCCCGAATGACCACTTTCGCCATGATCTTGGCCTTTCTGACATTGGGGTTGGGGTAAGGCCCATACTTTCCATCATAGTCGGCCTTCTTCAGGATGTCCACCATCTCCAACATCTCCCCTAAGGACATATTTGAGTCCTTTAATCTCCTTCTGGATCGGGACGTTTCAGGCTCCAGCCTTTCCTCCTCCTCCTCCTCCTCGTTGCTGGACTTAGCACTAGCCTGCTGTCTCTCCGCCATGTGCTCTTCCTCCACTGCGCCGAACGAAAAGGGGCGGGGACTAGACTAGAAAGAACGTCAGGGGCGGGCGGAGTTATACGCATGCGCAGTGTGTATAAATCATAACGCGCGCGTCTTACGTACGATCTGTGAGCGGAGGAAGGAGCATCGGAGACGCCGATCGTGCTAACGAAGGTAGGATCTAAACTTGGGCCTATACTGCTTCGAAATGGAAGCCTATATTGTAACAAGATTAGGGGAGTTTGGCCTGACATTAGGGTTTGTCTTGTGTTGTGTCTTGCAGAGAAAATGGATGGGTTCAACGACCACAATTTCCTGCCCCTGTTCATAGACAAGTACAGGGAGCTGCCCTGTCTGTGGCAAGTGAGACACCCCCACTATAATCACAAACAGAAGAGGCAGGCAGCGCTGGAGAAACTGCTGGAGTTGGTGAAGCCTGTGGTCCCCACAGCAACCATCCCTTATTTAAAAGCTAAAACTGGTGGCCTGAGGAGCACTTATCTTAGGGAGCGCAAGAAGGTCACGGATTCCCAGAGGTCCGGAGCTGCAGCAGATGACATTTATGTCCCCAGACTGTGGTACTATGAGAGACTGCGATTTCTGTCAGACCACACTGAAGTCAGGGAATCCCTCTCCACTCTTCCTTCCACTCTTCCTTCCACCCCAGCCGAGGCTTCCGATGTCCAACCTGGGCCTTCCAGCCAGGAAGAAGTGGAGGAGCCCAGCTGGAGTCAGGTATAGCATTCTTCTCCAGATTTCTGGTCAATAAATAAATGATGTTTATTAGATGTTATTATTGATCACTAATTGCTGATTAAAAAAGTGCTTTACATATCAATAGACAGTAGTGGGCACCCAAAATTGGGACAAGAATGAAAACTGCTGGGCTCAGAAGGATAGTCTGTTATATTTGTTAACATTCAATTTGCAGCAGTCAGGAGGTGAAAATTGTGTGTGATTGATGAATAAAAAACTAAAACTATGTCCCTTTTTCATACACAGGAAGACCTCAGCCAGGAGGAGGCTGTGGAATGTGGCAGCCAGGAGGAGGCGGGGATTATTAGTGTCAGCCAGGAGGAGGCGGGGATTAGTGGCAGCCAGGAGGAGGCGGGGCTAAGTGTCAGCCAAGAGAAGCCTGGGACAAGTCGCAGCCTGACTGAGTCTCAGGTCCCTCCCCTCCGCCTGCCATATAAACGAGCCAGGAAGGCCACTCCGAGTCCCGTGCAGGATTCAGCGTACAGGCTGATCCAGGAGGCTTCGGCGTCCCTCCGAGCCTTCCCCAGTCCTGAAGAGGCCTTTGCCTGCATGGCTGCCACAAAATTGCAGGGCATGCAGGAGGGCCAACGCAAGATCTCTGAGGACCTGATTTATAAAGTCCTTCGTAAGGGGTTGAGTGGGGAACTGACACACAAGACGGATGTCATTGAGAGGGACGATCCTCCTCCTCCTCCTCCTCCTGCTGCCACAACTCCACCACCACAGCCAAAGCCTGTAAGGAGGCGTGGAAAGAAGACCAAAGAGTGATGACCCAGGGTTCAGTCTGGTCCGACAGAAGATGCAGTCTCTTGTATGACCACAGCCTGGGGACACAGATGTCATCTGCTGCTTTCCGGATCTCTGGGACTTCTGGACCAGACTGCCCTCCCTTAGATATGGACTCCTCAGGCCACCAATTTTGCTTTTAAATAATTGATGTGTGCCCTGGGGGTCCAAGGCTTCGCCCACTTCTACAGTTTCTCCAGCGTTGCCTCCCTCTTTGTTTAGTTGTGAGCCCTTAATAAAATTTTTTTAGGGAAATTCTACTCTCCTGTGTGTGTTTTCATCCAAAAAGGACAGTTTGTTGGTGACGATTCAGGTACATTTCTAAAGTACAATGTGAAATTAACAAGGGACAACAACACCAAACAATCTCCTACAGATTAAATAGAACAACATATTAGTGGTGTTGTGGGAACTTGTCACCAAAAACACACACAAACATTTTCGGGAGTACAAATCAAAATCACCAAAAAAATAAAAAATAAAAAAGAGAAACACAAAAAAAAGAATCTACATTAAAGTCCAAAAATAAAAAAAAATTTTGTTGTCAGATGCGAGAAATCTAAATATATTGAGGGAATCCCGATAAATAGTAACGAAATAAGTTTGTGAGAAGTGTGTGTGAATATGAGCATCAAAACTACTTAATTCTTGTCACATTATAAAGAAGAGAGTGCGCTGTATTAAACCATTTTGAACATTGCAGCGTGACGAAAGTGCTGTATCCATTCCGAACGCTACGTTTACCAGAACGAGCTGTCCCGTGTCGGAATTTCTTCTGAGCATGCATGGCACTTTGTGCGTCGGAACAGGCCACACACGGTCGGAATTGACGCGATCGGATTTTGTTGTCGGAAAATTTTATCTCCTGCTGTCCAACTTTGTGTGTCGGAAAATCCGATGGAAAATGTCCAATGGAGCCCACACACGGTCGGAATTTCCGACAACACGCTCCGATCGGACAATGTCCATTGGAAAATCCGACCGTGTGTACGGGGCATAACTCTGCACTTCAGCGAATTCACAAAGCAAATGAACACAAGAAAAAACTTTGACAAACACCAGACAGACATCAGGTGACCTTGTTTACCCCTTCAGCTCCTTCTCCTTGTAACATGCACTCTCTACCACTGCTTTTGACAGCTGTGTCCTCTATCCTTAAACTATCTCTCCTTCACCCCTCTTCTCCCCCCCACAGCATATATATATCACCCTCACTTCTGTCCTCTCCTTATTACTGCACCCACCAACTCCTGCTAATTCTAAATCCACACACACTAAAAATCTCCAAGACCCTGGGCCATGTCCCTTCATATAAATACCACTCCCATATTACCTCCCTCACTCTCCTGCTTCCCCTAACCTCTGGAGATATATCTCCAAACCCTGGGCCTCCATCATTTAACTGTACCCCATGCACCCATCACCCTGCACCCTCTGGTAGCAGCCGCAATCAACACAATTTAGTTCCTATTTCTATTCTTCCTAAGACCAGACTCCTTTCTCTTGTGCCCTCTGAAACTCCCGGTTTGTCTGCAACAAACTCACCTCTCTCCATGACCTCTTTATTGCCAACTCATTTAACCTACTCGCCATTACCGAAACCTGGCTCCACGAATCCGACACTGTGTCTTCTGCTGCCCTATCCCATGGTGGTCTTCTCTGGACTCACTCCCCCAGATCCAGTGGATGTAAGGGAGGAGGTGTCGGAAACCTTCTAGCCCCACATAGCACCTCTCAGGTACTACACCCACCTCCCTCTCTGTCACCCTCCTCTTTCGAAGCACACTGCATTCGTCTTTTCACTCCAGTTTCTCTAAGGATAGCTGTGATCTACAGGCCCCCTGGACCAGTATCAACCTTTCTTGATGACTTCTATGCCTGGCTACCCTACTTTCTTTATTCTGAAATCCCCACAATCATTCTCGGGGACTTCAACATCCCTATTAATACGAACACTCCTGCCACTTCCAAACTTCTCAGCCTAACATCCTCCTTTGACCTGAAGTAGTGGATACATGCTCCTACTCACTCCGAAGGCAATACCCTTGACCTCGTTTTCTCTCACCTTTGCACTCCATCCAACCTCTCTAACTATCCATTCCCTCTCTCTGATCACCACCTCATTAGTTTCATTCTCTCCCTCTTCTCCACCTCCTCTCCCTCCAACCGCCTAAAAGTTACCCGCAGAAACCTACGTCATCTTAACCCTTCTCTTCTCTATTCTGCTATCGACAATCTCTATGACAAAATCTCACCCCTATCCTGCACCAACCTAGCCACTTCGGTCTACAACGCCTCACTTCTAGCCTCACTGGACTCAATGGCCCCCTCGCTACACACAGAATCAGGCCCCGACCCCTTCAGCCTGTGGCGTAAGACTAAGTCTCAGAGAGATTTCAACCAATATAAATCTGCCTTCCAAAAATACAATTCCAGCCTCCTCACTGCCAAGCGGACCTATTTTATCACTCTCATTAGCAACGTATCATCCCTTCCCGTCAACTCTTCTCTCCCTTCAACTCTCTACTTCGTCCTCCACTGCCTCCACCCGCCAACTCACTTACTGCCCAGGAGATCGCCAATCACTTCAAACAGAAGATTGATACAATTCGTGAGGAGATCTCTACTGTTCCAATACCCTCCACGCTGTGCACTTCATGCCCACAGGCACAATCATTACTTCCCTCTTTCAACCCCACCACTATAGACGAGGTTGCTAAACTACTTGCTAATATCCACCGTACCACCTGCCCTCTGGATCCTGTTCCCTCACAAATGCTACGTTCACCCTCTGGCTCTATGCTACACTCTCTAACCCACATCTTCAATCTCTCCCTCTCTTCTGGCATCTTCCCCAACTCTCTAAAACATGCACTTGTCAGACCCATACTTAAAAAGCCATCACTGGACCCATCCAATCTTAACAACCTACGCCCCATCTCCTTGCTCCCCTTCCTGTCCAAACTCCTCAAACGTCTGGTCTACAACCGACTGAGCATCCACCTCACTGATAATAGCCTCCTTGATCCCCTTCAGTCTGGATTTCGTCCTCAACACTCCACAGAAACTGCTCTCCTAAAACTAACAAACGATCTACTAACGGCCAAAACCAATCAACACTATTCTGTACTCCTACTCCTGTACTTCTCTGCTGCCTTTGATACGGTTGACTACCCCCTCCTCCTCAAAAAACTCCATGCCTTTGGTCTCCGTGACTGTACTCTTCACTGGTTCTCTACCAACTTATCCAACCGCACCTTTAGCGTTTCCTACAACTCTACTTCCTCCTCTCCTCTTCCTTTCTCAGTTGGGGTCCCCCAAGGTTCTGTTCTTGGACCACTCCTATTTTCAATCTACACCTCCTCCCTGGGTCAGCTGATAGCCTCCCTTCCAATACCACCTCTACGCTGACGACACCCAAATCTATTTCTCTACCTCTCAGCTGACTCCCTCTGTCTCCTCACTTATCACTAATTTACTTTCAGATATATCAGTCTGGATGTCACACCACTTCCTCAAACTCAATCTATCCACAACCGAACTTATAATTTTTCCTCCCCCATATGCCCCTTCCTCTGATCTCTCTGTCAAAATCGATGGCACAACTATAAGCCCATCCCCACATACCAAGGTTCTAGGTGTAGTCCTGGACTCCGAACTCTCCTTTAAGCACCACGTCCAATCACTGTCCAAATCCTGCTGTCTCAACTTCCGCAACATCTCCAAAATACGCCCCTTTCTAACCAATGACACAACAAAGCTCCTAATTCACTCGCTGGTCATCTCTCGCCTTGACTACTGCAACTCCCTTCTCATTGGCTTACCTCTACATAGTCTATCACCTCTTCAATCCATCATGAATGCTGCTGCCAGACTCATCCACCTTACCAATCGCTCTGTCTCTGCTACCCGTCTCTGTCAATCCCTCCACTGGCTTCCGATCAGCCAAGGAATTAAATTCAAAATACTAACAACTACATACAAAGCCATCCACAATTTAGCCCCCAGCTACATAACTAGCCTAGTCTCTAAATACCAACCTATTTGTTCTCTTCGTTCCTCTCAAGATCTTCTGCTCTATAGCTCCCTCATCACCTCCTCTCATGCTCGCCTCCAGGACTTTTCCAAAGCCTCTCCAATCCTATGGAATGCCCTACCCCAATCTGTTCACTTATCTCATACTCCTACTAGCTTTTAGACGATCCCTGAAAACCCTCCTCTTCAGAGAAGCCTACCCTACCCACGCCTAACAACAACTGTTTTTTCATTTTCTCCATCAGCTCACCCCCCACAGTGATTATCTTTTGTTTCCACTTGACCCTCCCTTCTAGATTGTAAGCTCTAATGGGCAGGGCCCTCTGATCCCCCTGTATTGATTTGTATTGTGTACTGTCTTCTCTCATGTTGTAAAGCGCTGCGTAAACTGCTGGCGCTATATAAATCCTGTATAATAATAATAATAATAATAAAGATAAATTAAAAAAAATAATAAAGAAAAAATAATACATGATAAAGTATAAAGGTCAACCATGGTAACTTTCAAAGAACAGAGCAAAAGCAGATTTTTTATTGCTTGCTGTGTGCTAGCACAGGCAGTTTTGTAGCAGATGCTTTGCTTTATTTTATGAAATTTGCCAGGCTGTGGCATATGACACCGATAGAACAGAACAAATTTAATCTATTTGAGCCACTTGGATTATTTGTAAGGACTTTTCTAAATTTCAAGCCCCCTTCCCAAACTGGCTTATTTCTTATTATAAGTTCATCTTGCATGCATTCCTTTATATTCCCTTTTCTGTGTCCTCTGCCCACCCAACTCCATGCCCCTTCCATTTTTTCCCATTTAAAAACAACTTTATCTTTCTATATTTATACCTACCTTTTTCCTTGTCAAAAGAAGTTTATTGAGTATACAATGTTATAAAGATACATAAAGTAAGTTTACAAGGATCTATAAAGTAAGCTCATTGTTTTACAGTAGGGTTTATATAGGTAAATATCATGAAATTTCAAATATTAAACATTGGGTTCACGTAAACCTAAATTAAAGATATATATCATTTCTTTAGTTACTTTTGTAGGTATTTAAATGATTTATACCTACTATACATATTGTTTACAAGTAGAGTGTATATAGGTCAAATAAATTCTGATAATGAGCTTTAATCGTAAGGTGGAGAAAAGGAAAGAGAAAGAAGAAAAAGGGTTGAAAGGTAGAGGTATGGTCCACAAGGTTGTCCCGCTCGTCAGTTTATTATTCTTTTTAGTTCTCTTTGAAGCCTTAGAATGGGTGTCTCTGTAAGTCATTTAATCTGTTACCATGGCAACAGGACAGAGTCATTGAAGTTTGACAGGAACTGTTGTTTTATCCAAGGATGCCAAAGTTTTTCAAATTTTGGAATTTGATTTTGATCGATGGCTACCATCTTAGCATGGGACATTGTATTATTCATTCTGTGAATTGTTTCTGCTAGTACCAATGTAGGAGATTTCCATGCCTTGGCCACTGTTTGTTTTGCAGCCGTTATTAGTTTTATCATAAGTTTGAATTGAGAGAGTGTTAACCATTCCGGTTTTAGATTAAGTAAAGTTAAATATGGATCTGGTTGTATTATTTTTTTAAATATTTTAGATGCAATCACGAAGACTTCCTTCCAGAAGGTTTGGATTACTGGGCACGTCCACCATATGTGTAAATATGTGCCTATTTCTGGGCATCCTCGAAAACAAAGAGTTGAGGTATTAGGTGAATATTTTGCCACTCTAGCGGGTACAAGGTACCAGCGAGTTAGGACTTTATAATTTGTCTCCAGTGCTAAGATGTTGGGTGAAGATGACTTAGATGTGAGCCATATGTTAGACCAGTCCGTGTCTTCTAAAGTTCGTCCCAGGTCCTTCTCCCACCTCTGAACGTAAGAGGGTCTATTAAGATTTGCTACTCCATATAATTGATTATAAAGTGATGAAATTGTACCTTTAGCAAATTGATCTTTTGTACAGATTGATTCAAAAATGGATAATTGGGATAATGGTATATCCCCCTTTAGGAATGGTGTATAGAAATTTTTGATTTGGAGATATCTAAATATCTCAGAGTTTGGTAGATCATATTTTTCTCTAAGCGATGGGAATGAAAGGAATGATTTAGATGCTATGAAGTCATTTAGTGTCTGAATGCCTGATGTTGTCCAAGCTTTAAAAGAATTTGGGTAGATCCATGCCGGATAAAAGGCCGGATTTCTGATAAAAGAAAGGAGAGGATTGTGTGGAGATTGTAACTGATATTTGGTTTTTAGTTTATCCCAGAGAGATAAGAAGTGTTTAGTTATGGGATTATGAATTTTAAAGCGGTCTTTAGGATCAAGCCATAATAAATTTGATATTAATAGAGGGTCATTTTCTGAAGCCTCTATAAATACCCATAATGGTATTTCCTGTTTTGCATGGTATTTGGACAGACTGGCCAAATGTGCTGCTCTGTAGTAGTTAGTAAAATTAGGGTATCCCAGGCCTCCTTTATTTTTGGGAAGATGTAGTGTGTGTATAGGTATACGTGGTTTAGAAGAGCCCCATATAAACGAAGTTGCTCTTTTTTGTACTATTCTCAAAAAATAGGAAGGAATTGGAATAGGGAGGACTCTGAATAGATAAAGCAATTTGGGTAGAATAGTCATTTTGATTGCATTAATCTTCCCTATCCAGGATAAAGGAAGTTGCGATCATTGTTTTATTAGATTTGTGATCTGTCTTAATACAGGAGGATAATTGGTTGAGAATAAGTCAGAATGAGATGCTGTTAAATGAATTCCAAGATATGGGATTGATTTTTCTGCCCATGTGAATGGGAGTGCAGCCCTAGCCGGGATCAATTCCATGTTTGTGAGTGAAATATTAAGCACTAGGCATTTCTTAGGATTAATCATAAGGCCGGATAGGGCTGCAAATCCATCAAGAGCTGGTATTAAGTTAGGACCAGAGACCTGTGGTGATGATAGAAAAAGTAATATATCGTCTGCAAATATACATAATTTGTGTGTAATACCTCCTACTTCAATGCCAGTTATAGTTTGGTTTGTTCTGATGTATTGGGCCATGGGTTCGAGTATAAGGGCAAATAATAAGGGAGATAATGGGCAACCCTGTCGGGTACCTCTTTCGATATTAAAGGCTTCAGATTTGTATCCAGCATATTTTATATAGGCTTTGGGTTTATTATATAATGCTTTGATCCATGTTAAAAAGTGGGGTCCAAAACCCCATTTTTGTAATGAATATTGCATATATTGCCAGGATACTGTGTCAAATGCCCTCTTAATATCGAGAGATAGAAAACATAAAGGGATTTTCCGTTTTTTAGCAATATGTGCCAATAACACTGCCCTGCGTATATTATCGCCTCCCTGTCTATTTGGCATGAAGCCTACTTGATCTCTATGTATTAATTTTCCTATAATGCTATTGAAGCGTTTTGCTATTATTTTTGCTAATAATTTAATATCGAGGTTTAACAGAGAGATAGGCCGATAATTCACACAGGAAGTATCATCAGAAAGGGGTTTTGGGATCATACAAACAATTGCCATTAGTGTTTCTTGCCGAAAAGAATGTCCATCTAGAAGTTTGTTAAAAGTTTCAGTGAGAATGGGAGAGAGTATTTCTGAGAATGTTTTATAGTATAAAGCCGAGTAGCCGTCTGGGCCTGGTCTTTTGTTAAGTTTTAGGTCTTTTATGGCGTTAGCAACTTCATCTATAGTTATAGGCTCATCCAAACTGCTTTTTTGATTCTGAGATAACTCAGGTAAGGTTATTTTTGAGAAGAAGGATTCAGCTTCTGTAGGATTAAATTCATTGTTTGTCTTGTATAAAGTTGCGAGATGTGAGTGAAATTTATGGACTATTTTAACTGGATTACAAGTGTAAACATTTTTTGATAATTTCAAACGTATTGGTTTGAAAGATTTGTTAGTTGAATTTAATGCCCGAGCCAAATATGTACCTGGTTTGTTTGTATTCATGTAGAAATTGTGTTTGGAGCGTTTGAGGGATTTATCAACTGACTCAGTGAGAAATAGATCGTATTCCAATCTAGATTTTTCCAGATGAGATTTTGTACTCTGAGATGGATTATCTTGAAATGATAGATAGATAGATTTTTGCGTTCCCGTTTAAATAGTGCCATTTGTCTTTGTATTGTACCACGCAAGACAGGCTTATGAGCTTCCCACAGTGTTATTGGGGAGATGTCTGTTGTATTATTAATTGATATGTATTCCTTTAAAGCTTGTTCAATGGCCATCTGATGTAGTGGGTGTTTGAGCATTATGTCCGGTAAGTACCACGTTGGGTCATGCGCTTTTGGTATGGCTGAGGCTATAGTAGTGTATACTGCATTATGGTCAGACCACGGAATCGGAATTATATCTGATGCAATAATTTCTGGTATCATTCCTATTGTTAGAAAAATATGATCTATTCTGGTGAAGGTTTGATGAGGGTGCGAGAAATAAGTGAATTTCTTTTTCATTGGGTTACTTTCTCTCCATGAATCTACCAGATTGTATTTGGAGAGAAGTTGAGAAAAAGGTAATCTAGAGGTTATTTTGGATGGTGTAAAAGGTGATTTATCTAGAAATGGGAGGAGGACCTGGTTCGAATCCCCACACATTATCACTGTTCCTATTTTGTGTGTATTAATCACTTGTAATATATGTGAGAGGAATGGTGTAGGTTGTTTGTTAGGAGCGTAGTAGGAAATCACCGTGATTGCTGTATCCATTATATAACCCATGAGTATCAGGTATCTACCTTCTGGGTCTTTAATTTCTGATGATAAGGTGAATGGTGTGGATCGGTGAAATGCAATTAGAGTTCCCCTTTGCTTGGTACAGGCAGAAGCCGTGTAAATTTGTTGATAAAAAGGAGAAATATATTTTGGAGTAGAATCTTTGGTGAAGTGTGTTTCTTGGAGGCATACTATGTGAGCCTTCTTGTTATGGAAAGTACGGAAGGCGCTGGTCCTTTTTTGAGGGACATTTATTCCCTGAACATTCAGGGAAAGTATATTCAGTGGTGCCATGGCAATAGATCAAATAGTTTTGACTTACTTTTTGTTATGCAGAGCTGACTGCGCAGATCAACCTGTGTGGACTGAAGAGATGAATAGATAGAAAAGAAACCAGTGAATTCTGGAGTAAAGAGTAAACAAAAAACATATGAGATTAGATGATACATTGTATAAATTATTTTTTGCAAGTAATCACAATTTACCCGTGAAAGAGAATAAATATCTCTCTCAGGGGAATAAGTGCCTTCGTCACACTCCCACATAATATGGTTGGGAGAATGAGGAGGGCTAATGGGGGTACACGGATCTTCCGCTTACAGGAGAGAAGTGCTATGTCAAAAGACATCAAAATGATGTTTCATTAATTGGAGTGCAGAATATAGTTTTTGTTGAAATTATTTATTCCAGGGTGGTTGTATATGGTTAGTCTTGCCCTAGGCTAAATAATTCAGTTAGAAAGGTACTGTTAATAACTTTGGTATTGATGAAGATAGTTTGAATTATTTTGGGATTTTAACCCTTTTAGAGTAAACAATTACATATTTTATTCATATGTAACTGTTTAGATATGTTAACTCATAAAATTGAGGTTGTATTGCTTCAGATTAGAATAAACAAAAACATAATTCTAGGAACTAGTTAGGTAATAATATATTTGTTTTAAGAAAAGAAAGAAAAAGCTTCCATTACTTCTGGATTATTGAACATATTTGTCCTAAAAAGTAATAAATCTATTGTTATTACCTGATAATATATAACTGAACAAGAATTTCCTTATTTCACTTATATATTCTAAGGCTATATGAATCAGAAGTAATAAGAAATATAACTGGAATGTAACATGATCCCACACAGTGTGTGACTATCAGAATGCAGTTACATTCAGTTATAAATATAGGTTTTTTATAGAGAACCATCTCTTAGTATAATAAATGAAGAGATATCAGGAATTAGTATGTCAGTCCATTGAATCTTCTTGGTCCATGGATGATGTGGCATAACGGCCTCTTTTGTGAGAATGATGATTCCCATTTTGTTCTGAAATTTTCTGGGTGCTGCCTGAAGGTGAAGATGACGCCATTCTTCTGCGTGTGGGAGTGTTGCTGCTTGTGGGTTCTGTCAGATTTAATTTTAAAAGGGTTTGTTGTAGTTCATCTGCTGATCTGCTTCTGTAAATTGTACCTTGGTAGTTAAATCTGACTGAAAAGGGGAAGCCCCATTGATACATAATGTTGTGGCGTTGCAGTTCCATTAGTTGGGGTTTCATGGATCGTCTTTTAGTAATAGTAAGTTGGGATAGGTCAGCAAAAATTTGATAATTGTGTCCTTGAAAATTAAGTTCCTTTTTTTCTCTTGCAGCAATTAGTATTTGTTCTTTCGTTCTGTAATAATGAAATTTTGTGATTATATCACGTGGGGGTCCATCTTTCTTTTTGGCTGTGAGGGCTCTGTGTACTCTGTCCAGTTCTAAACGTTCAATAGGGATATCTGGCTTTAGTTCTTGTAATAGAGCAGTAATAGTAGATTGCAGGTCTGTCACAGTTTCAGGTATTCCCCTTATGCGCAAGTTTGAACGTCTGGCTCTATTTTCGTAATCTTCGAGCTTAGTTTGAAGTATTAAATTCTCTTTTTTTAATTGTTCCAATTCTGTTATATTTTCTTGGGTTGTAATTTCAATTTCATCAATTTTTATTTCTAAGGCTGCGGTGCGGTTTCCCAGCTCTCTTATTTCTTTGGTTAGGCTTTTTGTTATTTGGTCTGAGGTTTGTTTTAAAGCCTTATGAAGCATCTTTTCAAATTGTAATAATATTACTGGGGATACTGAGGAGGCTTGTGGAGAAGTTTGTGAGAGGATTTGTTCTGTATCTGACTCAAATGGAGAGTCTTGCTGTGACATTTTCTGTCTGTGAGAGCGCCCTGATGCTGTATCTTGTGAGGTGACTGGAGCTGCTTCAGCTGCAGTAAGTGCCTGTGAGCTCTTTGTGAGGTGATTTTTATTTCTGCCACGGTTTCCTCCCAGTACCATATTTCCTGCCCAAACTTTCACAGTTTGTTCCCTGGGGCAAAAAGGTTCAAATGGATACCTTTTGAGCCTGCAGGCTCCGCTTTGTCCTTCTCTTCTCTCCTCAGCGGTGTGGAGCTCTAACAATGCATGTCTGCTCCGCTAGGCTCCGCCTCTATACCTACCTTTTTCTTTCCCTCTCTAACCATCTCTAATTTTTTGGAAGGATGCAAGAATAAGGCCTCATTGACATAGGTACTGAGACCCATATGCTGTAAATGGATCGCTAGGTACTGTGTTCAGGAAGCCAATGTAAGTATAAGGGAATGCATTGGCTGCATGAACACAGTTACTCAATCTAATCTGGCAGACTTGCAGGTGCCGATGAGCAGTCCCGATCGCAGACAGTGCGTGCCTGTAAAATTAGGTTGAGCGGCTGCATGCAGCCCCTAGCAGCTCAAGTCACATAAACACATGGCCCATTCAGAGTCCATGGGCCTTAGAGCCCATGTGATTGAGGCCTAAGACAAAGGGCACACTTTAGTCATTCTAGGCATGTTCATTGTATTGTTTATTGGAATGTGTATCTTGCCAAAGATTCTTGATCCAATCTCCATTGTATTCAGTGGAGTTGTGGTTGATTGTTTTGGTCTGCTCAAGATTCTTAGGCTTAGAGTTTGATTGCTTCCCCCTGCCTCCAAAAGAAGCTTCCAGAACATAGGCGTGGAGATTCAAATGATCAGCTGAATATTTATCATGCCCTGGCAAGTCCCTGAAAGGGGGCATCCAGAAGCTCTTTCCTTGTCAGGGAGGGTTCCAGTACTTCTGGGGCTGCTGCCCCTAGGAGAAGTACCACTAAGTCTAGACACCACCATTTGGGCCTCGGCATTTGCTTTGTTAAGAGCCTGAGGAGGACAGCTAAGAAGAGGATACCTGCTGATGGATGTTGTTTCAGAGTCCAGGTCTAGAGGAGGACTTTGCCATTTTCTACCTGTGGAGACTGCGTGGCAGGTAGCTCTAGGGATACTGTGAGTATATATCTTACTGGGGACTGATAGCTGCACATAAGCAGAAAAAAAACCCATTGCTAATGACTGCCCTATGGTCTACAGCCGTGGGGCCTTAGATGTACCAGCACCCCTAGCTACCTCCAGAGAAGCTGCTGTTGGGAGATTAGACTCATTCTTTTGTTGATGTTGCTGATCATTTTTGGAGTACTCCATAACCCCTCTCCTGATGAAGTTCTTCGGCAATAAATACTAAAAAGACATCCCCTAGGCCAGGGGTAGGCAACCTGGGGCCCTCCAGCTGTTGTGGAACGACATTTCCCATAAGGCATTGCAAGGCTGGCAGTTACAATTTCTCCCGGAGGCATGATGGGACTTGTAGTTCTGCAACAGCTGGAGGGCCCCAGGTTGCCTACCCCTGCCGTAGACCAATGATGGCGAAACTTGGCACCCCAGATGTTTTGGAACTACATTTCACATGATGCTCAACTACACTGCAGAGTGCATGAGCATTATAGGAAATTTAGCTCCAAAACATCTGGGGTGCCAAGGTTTGCCATCACTGTCCTGGACTGATCCTTATTTGTTGATGTGCGTGGGACTGTGCTTGTGTAACTAGCAATCTCTTCAATATCGTATGAGACCCGGGTATATTCTCAATGACCCCTCCAGTGATAAGCGCTACACATAGGGGTTGATTTACTAAAGGCAACTAGACTGTGCACTTTGCAAAGTGCAGTTGCCCTCTGCAGGTGCAATTGCTCCAGAGCTTAGTAAATGAGGTAAAGCTTCACTTTGCAAAGAACACCCAATCACATGCAAAGGAAGATAAAAAAAACAGCATGTTTGCTTGCACGTGATTGGATGATGGAAGTCAGCAGAGCTTCTGCTCATTTACTAAGCTCTGGAGCAACTGCTCTTGTAGAGTGCAACTGCAATTTTAAAAGAGCATAGTCAATTTGCCTTTAGTAAATCAACTCCATTGCATCCAGTCCATCAAGACAATGTAAAGTTTGTACCACTGCCATCTTTTCTTTTTTTTGTAACAAATGCACCAAGGTGCATATTTTTCTGTTATTAAATATAGGTTCACTGTTCTCATTTGATGGTGTAAAACTATTTGGATACTGGTTAATTTGTTGGTCACAGTATCACACTTCAAAGAGATGTAAGGATTGTTTTTTTTTTTTTTAAGATTCATACTTACTTTAACACTGAGAACCGAGCGATTGAACACCGCCGGTCGTTCGGTTCTCACAGCTCCATGAGCAGAGAGCTGGTGAATGTCAGTCACCGCTCCCCGCTCTGCCCCCCTGCGCTCACTGGAGCGCTGCGCTTTGAAGGGGGCAGCAGCAGCCGTCTCAGGCTCTCAGTGGCTTGCTAAGAGGCTGAGCTTGGTGCTGTTCCAGGCATGTGGGCAGATCCCGACTTCATTTTCGTGTTCTTGCCGGAGCCTCGACCGGCTTTGTGACGCAACCGACAACGGTGTTTAGCCTGCTGCCTGCTGAAAATGGGTCACAGGAGTGTAGAAAAACTGCACTCCTGTGATCTAAAGGCCTCATTTAGAAGTGCAGTTGAGGAGCCTGTAAAAATGCATGGTTTAGCCAGTTTTTTACAGCTTCCCGACCACCCCCCTTTAAGCCGCAATAGGCAGCGGATGGAGGTGTTTACACGCCATGGTCGCAGTGCTTCACATCATATTAAACATGCATTGTTGTTTGTTTGCCTTTTAAAAAATGTTTTTCTTTTCTCACTCTGTAGCTAGGAGATGCTTTGTATAGGTAGTCCCACCATTGGCGGCCCATCCATAGAGGGTGCACGGGCGCCGGCCCCCACATCCATAAATGGTGGTAGTGACAAGAGCTTAGTGGAAGAAGACACCTTGCCCACATCCCTATACGACTACACAATGGGAAATTTTCCTCTTGTGGGACTTTAAAAGGCAGGAGTCTTCAAACAATAATGTAAAAAAAAAAATGTTATTATCAAAAGTTAAAACATGACAAAGATAAAAGGGATGGATGCAAATAGAATCAGATGGTAGCAAAAAAAGGAGTATACATGTCTTAGTACAACGATACAAGAAACACCACACAAACTGTCCTGGCAGTGGGCTGAGACAGAAAGGGCCAACGCGTTTTTAGGTTGTAAATGTTGAAACCTCTTCTTCAGGGGCTGATGGTAAGGTGTGTAATTATCCGAAAACATTTTACAAAAATACAAAATAAGCAAAACAGAAATATCCTGACATAATATGATGTTCATATACATTCATGACACATAGAGACTCATTAATGCATTATAAAATGTTCTAACCATGTTACTCCTGAGCCAACATCAAATAGCATCCAACTTCAAAGAAAAATGGGAATGAATAGTTTACTGCCAGGGATCAGATCCATGAGCCAATGCTTAGCACCGAAAGACGCGCAGATCTGGGCCCCCGGACAGAACACAAAGAATGGGAATATGGCACCACTGGTTTCGGATACCATTGACTATCCTGTCATCTAGGAAAGAAGGGGAGCAAAATAATAATAGATCCAGCAAGATAGAGGCAAAAAAGAGGCTCAGCCTGATAGGCTTATACCTGCCAAAAATTTTGCATAATTATAGTAGGAGTGTGTCTATCCTTTACATACCTACTAATGCATAAAGGTGAACAACTCCTTAGTGTGGATGAGGGGTTGTCACATAAGCTCTATCTACATATCAGGGTGCCAGACTATGGATTCCAATGGGGGGGGGATGTTTTTTTAAGCATGTGAATAGAGCCAGAGGCTCTAATAGACTTCAAAAGAGGGTGGGCTCTGCGCTCCGAGCCGACCCAGTTGTGTGATGACAGCGAATGAGCTATTTTCACACTAAAGTTCCTCCCTGCCAATCAGGAGGCAGATCGTGAAACTTTTTTCCCGATTGGCCAAAATGTTAGGCAATCCTATTGGATGCCCAGCGCTTAGGCGGAAGAGAGAGGAGATACGTGGCGGAAGAAGCTGCTGGAGGACACCACAGCCCACCACCTAGATTGGGTAAGTCCAGCGGTGCCACCCCCCCCCAAAAGAAATACCCCAAAAGAAATACCACCCTTCACTGAGTCCCAATCTCTGTTCAGTGCGTCTTTAGTTTCTCTTCTGAGCACATATAATAGCTGGAGCTAGACATACTAAGATTTTTTGACTGATGTTCATCTGTAAAGATTTGCAAAAGTTTTTGATTAACGCTTTTTACAATCTGCAGGATGTAATTTGGATCGAGTCACTGTCTGCTAATTCTACTCCAAAATGGAGTTAAAACAAGCAGTGAGGAGGCATCACATTGCTTCCTCACTGACTGTCAATTGCTTTTCACAGGACTGGAAGATTTAGATGCACATCTAAATCTCCCCCGAGGACCAGTTCCCACCAAAATGAGTTGCAGGAAAGGCATGTTCCATGTGCCTTTCCCATAGTGTGTGTGAACATGCTGTCCTTGGGAGGAGCACATGAGTTATTTGTTACACAGCGCATTTGCGACCCAGCAGGGCAATGCAGTTTGGTGAAGTGAAATCTGAAAAATTTGTGCTTGCAATACTGCTTGTGAGTTCCGCTGTGTTTTGCAGCCCATTCAAATAAATGGGCTATCAAAACCAGAATGCATGGGAACACAGGGAACATACGTGTCCATTGTGAACTGACCCTAACTTTTTATGGAGTTGTCAAGAGCATGACAGAGTTCAGTAAGGGTTATCTATGTGGATTTTATTGAAGGAAAACACCTACAAGAAACTGTTTCAGAATTGCGACATAACTCGAATCAGCTGAAACCTCCCTATTGGACTTTACACCTGCTAAATTACCTGTCATATATGCACCATACAATATGAAGAGTACATGAAGACATTAATGTGGGTCACTGGCTGATCGACTTGATAATGTGACTGGGTCCGGCACAGCACAGGTAGGATGACACTTTGTATATAATTTATAATCCTGCTGTCAGTTTAATTATATGGGGATCTTTAATATGCAGTCTTTAATAAATAAAAGGGTTGAAAATGCAAAACTTAATCAGTTGGGCTAATTTTCACATAATTGTCATAATGTTAATTACAGCGGGACAAAGTCAAAAGCCCTCAGACAAGGAATGATTACCGGTACTCAAATACTACTATGCCTTTTTTTTCTAGAAAACAGGACACATTGAGGGGAATTTATGAAGACTGGAGAAGTCAGAATCTGGAGCAGCTGTGCATAGCAACCAATCAGCTTCTAGCATTCATTTTCAAAGCTTAACTAAACTAGCTGAAGATAGAGGCTGGTTGGTTACTATGCACAGCTACTCCAGATTCTGGCTGCTCTAGTTTTAGTAAATTCCCCCAATGAAAAAGACATTGCACTAGAATTCATTAATATAGAAATGACTCTGGTAATGTGAATATTGTAAAATTTGTGGTTGTTGTAACATGATCAATAGAATAAATATTATATGTTTTTATGAAATATCACTCAGCTAACTTTTTTTTTTAACAGAACATTTTTTTAGACAAATCAGCATTACAATACAACATAATATATTGCATTTACTGAAATAAAGATTAGACAGGAAAAACCACCTTCACCCGGCTTTCAAAGTTTATCAAATGTTCCAGCTGTGCAGGTATCATAAGTATCAGTTACATAAACACATTAGTGCAAGTTAACATTAGTGAAACCTCACAAACATTATGTAGATATCCAATATTCAAGTGGGCTGGGGGGGGGGGCAAGATGCAGCAAAGCAAGGAGTAATCAGGGTAAGTATAGGAAGGAGGGGGGGGCGTAGGAGGGGGGGGACAAGGTGCGAGGGATAGGCATGAGAAAGACAATATCCGCTGGTGTGATTCAAGTCATAATTAGGGGGAGGGGGGTTCAGGGTCATCAGAGGCATCTATCCAAGAGGACAGGATTTTATCAAATTTCCCTGGGCATTGTCTACTTTCATAGGTCATCCTATACAGAGGGAGTACCGAGGTCACCGACCGTCTCCACAAGGCCAGAGTAGGAGGTTCCTCTAGTTTCCATTTCAGTAGAATTTCACGTCTAGCATAATATAATGTTATAATGTGAAGGTAAGACACAATTTACAGTACCTGTCTCCCTCAACATCTTTCAGATGGCTTAGTAATAGAATTTGAGGATCAACCTGTATATTCAATCCCGTTACATTACTAAGTGTAGAGGCCACTGCCGTCCAATAGGGTTGGAGTTTGGGACAGGACCAGACCATGTGCCAGAAGGTACCCACCTCTTGCCTGCATCTCTGAAAGTTGGGGTCTCTTTAATGGTAAATGCCCTGTGTAGGAACTTAAATTGTATAAACCTATCTTTTGCAGCAGTCATAGAAGGAATGTATGAAGTTAAACATTCCCTCCACTCCTCTTTGTCGAGGGATGGGATATCCATCCTCCATTTTTCCCAGGTTTTGGTTAGTTTGGTGTCATATTCTACTGTGAGATATAAGTATAATGTCGAGAGAGGCTTCCCCATCACACTGGAGATCAAGACACACTCAATGGAGTCCGACTCCAAAGTAAGGGGGGCAGGGAACTAGGCCTCAAAGGTGTGCTTCAACTGCCAGTATCTATGTTCGCCTCAGCACCTGGAAAGTCATAATCCTACCATCCTGAACTATGTGTTTTAAGGTAATGATTCCCTTTTTTGCCCACAAAAAAGGGTCTGGGATGCTGTAGAGGTGGGAGAGCATAGGATTACCCCATAGGGGCATGTGTGGTGATATCTGATTAGGATTCCCATAAATCTTCCTAGCCTCCTGCCATACCCTCACTGTGGTTCGCATCAGAATTGTCATAGATGAACTAGCCCTAGGTCCACGGAATGGCAGGTTGCTCAGGGCTGCAAAGGAGCCCAGGATGGCCACTTCTAGAGTGACCGCTGGATTCTGTGGGGGCTGGGAGAACCACCAACGAACTGTGACCAGGACGGCCACTCCATAGTAAAGCTGAAAGTTCAGGAGCACCAATCCTCCCCCCCCCCGAAAGTGGGAGATATAATATCTGTTTGGCTACCCTGGGGGGCCTCCCAGCCCAGACAAAGGATATCAGCAGACTCTCCAACCTCCGGAAAAAAGTCCTGGGGATGTGTGTGGGGGCATTACGGAAGAAATATAAGTATTTGGGAAGATAGATCATTTTTAACAGATTAACTCTGCCCACAGGGGTCAAAGGGAGGGAACGCCATGCAGCAATCTAGCCGCTAGATGTGTCATGAGTGGTCGCAAATTGTTTTCCATATAATCCTGCACTTTACTACTAATTTCCATATAATCCTGCACTTTACTACTAATTTTAATCCCCAAGTACTTAAAATTGTCTACCCGTTTGAGCTGCAGATATGGCACTCGAGGGATGGAGCGGGAAGAGGGCCGATTTGTCCCAATTAATACGAATCCCTGAGTATCGACCGAATTGGTTAATTAGTTCCAGTGCAGTCTGTAAAGAGGATGACGCATCCGCTGGATAAAGCAGAGCATCATCCGCATACAGTGACAGCTGTTCCTCAATTGGGCCTACCTGAAGTCACCTTACACCAGGATCCGATCACTCAGCTAACTTAATCCATATACTTTATGACTATACTTAAAGTGGTTGTAAAGGTTTTAGGTTTTTACCTTAATGCATTCTCTGCATTAGGGTAAACACCTTTAAGGTGCAGCTCCTCCCCACCCCCCTCTAAATACTTACGTGAGCCTGAACTCGATCCTGCACTGTGCCCGGGAGCAGGGGCACTGCCCTCTCTCCCTCCTCACTTAACTCAGTGAGAGCAGCGGGAGCCATTGGCTCCTGCTGCTGTCAATTAAATCCAGCGAATAGGGAGCAGGGGCAGAGCCAAGCCTCACTGTCTGTGTCTATAGATGCTTGCTGTTTCTTCTACCCCCGAATAAGAGATACCAGTCGATTTTGCCATAAGTGGAGTTGCACTGTTTTTGTAATGTGACCATGAGTGTGGGGAGAGGATCCCCAACTTGCTGTCACAGTGGGGATGGAGGGGGTTGAGGCTGCTGCATTAGTAACATGTTACATGTTATACTCCGAATAGAAGAAGAAATGGCTGCACATCAATAGAAATCCAAATGCTGTTTATTGACCACCAAAATTACATCAAAGGACACCAACACACAAGTCTTGTAGACGCGTTTCACACTAGTACAATTGTGCTTAATCATTGTTATACCTTGACTACAAGTTTAACATATGGCTAAAGGTGAACTCATCCTTTGAAAAATATGAGAGGTAAGGCTAAAGAAAAAACCCTCACAAAATACAGTTGAAAAAAGTGCAAAGTCACCTAATACATTTTTGATTGCTATTTCTCTGGGCCGAGTTTAAATAGCTACTTATAAAACTGTCTGACCTCTGCCTGCTTCTGACTAGTCTAACTAGTCTCAGTTTTTCCAAGATCAGCACAATGGATCCTAATATCATGCGGTTCTAAAGAGGTGATGTGTACCATGCTTAGCTTACTGCAGTACCACTGCTTATAGAGCCTAATCATCCAATTAGGCCGGGAGCAGTTTCCCAATCTGGCTGATTTGAGTATTGGGTAGAGAGGACAAGGGGGCACACTTTACATCTGGAGTAAAATGTGTGTCCTAAACAATTAATAACACACAGCTTGTTTTAATGATCTTCAATGCATGATCTGTTGCTTGCAGGAATGGAACATGACACGGGCATTATTTCTGAGGAAAGAACAGTTTACACCTACAAACTGGTGCTACTGGGAAGCAGTGGTGTCGGAAAATCCAGCATAGTTGTCAGGTACTTAAGGGATGAGTTTCGGGATACTGACTGCACTACTGGATGTAAGTAAAACATAAAAGGCCTTATTTAAGCAAATAAAAGTAGATGTGTCTAAACTTTTTTTTATCCGGTACTAATAAAATGGCAGTTTTTCTGGTAACTAGGGACAGAACAGATACTTTTTCTAGCACATTGAAAAATTTAGCTTATCCATCATGAAAGCTGAGATGCAACATACTGTTGTATATTAAAATACTCTATAGTTAAAGTGTTACTAAACCCACAACAGTAAACGGTAGTCTGATCTGCAGCTGTACCTGTGTTCCTGAAACTTGATCCTGGTATTCCTGTGTTTGACCTAGCCTGCCTCTGACTCAGTTGAATCTCTCCTACCTTGACCTGTATCTGGACTTTGCTACTTGTTGCTGACCTCTGCCTGTACCCTGACTATTCTTTGCCTGTCATTTATGCCTGCATCTGATCATCTCTTAGCAACCCAGCTTGTCTGACCCCGCATCTGGTGTCTTTTCTGCTCCGTATGCACCTGCCTGGTCCCTGCTGCCTGCTGCCACCAGCCCAGAATCTGCTGGCCTGCCAACGCCTGCAGTTTAACCTCCTGGCCCACCCTTGTGACACATCCACAATGCAGAAGACGATCCAGGCACCCTTACACCACCACGCTCTCGCGGCCACTGTTACAACATCGGTGGTCCATGAGGTGGGGTTGTACGAGAGGCCTTCCCTCTGCACGTCAGGCTCAGCTGTCAGGTACGTGACAGCTAGAGAGTTTTTTTTTTCTTGGGAGAGTGCATGTGATCAGCATAGGGCCAATCAGCATTGTCCAGACAGAGGGTCGGGAGTCATGCAGCCTCATAGGACAATCAGGGGATAATGAAAACTCCTCCAACAAGCTTTAACCAGACACTGATAGAAGTCACACGACTACTATATACTGCTGATGAGAAAAGGCATTTAGCAATTTATATTTACTAAAATAATTGCATTTCCATGTTCTGTATACTGTGAGAGATCAGATATAGTGTAGGGTTCTGGGTTAAGTAACACTCTAAAGAGTAATACAACTTGTTTAAATAATTAATACAACATAGTACTGTATTTTAATATTTAACAACATGGTACTGTATTTTAATATTTAATGAAAAATTGTCAAAAGGTTGTAAATGTCTGTTAACTGTAGGAATATTAAAAAACAAAAACAAAAAAACGAATCCATATAAATATGAATTATTTCCAAAATTCAGTAGAAAGTATTCAAATTAAGCATTTTACATAAAAGGATTTATTCATCATCAAGAAAAGCATCAAGGTTCATAAAATAAACTTCTTTTATGTAGCAATGCAAAGGCATGTTCTTCTCTAGCCACTGCGGCAGAATGGCACGGCTTGGCGAAACGACATTACCTTACGTCGCCTCGCCCTGTGGCCACTAGGGGCGCGTGCGCGCCTGCTGCTCGCCCCCGAAGAGGATGTGCGTGCCCGGCGGTCATCGAGAGACATCGTGACACAGCGAGAACTGGGATCTCTATGCATAAACACAGAGATCCCTGTTCTCTGAGGGGAGAAGAGACTGATCGTGTGTTCATACAAAGTATGAACACCGATCTATCTCTTCCCCTAGCAAGTCCCATCCACCCTTCAGTTAGAACACGTAGCAGGGAACACAGTTAACCCCTTGATCGCCCCCTAGTGTTAACCCCTTTACTGCCAGTGACATTTTTACAGTAATCAATGCATTTTTATAGCACTGATCGCTGTATTAATGCCAATGGTCCCAAAAATGTGTTAAAATTGTCCGATGTGTCCACCCTAATGTCGCAGTCCTGATAAAAATCGCAGATCGCCGCCATTACTAGTATAAAAAAAATTAATAATAAAAATGCCATAAAACTATCCCCTATTTTGTAGACGCTATAACTTTTGCGCAAACCAATCAATATATGCTTATTGCAGTTTTTTTTACCAAAAATATGTAGGAGAATACATATCGGCCTAAACTAAGGAAAAAAAATAGTTTTTTATATAAATATTTTTGGGGGATATTTATTATAGCAAAAAGTAAAAAATATTACATTTTTTTTCAAAATTGACGCTCTTTTTTTGTTTATAGCGCAAAAAATAAGAACCGCAGAGGTGATCAAATACCACCAAAAGAAAGCTTTATTTGTGGGGAAAAAAAGGATGTCAATTTTGTTTGGATGCAGAGTCTCACGACCGCGCAATTTTCAGTTAAAGCGACGCAGTGCCGAATCGAAAAAAGTGCTCTGGTCAGGAAGGGGGTAAAATCTTCCAGGGCTGAAGCTGCTATACTACTACTAACATTACTCTGGATTATGAAAGTTGTAAAAAAAAAAGCATTATTATCAATATTCTTAAGATATCACATTGTGTTTTTTTTTCTCACGTATACTATATCTTATTTACGTTTTTCTTGATCTCTTAGGTGCATTTTTCACACAAAGAGTTTACCACCAGGGAAAACCCTTGAACTTTGAGATTTGGGACACAGCTGGACAGGAGAGGTATCATAGTGTGTGCCACCTATACTACCGTGGTGCCAACGCTGCCTTGCTGGTTTATGATATCACTTCCAAGGTGCATATTGTTCAGGTCTATCACTGATCCTTCTAAATAATATTCATTGTTAAAATGAGAAATTTACAGACTGTTTTATGCAAGAGAAATTATTCTGCTGACTTGGATGGGCACATCACTCTTATGGTTTATCTAATTAAAAAGGCTCATTGATGACCTTCTGCCTAAATTAAAAATAATAGTAGAACTTATCCCCAAAAATTTTATAAGATCTGGCAACTGTGGATAATCATTTGGCGACGGCAGTTTGACATTGGGAATAGTCCCACCTCCCTTTACTTTGAGTTCTGCTAATTAGTTATGTGTAATATTTAAATATTTAAATATTTTAGTTCTCCTACCAGTTCATAGGTGCAGGATGTGTGAGTGTGTGAATCAGTGGTGGCCCGTCTATAAGGAGTGCATAATCTCTATGCGCCGGCCCCTAATCTCCATACGGGGCACCGGACGCATAGGGTTCTACAGGGTTTTTTTGTGAAGCACATGAGTAGAGCTGAAGGCTCTAATTGGCTTCAAAAAGGTTGGGCTTGGGGCGCAGAGCTCTGTGCCCTGAGGCCATCCACTTGTGATAATAGTGAATTAACATTCGCTATTGTCTTCCTGCTTCTCCTCCCAGACAATCAGGACAGGAAATGGGTTCTGAGACCGGATTGGCCGGGAGGAGAAACTAGCAGCTTGGCCAGAAGGAGAAGTCGGGGAAGCCGTCTGTGACCTGGATGGGGTAAGTGCGGGGCTGGCGGGCTTTGCGAGTGGGGCTGGTGAGTGGGCTTGCGAGCGGGACTTGCGAGAGGGCAGGGGAGTAGGTGGGGCTTTTGTTTGTCGCCCCCCAAAAAATGGGGCACCAGCCACCACTGGTGTGAATGTACACGTATGTATTATGTTATCACACCTATGAGTGTGCAGTTTAGCTAAAGTCTGCAATACTTACCTCTGCCTCAACAGTTTGACACTTGTGAGGTCCTTGGCTGGTGCTGGCATCTTATCCCTGGCTTCTTCTGGGTTGTGCTGGATGACATCACTCCTGTTCATATACAGAAATTCATTCTCCCAGTACACAGGCACTGTGCCGGAATTTAAACTGAGCGGCACATGTGCAGTTCAGTGTACATTTTAAAGAAGACTGTGAGCAGGCAGGTAGGTTTATTTTATTGCAGAAGAAACGTTGCGTGCCTGTTCTGCAATAAACAGCCTGCCTGCTCGCAGTTTTTTAATTACTGTATTTATTGGCGTATAACACTCACTTTTTTACCATGAAAATCGGGTGCAAATAGCGTGTGCGTGTTATACGCCAATACTTCAATTTTAGCTGCCTCGGAGGGGACAGAGAGGGGGGGCAGGACGAGCGCCGTCAGATTACATACAGTGAGAATCTCCTGTTTACTTGGCGGCCTCTGTAATGGGAAGTCCCGTCTCCTGGGCCACCACTGGACCACTGTTCTGTCTATCATAGGAGATTCTCACTGTATGTAATCTGTCGGCGCTCGTTCGCCCCCCCTCCCTGTCCCCTTTAGGCTGCAGATGGGCATTGATCAGGCTGCAGTGATGGCAATGGTGATGCTGCTGCAGTGATGGCAATGGTGATGCTGCTGCATTGAAGGCAATGGTGAGGCTGCTGCATTGAAGGCAATGGTGAGGCTGCTGCATTGATGGCAATGGTGAGGCTGCTGCATTGATGGCAATGGTGAGGCTGCATTGATGGCACTTGTGAGGCTGCAGATGGGCATTGATCAGGCTGCATTGATGGCACTTGTGAGGCTGCAGATGGGCACTGACCCAAAGTTCCTTATTTAAAATTAAAGTTTATTTTTTTTTCCTGAAACTTGCTTCTTAAAATGAATGTGCGTGTTATAGGCCTGTGCGTGTTATACGCCGATAAATACGGTATAAACTTTAGTTGCACTTTAAATGCAAAATTCTTAAACTTTAAAAAAATGTAAAAAATCAAATAGTTTTTCTATTACAAAGCACTAGCAACAGTAGCAGTGCAACAGTCTGCCCTAGTTGTTTCATCAATGGAAGGAGCAAGTAAGGCAGAACTTCTCAAAGATGCATTTAGTGAATCCTGCACCTCTGCAAGTGCAGTGGCACTCATTTTCCCTAGAGATTAGTGAATGTGGTAAAGATCTGCTGATTTCCATCATCCAATCATGTGCAAGCAAAAATGCTGTTCATTTTTATTTTACTTGCATGAGATTGGGTATTCTTTACAAAGTCAACGTCACCACATTCACTAAGCTGGTTTACACAGCTTGCAAAGTGCACAATCTATTTGCCTTTAGTAAATCCACACCAGTGACTATAAATGTTACTGACAGATCTGTCATTACAGCTGCTATATGTGAATCTATAAGATTGTAAATATTCACGTTCAAGTAAAAAGCTGGTAACACACTTATTTCCAGAAAGGGTTAACTAACGTAGTCTCAAATATTCCATTCTGAAGTTATTATGATTTGTACTTCTAGTTTATACTGTATATTTACAGTAAAAGCTGCCAATTTAGAAGACAGTTACAGTGTTGCAGTTTATAGTACCTTTAGCAGTTCAGCAAATCGCTATAATATACAATATGTCCTTTTGATGTTTGAATGTTGACTCATCCAACTATATATGTAATAGGTATACTTCAGAATGTTATTGTCATTGTGAAATAGTAGTTCTCAGTGAAGCAGTAATCCTACAATGCATGGGGAGTTATTTACTAAAACTGGAGCATGCAAAATCTGGTGCAGCTCTGCATACAAACCAATCAGCTTCCAGGTTTTTTTTACCAAAGCTTAACTGAACAAGCTGAAGTTAAAAGGTGATTGGCTACCATGCACAACTGCACCAGATTTTGAGTGCACCTGTTTTAGTAAATCTACCCCTAGGGCTTTACATATCCTATTTTATATCCTGTTTTATATTTGTTACACATGAATTATCATCCTTTTGCTCCCATCTCTCCCAGGAGACATTTATGAGGGCTCAGCTATGGCTTCAGGAGTTACGGAAGTATGTCTTCAATGAGGAAATGGTCATTGCACTTATTGGAAATAAGACTGATCTAAATTCAAAACGGAAAGTCTCACATGAGGTATGATTTTCTGAAGAAGAACAGTACAAGCTGGTGTGTTGGTGTATGGCAGCTGGTTGTGTGACTCATGGGACTTATGATCAATATACCCTTGCCAGCATAGCATATCGAAGGACTGTAATGAAATTATTCCAAAAAGTGAAATACGACTTTAAATACACCCTTCCTACCTACACCTTGTGTTTTTCACCTACATAAGATGTGCATTGGTCATGTAGTTTCATGATATCATTTGTTGACCTGTACACACAGCCTATAGTAGAGTAAGGCCGGCTATACAGGGTTCAAATCAGCAGAAGCCGGACGAGAGTCAAACTGTTAATGGGCGGGCTGAATGTACCAAGTTGATTGATCAATCAGCTTGGGTACAACCAGCCTGCTGGATTCTCTTGCAATTATCACTAGCAGCTGCTATAGCCGCTAGCGATAATCACTTGCTTTTCCCGGTGCAGATGGCTTCCGCCACCCCCAATTGCTTGGCAAAGGGTGCTGCAGCACCAGTCTGCTGGAAACTGGTAACATCACAGATCGATGTACATATCACACTAAGGATCTTCAAGTAATGTCCAAAGGTTTTATTCGTAGTGCATTGTTTCTGGGCCACGCAGGACTCTATTGACAGAAATGTGATGATGAAGGGATCCAGCGTAGCCGCAAAACATTGCACTCTTCTATTGTGATATGATCGCTTTGAATAAAAACGTTTGGACATTACTTGAATGTCCATGATGTTCTGGCAAAATGTACATTCCTTACATTAGCAATCCCACATTTGTGACAAAGAGAAATGGTGTGGCATTGATTACATGCGGTGTTATCTGGAACAAGAAGTTGGCTGACTCTTCGACGAAAAGGGACAAGCTAGGTGAATGAATTCATGGACTTCATAGATAATGCTACAAACTTCAGCAGCAATATGTCAGTCCATCAGTAATAGGTAAGGTAAACAAATGACACAGGGAATATAACTACACTAATACCTAGTTAAAAACAACAAAAACATTTAAAAGTGTATAATACCTTTAAACTGACTTTAGCAGCAAACCTAACATTGTAAAATAAACAGGTAAGACATAGGGGTGGTAGACTTGATTTGTAGTTTCAGTTGGAAAATTTTAGCATATATTGGAAGCAGCATTTCATGAAGGCAATACTGGAACAAGGTCATCCAGTGCCCAGGGCAAAGATGCCAAACTTCCCCCTCATTATATGCGCTTGTGGAACTTATGTGCGGGATCCTACCCCCAGCGGTCATTCACTTGTCAGCCAGGTTTTGCATGGACCTGGAAGAGTGCAGTAATGTTGTGGGACCTTGGTGCTATGTGTTCTCTGCCTCTGCTGGTCTCCTTGTTCTTAGCATGAATTGCACTGAAACGTCCAGATCCAAAAACAAGGCAGAGCATGTATGCCAGCCACAGTGGAGCATGTAGTTACACAGGGTAGAGAGAAGTAAGGGGTTGTTTTTTGTCACATCACCTAGCTATGAATTAAGTAGTTTTTAGCTAATATTTTAGGAAAAATGGAGGAGTGGAAAATAGCATCTTTCACATTTTTAACACTGGGCACATGCTTGTGTTGTTGTCTATTTACATTTTACAAGTTGCTGTTTAGACTTTTTTTTTGCTTTTTGTTTAATAGCTTAAATAATAAAATATGACATAAACTTGCAGAAATTTGTGAGAGTAGATTCACACCAGGTCTAGTAGGACTATGTTGGGTATCTATTCCAGCAAAGTCCCACTGCAGCCCCCACCACAAATGTCACATTTGTGTGAAATTTCAATAAAGTTTTAAAAAAAGTGAACAGTGTGATATGCGGCAATTGGATTGGCACTGCTGTCACCCCTCTGCACCGGAGCCACTGCGTTCTAATGCAGCTGCTGGTGTGAAAGTACATTAAAGGTCGTAGAAGTTTGTTTATGTTTTCATAATTTCTTTTTTTTTACGTTTATGAATGGATTTGTGTTTGTTAGCAAATCCATTCACTGTTCTGATCTCTGAAGTGAGTACAGTGCTCAGTCACCATTCTCCTCACTTCCTACATTCAGATGAATGGCTTTGTTTACCTTTAAACCCATTCATACATAATCAATGGGCCTGAAGATAATCATAGCCTTTCATACCAATGATCTCTAGACTCTGCTCCGAGGTAGGGACAGTACTGGGGATAGTGCTGCTGGCTTTTTAGTAGACTTGCCCAGACAGATTGGGACATTTCAGGTTTGCTTACCTGCCATTTCTGCTTTTGGGACAGGAGCAGTGTGTGTGTGTGGGGAGCAGGTGTCCAGGGGTGTTTTATGGACTGTTTATTTACAGATTTGAGATTTTGGAATTTCTTATTCACAACATTTAGAAGGGATTTTTAATCACTTTGAATTTTGAGGTTTTGATTTTTGGGTTTTTGTTTGTTTTGTTCTCTCATTTGATTGTATTTGAACGATTGAATTTACACCCATTAAGTTTTTGGTATCATAACACATTGCGCCTTATCACACAAGCCAATTTATATTGCAGGCATTTTCATGAATTTAACTTTATCATATCTATTTATTATATATTTATTTTTGTTTCACAAGTACTTTTGCACATGTCACTTTAAGTTGATCAAAACCACGAGTCAAAGATTACATTTCAGTATATCATGTGGCACTTTATTTAGTTTATTGCATTATTTGGAGCAGTGCCATTACTATCATCATTCAATTCCCTTTTATTTTCAGACCTTACTTACGTAGGTGCTCTGGTGGAGGCAGCAGTTCCTAGCTTAATAGTCATACCACCAGCGCGGCACTCCCCTCTATACTCACGTCCAGGGGTGTGAGATGACAGAAGAAAGATGAGGGTAAGGAGCGTGTAACCAAACCCTGCAAAGTCCTGATCTGACAGTGCTCCTGTATTAAGAAGCCAGCAGTTCTATGTAAAGGAATACAGAAGTGCGGCTCTGGCAGGAGAAGGAAAAGCTGGAGAGAGAACACAGCCTACACCTTGTCCTGTTTCTCTTCTTTTCTCCTGGACACTTCTAGCACTCGGCTGAGTGGGTTGTGTTATCTCTCCCCCTCCTCCCTTCTGCTAATGCATTGCTCCTGTATGTCTGTGAACACTGCTTCCAGCTTCTGATTACATGAGTGCTGCACTGGCAAGTAGAAGGGGGAGAGACAATCCAGCCCACACCTCCTCCTGACTCTCTCCTTCTTCTGTGGCCACTTCCATCTCTGACAGGAGTAGTGATGCCATTGCCACTACTCCTGTCAGCCTTATAGCAGAATTAGCTCACCACATGGTGCCCCCATCCCTACAGTATAGAGCTGTCCCCAAGGTAGCCACTCATCCTGCCCACCCCTTGTCCGAGCTCTACATGAAGGTCTACATTATCTAATGTGCCTCCAGTGTGTATGTTAGGAGGGTTAGCGTTTGAAAGTTCGGTGTGATTGGCACATTTATAATTTTTTTAAAATGGGAAAGTCAAACCACAATGTGATTTGACACTTGTGGAAGTTTGTTTAAATATTCACCTGGCAACAGTTGTATGGTTACACTTTAAAATGCACCCATGGTCAGCTGTAAACTGGCCTCACAGGTCAAAATCTGGCAACTTACTTCAGGTACCCGTACACACCTCTGAGCATTATCTTCCTGCAAGGTGCTTTTAGTTGGTAAAGGTCAAATGTATTTTCACTGACATACAGTGCCTTGAAAAAGTATTCACACCCCTTAAAATTTTTCACATTTTGTCATGTCACAACCAAAATTGTAAATGTATTTTATTGGGATTTTATGTGATAGACCAATGATGGCAAATCTTGGCACCCCAGATGTGTTGGAACTACATTTCCCATGATGCTCATGCACTCTGCAGTGTAGTTGAGAATCATGGGAAATGTAGTTCCAAAACATCTGGGGTGCCAAGGTTCGCCATCACGGTGATAGACCAACACAAAGTGGCACATAATTGTGAAATGGAAGGAAAATGATAAATGGTTTTCAAAATGTATTATAAATAAATATGTGAAAAGTGTGGCGTGCATTTGTATTCAGCTTTCCACCTTTCGCTGCAACTACAGCTGCAAGTCGTTTTGGGGATGTCTCTACCAGCTTTGCACATCTAGAGAGTGACATTTTTGGCCATTCTTCTTTGCAAAATAGCTCAAGCTCTGTCAGATTGGATGGCGAGTGTCTGTGAACAGCAATTTTCAAGTCTTGCCACAATTATCAATTGGATTTAGGTCTGGACTTTGACTGGGCTATTCTAATACATGCATTGCTTTGATCTAAACCATTCCATTGTAGCTCTGGCTGTATGTTTAGGGTCATTGTCCTGCTGGAAGGTAAATCTTCACCCCAGTATCAAGTCTTTTGCAGACTCTAACAGGTTTTCTTCTAAGATTGCCCTGTATTTGGCTCCATCCATCTTCCCATCAACTCTGACCAGCTTCCCTGTCCCTGCTGAAGAAAAGCATCCCCACAACATGATGCTGCCACCACCATGTTTCACAGTGAGGATGATGTGTTCAGGGTGATTTGCAGTGTTAGTTTTCCACAACACATAGCGCTTTGCTTTTAGGCCAAAAAGTTCCATTTTGGTCTCATCTGACCAGAGCACCTTTGTCCACATGTTTTCTGTGTCCCCCAAATTGCTTCTTGCAAACTGCATATGGGACTTCTTATGGCTTTCATCTTGCCACTCTTCCATAAAGCCCATAAAACCTGAGCTGTGGATCTCTGCAGCTCCTCCAGAGTTACTATGGGCCTCTTGGCTGCTTCTCTGATGAATGCTCTCCTTGACAGTCCTGTTAGTTTAGGTGGACGGCCAGGTCTTGGTAGGTTTGCAGTTGTGCCATGCTCTTTCTATGTTCGGATGATGGATTGAACAGTGCTCTGTGATGTGTTCAAAGCTTGGGATATTTTTTTATAACCTGACCCTGCTTTAAACTTCTCCACAACTTTATCCCTGACCTGTTTGGTGTGTCCCTTGACCTTCATGATGCTGTATGTTCACTAAGGTTCTCTAACAAATCTATGAGGGCTTCACAGAACAGCTGTATTTATACTGAGATACTATTACACACAGGTGGACTATTTACTAATTATGTGACTTCTGAAGGCAATTGGTTCCATTACAGTTTAGTTAGAGGTATCAGAGTAAAGGGGACTGAATGCACGCCACGCTTTTCAGATATTTATTTGTAAAAAATGTTGAAAACCATTTATCATTTTCCTTCCACTTCACAGTTATGTGCCACTTTGTGTTGTTCTATCACATAAGACCACATTAAAATACATTTATGTTTTTGGTTGTAACATGACAAAATGTGGAGAATTTCAAGGGGTATCAATACTTTTTCAAGGCACTGTATATAAATTGCAGGTACTTGATTTTAGCTGAGGAAATTGTAAATTTGCAGACTTGAATGCTCGAAGTTTAGAACCCCCATAGACATTCAGGGGTATGTAGAGGCAGCTGAGGATACCTACTTTTGATACCGGAGGTTAGTTCACACTTAGTTCTGTCTCTGCAAACTGTAGGATTAAAGGGACAAATTCCAATTGTGGTCCAAATTTGTATTCCATGATATTGTAAGTCATAAGATAAATTTCTCCATATACATTTATCAACACATAAACTCTTATAGTGTATTGTGTTACTTTCAGGATGCTCAGGCTTTTGCTGAACAGGAAAAACTGCTGTACATGGAAACATCAGCAAAGACAGCAGAAGGAGTGAGCCAAGCGTTTGAAGCTGTGGGTAAGTATGTGCTTGATAAGACCACGGATCTGTAGATGCTATAGATAAGATTTAGATAAGCAAGTACAATCCAATCATTAAATAGTCTTTTTGGAACACATATATAAAGAATAATATTTCTTTAGCTGGCCCGAGATCTTTTGTAGACCCAGCAATGCCCCTGGTGGGGGCCCCTCTTTTTTTTTTGCACCGGGGTCCTGAAGATTCTAGTAACACCTCTGCCACAGATATCGCAAGTTTTGAGGGAACGTGCAATTGGCATGCTGACTGCAGAAATGTCTACCAGAGCTGTTGCCCTTGAATTGAATGTTCATTTCAATACCATAAGCCGTCTCCAAAGGCATTTCAGAGAATTGGGCAGTACATCCAACCGGCCTCACAACCGCAGACCACGTGTAACCACACCAGCCACCGGGACAGCTTCTGCAACAATCGGTTTGCATAACCAAAGAATTTCTGCACAAACGTCAGAAAGGAAGGCTCAAGGAAGCTCATCTGCATGCTCATCATCCTCATTGGGTCTCGACCTGACTGAAGTTCGTCATCATAACCGACTTGAGTGGGCAAATGCTCACATTTGATGGCATCTGGCACTTTGGAGAGGTGTTCTCTTCACGGATGAATCCTGGTTTTCACTGTACAGGGCAGATGAAAGACAGCGTGTTTGGTGTTGTGTGGGTGAGTGGTTTGCTGATGTCAACATTGTGGATGGAGTGGCCCATGGTGGCGGTGGGGTTATGCTATGGGCAGGTGTATGCTATGGACAACGAACACAGGTGCATTTTATTTATGGCATTTTGAATGCACAGAGATACTGTGACGAGATCCTGAGGCCCATTGTTGTGCCATTCATCCACGACCATCACCTCATGTTGCAACATGATAATACACGGCTCCATGTTGCAAGGATTTGTACACAATTTCTGGAAGCTGAAAACATCCCAGTTCTTGCATGGCCAGCATACTCACCGGACATGTCACCCATTGAGCATGTTTGGGATGCTCTGGATCAGTTTATACGACAGCGTGTTCCAGTTCCTCCCAATATAAAGCAACTTCGCACAGCCATTGAAGAGGATTGGACCGACATTCCACAGGCCACAATCAACAACCTGATCAACTCTATGCGAAGGAGATGTGCTGCACTGCGTGAGGCAAATGGTGGTTACACCAGATACTGACTGGTTTTCGGATCCCCCCGACCCCCTCAATACAGTAAAACTACACATTTTAGAGTGGCCTTTTATTGTGGCCAGCCTAAGGCACACCTGTGCAATAATCATGCTGTCTAATCAGCATCTTGACATGCCACACCTGTGAGGTGGATGGATTATCTCGGCAAAGGAGAAGTGCTCGCTAACACAGATTTAGACAGATTTGTGAACAATATTTGAGAGAAATAGGCTATTTGTGTACATAGAAAAAGCCGTACATCTTTAAGTTCAGCTCATGATAAATAGGGGCAAACACACAAGTCTGTTTATAATTTTGCTCAGTGTATATCTGAAAATTGATCAATCCTGAAGTACTTATGGTACTATCACCAGTGCAATACAGTGTCATCATATAACTGGTGTGGCGGTGATCAGGGACACTGACTGGTGACAGCACGAAAAAAAAAGAAAATTATAATTTTTTTGTAATTTATTTTTATTTTTAATTACATTTTATTTTTTTTTAATGATTTTTTTTTAACACACTGTGACCAGAACAATATATTGTTAGTATAGTAACACTGTACTGCTCTGGGGACGTGATCAGGATTTTTTTTTTTTTTTACACATTATGTTTTATTATAGCAGTGAATTACATTTCTGTAAGCAAGCATTTTACTAAACTAAACGATTAAATCAGTCTGTTTTGTTGTGATTAGCTGTGATTGGTCAAAGCTACATGGTACAGATGGGCTGTTATTGTCCCTGTCTGTACCATGTGATCAAATTGACCAATCACAGCTAGCAAAACAGTTGTACACATTGGATGGCATGAAAGAAAGCCATCCATTGTGTACAACTGTCATGTGACCTGCTGTGAGTCGCCATGGTGGTCACATGGTACCGGCAACGAGCCAGTACTCTGATCGCCCATGGGACACGACCAGTGACAGATCACGCCACCGCACGGCCCTGCAGCCACAGGTCTGTGCGTCCTGAGAGGACATCATATGATGTCCACTCAGGATGACAAACCCACCGCCCAGTCATCATTTTTCTATAGGCCGGGTGTTAAGTTATTAAAACAGCCACTTGTAGCATGGATTTGAAGTTCGTGTGACTGGTTGACAATGCTGAAGCACAATTAGAAGACAGAGTGTTGTCACCCTATAACAGGAAGTTCCTGAGCAAAAACCTTTGACAGGATCATCAGGCATTATTTAAAGGAAAGCTGCAGATTTCGAAAGATTGAAAATTACTTATAAAAGTACATTACCATGTTAAAATTTATATGAAGTTTTGTTGATTGGGTTTACATCTACTTTTTTTTTAGCTGATAAAACAAGTTATCATTGTATGTGTTACAGAGGAGATTTTCGGCTCTCGGGTGCTGCCGCCGCCATTTGCGGCAAGGGAAACCGGCAGTGAAGCCTTTTAAATTCACAGCCAGTTCCCTATTGCGCATGTGCGAAGCGTGCTGCGCTTTCTAACCGCCCTGGCGGCGGAGGAAGGAGAAGGGGGGCCAAACTTCCTGCAGAGGTTGGGACGGGTACTTGTTAAAAACAGGTATTCCCTCCCGAAAGATGTCAAATGTGGCACTGGAGGGGGGAAGGAAGCAAACAAGCGGAGCTTCCCCTTTTGGGTGGAGCTCTGCTTTAAGTCCATTAAATGGACACTGTCAAGCTATGGTCCTTCATAATTTCCTTGTACTGCCTGTAAATCCTAATAATCTTTATACTGCTCCCCTTTCTGCAGCCAGTCAACTTCTCATCACGGATCAACATAAACGGGACAAGGCACGCAGGAGGGATGCAGACATGATCATGCACGGAGCTCAAAACACTGATGGAATACACAGATGCTGCAATTTCCAGTAGACGATTAGTCACAAAGGAGAATCATTTGTACTAACTTGCTACAATCATCCTATGTAGCTTGTGGTATTCAGGTTTAATGACCCAATTAAAGAGAAGCCACTGGTGCCATGAAGGACACAGATATTAATCCCATTCTTCTTCCTACATCAGGCCTATTGTCCTGAGCTGTCAGATGAGCGAAGAATAAAAACATAAATTGTATTTGGTATTCGTCACATTAAACTTGCACCACAAAGAAAGGTAATTCAAGAAAAAACTTGAAATAAAATAGATGTCCTTAATTCTAAAAAATGCTTAATGAATACCTCTATGCAATTACAGTGAACTATACATTTGAGCACACAAACAAAAGACTGAAGTGATCAAAAACATAATCTTATTAAAATGTTTTTTTCAATTGTTTTTTTTTTTATTTTGGTTGGTATAAAATATTTTGTTTGGAAGGAAGATAAGATGGAGTTTCTGATTTACAAGTGACACAAATGTAACAAAGAATAATTTAAAATGAAAGCAATAACAAACAAGAGATTTATGTTATTTATATATATATATATATACTGTATATGGATGAAACAGGAGGTTTCGGTACACAGCTTTGTCATTTATGTGATAGTTACCCAAAAAGGGCATTGAGAATAAGTGATTTAACCATAATTGTATTGATGGCTGGTGGTGGACTGGAGTTTAGGCACACACCTGATATATACAGTAATGACCACAAGGCAGGATTTGATGTAATAATTTATCAAAGCTATATAGAAGAAATATGTATATAGTGGGATCTGATCCATTCTGATACCATAGGATGCAGTAGAATGTGCCATTTATTAAAAAGATCTGGTTGAAGATATTTGTTGCCCCAAGTGAACTATTAGATTCTCCCTCTCTTCTGTAGCCCACATTAGAAAAAAAAAAAAAAACAGCAGAAAATTGCTATGACATAGACACTTTTATATGTGTGAACTATTGTTGGTGATTTACAGGTTGGTGGAACCTGCTCCTTACTGCAGTTTGGGGACATGTGGGAGGGGAATAAGGGTGGAGATTGATCCTCCGTGGTGTTTTACTGGTCTTTTGAACCCCCGATTATACAAATCTTCTTTTACCCCTGTCAGGATTGTGATAGGTTGGCTCAGTTTCTCTGCCAAGTTACAATGATCACAATTATAAGTGAGTTGTGCATATATTCTCATGGAAAATCTCAGAGGAATAACATATAGAAATAGTGTATTGGGAATTTTCTTGCAGATTACATACAGGAAATAAAGGAGAATTGAAGACAAAAGGAGAAGAGAGAGAGACAGACGTGCAATATGTATACGCCTGCAAGAGCTGGAGAAACAACTGTTGACATGCAGGCTTAACGTGGTATTAAACCCAAAAACAAAAGTGTAATATATTATAGCTTACTAATCCTTAAATGTTGTGGCTACATTAGTTTTCTTTTTTAGGCTTTTATCCCTTTATTGTCACCTGGTGATCTGGTCAGTAACACACTTCCTGCTTTAAGCCTCATACACACTACTCGTTTTTTTTTGTTCAACCAGCTGGGTTGAATGAAAAATAAACCGAGAGCTCTGATTGGAGCCACTGTACTAACAATCCATTGTTAGCACAGCAAACTCCCCTGCCGTGCTATGTGTTCTGACAGTGGTGTGCCCCCCCCAGTAGAACACTTTGGTCAGCGCTTGGTTGACAGACCTCCACTCCACTGAAGGAGCACCAGAGACACCTTTGGGCAACAGCATGTGAATCTGGGGAGAGTAATAATAAATTAAAACCAACCTCCAGCTAACATTTTTAAGCAGTTATAGCAACAATTTTTTTTCTTTTGGGATTAGCATTTTACATAAATAAAAACTGACTTTTGATAGTACCTCTGTCAATAGTGAATGGTTTGTTTTAACCACATAACTGCCACTTTTGCTAGACAACTTTGTCTGTAAAGGAAGTTGAAAATAGAAATAACAGACTTACTGGCTGGATCAACATGTAGGTGGGTTGCTGCATGGACTATGGCAGTAACTCACACAGACAAGTGCAATAGAAAACTTGTATTGAAGTAAAGCAAAGACAGTTCACAACAACCCAGAGGGACGCCTGTCCAACCATTCACACTCACGAATTGCAACGCTGCAAAGATGACAGGTATCAGCTGGGTTGACAGTGAGGTTGATTTACTAAAACTGGAGAGTGCAAAATCTGGTGCAGCTGTGCATGGTAGCCAATCAACTTCTAACTTCAGCTTGTTCAATTAAGCTTTGACAAAAAACCTGGAAGCCGATTTGTTTCTATCCAGAGCTGCACCAGATTTTGCACTCTTCAGTCTTAGTAAATCAACCCCACTGTCTGTTAAAAGAGCAGAATGCGGCCTGGTGTCTAGTACCCGAACTGGTCCAAAGGAGTTGTGACCCTATACTTTCCCTCCTCATCAGGAACCTTTCTCTATCTCTAGTACTGTCTCAAGCAGGCGGAGTGCCTGTCCTTACTCTGCCAACTCTCAAAAAGCCTGGTAGCTAGGGCCTTAAGTAGGTTCTGCTTGACCAAAGATGGCTTCTGGAGTCACATGGGGTATCAGCATCCAATCGGGTACTTTCCCAGTGACCCAGGAAACCATGGAGGAACTGTGTTTCCCTTGATTTCCTCTCCAGCTGCTGCGTAAGAGCGCCACCTGAAGTGGTAAACGTAGACTGCACTTGCCTACAAACAGGTAAAATAAAGAAATAGACCTTAAAAAAGAAAATGGTTGTGACCACCACATCTAAGAGGTGGTAAATTACACTATAATACATTTTTCTTGGGTTTAATACACCTTTTTTTGTTTTAATGTCCGTGAAGTCATGGACAACAACTACAGAATATTTGACTATATGGAGGACTTAGCCCAGTGGTAATGATAAGGAAGAGGTATGTTCTAAGGATAAGCGGATATCCTAATTGGGATCCTGAACAACATTAAAGAACCTTTAGAAGAAGAGGTTTTGAACCCTGCTTGAATCCAACAAGAGGAATAATTAATATTTGGAGCAGCTGATTTTTATAAATGGAGCATTTTACACAGATGAAGAGCAATGCCGCAGCTATTACATATCAGTATGTAATATAATGACAACTGTAAGATGTAAACATAAAATGTACATTTTCATTTCCACAAATTGGTGCACAGGGAATATGTGCTATAAATCATTTGATTCTCTGCCTCCACAAAATTCTGACTTTAAAGACTCTAATGCCCTGTACACACAAGCGGACTTTTCGACCAGACTGATCTGACGGACCGAATCTGTCGGACAATCCGACTGTGTGTGGGCTTCATCGGACTTCCGATGGACCTTTTCGGTCGAAAATCCAACGGACTTTAGATTTGAAACATGTTTCAAATCTTTCTGCCGGAACTCCGCCAGACCCAGTTCCTATCGGGAAGCCTGTTTGTCTGTATGCTGGTCCGACGGACCAAATACGACGCAAGGGCAACTATAGCACCTGCCCGCGAGAATGTTTCCAGCGCGGTTCTCGGCGACAGGGTACTATGCATCTCGTGCTCGCTGCAATAGGAAAAACACATTTTCTTATTGCAGTGAACGTGAGAGGGAGGCGACAGTGTCCCTTAAGTCTGGTATGGGTTTTAAGGGGAACCCCCGACACCGAAAAAAAGGCATGGGGTCCCCCCAAAATCCATACCAGACCCTTATCCGAGCACGCAGCCCGGCCGGTCAGGAAAGGGGGTGGGGACGAGCGAGCGCCCCCCCTCTGAATCGTACCAGGCCGCATGCCCTCAACATGGGGGGGTGCTTTGGGGAAGCACCTTGTCCCCATGTTGATGGTTGTCGGGGTCTGTGGGCGGGGGGGCTTATCGGTATCTGGGAGCCCCCTTTAATAAGGGGGCCCCGAGATCCCGGCCCCCCCATTTGAATTAGTATGGGGTACATCATACCCCTACCCATTCACCTGGGGAAAAAAGTGTCAATAAAAAAACACACTACACAGGTTTTTAAAGTAATTTATTAGGCAGCTCCAGGGGTCTTCTTCCGACTTTGGAGGTCTTCTTCCGACTTCTCCGCTCTCTCCTGCCTCTTCTCCCAGTATCCGCTTCTTCTCCCGCTCTCCGGTTCTTCTGCCGGGCTCCTCTGCTATCTTCTGCTCTTTTGCCGCTCTCTTGCTATCGGTGGCCCGGTCTTCTCCATCATCTTCTTCCCTCTTCTCTTCTTCCAATGTTGACACAACGCTCTCTCCCGCTGTAATGCTGTGTTCACGGTGCGCAACGACTTATATAGGCATGGGGCGTGTCCACCAGGTGGTGACCCGGCCATTATGACGGCACAGTCCCAGCATGCCCCGGGACTGTGAGGTCATAAGGGGTGGGGTTACCGGGTGACTTCACCCAGTGACCATGCCCCATGCCTATATAAGGCGTTGCGCACCATGAACACAGCATTACAGTGGGAGAGAGCGTCGTGTCAATATTGGAAGAAGAGAAGAGGGAAGAAGACGATGGAGAAGACTGGGCCACCGCTAGCAAGAGAGTGGCAAAAGAGCAGAAGATAGCGGAGGAGCCCGGCAGAAGAACTGGAGAGCGGGAGAAGAAATTGTAGAAGAGGCCGGAGAGCGGGAGAAGAACCGGACACCGGGAGAAGAGGCCGGAGAGCGGAGAAGTAGGAAGAGACCCCTGAAGTCGGAAGAAGACCCCTGGAGCTGCCTAATAAATTACTTTAAAAACCTGTGCAGTGTGTTTTTTTATTGATACTTTTTTCCCCAGGTGAATGGGTAGGGGTAGGATGTACCCCATACTCATTCACATAGGGCGGGGGGCCGGGATCTGGGGACCCTCTTATTAAAGGGGGCTCCCGCATTCCGATAAGCCCCCCCCCGCAGACCCCGACAACCAACGGCCAGGGTTGTCGGGAAGCGGCCCTTGTCCTCATCAACATGGGGACAAGGTGCTTTGGGGTGGGGGTAGCCGCAGGGCACCCCCCTTCCCCAGAGCATGCACCCCCCATGTAGAGGGCATGCGGCCTGGTACGGTTCAGGAGGGGAGGGGGGAGCTCACTCATCCCCACCCCTTTTCCTGACTGGCCGGGCTGCGTGCTCAGATAAGGGTCTGGTATGGATCTTGGGGGGACACCCACACCATTTTTTTTCGGTGTAGGTGGTTCCCCTTAAAATCCATACCAGACCTGAGGGCCTGGTATGCCCTGCGACGGGGCTTGCAAGGTGTTAATCTCGCCGATAAAAGCTGCGAGATTGACTTCCTTTTCTAGTCCCGTTCAAAATGAACATGTGTGGGCAAGTCCAGAAGTCCGCCGTAACTCCATCGAAAGTCCATCGGGAAGACCGTCGGACCTATTCCGCTGGAAAGTCTGGTTGTGTGTGCACGAGTCCGTTCGTTTGGAATGTCCGTTGGAAGTCTGCCGAAAGTCTGTTGGATAGACCGTCGGACCAGTCCGGTCGAAAAGTCCGCTCGTGTGTACGCGGCATAAGAAGATATTTTGCTGATGAACCCATTCTTATGAAAATATTTTCCATGGAAATCCCTTGTGGATTGTGTGATTAGAGTTTGTTTCTGAAGGATTTGACATAAACCCCATAATTTAAGAAGAAAACATATAACCTTTATTCACTTCTCATTAAATTTGGCTGCTCATTAGGTGATGCATACATTTCTGAGCCAAGCTTTTCACACACTGGTAGAGTTTTGAAAAGAACCAAGGGTATAAAGGATTGTGTGCCTTCCTTATATATACACAGTACATCAGGCTATAACGCTTCCATTCACTGAATTAAGTTTTAATTGTCGTCACTAAGCTCCAAGCTGTCATCTATTGGAATACAAGTGTGCCCCAAGGGTCTGAACACGAACTTCTGAGCATCTTCCCAGGCTGTGCCCCTCCTACCAAACCTTCCTACTGGACGGATTCCACGGCCAGTGTACCATGATGGATCAATGTCAGGATCTAAGGACAAAAAAAGTACACCGTTTATTCAAATGTACCTACCTGTGCATTGCTTAAAAATTTACTTTAAACTAATAATTTTGTTTTGAATGAAAGGTGAGCATGACACAGTTACCTTAACCTTTGCAGATTTCTTATTGTGCTCTGAGCAGTGCAAGATATCTGTAGGTCTGTCATTTAGCCTACCCCAATTTTTACTTGGCTGACTGGGTTTAGTAGGATTCTTTAGGAGCGAATTTATTCACCAGAAGGATCCATATAGACAAATGGGTCTATCAAAGTATTGGAGTTGAGCCAATTGGTCAGGATGGTGTGCTGCAGGCTTGGGGCATTGGTGGTGCTGGTACCAGTTAAGATAACAAAGTTTGAATACAATGGTTAGTGTACAGTGTAAAATGGAAGAAAACAGAAGACAACTACAATTGACATGAAAACATAGTGCAGGTGCTATGTGGCTTTGGGATGGAGACAAATCTCCACTAAACTGAAAGAAATAAGAAGAGGAAACTACTGGAGGAACTTTACCACCTTCTAAATAGTGACAATGCTAAATAATATTCCATTTCATGCTCACCTGCCCAACAATAAACAAAAGTAATAGTCCTGAACTAGGGCTTAGGATTTAAAGTGGAACTTTATTCAAAATGGTTTTATTTTTGAAAGAAGTGGGAAAGACCTAGTTGCCAGATTATAATGCTGTATGGTCACAAGTACAAGAAGTGATGGGTCGTTTTCCCACTAGGGACACATACAGTAATACAAGCATATTGTATTGGTTTGGAAGAGTTAAAACCTATTTTAGCATGTATTTTTTCACTTTGTGTCTCCATTGGGAAGATTCCCATGTGATGTTACTGGGGCTGGAGGTGAAGGGAAATTTCCCCAAAAGCAATATAAAGCAAACAAAATATCTAACCCTTCCCCACTCAATGCAGAACAACACAAATGTGTTTTCACTGTACAAGAATGAATATTTTATGACATTCTATACTGTTCTCATGACATTACAGTAATATGTTCTGAGGAAACACGCAGAATGATAGAAATAAAAAGAGCAGCTTCAGTGATAGCACAAGGAGAGCAGAAAATACAAATGTATGGCTTGTGAAAACCTTGCTAAGATGGTAACAGTACAACTCAAAGCATATAAACACTGTGATAGTTGGTTTTGTTATTGGATGAAATGAATGCTGCACAGCCAAAACATATCAGAAAAAATTATAAAGAATGTCGATCATAAAACTGCTGATAGTTTTCAACAATATACATTTTAAAATGTGTGACTCTGAATTGTTGTGTCAAGAGTTGTCAGTAGATTTGCTTATTGCTCAATGTAAAAACCAATGTACCCTAGTGTGTCATAAATGCCAAATCTTATTTCCTATAAACATATCAAATAGGAATCAAAATGGCAAAATAATGTTATGCAGTTATAAAGCAATTATTTCATTTTGGGTAGTTTTTCTGAAGGTATTTTTTAACGTTCCTGTCATTTAATTGCAAACAATATGCTGAAGAGAAAAATAGTTTGATGGGCTAACACCTTTTTTTTCTCACTTTTGTCCACTTCATTTATGTACAGTATTTTGCCATAGCAGCCCTTGGAGGTTAGGTTCTATTTCCAGCAATGTTATGGAACAGCTATAGTGTGAAATATGAACACACCAGTAGTAAGAGCAGGTGACATATGTCACAAAATGTTTTCTTTTTGTATAGCAATCATGTCCTTTCCCGTGGTGTCCACTGCTCCAGTCACAATAAATTCTCCCTCATAGTGATACCACAGTAGTAGACAAAAAGGATGTGGCAGAGCTACGGTAAAACTTTCATCACTGAAAGACCCAAGTGTATAGCCTACCTTCCTCACTGAATTGCTGTATAATATCATGTCCACTACACAAAAACAGAAACACGTTACATGGCTACATGTACACTAGTCTAACCTGAACATGGCCATGGGAAAAAGTAAACAGTGGCAAAAACGCAAACTGCATTTTTTTCGCAATTTTGTTACGATTTGTGTGAACGTTCCTTTCCTGAACATGATTCTTCCGTGTTCAGGAGAGGGAGGTTTAACCTCACACAAACGTGGCAGCTTCTAAACTTTGTACATGGACACATAACCTTTTATGGAGTTTAAGAGCTTTGGCAAAAAAAAAACGCCATAAGCTCCTAAACTCAAGTTTAAGAGCTGCCAGGAGCTGGCAGTGTACATGAAGCCTAATGAATGTATAACTAAAACCTTTTTCTTTTAGTTTTGCACACAGTTGGGAAGGGTTAAAATCCCTGTCAGTTTTTTTCTGTCTGTTTTCCATTAGTGAGGTTTTCTTCAACTTCTTGTCCCAAAGACACAACAGGAAGTGAAGGAAAATCTCTACAAAGAGCAAGGAGAACGCCCCTTTAAATAGTATTCACTGGAACAGCTATACTCATTAAACAATTTCCCCATACCTTCCATTCTGGTGACAAGCCAACCATTTAAGATTTCTCATGATTTTTTTGGCTTTGTGCCACGTCACCAGGCTGAATAGCAAGAAATAGCAGACAGCAAAAAAACTTAGCAAAGGTTCCGACCCTTTCCAATTCCATCTAAAACAAACAAAAAACCACTTTAACTTTGTATTGTAGTACTATGAACATTTATGTTAATGTTTTGTAATGGTTTCTTTGTAATGTGTCATTGTAGAATATGTAATAATATGTAAGTGTGATACAAATTGACATACAAAGACCTAAACATTGAAATGCCTTGCAGTATAGTGGAAAGAGTGTTGTACAATCTGACAGATACAGTGGGGGGGGTTCGCGAGAATACCCCATTGACGTCAGTCGGCAGGAGAGGAGGAGAGAGGCGGCCGGTCACGTGAGTGCCGAGCGGCGCTCTGAAATCAGGTATAGAACAGCATTTTTTTTAATAAGGCAGATATACAAGGCACTTAGCATTAAGGAAGATAGGGGATTGCCTGATAGTTACTAAGTTATTTCAGCAGCAGGAGGGGTGGGCAGGCCCTGACACAGAGCCGACAGGCAGGGAAGGGAGGGAGAGAGGACAGAGGAGATCTGCGGATGACGGAGACACGTAAACTGACCACGGTGTCAGGGCTCAGCAGCCATGATAACTGTGGTCAGTTTATGGGGGGAGGGCAGAACCAGGCAGGAACAGCCAGGTATTTCAGGTGATAGAAAGGGCCAAATTACACAGCACAAGCACTGTGCTGTTACTCATATTTTAAAGGAACAGGATCCATTTATTTTTTTAGGGTAACAAACACTTTAAGGTAGCTACCAAACTTTTAGAACTGACACATGAAGACTCATTCATGCTGCCGCTGAATAAGGGGACTTCATCAGCAGTTCCCTGCCCGAAGGCCCACAAACAACATTTCTAAAGCTTTATGCACATAGAGCTTAACCAGTTCTGGACCAGCCGCCACAGTTATACTGCGGCAGGTTTGCCTGGCTGGGCAAAGCGTTGTAGTTATACATCGGCCGCAAACATTGGATTCACTTCAGAACCGATCAGTCTCCAGGCTCAGGCCAATGATTTCTGGCCTGGACCTGGTGATCGGTCCTGGCAAATGAAATCCTTCCCCTGCCTGTGTAAGTGTAAACACAGCAGGGGAAGTGATGTCATCTCTCCTCATGGAAGTCTTTTTGTTCCAGAGAGAGGAGAGAAGACATCTCAGAGTAAGTGCACCAACACTACACTGACACCAGTACACGTATGTACACTTATCACCCCCCCGATTGCCCCCCCCAGTTAACCCCTTCACCCCCTGTCATTGTGTCACCCAGTGCAGTGTTCATATTTTTTTTTCATCACTGTACTGGTGTCAATAATGACAAAAATCAGTGTTAGGGTACTTAGTGGTAGGCCCAGATAGGTCTAGGGACCCCCCCAATCCCTTATATAAAGGTTTAACCCCTTGATCACCCCCTGTCACCAGTGATCACCGTATTAGTGTTACGGGTGATGCTGGTTAACTAGTTATTTTTTTTATAGCGTCAGGGCACCCGCCGTATATTACCTAAATAAAGGTTTAACCCCCTGATCACCCGGTGGGTAAGATCAGTTAGGTTTTAGTGTCAGGTAGGGTCTGTGTCGCCCCAGGCAGCGTCAGATTAGTGCCAGTAGAGCTGACACCCACGCACCCACCATACACCTCCCTTAGTAGTATACTGTCTGAATGGATCAATATCTGATCTGTTTAGATCTATACTAGCGTCCCCAGCAGTTTAGGGTTCCCAAAAATGCAGTGTTAACGGGATCAGCCCAGATATCTGCTAACACCTGCGTTTAGCCCCTCCGCCCAGCCCAGCCCACCCAAGTGCAGTATCAATCGGTCACTGTCACTTACAAAAACACTAAACACATAACTGCAGCATTCACCAAGTCAGGCCTGATCCCTGCAAACGCTAACAGTTTTTTTTTGTAGCGTTTGAAGCAGTTGCTGACAGGAGCTCTTTTTCCTGTGAGTCTCACTACTGTACCAGTAAATTTAGAGACCAAAATGTCAAATCAAAGGTACAGTAGTGAAGAGGCCTACATGTTTCTGAGCATGACAGATAGTGAAGAGGAAATCACCCATTAGTCAGAGTCAGGCTCAGAATGCGAACCGGTAGACAGCAGTGGCACCCTGACAGATAGCTCTGACGACGGAGTAGTGGTCCCTGCCAAGGTCAGGCGTACCCGACCCCATTCTTCTGCTGTTGAGGTGGAAGAACCGCAGGGCTCTCGTATGGAGCAGAGAGCCAGTACTAGTGCCGCTCATCCTTCTGGTGAACTGGCAAGCACCAGCGGCCTAGTACATCCTGGTCATACATCCAGCACTGCAATATCACGTGGTGATGTGGTGAGTCCCATAAGTGCAGTTCAAGCTGGTGAGGTGGCTAGCACAAGTAGTGTCCCACAGCCACCAAGAAGAAGACAAACACAGGCCCGTCGAGACCATAGTGTCCTTCCTGCTGCATTTGTCAATCCGAATTGGGAGCCCACCACTTCTGCAGCACCCGTACTTTCCCCATTCACCGGCCAACCCGGAATTCAGGTGGAAACAGTTGATTTTACGTCACTTGATTTTTATTCGCTGTTTTTCACGGAAGATCTCTATAGATCTATTGTGGACCAAAGCAATTTGTATGCTGGTCAATTCATCGCTGCTAATCCACCATTGACCCTTGCCAGGGATTGGAAACCTATTACGGTTTCCAAATTTAAGAACCTTCCTGGGCCTATCCCTCCTCATCTAACTAAAAAGAGTGCGGTCATATTGGTCCACTGACCCAATTCACCATATGCCCATGTTCTCTGCCTCCAAGACCAGGACACGATACGAGCAGATCTTGCGGTTCATGCACTTCAATGATAATGAACACTGTCGTCCTCGGGCTGACCCTGGATTTGATCGGCTCTACAAAATTCGTCCCCTCGTAAACCACTTCAACCAGCAGTTTGCAGCTTTGCTTACTCAAGTTGTCTGCGTTGATGAGTCACTGATTAAGTTTTCTGGCCGCTTGTCTATCAAACAGTATCTTCCCAGCAAGCGTGCCAGATATGGGGTCAAGATGTATAAGCTCTGTGACAGGGCAACAGGCTATACATATAGTTTTATGGTTTACGAGGGAAAAGATAGTTACGTAAAGCCCAGACTACATAGGGAGCGCTGGTAAGATTGTGTGGGACTTGGTGTTACCCTTATTCGGAAAGGGGTACCACTTGTACGTAGTCAATTATTAAACGAGCGTGACACTTTTTAGTCACCTTTTTGATTGTGGAATTGGCGCATGTGGCACCGTGCGATCTAATCTTTCCCCAACGGCTTGTTATTTCACTTTTTCTAAAAGTGAGAAAAAAAAAAACACACACACAAAAACACAAAAAATATATAAAATAAAAAAGCCAAAAATCGTTGTGGTTTTATTTTTCTTCTCTCTCTATTGTTCTCTCTCTTATGTTCGCTCTCTATTGTCCGCTCTATTGTTCCCTCACTATTGTTGTATATCTATTGTTCTCTCTCTGTTGTTACTGTATTTTAGAACCGTAATGTTTTATTTTCACTATGTTTTATTGTATTTGCTTTGCAGGTATGGCATGTCTTATGCCGCTTACAGACGATCAGACATTTCGACAACAAAATCCTGGATTTATTTCCAACAGATGTTGGCTCAAACTTGTCTTGCATACACACGGTTGTGCAAATGTTGTCGGAAATTCCGATCGCCAAGAACGCAGTGATGTACAATACATACGATGAGCCAAGAAAACTGTAAAAAAAAGTTCAATAGCCAGTGTGGCTCTTCTGCTTGATTCTGAGCATGCGTGGAATTTTGTGCGTCCGAATTGTGTACACGTGATCAGAATTTACGGGAACGGATTTTGTTGTCAGAAAATTTAAGATCCAGCTCTCAAATTTTTGTTGTCAGAAATTCTGACAACAAATGTCCGATGGAGCCTACATAATTTCCGACAACAAGCTCACATCGAACATTTTTTGTCAGAAATTCCGACAGTGTGTATGCGGCATTACTGTTATACTGTAATGTTACTTTATTTTATTGTTAACCATCATTTGCTTAGCAGGTACGCCATTCAGCTGCAGCACGGGTTTATTTATTCTGACAGCAACATCATTTGCTCCCACGATACGTAAAGCTGTGACTCCAGCGCTGTCAGAGGTGATTTCACCACCACAGTTAAAAAAGAAGGGCATATATGCCAAAGCATGGGGGCAGGGATGGAGGAGCGATTTGCTCCTAACATTAGGAGCGGATTGCCCCCATGCTTCGGCATATATTTTTTAGGTACAGATTACGTTAAAAAATGTTTTATTTTTACTATGTTTTATTGTATTTGCTTTGCAGGTATGGTATGTTTTACTGTTATACTGTAATTTTACTTTGTTTTATTGTTAACAATCATTTGCTTTGCAGGTACGCCATTCAGCTGCAGCACTGATTTAAACATCTTGACAACAACAGCGTTTGCTCCCACGATACATAAATCAGCAACTCCAGCGCTGTAGGAGGTGATTTCATCACCACAGTTAAAAAAAAATGGTGCATATATGCCCATCATTAGAAGTGGGTGGATGAAGGGCAGTATTCTAATGGTGGGCATACCCACGATTAATCTCTTTTTTTCGTTCAGCCCACAGGCTGCATGAAAAAAAGAACATTACAATGTATGCTCAACAAGGACCAGCAACGTACTGGTATGTTGCTGGACTTTGAGTGGTTATACCAGAATGAGGTTTAGGTATCATCTTGGTATCATTCTTTTCAGGCAGTGGTCAGCTTTCATGTAAAAGCAATCCTAGTGGCTAATTAGCCTCTAGACTGCTTTTATAAGCAGTGGGAGGGAATGTTCCCCCCCCACGGTCTTCCATGGTTTTCTCTGGCTCTCCTGTCCCAACAGGGAACCCGAGAATGCAGCCGGTGGTTCCGCCAGCTGACCATAGAGCTGATCAGAGACCAGAATGGCTCCAATCATCTCTATGGCCTAAGAAACCGGAAGCTACCAACATTTCATGACTTAGGTTTCGCCGAATATAAACAGCGCCATTGGGAAATTGGGAAAGCATTTTATCACACCGATCTTGGTGTGGTCAGATGCTTTGAGGGCAGAGGAGAGATCTAGGGTCTAATAGACCCAAATTTTTTCAAAAAAGAGTACCTGTCACTAACTATTGCTATCATAGGGGATATTTACATTCCCTGAGATAACAATAAAAATGATTAAAAAAAAATAAAAAAATTAAAGGAACAGTTTAAAAATAAAATAAAAAAGCAAAATAAATAATAATAAAAAAAAGCACCCCTTTCCCCCCGTGCTTACACAAAGGTGTAAACAGCAATTGCACCATGCATGTGAGGTATTACCACGAAGGTCAGATCGAGTGCAGTAATTTTAGCAGTAGACCTCCTCTGTAAAGCTAAAGTGGTAACCTGTAAAGGCTTTTAAAAATGTATGTAGTTTGTCGCTGATGCGCGTTTGTGCGCAATTTTAAAGCACGTCATGTTTGGTATCCATGTACTTGGCATAAGATCATCTTTTTTATTTCATCAAACATTTGGGCAATATAGTGTGTTTTAGTGCATTAAAATTTAAAAAAGTGTGTTTTTTCCCAAAAAATTGCGTTTGAAAAATCGCTGCGCAAATATTGTGTAAAAAAAAAATGCAACACCTACCATTTTAATCTGTAGGGCCTCTGCTTTAAAAAAAATATATATATTGTTTGGGTGTTCAAAGTAATTTTCTTGCAAAAAAATAAAAAATTTTTTTTTGTAAACAAAAAGTGTCAGAAAGGACTTTGTCTTCAAGTGGTTAGAAGAGTGGGTGATGTGTGAAATAAGCTTTTAAATGATGTGCATAAAATGCCAGGACAGTTCAAACCCCCCCCCCCAAATGACCCTTTTTTGGAAAGTAGACAGCCCAAGCTATTTGCTGATAGGCATGTTGAGTCCATGGAATATTTTATATTTTGCCACAAGTTGCGGGAAAATTACAATATTTTTTTTTTTTGCACAAAGTCGTCACTAAATGATATATTGCTCAAACATGCCATGGGCATGTGTAAAATTACACCACAAAATACATTCTGCTGCTTCTCCTGAGTACGGGGATACCACATATGTGAAACTTTTTGGGAGCCTAGCCGTGTACAGGACCTCGAAAACCAAGCACCGCCTTTAGGCATTCTAAGGGGCGTAGAATGGTGATTTCACTTCCTCACTACCAATCACAGTTTTGGAGGCCATGAAATGTCAAGACAGCACACCCCCCCCAAATTACCCCATTTTGAAATGGGGGTTTGTGCTATCTGGACATTTCAGTGCCTCCGTAACTGTGATAGGTAGTGAGGAGTAAAATCACCATTTTACGCCCTTAGAAAGCCTGAAGGCTGTGATTGGGTTTCGGGTCCTGTACACGGCTAGGCTCCAAAAAAGTCTCACATATGTGGTATCCCCATACTCAGGAGAAGCAGCAGAATGTATTTTGGGGTGTAATTCCACATATAACCATGGCATGTTTGAGCAATATATCATTTAGTGACAACTTTGTGCAAAAAAAAAAAAGAAATGTAATTTTTCTGCAACTTGTGTCAAAATATAAAATATTCCATGGACTCAGCATGCCTCACAGCAAATAGCTTGGTGTGTCTATTTTCCAAAATGGGGTCATTTGGGGAGGTTTGTGCTATCTTGGCATTTTATGGCCTTCGAAACTGTGATAGGTAGTGAGATGTGAAATCAAAAATTTACGCCCTTAGAAATCCTGAAGGCGGTGCTTTGTTTTCGGGGTCCTGTACGCGGCTAGGCTCCCAAAAAGTCTCACACATGTGATATCCCCATACTCAGGAGAAGCAGCAGAATGTATTTTGGGGTGTAATTCCACATATAACCATGGCATGTGTGAGCAATATATCATTTAGTGACAACTTTGTGTAATTTTTTTTGTCATTTTTCAATCACTTGTGACAAAAAAATAAAATATTCAATGGACTCAACATGCCTCTCAGCAATTTCCTTGGGGTTTCTACTTTCCAAAATGGGGTCATTGGGGGGGAGGGGTTGTACTGCCCTGCCATTTTAGCACCTCAAGAAATGAGATAGGCAGTTATAAACTAAAAGCTGCGTAAATTCCAGAAAATGTACCCTAGTTTGTAGATACTATAACTTTTGCGCAAACCAATAAATATACGCTTATTGACATTTTTTTACCAAAAACATGTGGCTGAATACATTTTGGCCTAAATGTATGACTAAAATTGAGTTTATTGGATTTTTCTTATAACAAAAAGTACTAAATATCATTTTTTTTCAAAATATTTTTCCGTTTATATCACAAAAAATAAAAATTGCAGAGGCAATCAAGAAAGCTATATTTGTGGAAAAAAAAGGACACAAATTTCATTTGGGTACAACTTTGCATGACTGCGCAATTACCAGTTAAAGCAGCGCAGTGCCAAATTGTAAATTGTAAAAAGTCCTCTGGTCATTGAGCAGCCTAATCTTTCGGGGCTGAAGTGGTTAAAAAATGCTGCTGTTACATGCATTGAGAATTTTTTTCAGCTTATAAAAGCATCTCTATATAGGCCTATGTGTTGATCCACACACAGAAATTTACAGGTGTATTAGAAGAGAAGCGTTTTCAGGAGAGGAGCTGAAGAGCAGAAAAAAATGCAGAATGTGTCTAAACACGTCTAAACGCACATAAGCACTAGACGTCTAGCGTTCGAGTGTTAATGCATTCCAAAGCCCCAAAAAATCTGGCCATTAGAATACGCTAATGCTCAAACACTAGACGTGCTTAAACTCGTTTGCAGTCGTGGCTTTTGCCTCGTTTCTTAAGCAACTTTTGTCCTGCCAGGAGTTTTGGCATTCATAGAGGCCTAAACAGATGCCCTATGTGCATGAGACCTTAATGTGGTAACTGGGTCAAGTAGTTTAGTTCACACAACGGCAGGCATTGCATTGTGGAGCGAAGGCCCATATTTGGGCTTCAGGTGCCTACTGTTTTTCCTTGGTTCTCCTGACAGGCCTCCTGATTCCTTGGAGAGTTTTTGGCTTGCAGGTGCAGAAAACCACACTGGATTGGATGCTCTTCTGTAAGAACACAGTGTAAACATTTAGTACAGGACATATCTAGTTCTATACAGAGAATGTTCTCCTAACTCTTTCAGAAGATGTAATTTTACAGACTTTGTTACATATTTGGTGATCCTGCTACATAGCTTCTGACTTTTGGTCCCAGATTGCTAAGCTTGTGTCTTCTCTTCAGTATCAGGCAGCCCCTTCCATAAAGATGCAAAAAAATTGTAAATAGCCTATTGTTATGCCGCGTACACAAGATCGGACTTTCCGACAACAAAACTGTGGATTTTTTTCCGAAGGATGTTGGCTCAAACTTGTCTTGCATACACACGGTCACAAAAATGTTGGCCAAAAATTCCAAATGTGGGAACGCGGTGACGTACAAGACGTACGACGAGCCGAGAAAAAGGGAAGTTCAATAGCCAGTTCCTTCTGCTTGATTCAGAGCATGCGTCAACTTTTGTGCGACAGACTTGTGTACACACGATCGGACTTACTGACAACAAGTTTTGTTGGCGGAAAATTTGAGAACCTGCTCTCAAAGATTTGTGTGCGGAAATTCCGACAGCAAATGTTCGATGAAGCATACACACAGTCGTACTTTCCGACAACAAGTTTACATCGAACATTTCCCGTCGGAAAGTCCGACCGTGTGTATGCGAACAGATGAACAGATTTTAAAAAAAGTTGAGCTGATTTGACCGCTATAATGTTCCTAGCATCAAACATGTATTACTCAGGACTTAAAGAAGATATATCATTAGACATTAGAATTTGTATTTTGTAGCTATGTCCCCTATGGAACAAAGTACATGTAGTACTTTGTCCTATGTTTCAAAATGCTTTCTAACCCTACTTATGAATACTGACCTGCTCTTCTCCCCTCCAGCCACAGCCAATTATACAACAATTTTGAATGAGATGGTTGATTCATAGCTGCAGTTTGTCTCAGCTGTGAGCACTTTCCAGAGACAAGAAGCGGCAAGAGGAATACAGAGGAAGCAGGCATACACCAGCCTCTGCATTCCTATTTCCATTGCTTGTTTCAAGAAAGTGTTCACAGCTGAGACAAGCTACAGCTATGAATCAGCCATCTCCTTTATAGCTGTTGTCAGATTGGCCATGGCAGCAGAAGAAGGGGGGCAAGTCAGTACGCATAACCTGGGTTAGTAATCACTTAGAAATATGTAACAAAGTACTACATGTACCTTGTACCATAGAGGACAGAATCTTTAAAATTTTAATGATAGATATTCTCTCTAACCCACCCCACCCTTAAAAGGCCTGTTATTTATGTAGCACTGGTAGATTTTTTTTAATCTACCGCTGATAGGTTAATCTTGTGGGTTACTTGTTAGAGGAAGTTAGATTTGCCTCTCTTCCAGCTTGGCTGAGTTGCATGTGGTTCCACACTGTGCCGGTGGGTGTCGTTGTCACCATCGGCTGGTGTTGGAAAAGCAACGTGTTGAAGCATATGAGTGCTCCTCTGTCCCGGAGACAACTCGGTGGAGGTGGTCCTCCGAGTTGCATTCTGGGAGAGGGTATTTATAGGACAGACGCCATGTTTAGGGGTTCGTTTCCAGCCACCTGCTGGCCCTCCTGGCCGAAAGGTATGCGTTAAGAGTACCACCTCGTGGTCCTCCGTTCTGGAGGCCCACGTCGCTGCGACGTGTGGGTGGGCCCAGAAGTCTGTCTGGGGCCTACCACAGCAGCAGAGGAATGGTCCTGAGCTGTCTATCCTGAGTGAAGAAGCTGGACGACGGAGAAGATCCCAGGGGAGGACCCGTCATGGAAGGATCATGCAGAGTGCTGGTCTGGAGAGGGGCCTGGTGACTCGGTTGGAGGACATATCCTGAAGTAATCTTACTGCATAATACTGCCGGGTTGGCTTAAAGGTTCAAGTACTGTGTCTGACATTCATCATAAACCAATACATCCTGTGGCAGAGGATCGTACGGGTTTTATTCCAAACAAGTGTGTGGCAGAGACTTTTGTTCGTGCTATGTACTGGCTGCTAGGCAAGTGAGAGAGGCCTATCCAGGCGGGCAAAGATTGGGTCCCACAAGGGGGAACGCATTCAACCATTCAACCGCAAGTGTTCAGCTCCAGAGAATGTCCTAAAGAATACTAATATTTGAGCTTCCCTGCAACTTTCCTTCTGCCTCTTTCCTGCTACTTCCTTTATAATTTGTTCATTAAAGCGTTAGAAAATCTACTCAAGTGTTAGTGTCTACATCGTCCAGAGGTAAACTCAACGGGACCCTAGACCCGGTGCACGTGAAACAGAGGTGTCAAGAGTGAAGGTAACAGCCCGCTTTAAACCAGCAACTCCACCGAGAGTTAGTGCTACATGTGGGCACGTCTTCCGGGATTTGTTAGCCATCAGTTCCTGCAACCTGGAGAAGTGTTTCACCGGGAGTTTACGGTGAGAGCTAGACTTTGTCATTTTCTCAGGAGAAGAAGAGGTTAAAAGTTGCAGGACTTTATTTCTGAGTGCGTAGGCGGTGGGCGCCAGTAAAAGCTACGTGATCAGAAGAACAAGTGGGAGGAGCCTACCCTACTTGATACCGCGTGGGACGCGTGTATGTGTTTGGCGCCAGAGAGGAAGAGAGGCTTCGTGATCGTGCTGAGAAGATCAGAGTGTGGCCATGTCTTTTCCAGCGATGCAGCCAATTATGGGACCAAGAATGTTCCGTGTGAGCACCGCGTCGAGTACTGTGCTGACCGGAACCCTGCTTACAGATACCGGTATTCGTCTGAAGCCGCAGGGGAGGTTTGTTCTCTATACCGTCGGAGATATCGAAGGGCTGGGCATGATTTGTCACAAATGTGGCCGTACATCTCCGTCCATTTGGTCGCTGCCCGCAATGTGGAGAATATTTGTTTGTGGTGGAGCAACCTACCATGTCGCCCCGTGCTTATCGTATGGACTGGGCTACAGGTGTCGCCACAGTAGAAGCTGCTACTCCTGCTGAAAGAGAACGGCAGGTCATGACTTTGCCTGTTGTTGCCGAGAATGTTCCAGAGAGAGACACTGCTGTTACCGATTCATCAGCGGACATTGCTTTGATTCCGCGTCCACTATGCCTATCCCTGTTGTACCTGTCCAGAGGAAGGTGGGATATGTGAAGGCTTCCCGCAGCCGTGGCCGAGGTCTACCCCAGAGACTACCCGAACCGGATCCAACAAAGTCCACGACAGGAACGGGTGAGCAATTAATGGGAAATGTATCTGGGAATGTAAATAAATATCTGCCAGCAGAAGAGCTGGGAGATTCGGAGATAGAATCCATGTCGGATCTCTCCGGTGATGATGACTTGTTTGACACTATGTCACAGGAACTGTTATGGGCCTAAGGCGAGGATGTCGCCTCTGCTATGACTTTCCCTGAATGGACAGCCCTGAGTTCTGGGAAGACATAACCTTGTGTGGAGCCACACAGCACTGTAAATGAGACATTGTCAAAAGTTGCTAGTTCACTTCGGATACTGGCTGGGTCTATGGTGAGCAAGTCATTGGATTCATGTGTGCCTCCTGGTATGGGGAAAAATAGATCCTTACCGAAACTTGCACGTTTGCAGAGAATGTTGAACAAGCGTGTAGCTACGGAATATGGTTTGGAGTTCCCTTATGTCCCTCAGGACATAATGCAAGTGATTGAAGCTAACCGGGAGCTTTGGTGCAGTGAAGCTGTTTGGGAATATTTGTCTGTGCCTAAGCCTTTCCAAAAAACTGGATGTTCTGTTGCTATGGATGAACGCTTCAGTGGATGTTTTATGCACTGGAACTATGGTCGGCACATTCATGCTGACAAAGTGGTCATTTGCAGACCCGGAAAAGATGATGTTGTATATTTCATCACTACAGTGGTTAAACTGGGAAAAACACTGACATTGCCAGATCCCTGTTTTTTTTGGTAATTATGGACAAAAGAACTTTGGGATAGTCAGTTAGTTAGTGTCAGTATATAGAGATCTTTGTGGTCAAGATCTAAATACTCATCTCAGTGTTTCAAATCCAAGGACTTCTTTTTGCTAGCCGGATTTCTTTCATTTAAGAAAAAATGTATATATAGGGATGGACTCCTAAAGATTATTCTGATGTAGATAATGGGAAGAGAGTTTCATTTTTTTCAAATGAGACTTTGCTCCTGAAACTGTATAGATTGCATGTGTGTTTAATATGTTTTCCTTTTCAGGAACCATTTGATCTCCTATCAAGCTGTTAGGATTTTCAGCTAGATAGATAGTGGGGTTATGTACAGTCATAGGATGGTTTTGTTTGCGGATGTGAACATATTGTTTTACAAATGTTAATTGTCACGGAACGCCCCACACTCCGCTTGAGTGCTTCCGTCATATACCGCTTCCTAAGTTCTGGAACACGAGTCCAATGGATCTGGCTATAGGAACCCCAAGAACTAGACAACACCAGTCTTGGAGTACATCAGAACTACTACTCTTTATTTTGAGATCTCACAGACCTTTATACTGCAGGGATGACTCAAAGCTAACCTAATTAACATGACCTAATTTACTACAAAATGTACCCAGACCAGATGACAGTCTTGTGGGCACCGAGCTTCACACATTAATACAATTAACAATACAAACAACAATCTCCCCCCTCCTCAGCCTAGACCATTCGTCTATTAGCCAGTGCTGGTGGCTAAGGTGATCAGCTCTCTCAATTAACATAAACACATGTTGATAACACCAGCATCTCCTCACAGGATGTGTCCCAGCAGAATGAATCAGTCTTATCAGCAGGGGGCTGCTGGAGGAACCCCCCCTCCCTCTTCAGGGACACAAATCTACAGTAAGGAGTCCCCATACAATATATACATGACTGAGTCCGATTAATACAGTTCAGACTGGATTTCTCATTCACCAGAAATGCTAGGGCCCATAATCGGTGGGCAACAGGCTTGCACACAGTCCTCTCCAACAGCCTCCGCTCTGGCCATGCCCGTGACATTTCTCCCCTTTCGGCAGGAGACTAACACAGGAGGAGACCCCAGACGGGTTGACTCCGAAGTTAGTCCATAGTTCCAGTCCTCTACTGCCTGTACCCACACAGTACCCCAAACAAATCATCCCAAACAGTGTATTACTCACCCAGCCATCCTCTGCCTCTCTCAGAGAACATATCTGCCGCTGGGGAGAGGCCCGGACTGACCCTTCTCCCTGGAATCCTTTCTGCCGCTGGAGAGAAGACAGGGGGACTGGGCTCACTCCATCCTGCTGTTGGGGATCTGGGCCGACTGCCCAGCATCCCTGGGGTATACAGGTGGGGACTGAAGCCCCATCAACTGACACCAGATCAAGCTGCAGTTGTGAGGTGATGACTGCATTCTCTCCTTGGACCTCCACAATTGCTGCAGGTGTGGGGCAGAGGTCTTGGACCCTCTGTCCGGTTGCCAGCACTTCTGCTGGGGGTTTGCCAGGTGGTTCCTCCTCTACAGAAACGTCTATTAAATCCCCAGTCTCTGGAATTGGTAAAAGTGTGGGACAGAGGTCTTGGACCCTCTGTTCAGTTACCAGATCTTCAGCTGGAGAAGTTTGTTTTAACTCCATAGATGCTGCTGGCAGAAAATCACATGTCCCTGTCAGTGTTGTGGGAGAAAGGCTGACTACCTCTTCTCTCAGGAAGGCTGAAGCCACTGTTGGTGCTGGGCAGAACACAGTGAACTTTGGCCTTGATAGCAGCTCTTCTGCTGGAGGCTCATCAGGTTGTTCTTCCTCAGCAGAAAAGTCTATTAAATCCTCTACCTCTATAACTGGTGTCTGTGGATAGAGGTTCACCATCTCCTGTCCGTGGAACTCAGAAGATGCCATCAGTGCTGAGCAGAGCGCAATGAAGTTTGGCCCTAATCCCAACTCTTCTGCTGGGGGCTCACCCGACGGTTCTTCCTCAGCAGAAAAGTCTATCAAATCCCATGTCTCTGCAACTGATGTTGGGGAATAGGGGTTCACCATCTCCTGTCCATGGAACCCAGAAGATGTTATCATTTCTGGACAGAGGTTAGCAGAGCTCTGCCCTGTTGTCAGCACTTCAGGTTTGGGGACGGCAATCTCCAGATTTTCCACTGCAGATTCTCTGGCATGCTGCTGGACAGGCACATTCCTCCATCCAAGATCATCCCATGCAGAAACAGGATCATCAAGGTCAGTCAGCACTTGCTGCATCCGCCATAAGACCTCCGCCTCCATAGCTGTGGGGGCAGGTTGGCAAAGCACACTATCGCTCTGCCACATTGCCGACTCTTCAGCCAGGATTTCAGGGTTGTCAGCTGGTATTTCCTGATAGTCCCAGGCAAAGGGAGCCCAGCCCTGGCACTGAGCAATGTCTAGCAGCCGTCTGTAGGCGATCTCTAGCTCCCATTCCTGAACGGCCAGAAACTCCAAATCTTCCTGTGCCCAGTGCACTTCCGAAATGTTCAGTAGCCCTTCTCTGAAATCCATGATTTCGTCCACCCGCCGCTCCAAATCACTCCCAAAGTTAGGGTCCCCTGTCAGCTTCACAAACAACAGTCCCAAGCCGCCGTAGCTTAAGCCTTCCATTGGGCTGTCATCCGCTATCCAGGGACATGCTTGGGATACATGCCACCGGAGGGCTCTGTAGCTCTCATCCAACTTCATCTCTGCCCAGACCAGCCTGCTTAATTCAGCTGTCTGCTTCTTGTGTGGTTTTTCTCCCAAAAACCGCACCCGCAGTCCGTACTGCGACCAGTACCTTTCCTCGATGGAGGGGAGAACTTTTCCCTGGTGTCGCTGCTCACGGGCTAGCGCTTCCTTCCAGAGTTTGCAGCGAATAGAATCACACCATCCCAGCAGGACCTGCTCCGATACTGGTCCTCTGTGCTGTATCTGCATCTCTCGCAACCTCCTTCTGAATTCCTCATCCATGGCGGCTGGTATCTGTACCTCTCCTCTTCTGCTATCTGGACCTTGGATCCAGATGGAAGTTTGGATGTCCCAGACTTCAGGAAGCTTTCCCGCTGCTTGCCACCAATGTCACGGAACGCCCCACACTCTGCTTGAGTGCTTCCGTCATATACCGCTTCCTAAGTTCTGGAACACGAGTCCAATGGATCTGGCTATAGGAACCCCAAGAACTAGACAACACCAGTCTTGGAGTACATCAGAACTACTACTCTTTATTTTGAGATCTCACAGACCTTTATACTGCAGGGATGACTCAAAGCTAACCTAATTAACATGACCTAATTTACTACAAAATGTACCCAGACCAGATGACAGTCTTGTGGGCACCGAGCTTCACACATTAATACAATTAACAATACAAACAACAATCTCCCCCCTCCTCAGCCTAGACCATTCGTCTATTAGCCAGTGCTGGTGGCTAATGTGATCAGCTCTCTCAATTAACATAAACACATGTTGATAACACCAGCATCTCCTCACAGGATGTGTCCCAGCAGAATGAATCAGTCTTATCAGCAGGGGGCTGCTGGAGGAACCCCCCCTCCCTCTTCAGGGACACAAATCTACAGTAAGGAGTCCCCATACAATATATACATGACTGAGTCCGATTAATACAGTTCAGACTGGATTTCTCATTCACCAGAAATGCTAGGGCCCATAATCGGTGGGCAACAGGCTTGCACACAGTCCTCTCCAACAGCCTCCGCTCTGGCCATGCCCGTGACATTAATCTTATAATGTCTTTCTACTGTTTTTTCTTCTTCTTTGCCTAAATTCAAGTTTTAAGTTCAAATACCTGCTCTCAGGTTTGGGAGTTATTATTTTTGTGACAGACGTTGAGGACAACGTCTATTGTAGTGGGGGGAGTATGTAGCGCTGGTAGATTTTTTTAATCTACCGCTGATAGGTTAATCTTGTGGGTTACTTGTTAGAGGAAATTAGATTTGCCTCTCTTCCAGCTTGGCTAAGTTGCATGTGGTTCCACACTGTGCCGGTGGGTGTCGTTGTCACCATCGCCTGGTGTTGGAAAAGCAACGTGTTGAAGCGTATGAGTGCTTCTCTGTCCCGAAGACAACTCGGTGGAGGTGGTCCTCCGAGTTGCATTCTGGGAGAGGGTATTTATGGGACAGACGCCATGTTTAGGGGTTCGTTTCCAGCCACCTGCTGGCCCTGCTGGCCAACAGGCATGCGTTAAAAGTACCACCTCGTGGTCCTCCGTTCCGGAGGCCCACGTCGCTGCGGCGTGTGGGTGGGCCGAGAAGCCTGTCTGGGGCCTACCACAGCAGCAGAGGAATGGTCCTGAGCTGTCTATCCTGAGTGAAGAAGCTGGACAACCGAGAAGATCCCAGGGGAGGACCCGTCATGGAAGGATCATGCAGAGTGCTGGTCTGGAGAGGGGCCTGGTGACTCGGTTGGAGAACGTATCCTAAAGTAATTTTACTGCATTGTACTGCCGGGTTGGCTCAATAGTTCAAGTACTGTGTCTGACATTCATCATAAACCAATACATCCTGTGGCAGAGGATCGTACAGGTTTTATTCCAAACAAGTCTGTGGCAGAGACTTTTGTTCGTGCTATGTACTGGCTGCTAGGCAAGTGAGAGAGGCCTATCCAGGCGGGCAAAGATTGGGTCCCACAAGGGGGAACGCATTCAACCATTCAACCGCAAGTGTTCAACTCCAGAGAATGTCCTAAAGAATACTAAGGAAAGGTATTTGAGCTTCCCTGCAACTTTCCTTCTGCCTTTTTCCTGCTACTTCCTTTATAATTTGTTCATTAAAGCATTGGAAAATCTACCTAAGTGTTATGCTGGCCATACACTATACAGAAAATCGGCCGAACCCATTTTCGAAAAACGAACGTTCGACCGTGACCGCAAACGATCGTGCCATCATATAATGTCCGATAATCTGTTCAGTGGACATGAATAAATAATTTTGTGTTGGTTTTTTTACATATACCTAGTGCAGGCAGTTCGGACGGGAAACACATTAACCTTGCAATTTATCGTACGTTCGGCAGAAATTTTCCAAACATGCCGTTCGTTTTTTTTCCACAAAAACGTCACAAACGATTATCGATTTGTACCCACTAACTTGCCGAAAAACGAACGAAGTGTCCATACGAACGATTTTTCGGCCGATTTTTCGTATAGTGTATGGCCAGCATTAGTGTCTACATCGTCCAGAGGTAAACTCAACGGGACCCTAGACCCGGTGCACGTGAAACAGAGGTGTCAAGAGTGAAGGTAACAGCCCGCTTTAAACCAGCAGCTCCACCGAGAGTTAGTGCTACATTTCTATCAAGCGAAATAGTCAATACAAGTATAATCAATCTGTATTAGGTGTTTTAACTTCACCTCAAAACTCTTGTTTTCATTGTCCAGCTGACGGGTATGATTTTAATATTGATTGCTTTGTATTGCATAAATTGCATGTACAGAGGAGTAGCGATGTCACATTAGGCTGCTCACGCCTATATTTGAACAATAAAATGCTTCCATCTTTATTCCCTCCAAAACATAGGGGGTTCTGTATTCCATGGAAGAAATCTGCTCAGGGCAATACACATAGAATTTGTCTTTCATTCTTTGTCATAAAACTAAAGTCAAATTACAAGTTTTTATAAAGAAGGTCTGGGTATATTGTGATTTACATTTCCCATAAATTAACAGTATGAAGGCATGCATCTTTGTATTATGTGTAGCCAATTGATGTTTCAGAACACGAATGACTGAATAAAGCAGCATAATGGATTTAGGATATTGGCACTGGAAGACTGATTGAATGTACTTGAAGATCAGAGATATGAAGTACAGAAGTGCAAGATGAGCCAGACAATGGAATGATTGTACAGGCAAAGCACTTACTGCTGATAACGATGTATGCATAATAAATGCTCAGTTATCCCCATGTTATTCATGCAGTGTGCTATTGACAAGTATATTATCTTTCATGGCTAAAATGTAACCGGACTGACTCCTTCAAGGTCATGCCACGTAGTGTGGTCTACTGGTCTAATTATACAGATATTTTTACTTTGTATATAAAAGTTAATGAAAGTGGGAAAGATAAGATCCTGCCCCATTTCCTGGCGTCTTATGTTGATTTTACTCTGGCAATTGCCTAAAACTTTGGCTGGACCCGCAGCTTCATAACTTGCATCTATGTTATATGTACAATCAGCTGAAACCTTGAAGTTTTAGGTAACCCATGGGTGACCGCTGGAACAGAAAAATGGGGCAAATGAGAAACGTTGAGTACACTAAAATCTTTTTGCCGAGTCTGCCAGTTATAAGTCATGTCAAGAGCTCCCAGCTCCATGCTGCTTTTTGCTATAAAAGGTGTGAAAAAGGCTGGTCTGTCATTAGTGGCAACTAAATATAAGCAAACTGATTCAGACAAGCGAGAGCCTGCTTCCAATTGGGCTCCTTCATTAATGAGTGATATCTAGGGATAGTTAGTACTCAACCATTATTTGTGACATTTTGCTGCTGCATGTTTTTCTTGTCATATTGGCTGACCTCCCCAGCATCCCTAACATTATTGTAAGTTCTCTTGTTTCAAATCTAAAGATGAAGTTTAGTGAAAAAAATATTTTATGGAAAAAGCACAAGGAAGACTTACCTGTAATGAAGTGTAATCCTCCCTTCACTGATGCCGGTCCTCTTCACAACATTAACTTTTGGTGCTGCTGCTTTGGCTAACTGCTTGGTTGTATTTGTATATCTGCTTCTTCCCCACTCAGAGCACTTTTTACATTCTTTTGAGAGTCTCGACAGGATTTTCAACCCAAGCACTTAACCCATGCAGCACCAGAAGTTCACAGCTGTGAAGAGGATCAGCATTAGTAAAAGGAGGATTTCTACAGGAACCATCAGCCTACAGGATGTGGGATACATTTCATTACAGGTAAGGCATATCCCTGTTGCATTTTCACAAAAGAATATTTTGTCACTAAACTTCAGCTTTCATTTTGATGATAAATTAAGAAAAATTAAATTCATGTGGCTCACAAAAAGTTATTTTGGTCTGAGGGAACATCATACTTTTTCATATGACATCACAGAGCTTCAAAGGAAAATTGGTGCTGTAGAACTTCCCCCAGCCAGATGCTGTGATCACAGGTCTGAATAGAGAACAGGTAATTATATACAGTAATACCCAGCATGTGTCATTGACTGCTTGTCCTGCTCTGAATAGTGACCAGTGAAGGCCACCAACCACAGCTATCTTATCGTAACTCCCCAGAATAATCTACCCCTCCTGGTTTTATACCTCTTTGTCTTTGCTCTGGGATCCCATTTCTAATGGCATTGTCCAGACTATTTTGACCTCTTTGATCCAACTCGCACTGCATTAAAGCAGCCCGTTCTTAATGCATTAAGTGTATATCCTATTTCCTGTAATGCAGCACACAACACTTGGTAGTCTGATACCATGCACTGTTTTGCACAGCATTTGTAAAGTGCATTGGGGTGTCATTAGGCATGAATGGCAGTATGGCACCATAGTGCACCAACGCACACAGCATGTGTGTTTGCATATTGCAGTAATGCACAACAGTGTGAACTTGGCCTTACACACGCTGGTGGCAGACAGAATCACTTTTCTCTAATAACATTGGGAATTGTAAGAGTGAAAAAAGTACAGATGAGTAGGTTTTTTCTCTGTATCAGACTGCTCTGCTTGACATAATTGGGATGATTTCCTAATGGTAAATAGGCTGTTCACTTTGCAAGGGAAGTTGCACTTTGCAAGGGAATTTGCCCCAGCACTTAGTGAAAGCAGTGAGGTTCCACTTTGCAAAGAATACCAAATCACATGTAAGGAAAAAAAAATAACAGCATTTTTGTTTGCAAGTAATTGAATAATGACAGTCAGCAGAGCTTCTCCTCATGTACTAAGCTCTGGGGGGGGAATACCCTTTGCAAAATGGACAGCCTATTTGTCTTTTGTAAATTAAAACCAATATATTTGCTGTTCTCTACTTTTTGATTTGGAGGGAGTGAAGCTTAACAAAAAAAAATATGTGTAAATGTTTCATTAAAAGTTTGTGAAAAATTGAGTCATTTATTTTTCAAGAACTTTAGCAGGAAAAGTCCATGGCAGTGCAAGAAATGACAGAGAAGGTACCATGCCATTAATCGAACCCTGATTAAAACACATGAATTTACTAAAATAGTAGAGAATCGTTGCAAATTTTCATTTAGCTTGAGTGAATAAGGTTTATTGACGTGATCACAGCTTAAACTTATCTACTCAGTAAAGTGAATATTCACTAAAGTGAAAATGTTTTACTCTGTGGCCTGATGCTGCTGTAAATGTGATGTCACTGCAGTGATGACTATTGCCAGCAGAGGGAGATGTGGGAGAAGTTTGAACAAGATAGTTTTTCCATTCCGTCTCCCTATTTTATGCCCTATTGTTTGGGTATATATACTGTTAACACTGCCATTTATCTACATCAATCCAGCTCTGGTTACTGCATTGCTCAGACTTTCAAAAATATTAATAGGTAATGAATGAACTGTCTATACATTCTTTTAAGCAAAATACCAAATTATCACACTTATGCCGTGTACACACGGGCGGACTTTTTGACGGACTAGGTCCGGCGGACTTTTCAACGGACTTTCCAACGGACTTTCCGACGGACTTTCGGATGAACGGACTTGCCTACACACGATCAACCATAGTGGGACGGATTCGTACGTGATAATGTACGACCGGACTAAAACAAGGAAGTTCATAGCCAGTAGCCAATAGCTGCCCTAGCGTCGGTTTTTGTCCGTCGGACTAGCATACAAACGAGCGGACTTTTCGACCAGACTCAAGTCCAACGGAAAGATTTGAAACATGTTTTATTTCTAGGTCCGTCTGATTTTTGCGGAAAAAAAGTCAGCTGAGGCCCACACACAGTCGAATTGTCCGATGGCGTCCGGTCCGCCGGACCTAGTGCGTCAAAAAGTCTGCTCGTTTGTACGCGGCATTACAAGAATTTCAACAATTAACCTGTCAGTCATTTTAATATAACCCTTTCACAAAAAGTATACTGGACTGGATTGCAATAGAAAAAATTTAAATACTTCTTACAGACCTGAACCCTTCTCTGTCCCCAAAAGTTTGCTGGGAAGGCAGCACTTCTTGTAATGTTGATCTTTCCATACTCTGTGCAAAGTTCACTGTTTTTTTTCCCGCCAACTATTATGTCACTACTGTGTCCTCTAGTGACATATGGGTCGGCAGGAAGAACCGGCGAGCATTGTTAAACAGAACCCTGTCCCTGAAGTGTCCCTAATAAATAATCACACTGCTTGTTATTGTGAACAAAACAAGATGCCGAAAGATACAGTACTGTATTTATGTATAATTCTGCTTCAAAGAAACAAGAAAGATAAGAAATATTTTGTTACGTGTGCTATGTGAATGGGAACAAACATATATCGGGGGTTTCTCAAGTTGTGATTCACACGTGAAAATATATTTAAAGGTGGACTTTAAGTATGAATGTGCTGCCTTAGTGCACCTTAGTAAACAATAACACATGGGGTTAACGTAACATATGATGTGAATAAAAAAAAAAGGTTATATACCATTAAGGTGCTATAACACCTAAAATAATTCCATTTGCACAGCATTGATGGTATGGTATGTATACAAATATGAGCACATGTGAAAATGCATGCTTATTTATAAAAATGCAGGTACCGCTTCTCCTGTGTGCTGCAGATGCCATTTTAGGGAAGAGACCTGGGAGAGGTTTGGAAACAAATTCTAATTACTAACAGAGAAGTTTGTACATTTCATACAAACTCTAATTACACGTTTTTAAAAATCTGTGAAGTAGCTAGATTTAAAATAAGGACAAGTGGTGGTATAACCAAAATGTTATCCAATGTCCATCAAAGGTGCTGCCTTTTCCAGGAGGAGGTCGGAATGACACTGTGGCAACGCTGGGCACTGGGAGATCCCTGCTAGCTCTGTGTAAATGGGTGGGCAGCGGAGCAGCTCTCCTATCCTGTCTCTCTTTATCTGGTGCGTGCAGCCTCCTGTCTCGAAGTGGTCATGAATGAGATGGGCTACACTACACAGGTAAGGCTGAGCTGCAGGAGTGTCAAGAGGTCATCTGTCACAGGGGGGTCAATGTAGGTGTCAGGGGGGGTCAGTGTATGTGTCAGGGGGGTCAATGTATGTGTCGGGGGATCAATGTATGTGTCAGGGGGGATCAATGTATGTGTCAGGGGGGATCAATGTATGTGTCAGGGCGGTCAATGTATGTGTCAGGCGGGTCAATGTATGTGCCAGGGGCAGTCAATGTATGTGTCAAGGGGGGTCAATGTATGTGTCAGGGGGTCAGTGTATGTGTCAGGGGGATCAATGTATGTGTCAGGGGGGTTAGTGTATGTGTCAGGGGGGTCAGTGTATGTATCAGGGGTGGTCAGTGTAGGTGTCAGGGGGATCAATGTAGGTGTCAGGGGGGTCAGTGTAGTGGTCTGGTAGGTCAGTGTAGGGGGCAAGTAGGTCAGTGTAATGGTCAGGTAGGTAAGTTTAGTGGTCAGCATGGATGGGCACTGGTGAGCCAGGCAGCAATCAGCAAGTGAGCCTCCCCTCCCCCCAAGCAGTCAATCCCCCCCCCGCCGCCACCGGGCTTGGACTTCGGGCTGAAACCCCTGGTCTTTTTCCCACCTAGCAACGCCCCTGTCCTGAAGTCAAGTGGGCATCTCATAATCTCCCATCCCTATCCAAGTTATTATCCCTCAAAAAACAGTCACGGACTGTTCTCTGCCTCAAGTATGCCTGTGAAAATTTGGTGTGCCTGGTTGTGCAGGGTGGGGGATCCCAGTTACTTGCGGCTCCTAAGGGGGTGCGCTAAACTTACTTGGCCTAGCACCTGTTTGTGGAATTTTCCCTTTGCTCCCTGGAGAATCCTCACCTCTGAAATACTTTTGACAGTGCTGGATGCCTGTGTGTCCTGTAGTGACATAGGGACAGACTGGAGAAAACACAGAGCATGGTGGCGTAGCTGACTTCCAACACTCCAGGAAATGTTTCAGATAGGAAGCTCCTCCAGGCAGTGTAGAGTAGAGCGTAGAGTTAAAAGAAGTTAAAAGAGTTAACATTCCACAAACAGGTGCCAGGTCAGATAAATATTAAGAGGCTGAATTATTAAAGAAATTGACAATTTTCACACTATAAATTAGTTAATTCAAAGTGGCTGTAAGAGGGGCATGGCCAAGCGCATGGAGAGATAGGACGCTTCCTTCCTCGGCTCTCGCACACACCAGGCATCCACCGACCCCTGACGTCCCTACAATAGCCCTACAGGTCTGTAATGGGGAGGAAAGGGGGGGGGGGAGTCACAAGACCCCTGATCAGAGTAAGGAAGGGGAGATCGGCTGCTTTTTCACCAGTTTAGGGTCGAGTCAGTGCGCCCCCCCATCCAAGATGGCGCTGTCCCGTTCCTCAGGCTTCCATGCGGCCTCGCAGCACTCAGCTCACAGCTCTCATCTCCCCACATGAGGACCAGACAATGCACCCGATCCCCTCTAGAGTAAGAATACGGCTTGGTCCGCTCAGGCTGCCCTTCTCCTGACACACAACGCTTCTATGTTAGCTGGGACATGGAAGCTTACATTAAGGCCTTGCCAACCAGGCACGATTTTGAAGCCTGTGTCAAGTGGCTTGAGCACTAATACAAGCATGAGATGGCAGAACTGCGCAGAGATTTCACTAACAGGCTAGAAGAGGTTGAGCACACAGTGGAGGACACCCCAGAGATGTCATCTGCAAGGTGCACTTTTACGCTATTAAAGCCGACATCATGCAAGCAGCTCACACGCAAGACGCTGTTTATTTCAATGGCACTCAAGTCACACTACGCCCAAACTTCTCTAAGCCGACTCTGGACATGCGACGGGCTCTGAAGCCACTAACAGGCGCCCTACATGCTAAGCAAATTAAGTACTGCTGGGGCTTCCAGTTTCATCTTTTTGCATCACATGACAGGAAATCTACAACACTTCGCACTCTGGGAGATCTCCCAAACTTCCTTTGTACTTTTGAACTTCCGCAAATCGCTATCCCTGAATGGCCATTACACACTGCCACCCCGGGCCTTCCTATCACCACAGGCTGGCAACAGTGATCCAAGAAAAATAAATGCACCAGATCTGAAGCCTCTAAATTATCAGCTGTCTGAGAGATTAACTCACATGCCTTGACCAATATTTTTTCAGGTTCCAGACCTGTACGGTCCCCTCTGTTCATAGTTATGTTGGGACGATGCTAACCTTCCTTTTATTCCCCCCACACAGGTTGTTTTATAACGATAAGACTCTCCCCTTGTTAGACGCTGCTTCTTCATTCCCAGTTGCATCCCCCCCCCCCCCCACAGCATTACATACATACATGTAGCGTTGGTAATGAGCCTTGTATATCAGAAATGTTTACTTGTAAGTTACCAGACCCTTGTATTTTCTTTACACAGCTACCAGGGCTCTGAGCTGTAATTTACCTATAAAATGTTCTTTATTGTTACCTGGTGTGTGTGGGCCCCACTGTGTGCTGACCATGATCCCCACATTAGGGTTTTCAGTGCCCATAGTGGCCTTAGCTTACATGTTGGTTACACAATCTTTAGTTTGGCCATTGAGGTCTTGGTTACACACCTATCTTTCTTTCTGTCTTTCTTCTTTACCTCCCTCTTCTACTTTCTACTTTATCACCACTAGAGGCCGCTCTTTCCACCGAAATTACCTCCCCATTCCCCTCATTGAGACAGCAAGCTCCTATCCTATCTCCATTATTCTTAAACCCATGTCATCTCCCAAATGGCTCCACAAATTTCCCTACAGGTTTCCTCTCTAAATTCCAGAGGTTTTAACATTCCAGAGAAAAGGAGGCAAATACTATACCATTTTCACAAACTCCGCACCCAAATCCTCCTTCTTCAAGAAACCCATTTTAGATCCAATGCTGTCCCGCTCCTCCTCCACAAGCACTATCCTATATGGTTTCACAGAAACAACCCCTCTACAAAATCTAAGGGGTTCTCTATTGCCTTTCATGCTTCCTTCACCCCAGATGTTCTTGACTCGGTCATTGACCCGCTAAGTAGGTATATTCTTCTGAAACTGTCATATATGCAATCAATTTTTACTATAGTTAACGTGTATTCTCCCAACCAGGATCAACAGCGGTTCCTCTCCTCAGTGACGTCCCATCTAAAACGGTTTGGCGCCGTCAACGTGATCCTAGGGGGTGACCTCAATGCTGCCTTGATACCACGCTTGGACTCATCTACAGGTAAGTCCTCTGTGTCCCCGGCTTCCCTGACCAAAATGAATTTGCTCTTTTCTGAGCTGTCGCTGGTAGATGTGTGGCGAGTGTTAAACCCCTCAAATAGGGACTACACATACTACTCCCCCGCACATTCCTCATATAGCTGCATTGATTACATTCTGATCTTACAATCACTCCTTGACTATTCCCCAGTAACATCAATAGGCCTGAAGCTCTGGTCTGACTACACCTCAATCCGCATGAGTCTCGAACAAATTCCCATACACAAGAAAAGATTCTCATGGAGGCGGAACAACAATTTATTGTCTGATTCGGTCTGTTTCCAAGATATTATAAATACCATTAGAGACTTTGTCAAGGACCATGCTCATAACGACACCAACCCCCTAACTAAGTGGGACGCACTTAAATGCGTTCTCAGGGGCAAATTTATTCAACATGGCTCCCGACTCAAACGGGCACGTACGTCCGACATCTTGCACCTTTTAGCCAAAATAACATCCCTGGAAGGCTCCCATAAATGCTCTCTAGACCCCACGACGCTACTTGACCTATCCAATACCCGGAGGTACTTACTACGAATCCTCACAGAACATTCCCTAGTGGCGAGAGATAAGGGACGATTTACCCATTATTATTTACCCAAACTCTCCCTGTATGCGGATGACCTTCTCCTATATGTAACCCAACCTCACATCAGCATTCCCTCCATACTGTCCGAGATCCACAGGTTTGGTCTATTCAGCAACTATAAACTAAATCTCTCCAAAACGGAAGCCCTGAACCTCTCCCTGCCACAACCCACTCTCCCCTCACCCCAGACCAGTTTTTCGTTTCAGTGGCAATCCAAATCAATCTCCTACTTAGGCACCGCAATCCTATCATATACCGGATGTATATGCCCTGAACTTTAGTCCACTGCCTACAAAACTTAGACGCCTCACAGAGAGCAGGTTTGATCACCCTGTATCATGGTTCGGACACATGAACGTCTTAAAAATGGACATACTTTCCAAACTGCTTTACTTATTTCAGGCCTTACCGATAACACTACCGTCTGCATTTTTCCGCACCGTCCGTTACATGGCCATTCGTTTTGTCTGGCATGGGAACCATCCTAGACTAAAACATAAACTCCTATGCTCTTCAAAAACTAATGGCGGGGTAAGCTTACCAGACTTTGAGCTCTATCATACCTCAACAGTAGTCTCCCGCATCCTAGAATGGTTCCCCCGCTCGCTGACCAAAGCCTCCACTTCGGTGGAGCAGGACATGTCCCCGGTCGACCTTCATGCCTTGTTATTGGGCTACGACCTGGCCCACAAATCTCTACCAACTTTATCCCCTCTAACAATTGACACACTGCACATTTGGTACCGTAGGAGAGACAGATACTCGTTGTCCACTGAACTGAGCCCACTTACTCCCTTATTCGACAACCCGGCCCTACCAGAGGGCAGAGACTGCCCCAACCATAGACACGTACAATAGATCCTCATGGCCCACAGTGAAACAATTCGTTCATAGCAATCATGGATCATATGTGGCGAACTGGACTACCTCAACTTCCAACATAAATTTGTTAACGCAACTCCATTTATCCTCCTACTGCAAACTACTACATGACTGAAAACAAATACATAGACCTTTAACGGACATTGAACAATTATGCACACCCTCCAAAGTCCCTTGCCACACTTTATCAATGATTTATAGACTGATCCTTGACCATACACATGGTATCCTACCTAAGTTTACCAAGATTTGGTCAGGGGTGCTGGGGATAGACATATCTGATGAGGAATGGCACAAAACCTTTCTATTCACTCACAAGTCATCTATCTCAAGCTACACCCAGGAAAAAAATTACAAGCTGTTATCCAGGTGGTATAAAGTCCCAACCAATATTAAGGTCATTAAGGTTAAGGTTCCCCTCTGCCACCGACGCCTGCTGGAGATGTCACTCGGAGAAAGGCACCTATCTCAATACTTGGTGGGAATGCACAGGGATTTGCCCGTTCTGGTTACAGATTTTTCAATTTTTCACCGAAATATATGATGAGCCATTAACACCTTCCCCCTCCATTGCCCTTTTATCCCTACTCCCCGGCTCAATAAAATCCCAGAAGGCCAGCGTTTTGAAATTCTTTCTCAGTGTAGGTAGGCAATTAATTCCTAGAACTTAGAGTGGGTAAGTGAGATCAACGATATCATGCTTATGGAGGAGATGCAGGCCAAAGTCCTGGATAAATGGGACGAATTCTCTACTACCTGGAGCATCTAGAGGCATTACTCCGCATCAGAGAAATTGAAATATAGAATCTCTTCGACAAGAACCCCCCGTGACCCCCACCAAAACGTTTAGAAACCCTGCTCGTGCCTTCCCAATTTAAAGCCCCCCTTGAACAGTGATTGCTGCCTCTCCCCCCCCTTTTTTTTCTAAATACTCTTTTCTTCTTTTTTTATGTCCTTCCCTCTTCCTTACTATCTATCTCTTTCTTATCTATACCTTTACCTCGGATGAACGTTATTTCCTTTTGGAACTACCAGTGTTCTAGTTCCTTACACATCTGTACTACTCAATCCCATTCAAAATTGTCATAAATGTATACCTCTATTTGTACACCCAGAAGTCCTGGATTCTTTTATCCACATGCTTCCCTAACATTGTGTTGATGACAAAACTTATACTAGCGTAAATGACAATTAATGCTGTGCCCCCAGCCCATAAGACACAGTCTGCTCCCAATGGGGCGTCCAGGCTGGCGGGAGCCGCCTATGGAACGCAATAAGATCTATACACTGAAATGGTACTGACTTGTCTCTCATTGTTGACAATTATACCACCCAAATTCATTATGCCAGTGTGCCTACTGGTTCGCACCTTGTTACATCTTTGTTTATTCTGTTTTGATAAGAAATAAAACCTATTGAACATAAAGTGGTTGTAAACCTCAGACATGAAATATAAACAAAGCATATCCCTCTATAGCAGTAATGGCGAACCTTGGCACCCCAGATGTTTTGGAACTAGATTTCCTATGATGCTCAACTACACTGCGGAATGCATGAGCATCATGGGCAATGTAGTTCCAAAACATCTGGGGTGCCAAGGTTTTCCATCACTGCTCTATAGTATGTACTATCAATCCAGAGCACTGTCATTTCTGTCAGCTGCCCCGTTCCTCTTCTATCTGCATGAGTCACTTCTGATAAGTTTTCCTGACACCAAAAGAAAAAAGGTGACATGGAGGGGATCTCCAGTACACAGCCTGTGATTGACAGCCTCAGCTCTGTTCCTGTATGCTGTGTTAAGAGGGGTGTATACTTTCCCTCCAATCAGCTCTCACAGCTATCCTTGCTGAGCTCTGCGGAGTGTAATTTCAGCTCTCTGTCCCCTGTTTTCTGACAGCTTAGACAAGCTTTATAAATTCTGCACTTCAATGGATATAAAGAAGAGAAAACTTCAGATAAACAGGTACAACTTATGTAGGAGGATCTGTTTAATCTCTGTCTATCACCTGAGGCCAATCACTGGGTATATTTAAGGGTTTACAACCAGTTTAATTTAAAATGTATTTCATTTTAAAATTAATTAAATTATCCAACTGTGTAAAATTTCTATTTACCTTGAATATCCAATGGTGTGCAGATGAAATAAGTAAACATGAATTTGCTTTTCACATAATAATTGAAAATAACTGAATATTTTTACAATTTATGGTACTCAAAATCTCATCTCTTGCAGGTGCTGGTTGTCTTAATTTTTAATCGCCAGTGACAGGGTCACATTAAGTATTTTCTGCGTGGAACTGACCTGAAACAAATATACAGGTCAGGAGTTCTAATCTGCATGCTTGTTCCAGGTCATTGATTTAGAAAATACTAAAGATAGGGACAGCCATTCAAGTAGCATTTTTAGGATTAGGGCAGCAATGGCAAACTTTGATTTTGTCATTTAAAGGATAAGTTCACCTTTGTTCATGTAGCGCCCTGGGGTTTATTAGTCAGGGAGCTCCTCACCAAATTCCTTGTCAGGAGTAGCTACTGTAGATAGTTGTTAGAGATCCACTGATTTCTCCCTAAGTTTGGCCTTGTTGTACTTTTCTCTTCTGCCACTAGGTGGCCTGGGCACTTGGTGACATTAGATGTGATAAGGACATTTCAAGTTCAAGTTAAGGGTATATGGGATATCTCAGCCAATGGGCAGGGGTTTTCTTGAATCCCTTAGCCTGCTGGGAGAACCTATATATTCGGGTGGAGTCAGGTGATCTATGTTCTGTGCCACCTGGACTGCTGTCTGGGTGGACATGTGTCGTACGCCCTGGGCTGCTAGGCCAGAGATTGGGTCTATCCCGAGGGCATCTGGCTGTGTCAGGGCCTATTCAAAAGTAAGAGGACAGCGCAGGGTTGGGGCTGCGGCTTGCAGTCCAACCAAAAGTGACGGTTCTGCCGGACGGAGAACCTGTCATGGTCGGAGGTAGAAGGGAAGCTGTCACCACTAAGGGACCAATCACCTTTACCAGGGACCACAGTGAGTAACTGAAGCAAGTACCGGAGCAACATTCTCACCGAATGGGCACAGTGAAGAATCGGGAAACTTCAGGAAGTGATCAAGTCAGGGACCCAACCAGCGGAGGTGACGCTTGCAGAGCAGCCTTGTGTGTCAAGCCAGGGACCGAGCCGGTTAGCAGGGGTGAAGCTTGAGGAGTATCTGGAGTGCCAAGCTAGGGACCCAGCAGGGAAGCGTAGGTGACGCTTGAAGGAGATACCACCGCAAATGCCTTGAGGAGCTCACGGGATTCAGAGTCAGTGAATTAGAGAGTCCAGTGAGAGACCTAGGAGCTCAAGGGGCTGAAGAACTACCAGTAGACGTTGTAGTGAAGCTGAAGAAGTAAAGGATTTTTTTTTTCCCCATTCATACTTACCTAGGTGGATGCATCATCGGTTCGATCCACGCTGAGAACCGAGCGATCGAACACAGCCGATCGCTCGGTTTTCAGAGCTCCGTGAGCGGTGGAGGGGGCGGCGGAGGTGGTCGGTTCAGTCTCTCAGCGGCTCGCTGAGAGGCTGAGATGGGTGTCAGTCCAGGCACCTGGCGGATCCAGACTCCTGGAATGAAATTGGTGTCTGAAGTCCGCTCTCTGCTGAAAACGGGTCACAGGAGTGCAAAACGAACTGTACTCCTGTGATCCATAGGAGAAGTACAGCAAAATGAGCTTTGGCTGGGCTTCTCCTTTAATACTATATTGGTTCATAGGGGAGCTGGAATTTAGAATAAAAAAAGTGAACAAAGGTGAACTTACCCTTAATTCTTTAATGCTATTGCAGAATATATCAACCATCCATTAGTTGTCTCATAAACCGATTTGCTGATTATGAACATAAGGTATCATGTAATTTCTTGTATCTAAATGTATGAATGTAGCTAACTACAAGTAGTTAAACAGAAAACTAGAGAGCATGCATGCATGGAAGTGTTATATAATGTATATGATGTACACAAGGTCAATCTTCAATATAAAGTCTATATAAAAATTGCATTATACATATAATAAAAAACATGTTCTTCTTTCCACCAGTTCAGCTACATAAGCATGCAGAGGTGTGAAAGCATTGGTACTATATATTATTGTAAGCTAACAAAAGTGAATGTAATGATTACATTAAAGAGCTACATTGTATACATCAGAGAAAATAGGACATGAATAGGATTATTTATAATGACAGTAGAGGAATAGTGATGAAATATGGGACTTGTATAATAAAAGATATATATTTCACTGCAGCTGTATGCACACCAATCATGCAATTATAGTTAACACCTATTCCTATTCTTTTCAATTTCTCTGCATATAATTGGGTATTCATTTTGAGAACAGGTTTACTTTGCAAATTGAACAAATGTACTCTGTCAATAGGTGATTGTCAAGTGCAGCAAAAAAACAGATATATTTATTAAAGCAGAACTCTAATTAATGTCATTCAGATTGAAAGCCTGATTTACACATAAGCTGAGGCCTGTTTGTTTTTGTGGCTGGAGCCGCCAGGTGCTGCTAGCAGGAAGCTCATGTAAGTCTATAGGGACGCAGCAGCTGCATGGACACAGCTACCCATCCTAATTCTGCAGGCATGCAGGTGAGCGCCCTGAACGTACACAGTATTGCCCCGTACACATGGTCGGACATTGATTGGACATTCCGACAACAAAATCCTAGGATTTTTTCCGACGGATGTTGGCTCAAACTTGTCTTGCATACACACGGTCACACAAAGTTGTCGGAAAATCCGATCGTTCTGCACGCGGTGGCGTAAAACACGTACGTCGGGACTATAAACGGGGCAGTAGCCAATAGCTTTCATCTCTTTATTTATTCTGAGCATGCATGGCACTTTGTGCGTCGGATTTGTGTACACACGATCGGAAATTCCGACAACGGATTTCGTTGTCGGAAAATTTTATAACCTGCTCTCAAACTTTGTGTGTCGGAAAATCCGATGGAAAATGTGTGATGGAGAATACACACGGTCGGAATTTCCGACAACAAGGTCCTATCACACATTTTCTGTCGGAAAATCCGACCGTGTGTACGGGGCATAAGTGTTTGGGGCTGCTCACCCACACGCCGGTCAAATTATGATGTGTTGCTGTGTCCATGCAGCCGCTGAGTCCCCATAGACACTGTGCCAGTTCACACTGATGCAAATTTGTTGCGTTACAAACAGCCTAGATTTGCATGTCATCCAAAATCCCATTATGTTCAATGACAGTCCTTCACATCTATGTGTTGCGTTTGCAATGTGGCAGCAAAAAGGGTCCTATGCAAGTTTACTGCTTTGCGGTGTGATTTTCCTCTCCATAGGCATTATTGGAAACCGACATGAAATCGCATCTTGTGTTCAGATGCGTGCGAATACTGCTTTTTCTATGTAGATTTTTACGTATCTCCCCCCCTCGCAGAATTTGCAGCTTTGCCCAATCCCATCAGAAATCGCATTAAATTCAAATTACAATTGCACTGTCTTTAGCACAAATTGCAATGCAATATCGCACTGAACTCAGGCAAAAATCCACATGAGAATCGCATCCATTCGCATCGCCCAGACTAAGGCCTGGTTCACATCTATGCATTTTTTGGTGCTTTTTGCAGATATGCACTGCAGTTCATTTACCATGGTTTCCTATGGGACATGTTCACATTTATGTTTTTTTCAGGCACTGCGTTTTTGGAAAGGGTCAGGGACTTCTTTAAATGCATAGCAGAGATTTTTTAAATTTTTTTGGTTTAAAAGACTTTAATGGAGACGCTGCAGAAAAGCATGTAGTGCGATTTTACCACAATTTAGCATTTTTTTAATCTGCCCAACAACAAAGTGGCCAAAAAAACTCCATAAAAAATGCATATTGCTGCAAAATCATGGTAAAATCGTTTACGCAAAAAAAACGCAAGACGCACAGCAAAAAGCACTGCAGAAACAATCAAAAGCAAACTGCATAGGTGTGAACTGAGCCTGACATGGGCACCTGCAAGCTCCAGCCACATAAACAAACAGGCCACTCATAGCTTATGGGCCTCATCCTCCATGTAAACAAGGCTGTTAAGTGGCAGAGAGGAAATAGTGGGGGGACAGCTTTGGATTGCAGTAAAGCTGTTAATTTGTTTTCCTTTAAATTAGTTTACTTTTGAACTACAATTCTGTTTTCGATGTTCGGTAGATGCTGGAGAGTCAAAATACCTAATTTTCCCAATATTTTTTGTGAGATCTCTTCTCATAAGAGATCTCACAAAAAAGCTGTGATGAAGGGGTATCACACATATAAAATATTGCATCTCAATGTTCCTGTCTTTTTTGTCGTATGATGGAGATCAGACTATAATTTATAACAAATAGTTTCTTCATTTGTCTAGCTTCAGTGTCCCAGTGTTACATGTTGTGATCATACCCGGCCAGAGTTTTGTGAACATGTTCGAACTACTACCATAGGACATGCTTCTTGGGTGTTAGGTATATTTAATTAAAAGAAAAAAGAAAAAACAACTTTGTAACATACCAGCAATGCATGAATTAGAAAATGTATACAGCTCATAGCTAAAAGAATCAGTGCAAATAAACACATCTTATGAGTTAAACGCCCACAATGTAGATACTTACTTTGAATGTCTAGGGAGCGCTGAAGAACTCGGCTGTGAGTCTCTGGGATGGCCAAGCACAGGAGCAGCAAACAGGAAATTGAGGCACATACCAGTTTCATTCTACGTCTCTTCTACCCAATGACTGTAGGTGAAGTGCACCGTCAGGCAGCCTATAAGGAGAGGATTGTGTGAGAGAGACATCAATTTCTTTCAGAATTGAGTAGCTTGCCCAAATCCTTTTATGTTAGTGGTTACTTAAAGCTTAGCAACGATTTCCTTGTTTTCCTTGCACTTTTACATTTTGGCCAATAAAAACCTTTTATATCTGTACACATACATTCACATTTTGGCCAAGAAATACTTTCAGTAGATGTGCACCTACAACATTTTAAGATGTATTTAATAAACGCGGTAAAGTATAGGCCAGTAGTCACTAGGAGCAATGTACATTAAAGTGAATGTAAAGACAAATACTGGAGATACGAATTTTGGAGACACTAGGGACTTTCATGGTACCACTATAATAACAACACTGCATATAATTTAAAATCATATTTTATTACAAAGATCTATAAAATCATCAATACCTTAATCAAACAAAAACAGACAACTATTAAAGAGAAACTAACTTCTTAAAAAATGGTCTTTTTAAAATAATGCCCGGCTAGAAATTTACAGACAAAATTTTGTGGGAATTTCCCTTTATTTCCTGTCCCAGAGACACAAAAAGAGGCTAGATGATTTCTCCCAAAGGTAGTTGTCCTTGGAACAGGTGTCCTCTTGGAAAATGTCACCTTACCTCTTGTCCTGAGGGACAACTTTAAATGTTTTTGCTTTCCCTTCATGTTCCTTCTCAGTTGCCATAGTACCAGTACCAGTACAAATTCAGGGGAATCGTCCCAATGGAAACATAGAAAGCAAGAAAAACACGACAGAGGGTCTAACCCTTCGTCAGTATATACAAAATGGGGAAAACATTTTTTTTTTCTACATTTTACCTATTACAATTAATCAGAATTTGCTTTACTGAAATCATACCAGTGCTTATTGGATTCTGATTGCTACGGTTCCTGTACTTTGCATTGATTGCTTTGTTCCTTATAGAAGGGCTAGCCTTAATTTTTTTTTGTAATGATTGTTCTTTAAAAATCGTTTATATTGAACAAACTAAAATCCTGTAAGTATTTTGTGTTGAGTTATATTGCATTATTAGTTTCTAAAAAAGTCTGTAATTCAACCAATCCACATCAGCATGAATCTAAATCCAAATTATGTTGAATTAAGGATGTATCCTTGTAGTTTGTTCAGCTATCACACCAGACTTTTAAAAGGTCTGTCCACCCAACAGTGTTTTCCATGTGTTGTACAAGCTGGATAACTGAGCTCTCTTATGAACTGGTGTAGCTCAGAATTCTCTGCCTAAAGCTGGATACACACAATACAACTTTTGTTGTCCGACTTCTATTAAATTTACCTTAACCTATGTAGTGCAAGGGCATGCCTGATTGCATAATAATTGAAAGTGTTTAGGTCTGACCTAATATTATATGGTTTTGGTAAATCTAAAGGAAAAAATCTAAAGGAAATTGTATAGCGTGTATCCAGCTTAGAGTCACACTCCTTCTGTTAAATTTTCCATGCACAATTAACATAAATTACAAAAATAAGAGAGTGAACCCTCATGTAATGGTCATGTTAGGTGGACAGAACCTGAAACTCAAGTTCAGAAATGAAAGAGACAGAAGATCCCAATGGGTTATTCAGCTTTTACATTTATCTTACTGCTTTTAGAAGCTTGGAAAGTATAAATTGTGTAGAACTTTGCAAAGTGCAATCATATTAAAAAATGCTAGCACATTCCAGCATGTAGAAAATATATATATGTGGCTTATTCTTTTATCCTGGAATACAATATCCTAAAATGTATATAGACAATACTTAGTAATATGCTATATATGATTTTCGCTGGTTTGAAAACATTTTATAAACAGCTTACACAGCAGGTAGCTGTTCAATGTTTGTGGAACTACAAATTTTTAATTTGTGCTAGCCTGGTAACCAGAGATACCATTACATTAATTAAAGAGTTATCATCACTACTTAATATTATGTATGTAGGTATTTTATATAGGTAGAAAGTGTGGGATACTATTATAGAATTTACACTGCATAGCATTCACATTTGCAATGGAACTAACTGCTGCCTATTGTGCTATCTCATTATCAATGAGAGTCTTTATGAAGGTTTTCCTAAACGTCCTCAACTGCAATGCTGAGGAATATGTCAGCTGCTTTAAAGCAAATGTTTCTTCCAACAACACCAATTTGATCTCAGTTACGTTCAAATCTGATAATAACACGTTTACATCTGTAAATAATAAATTCAATTGCCATTTAGATTTAATTGGTAATTACATGGTGCTAACTGAATAAGTAGTAACAATGCATCACTAGTATGTGGCCAGCTAAAACAAAAAAAATATATATTATGAATTACCCATAGGAGTTCTAAGTATTTTCCTTCTCAGCACAGTACTCCTTGTGCCACATTGATGAATAGGTAAAACAGGTAAAATAAATAGTAAAGCCAACAGGCAAAGTGAGGCCCTCTTACAGCGGTAGGAGCAGTTGGGTGGAACTTGGAATTCTTTTGCCAAAATGTCGCTGTTGCTGACCCTAATACATCTACAAAGATAGTGGGGGAAATGTATAAAAGCTGGAACAGACGGAATATGGAGCAGCTGTACATGGCAACCAATCAGCTTCTATCTTCAGCTTGTTCAGTTAAGCTTTCAAAATAAAAGATCAAACTAATTGGTTGCCGTGCAGAGCTGCTCCAGATTTTGTCTTTTCCGGTTTTGATTAATTCCCTTTACTGAGTCCACCTGATAGCATGTACCTAATACTGACATATTAACTTTCAGTGAGGGAATAACTCTTTGCCCATGACTTCCTAGTTTACTTTAATATGTAATATGATTAACTGATGCCCATAAATTATAATTATCAGCCAAATATTAATAAGAAAAATTAATGGTTTACTGGTAAATGTTACCAAAATTTGTAATAGAAAGTCTACCAATTATGTGTAAGCAGTTGAATTTTCTATATAGATCTCAGTCATCTATTTATGTAACTCTAAATAAATGTATCACAACTAGATGAAAAAAATTAAATTCCTAATATTGGCATTTGTTTGGATCAATCAATAATGTTACATCTTTTATACATTTTAAGAACTTTATCAGTAGACGAAGTTTAGTGAGCATTGCTGAGAGACTCAAAGAAGGTTTGAATCCTTATTTTGCATTTGTTGAGGGGATTAGTTGTAAAGCTGTCCAAGTAGGAAAACTGCATCAAACTCTTTCTTAACTCTTTTCTACCCTCCTGTAGAAAATGCACATAAAAATAAGGAATCATTTGTACCCACTAGCCTGCATAAAAAGTAAACGCCGTGTTTCTACAATTGTTTTGAAAGCAAGACATTAATAATTGCTGTTAGAAATGTACCTTCACAATATATTAAAAACTGTAACCATATCACTACCCAGATATATCGAAACCCCAATATTTAGCCATAATACTCACAATTTTTCCTGGTAGGGGACTGTCTCACCCCAGCTGTTCACCTCTGCTGATCCCCCTCTCAGTCTGGATATATGAGTTATCTGAGGCCTGACGTCAGAAGCAGCCCACATCCTCCACAACCTGCCTAACTCCTGAATCCATTATGTTAATTTCTTTGGAGCAGAAGCTTTTAATGACTCACATGTGACTTATCTTTTCAAGTTCCATTTACTTCTTAATAAAGAAAGGGAAAGGCCAGGTCTTTTCTCAACCTTTATATTAACGTGCATTTGAAATGTACGTTATACCTCCTTATGAGTTCATTTGCACGTACATTGATTATATTTCTCTATCTCCCCCTGCCAATGTTTCTTCATGAAGTGCACTTGAAGACCAACATGGTGCTGTTGCAGTTATGGAGTAAATTATGCGAGGAGGTGCCAAGAAAATGTAGAAGCAGAAAATTGTAAACTCAACTGGAGTCATATTGTTACTAACTAGGAATTTGCACACGTACGCACTTTTATTTTATAAAGAGATGTGTTACTTATCCAAAATTTAAAGAAATAGTTTAAAAAGCATTTATGGTTGAAGCAAAAGTCTAGTTAAAAAAGCAACTCAAGATACAACACTTACCTTCAGTCCACAGCTGTCCTGCACTACCTCTTTTACTCAAGATGTCCTTTGCTTTCTTTGTTGAATGATGACCAGCATCATTCAACTCACTTCCTTGGGAACTCAGGTGACTAGCATTTAAACCATCCTTCACATGTGGATGAAGAGAAAACCGATTCTAGAGATGTGACAAAAAGTGACTGCCAAGTTGTTAACAGAGTAGCATAGGCCTGAAGGTAAAAGCTCTGATTGTAGACTGAAGCATCCTTAGGATGAAACTAAGCTTTAGGACCATGCATTTAGGCCAGTCATCAATGGTCTGGCAGACTGCCCTAGAAGCAACACAGAATGCATGGAGGGGTCTACCAAAGAAAAGAGAGCTTTAATGAGGGCCTCTAACATCTTGACTACCATGTCTTTGACTATGGTATTTTCATCCTTGGGAACCATCAGAGTCTGTTAACCATTACCGGACATTTTCACCCCCTGACTGCTCATGCCATTTTTACGTTTTCAGCGCTGTCACATTTAGAATGACAATTACTCAGTCCAGAAATACTGTACCCAAAGGTAATTTTTATCATTTTTGAGACAGCTTTGTTTTGGTGATATTTAATCACCACTTTTATTTATTTTTTTTTTATTTTTGCTATATAAATGAGAAAATACCAAAAATCAAACACATTTTGTTAGGTTTTGTTATATAATTTGGCAAATAAATAATATTTCTTTATAAAGGTAGGCCAACATATATTCTGCTACATTTCTTTAGTAAAAATACCCAAAATCAGTGTATATCATTTAGTCTGTGTAATAGTTATAGAGTCTACAAACTGTTAAATATATATGTGTATATATATATATATATATATATATATTTGAAAATTGATCTATCCTGATGTACTGATTGCCTATCTCATTTCTTGAAGTCCTAAAATGGCAGGACAGTACAAATATCACCCAAATTATTCTTTTTGGAAAGTAGACAGCCCCATGTATTTAGTAAGAGGCATGATGAGTTTTTGAAGTTGTAATTTTTTTTGTCACAATTTTTTGGAAAATGAACAAAATTTGTTTTTTTCACAAAGTTGGAATTTTAACAAGTTATTTCTCATACACAGCATAGGAGCCCTGGAGCACCAGAACAGGTGAAACACTCTCAAAATGATCATATTTTGGAAAGCAAACACTCCAATGTATTTTCCAAGGGGCATATTGATTCTTTTGAGCGTGTCATTTTTTGCCATAAGTTTTTGGAAAATGCAGGAAAGAACATAAACATGTATTTATTTACACAAAGTTGTCAATTAATAAGATATTTCTAACACACATCATAGGCATACTTAGAATTACACACCAAAACACATTATGCTACTCCTCCTGAATATGAGGATACCACATATGTGAGACTTTTTCGCAGAGAAGCCACACAGAGGTGCCCAAAATCCAAGGAGCACCTTCAGGCTTTCTAGGGGCATAAATTATGCATCTAATTTCTTGACTGCCTATCACATTTCTGGGGGCACTGGAGCACCAGAACAGTGAAAACCCCCATAAAATGACCAAATTTTGGAAAACAAACACCCCAAGGTTTTTTCTAAGAGGTATAGTGAGTCTTTTGAAGACTTCATTTTTTTGCCACAAGTTTTTGGAAAATGCTGATTTTTTTTTTACACAAAGTTGTCAATTTAATAAGATATTTCTGACATACAGCATGTGCATACTTAGAATTAGAACCCAAAACACATTCTGCTGTACCACATGTGTGAGACGTTTTCAGTACCTGAACTGATTAACTGATTATGTACCAGCCATTGTATCTTGTGTATCACACAAATCATTAAATTGTATCAAAACCAATGTACTGTAATGGTCACCTCTATATGGGTGATCTGGGTATATAGCTTAGTGTAGCATCACCTATAACAGACATTGTTCCTATAAGCAAAGCAAGCCTAGCCTACTGGTATGTGGCTGCTCTCAGAAATGCCATGTTCATTGGCCAGGAAGTACAGGAGGGTAAATAAATGAAGAACAAAAGAGTTCCTGTAGCTCCAGGAGTGCAGTTGTCTGCAGGGGATGGCTGGGACTGGTGCCTGATCAGTTAGACATGCAGATAGGTCAGTTCACGTGCAGGCAGGGACATGGTCAGCATACAAGCAAAGAATCGGTCCAGGCAACAGGCAGAAATGTGGTCAATAAACAGGCAAATCAGGAACACCGATTTTAGCTACAATGGTCTGGCAACACTGTGGCTGGTGTGGAGATGATCAGAGAACCAAGACTGGCTTCATTATTAGGGCTCATTCACACATGAGGTTGGGGTGGTAAAACCTTGTGGTTGAGCTGCAGTTACCACCCTCATCCGCTACCCTCTTTAGCTGCAGAGGCAGCGGATAGGGATGCACATCTGTCATAGCTGTGATTCTTTTCTTTGCAGCTGTGGAAGGATTTATATCCCCTGTACGCCCACTGATCCTGACCCATTCAAGTGGATAGGGGTTTCTTGTGCAGGGTCCAGAGGGTTAAAGCAGGTAGTGAGGAGGAGAAACAATGCCTCCTCACTACCTGTCAAATGCTCTCTGAAGAGCGATTCGAACATGGGTGGCTTATGGTGACACAATAACTGCTGTGGCAGTGATCAGTGACACCACAATGACAGATCAGGATTTTAGTTTCAAACTATGATTGCTTGTAACATTGATAATCACTGTAAAAGCAAATCATTTTAACTGTCCTGAATTTCTTACATTCATGACTCATTGTTTACTATTGGAATTGCTGTGATTTGCTATAGCTATCACATGGTACAGGGCAACTGTGATTGGCCTTGTACCATGTGATCACTGTGCCAAATCACAGGGATCACAATAGTGAGCAATGCTGTTATGAACGAAAGCCATTCATGACAGTTGTTTATTTGTGAGCATGCAATAACTAGACATGTGCACAGCTGAAAAATATGTTCATTTTCGTTTCATTTGTTTTTTGTTTTTTTCGTCTTTCGGGTCATTCGTTATAATCAAGATTCATTATTTCGAATAAATTTGTAACTTTGGAAAATCCCAGGCCGCTATGTTGAATCAGTTGTCTGTCCCTTCCCCCTGTGCTCCTCTGGTCCCCCCCATGCTCCTCTGGTACCCCCTGCTCCTCTGTTCCCCCCTGCTCCTCTCTTATCCCCTTCTCCTCTGGTTACCCGCTTGCTCCTCTGGTCCCCCCTGTGCTTCTCTGGTCCCCCGTGCTCCTCTTGTCCCCCCGTGCTCCTCTGGTCCCTGCTGTGCTCCACTGGTTCCCCCCTTGCTCCTCTGGTCCCCCGTGTTTCTCTGGTATCCCGTGCTCCTCTGGTCCCCCCAAACTCCTCTGGTCCCTCCTGTGCTTCTCTGTGCTCCTCCCGTGCTCCTCAGATCCCCCCTGTGCTCCTCAGGTTCCCCCTTGTGCCTCTGGTCCCCCCGTGCTTCTTAGGTTGCCCCTTGCTCCTCTGGTCCCCCCTGTGCTCCTCTGGTTCCCCCTGTGTTCCTCTGGTATCCCATGCTCTTCTGGTCTCCCCCAAATTCCTCTGGTCCCCCCTGTGCTCCTCTGCCCCCCCCCTGTGCTCCTCTGGTTCCCTGCTTGCTCCTCTGGTCCCCCTTGTTCCTCTGTTCCCCCTGTGCTCCTCTGGTCCCCCCTGTGCTCCTCTGGTCCCCCTGTGTTCCTCTGATCCCCATGCTCCTCTGGTCCCCCCCAAACTTCTCTGGCCCCCCTGTGTTCCAGTGGCCCCCCTGTGTTCCTCTGGTCCCCCGTACTCCTCCGCTCCTCTGCCCCCTTCTCTGGTTTCCCTGCAGTGCTCACTTCCTCTCCTTGGCTAGTTGTGCAGTGCGGGCTGAATAATGATAATATCCTTGGCACGGAGAAGCTTGTCGTACAATCCGGAAAACAGGCAGCCACACAAAGTTATAACATAAGCTTCCCCAGAACTCGTTCTTATGCTCTTTCCTTCCCCCCGCTCTCCATCTAGATTCCCTGCGGCTGCAGACAGGATGGTCCCCCTGCCTGTCTTCCGGATCGTACGATGCAGAGCTTCTCTGTGCAGAGGATATTGTCATTAATCAGCCCGCACTGTACAACTAGCCAGGGAGAAGAGGCAAGCGCTGCAGAGAGACCAGAGAAGGGGGCAGAGGAGCGGAGGGGGGCAAAAGAAGGGGCAGAAACAGGAGTGGCAGCTGGGTCGGCATACTGATCCCTGTATTTTCTTCATGTAGCATGAATGCTAGCGGGAGGCAGAGGAGGAGAAGTGGCCTTTCAGCTGCTGCAGGAGGATCAGTACCATCTACGGCGCCCCTCCCAATGCTGCGCACAGGGCAGCTTCCCCTCTTCCCCCCCTAGTTTCGGCCCTGGACACAAAAGATCACAGATCTCGCTGCTGAGTGTCCCAGGGGGTGCGTGCACGACACGCAAGTTGCAGTACGTTCAGTGACGTCTTCCTGGAGCTGGCTGGCACCCACCTGGTTGTATATACAGTATACATTGGTCAGGTGGGAAGTGGTTAAACCAATAAATGTCAAGATCTACAACAGGAACTGCCCACCTTCATAGGAAACTTTCTAGTAGATAAATGGCACCCTGGGCATACATGTTTAAAGGGCTTTCACCCTGCACCCTGCACTCACTGCTGAAGCTTCTACAGGCAAGATTAACAAGGGGATATACCCCATCCTGGCCTCACCTTCCACAATGAGCACACCCCCACAGGAGTCTTCAGGGACAGGACTCTGCTGATGACAAACCACAACTCTGGACCTGTAAAGCCCCATCTGGCTAACTCCATGCATTGCACTGCATGAGGAGCGCCCACAGCAGGATCCAGTGCATGTAAGCAACATTACAGGCAAGCCCTTCTTAGTACTATGAAAGTAATCAGGCAGCACCACAGCTGCATGGATCACTTTTACTGAAACAAATGGTACCAAGCTCACAGCTACAACCATGAGCTTGTGTTAACCACTTACAGTCCAGGCCATTTACATTCAGCCTGTGGGCAGGTGCAGGTTGACCTCCCTTCATAGGTGGTGCTGTTGCATCCATCTTGCAGGGAGAGTGGAGGACAGGAGGAATACCCATTCCTCTTAGGCCTCCGTATGTGTCTTCAGGTGGGCTGCTGTCCAATTGGACACTGCCATCCTGGTGACCTCTGCGGCCATCTTTAGTAAGGGCAGAGCTTGCAGTCCTGGCTTCCTGTAGTTGAAGCATTCTGCATGTGGCTAAGTTAGGGACAGGAACCTGCTTGACAGTGAGAGTGTGCCAGTGTACGGAAAGGTTCCAGAGGAGGAGGGACAGCATCGTGGTTTTCATAGGTGTGCGCAGCCCATTGCACAGTGAATGAATCGAAAGCACTCTGTGCTAACCGGCTTCCTGTTCATTCACAAACTGAAGCATAGTAAACCGTTTACTATGCTTCGGCTGTGAATGGACACAGTGAGGGAGTGTGTTCACAATGTTCATTTAGAAAAGGAAGGGGCCAGTAAATTACATATCTACTAGCCCCTTCCTCCGCTCTCTAACCTAAAGCATACCCCACAGCAGCCGGGGGGGGACGAGAAAAGCCAGCAGCACTGCAGCGCGGGGGGGGGGAAGCCTGGGTAGTAGGGGAAATTGGCACTGCACGTAGGGCTTGATTTACTAAAGCTGTTGAGTACAAAATCTGGTGCAGCTCTGCATAGAAACCAATCAGCTTCCTGTTTTTTTTTTGCTAAAGCTTAACTAAACAAGCCAGAGTTAGTAGCTGATTGGCTACCATGCACAGCTGCACCAGTTTTTGCACTCTCTGGTTTTAGTAAATCAACCGCATAGTGATTAGGGTGTGCCCAGGCACTCCTGGCACACCCCCTGCGCACACCTATGGTGGTTGTCACCAGAGCACCTTGGGGAACTTCTCCGTTACTTGTGCTTACTGCATCTGCCTTTCAGCTGCTTCCTGTGCCAGGTGCTGCCCGCCTCTGTGCATCACTCTCTCTCTCTCTCTCTTTGAGTCCTACATACTGCTGTGAGCATTGCCGCTTGTTTCCTACTGTTGTAAAGACTCCTTTACTGTATCTGGAGTAGTTTCAAAATATAACTTTTCATAACAAACCACTGTGTGTGTCGTGCCTTCCCTCTTGGTACCTAACATCGGGCCTTTCCCTCCACCCCACAGCCTAAAAATCTACGGACTCCCTGTCTCCCCTATTGTTCGCCCTTGCAATGGAACCCCAAGCAATCATGACTAGATCAAGGCCAGACATGCAGGGCTTCTGGCGCCAGCTAGAAGAGGACAGAATAGTATTGTTCGCAGATGACGTCCTGTTTTTTCTTGGGGACGTTGAAACCTCTCTAAACCCAGTGATACAAATGGAGGGTGAGTTTGGGCGCTTCTCTGGCCTGGTCATCGGCTGTGTCACCGATCGACTCACTTGGTGACCAGATACTACCGGGAATTTCTCACCTGAAAGTGGTGGCCAAGTTGAAATACCTGGGTGTTTGGATTACGAGTGATATAGACCAGTATGCTAATAATAACTTGGCCCCATTGTTATTGAAACTAAAACAAAAGGGAGACATCTGGTGCCGTTTCCCCCTATCTGTTGCAGGGCATTGTAATCTAATAAAGATGATATGGCTACCACAGATATTGTATACGCTTCACAATTCTCCAATCTGGATAGGCCAAAAGTGGTTTATGAAAATAGAATCCCTTTTTAGGGAATTAATTTGGAAAACGGGCCAATCTAGGATTAGTTTGCAAACGTTGCATTTACCGATCAAAGATGGTGGTATGGCGATTCCACACCCGAGACTATATTTTTTGTCACCTCAGATGCAACATCTAGTGGGCTGTGGAACCATAGGTGGCGGGAATCCTAATAATAGAATGATGATAAAGGGGGTCCCACACAATACACTAGTGGAGGCACTAGAGGCAGATTCCTTTACTTATAGATGCCCATTGATAAAATTAGTTAGTAAAATGTGGCAAGTAACTGTCAGAGAACCATCACAAATGCTCATTCCCGTGCGCCAGCCAGACGTGCGGTAAGAACGAGTGGGCCCCGGAATAGGCACGCACGTTAACGCAACCATACGAACGAGTGCACATCAGCGAGTGCACGTTCGCACTCCAACAAGTCACGACGCGGGGCGCCCTATTTAAATGATCAGCATACTAGTATCAGTGCTGGATTGTCTCAGCTTGTTCCTGTACCCTTGCTGTTGCCTTGTTGGATTTACCTTTGATCTTGAACCTCTGCCTTCCGCGACTACCCTCTCGGATTATCCCTGCATCTCTGCCTGCCTCTGATTCCTGTACCGAACCGGGCTTGAACTTCTGACTACGGCTCTGTCTTTCGATCCTGTACCTCGCTGCCAGCTTATTGCCAACCTACGCCAGTCCCTGACTACGAATCTGCCTGCCGATTGTGTACCTCGCTGCCAGCACGTTGCCAACTCCTACCTGTCCTTGACCCTGCAAGTACCCTTGCTGGACTGTTCCTGAACCTATCCGGTGATCAGCATCCCACCTCTTTCACGAAGATCTCTGTGTTCCTGATCCTGCCAGCAGGCACCTGCACCCTTCCGCTGCCCTAGCAGCTCTGTCTCAACCTCTAGGGGTGCTAGGACCGGGACCGTGCAAGAGGTCACCCTCATCATTTCGGACTCCGCTGTAAGGTACGTGACAGTACAATCCAGCCATATGGAGTCTGAAAGGGGGGCCTCAGCTATGGATGCTCTGTGTCAACAAATTGCAAACCTCACTCAAGCAGTCCAGGGCCTGCAAGATGGCTACCAGCGACTCGAACAACGAGTGGAGTCTCTCTCTCCAAGCACCTCAGCACATCGGACAGCCGCAGTACCTGCATCATCAGTTTCAGCTTCTACACCCACAGTAGTGGTGTCACCCCCAGAACCATGAGTTCCTGCTCCAGATTTATGGGAGATTGCAGCAAATTCCGTGCTTTCAGGAATGCCTGACATTTGTATTTTCTGCTACAGCCCCGCACCTTCTCTTTGGAAAGTACCAAGGTGGGGTTCAGCATTTCATTACTGCAGGGAGAACCCCAGATCTGAGCTCATCACCTATTGGAGCAAGCCAGTCCCTTGCTGGGTATTATGGACTCTTTTTTGGATGAGATGGCTAAACTTTATGATGATCCTTAGTGTACCTCCACAGCCGAGGCCAGCCTCCACACCCTCCAGCAGGGTCGTAGACCCGTGGAGGACTATGTTACAGACTTTAAACGGTGGAGTTCCGACACGCAATAGAATGACACCACTCTCCGTTTTCAGTTCCGCTTAGGAATTAAAGATGAACTAGCTCGTGTGAGGATCCCCGATTCCCTCGAAGAACTGATCCAACTGTCCATTCAGATTGATCGCCGGCTGAGGGAACAAAGATCTGAAAGGACCAGCCAGTACCGGCCCATGTGGATGCTACCCAGGGTACCCAGCCACCTACCTACCTCTGCACCCCCACTATCTGCTCCTACCACTGAAGCTCCAGAGCCAATGCAGTTAGGCCTGCTTCGTGCACCCTTGACACCAGAAGAAAAGCAGTGCCGTCGTATGAATAATCTCTGCCTCTACTGCGGAGGAGCCGGTCATTACGCCAACATGTGTCCCAACAAGACTCGTAAGTGTGACTCTCCTCCTCTCGATCATTATGCATTAACTCCAGCAAGAACGACTCACATTGCTGTTCCCGTCTCCCTACAGCTTCCATAAGGGGCTTCAGGTCCAGGCCATAATTGATTCAGGTGCCTGCAGCTGCTTCATCGACCGTGCCTTTGTCCTGCAACACAACATTCCTCTACGATCTAAGCAACATAAGCTGTCTATACGATTAGCTGATGGGTCCAGCATCAAATCTGGGCCCATCGTCCAAGAAACCCAACCCTTGCCCGCTGACATCTCACCTAACCACCAAGAACTGTTGTGCCTGGACGTTATATCTTCACCACTTTTTCTGATTATTCTAGGAATGCCATGGTTGCAAGCACACAACCCACAGATAGACTGGACAACCGGCAAGGTAGTTTTTCAGTCCTCCTACTGCCTCCGCAACTGTCTCCAGATCCTCCACCATTCAGCTCCAGTTATTGGTTGTCTGAAACCAGTATCCGAATCCCAAGACCTTGTTCCATCCGTGTACCATGATTTCCTGGATGTTTTCGATAAGCAGAAAGCAGACACTCTTCCTCCCCACCGGGCCTACGATTGCCCGATTAAACTTTTACCAGGGGCAGAAATCCCATTTGGTAGGATCTTTCCCCTTTCAGAGCCTGAACTCGTGGTCTTAAAAGATTATGTCAATGAGAACCTCAAGAAGGGGTTCATCCGACACTCTACTTCACCAGCCGGGGCAGGAATATTTTTTGTTGGAAAAAAAAGACCACTCACTCCGTCCATGTGTGGATTACAGGGTATTAAACCGGATTACCGTTAAAAATCGCTATCCTCTGCCCCTGATTCCAGAACTGCTCCAGAGACTCCGCTCTGCAAGGATATTTACCAAGTTGGATTTACGAGGTGCTTACAATTTGATCAGAATCAGGAAGAGAGATGAGTGGAAAATGGCCATCCGGACTCGTTTTGGCCACTTTGAATACCTCGTTATGCCCTTCGGGTTATGCAATGCTCCGGCAACCTTCCAGCATTTTGTAAATAATATCTTCAGAGACTTCCTAGACCTATTCATGATCGCTTACTTAGATGACATTCTAATTTTTTGTCTCTCTAGAATTACATCGTGTCCATGTGAAACAAGTCCTTCTGAGGTTAAGACAAAATGGACTCTATGCCAAGGCCAAAAAATGTGAATTCGAACGGCAGACCATTCACTTCCTCGGACTGGTAATCTCTACAGGAGGTATGGCAATGGATCCCCAAAAAGTCGCAGCTATAATGTCCTGGCCACCTCCCATTGATAAGAAAGGGGTACAACGGTTCATCGGTTTCTCCAATTTCTACAGGAAATTTATAAAAAACTTCTCTGGTATCATCATGCCCATCACTCAGCTCACCAGGAAACAGAACCGTTTTCAATGGACGGAGGCAGCTCAAGCTGCTTTTGACAAGTTAAAGGGACTTTTTACCTCGGCCCCGTTACTAAAGCACCCTGACCCCGCTCTTCCATACATCCTGGAAGTGGATGCCTCAGAGAGCGCTGTAGGGGCCATCTTGTCCCAGCACCAAGGACCCAAGACTCTAATGCACCCTGTGGCCTTTTTCTCGAAGAAGTTAGGGCCTTCAGAAAGGAACTATGATGTGGGGGACCGAGAACTGTTGGAAATTAAATCGGCTCTGGAGGAGTGGCGGTACCTCTTGGAGGGAGCAACACACCCAATACTGATCTTCACGGATCACAAAAATCTAGAATATCTCAGGACCGCCAAATGCCTCAGACCCAGACAAGCAAGACGGGCTCTTTTTTTTCCGCTCTTCAGTTTCCACATAACCTACCGGCCCGGCTCCAAGAATGTGAAACCTGACGCGTTATTGCGTATGTTCACGGAAGTTGAAGTTCCACCCCAAACAGATACCATCTTACAGGCTGGAAATTTTCTGCTTACACAAACCGACTTAATGTCATAGATCCGTCAAGCATCCAGGGGAATCTCTCTGCCCCCAGATACGGACCTTCAGGAAAATTAGGGCTCTATTGGCAGGGTAATAAAGTTTTCATACCACAGAATCTACGTGCTACCATCCTACAAGTGTGTCATGACTACCCGTTGGCGGGCCATTTCGGGGGATATAAGACCATGGATTTGATCCGGAGACATTTTTGGTGGCCTAGCTTAGCAAAGGATTGCAGGAAATATGTTGGTTCTTGCTCAATCTGTCTCAGAAACAAGAACAGTAAAAGCAAATCATGGGGATTATTAAGACCACTACCCATTCCTGAAAGACCCTGGGATTAAATCGAGATGGATTTTATTGTAGAGCTCCCTCCATTGGAAGGGTTTTCATCTATCTTTGTAGTGGTAGATCGCCTCTCCAGGATGTCACATTTTATCCCTATGAAAGGGACCCCATCAGCAACTGAAATTGCTAAAGTTTTCATTAAAGAGGTTGTTAGACTGCACGGAATCCCTAGTGACATTGTCTCAGATCGAGGAGTACAGTTTACTTCAAGCTTTTGGAAAGCACTGTGCGAAGCGCTGGGCATCAAACTCAATTTCTCTTCGGCTTACCATCCCCAGTCCAACGGACAGACTGAGCGTACCAACCAAATGCTAGAGCAATACCTGCGCTGCTTCACCTCCTTTTCCCAACAAGATTGGGCCTCACTACTGCCATTGGTGGAATTCGCATTTAATAACTCTGCCCATGCAGCCACCAACCAATCTCCCTTCTTCTCAAACTATGGGTTTCATCCCTCTTTTTTGCCAACGTTGATTCCGGACTCTCCTTTGCCAGCAGTTCAGGACAGATTGAATTTCCTTGCTACCAATAACCAGGTGCTGAGAGAGACCATTGCCAAGGCACAAGAAGTTAACAAGAGGTTCTTTGACAGGAAGAAGAGAGGAGAACTGGATTTGAAGGTTGGTGATCGTGTGTGGCTTTCGACATTAAATCTGAAACTTGCCTGTCCATCCAGGAAATTGGGACCTAAATATCTAGGACCTTTTCCGGTCAAAAGAAGAATTAACCCAGTGGCTTATGAGCTTGAACTTCCTGACTCATTTAATATCCACCCTGTGTTTCGTACCTCCTTGTTGAAGCCTAATGTGGTTAATCCCTTTCTAGGTCGTGAAATGGGGCCCCCAGAGGCCATAATGGTGGATGGAGAAGAGGAGTTCGAAATCGAGACCATTGTAGATTGCAGGAGAAGGCAGGGACAGAATCAATATCTAATTAAATGGAAAGGTTTTGGTCCAGAAGAAAATTCCTGGGAACCAGAAGCAAACTTCCACGCCCCAAGACTTATACAAGCTTTTCATCCCTTTCATCCGGAAAGGAGGGCCCAGATGGGCACCGGAGGCTGCCCATAAGGAGGGGGCAATGTCAGAGAACCATCACAAATGCTCGTTCCCCTGCGCCAGCCAAACGTACGGTAAGAACGAGCGAGCCTCAGACTAGGCACGCACGTTAACGCAACCATACGAACGAGTGCACGTCAGCGTGTGCACGTTCGCACGCCAACGAGTCACGGCGCGAGGCGCACTATTTAAATGATCAGCATACTAGTATCAGTGCTGGATTGTCTCAGCTAGTTCCTGTACCCTTGCTGTTGCCTTGTTGGATTTACCTTTGATCTTGAACCTCTGCCTTCCTCGACTACCCTCTCGGATTATCCCTGCATCTCTGCCTGCCTCTGATTCCTGTACCGAACCCGGCTTGAACTTCTGGCTACGGCTCTGTCTTCCGATCCTGTACCTCGCTGCCAACTTGTTGCCAACCTCCGCCACTCCCTGACTACGAATCTGCCTGCCGATTGTGTACCTCGCTGCCAGCACGTTGCCAACTCCTGCCTGTCCTTGACCCTGCAAGTACCCTTGCTGGACTTTTCCTGAACCTATCCGGTGATCAGCATCCCACCTCCTTCACGAAGATTTCGGTGTTCCTGATCCTGCCAGCAGGCACCTGCACCCTTCCGCTGCCCTAGCAGCCCTGTCTCAACCTCCAGGTGTGCTAGGACCGGGACCGTGCAAGAGGCCACCCTCATCATTTCGGACTCTGCTGTAAGGTACGTGACAGTAACAAAGGCACTAATGGGGTAGAATGGGCTAACAGAATATACCCCATTATGGCATAACAAAAACCTGGCTGAAATAAGGGATATAGAGAGACCCTGGGAATGGGAAAGGCAAGGTATTAATCGCCTGATTCATTTATACAAGGGCAACCTTATGAAGTCTTTTTTAGATCTAAGACGGGAATTTAACATATCAAACAAGTACTCCAGAAAATCATCAAATCAACCTCTACTAAAGGTCTAATTTCCGAGATGTATACTAGTCTGGGGGAGAGAATTATAAGCGGAGTGGGTCCTCTTAAGAGTAGAGAGGGGTGGGAGAGAGATGTGGGGACAATAACTATAGCACAATGGGATAAGATCTTAGAACAAGGAACCCTGGTTTCGATCTCCCCTTCGCAGAAGCTTTCCCATCTGTTTCTAATCCATAGAGTCTACTACACCCTCCAAAAAATGTTTAAACTTGGCTGGAGACAAAATGATGAGTGCCCCAGGTGTAAGGCGACAGGAGACCTTATCCATATGGTATGGAAGTGTCCAAAGCTCTTTAGATACTGGGGGAGATCTACTTACTAAGATAAATAAAATCTTTAGGAGCCTACTAGAACCTGAAGCCAAGACATGCCTATTAGGGTGTTTGGAGGAAGATAAAGTCCTGGCCGGTACTACCGAAGTAGTGTTGAGATGTCTGTTCCAAGCGAGAAAATTAATTGCACAGAAATGGCAGGCTCAGACCCCCCCGACGGTGGAGAGTTGGATTGAAACTATAAATTCTATGGTTTGGAGTGAGAGAGTGCTGTATATTAGACAGGACAACCTCAGAAAGTTTGAGAAAATGTGGAGACCTTGGCTGCAGGAGATGGGATGCCCCGTATGAGGGGATGGCGGCGAGATGAGGAGAATTTTCTCCCGCCTGCCGTCAGGGCCCCGTCTCCGCCTTTTCTCTCTTTTCTCTCTATCCTATGGTCTCTTCTCTTATCTGCCAATGATGAGGATTTCCTCTTCCTCTTCGGTTATAGAGATAGATAACAGACATGATGACAGGCATAGATAATGTTTGAGCGATGTGTGGTAGGGGGGTGGGATTAGGTTGGGTTGGAGGGAGGGTGAGGGGATATAGAACAATAATAATGTTTTTGCAATTTGCAATATTATATGATAACTCTTGACGCTGTATGTTTTTAACTTTTGCAATATGAAAAATAATAACAAGAATGAATTTAAAAAAAACAAAGGATGGGAAAAGAAAAAAAAATGTTGATATGTATAAAAGGGTTAATGAATGTTTCTGTACATGTTCAATGAGGATATTTACCAGCACACCATGGATCGACAGGTAGCATCCAAACACTTTATTTTATTGAAGCATGATCATATCACAGAACAGGTAGTGCTAAAGCTCTAGAAGATTTGGGTGCTGTAGCAACCACCAGCTGGAAACTGTATCAGAAAGTCACAATGAGGCACGTGTGCGATGGGAATATGGAGTATTATCTGTACATGATCACAAGTAACATATACAATGATGAGCCATTGGTTAAGCATTGCTTAGAGCGCACAGCAGTTTAAAATTGTCACTTCTGGTCTGATTTGCATGCATTGCACTAGTTCCCAAGGCAAATAAGTCAAACCTGTTCACTAAGCCAGTACCCTGAACCCGTTATGTGGCACATGGAAATGGTTTCTTTCATTACCAAATCACACAGGTGTTTTACATCATGAGGTTTTAGCCCTGGTTCACACCAGTGCGATTTGTCATGCGATTTGACATTTCGAATTTGCATGACAAGTCACACCCCATTGTCGGCAATGGAACCATTCAAATTTCCACAGCTCAGGTTGCAGCGATTTAAAAAAAGTTTCCTGCACTATTTTTTTCATTTGTGACTTGCATTGAATTTTGTTAAATTAAGTTGCAAGCCACAGTAAAATCAGAGGTCTAAATCGCACTAATCTGCGACTTTGAAATCATGCTAAAATAACGTGATTTCAAAGCCGCGCTGGTGTGAACTAGGGCTTAAAGACTTATATCTTTGTGGCTTGCTTGAAACATTACAATATTGCATTGGTGCCCAAATTAGGACCATATATGCATATTTTAGCTAGAATTATTATTGGATAGGCCAATATATGGACTATGATCCTCCTAACTACAAACATGCCTTTCTTTAGTCAAACAGGCACATGTATGATGGCCTGGGCAATTACACTCATTAAACTAACCATGAATCCCACACAGTATAAAAGTGCTTGATGTGAATGTGAGTCCTTCTGTTCAAAAGCTGAAGCTGAACTAGAAGTGGATCTTTCAACTCAGTAATGATGATCTGAATCACACTAGAAAATCCACCAAGAAATAGATCAAAAAGAAGAAATAGAAGGTTATCGACTAGCCTAATCAAAGCCATGATTTGATTCCTATTTAAATGTTGAGCTAACTAATCATAGCACCTATCTAGGAGGGTGCTACATGTTCTTGAAAACTAAAAACTAATAAGGCCACCTTATCTGGAGACTGGTAAGCTGCAATATATTTGTGCTCTTGGGTTTTGATATCCCTTAACCACTTACCATCCGCATACGTATATATATATATATATATATATATATATATATATATATACGTTGCAGTTTGCAAGTGGTTTACCGGATTTATGGCTGAAGATATCATCTATAATCTTGTATCGTTTTTTTTTTTTTTTTAGGCAGCGGCTGGCCTTCTCTTGAGAGTTCCGGCTCATGAGCAGCTGGAACATTTTCAGAAGCAGCATAAGGGGACGTCCCCCCCTCCCGCCGCTGTTTCTCGGGCTTACCATTTCCGTCGATTCACCCAAGAAATTATCCAACAGTGCGGCTGGCTGCATAGGCGATCAAAGAGTAGATCCTCTTTCATCAACTCCATGGCCTTGGAGGAACGGAGCGATACCATGACGTCACTTCCGGTCCAGGCATTTTTTTTTAAAGCAAAAGATCGAAAAAAAAATTTGCTTTTAAAGGTAAAGAAGAGATTTGGGGTCTTTTTGACCCTAGGTCTCTCCATAAAGAGAACCTTTCATCCTTTTTTCTATTACAAGAGATGTTTACATTCCTTGTAATAGGAATAAAAGTGATTAAAAAAAATTCAAGGGACAGTGTAAAAATAAAAAATAAAAAAGTAAAATAAATATGAAAAAAATGTAAAGCACCCCATCCCTCTGTGCTTGCGCACAGAAGCAAGCGCATATGTAAGTTGCAAACGCATATGTAAACAGTGTTCGCACCACACATGTGAGGTATCGCTGCAAACGTTAGAGCGGGAACAATAATTCTAGTGTAGCACTAAATCTCGGTGGAGCTGCTGGTTTAAGCGAGCCTGTTACCTTCACCTCGCTTCCCTTGTTTTACCGGCACCGGGTCTAGGGGTTCCGTTGAGTTTACTTCTGGACGACACACGCACCAACACTGGAGTACGTTTTCAATGCTTTATTGAACAAACAAACTTTAGGAAGTAGCAGGAAAGAGGCGGAAAAGGAAACTTTCAGGAGAAACTCAAATATCTTCTTATAGAATCTTAGCGACAAATGTCCTGGTAGAATTCAGATAATTAGGTGGAATGAGCTCCCCTTGTGGGACACACTCTTTGCTCGTCTGGATAGGCCTCTCTCACCGGTCTAGCAGCCAGTACGCGGCACGAATCAAAAGTCTCTGCCACAGACTCGTTTGGGGGGTAAATCCGTACAATCCTCTGCCACAGGATGTATCAGATTTTCTCTGCAGTGAAAGTCAGTCACAGTGCCTGAACCTTTAAGCCGAACCGGCAACACTATGCTGTATAGTTACTTCTTTTGGATACGTCCTTCGACCGAGTCACCAGGGCCCTCTATAGACCAGCACGCTGCGTGATCTCTCCAAGACGGGTCCTCCCCTGGGATCTCCTCGGCCGCCCAGCTTCGTCACACAGGACTGACAGCTCAGGACCATTCCTCGGCTGTGGTGGTAGGCCCCAGACAAGCCTCTGGACCCACCCCTGCGTCGCAGCATCGTGGGCCTCCCGATCGGAGGACCACGAGGTAGCCCCTTAATGCATACCTGTCAGCCAGGAGGGCCAGCAGGTGGCTGTAAAAAAAACCCTAGAATATGGCGTCTGTCCCATAAATACCCTCTTCCCAGAATGCAACTCGGAGGACCACCTCCACCGAGCTTGCCTCCGAGACAGAGGAGCATCTATACACTTCGACACACAAATTATGTGGGGATCTTGCGAGCCACAAGTGGACCAATGCCTCTATAGCGTAAGTCAACTATTTGTAAGCAGCAAACACTATACCACGTTTCATTCCGTGAATTTGAAATATGTAACCAATTGTGCCTGCGCTAAAAAGTATATAAACAAAGAAGGAAAATAGTGCAAAAATATTTCTAATATACTAAAAACGTAATTATTGTGCCCATAAAGACATATACATATGAATATACATAAAATAAGTGCAATCCTTATATAAAAACATTTTCAAAAATGCATCATGCAAAAAGAGAAAGATGTATAAATATATTTATAAACGTAAAAGTGTCCAATCAAAATATAATTGGCTGATTAAAACCGGAACATAAAGTGCAAATATTCAGTGTCCATAAATTAAGTGTCCATCATGCTTCTCCTGAATGGTGTCCAAATCACAACATGCTTAATGTGCTCTCCTGTGGTCACCCAATTGTGCTTGCGCTCACCTCTAATCGTGTGACACAGTAGTTAAACAGTGTCTAACACGCATTGGAGCCACTCCTGGGCTCTAGGCATCATCGAGCATCCACCGATCATGAACCAGCTTTTTCAGCGCATATGGTCGCCAATGCTTGTTGGGCTTGCGGTGCAGTTCCGTTACTGGCCAAACGCCTTTGTAAGCTATGCTTCCCAAGGCCAGATGGTCAAGGAGGATATGAAGGTATACATTAAAAGAGCAGTGGAAGAAGGGGTAAAGGCCCTGTTACCAGGCCCTTCTGCGGTAGGAGGAACTAATCGCCTAAAGAGAAGGGAAGAAAACTCTCCGGAACCTGGAGCCATTAGTTCTGACTCAGAAGTGGACTCAGAGTTTGGTCAAGATATCTTAGATACATATTCCTTTGACTTTTCTCTGGTACCCTCATTCATATCTGCGGTCAAAGAGGCCATCAATTGGCAAAAAGAATCTTCAGCCACGCAGGAACAGAGAAAATATTACCCAAATTTAAAGAGAGAGTTCCCAAAATTTCCTTTTATAGTGGAAATTAAAGAGTTAATGGAGGAGGAGTGGTCCAGGCCGGATAAAAGACCGGCACTGCAGAATAGGATCAACAAGTTATACCCATTCCGACCTTCGGATGTGGAGCCGTGGGATACACCTCCTAAAGTGGATGCGTCTTAACAGTGTCTTGCAAGGCATATCACCCTACCGCTGGAAGAAACAGTGTCATTCAAAGATGCAATGGAGCGGAAGGCTGACTCAGAACTGAAGAAGACCTTCACCACTGCGGGGGCCGCCTGCAGACCGGCGGTAGCCCTGACCTCAATTGCCAAGGCCGTTAGGGTCTGGGCTTCAAACGTCGAGTCCGCGTTAGGTTCCCGGGCACAGGAAGAACCGTTCTCAGCAAATCTTCAGAGCTTGAAATTGTCAGCTGAATTCATAGCGGAGGCAGCAGTGGACTTGGTCAGATTCACCTCCCGCATCATGGCCCACTCAGTCACGGCTAGGCAGGCTCTGTGGCTCAAACATTGGTCCATAGATTTTGCCTCAAAACAGGTTTTATGTTCCATCCCTTTCTCGGGGAACACTCTCTTTGGTAAAACGCTAGAAGAGGCAATTCGCCAGGTGACTGAAGGGAAGTCTGGTCTTCTCCCCCAAGATCAGAAGCGTTGTGCGCAGTCATTTCGGACGAATAGAAGACCCCAGGATCAGTTCAAGGAGGCCAGTTCCTATCGGCCAGGGAGAGAGTTTTCTCGCTTTTCATGATGATCTCACGGTACCTTTGCTGATAACTACAAGTGAAAGGCCCCTCAAGGTCCAAAATCCACAGCGAAGTCCGTTTGAAGGGCGGCCCGCCCAGGGACCGCCAGTGGGGGCAAGACTGACCATCTACAGTGGTATCTGGGCGGAGAGGATAACAGATTCCTGGGTCCTGGAAGTAGTTCAGAATGGCCTTCGTTTTCTGTTCCAAAGTTCTCCTCCAAGAAGACTTTGTTTTGATGGAAATTCCCACTTTAGCAGAAAAGCGGGCGTCACTGGAGGCATACATCACAGAGTTACTAGCACTTCACGCTATTGTACCGGTGCCAGAGGAAGAGCAGGGTCATGGAGTATATTCCCCTCTCTTTCTCGTCCAGAAAGTATCAGGAAAATGGCACCCTGTCTTAGATTTAAGAAACCTGAACTCCTCTCTGAAGCCACAGCCATTGCAGATGGAGTCTCTCAAGACTATTTCAGCAGTAATTAGTCAGGGCGACTGGATGGTCTCAGTGGACCTCGAAAACGCGTATTTCCATATCCCAGTAGCCGAGGTTCATCAACGCTTTCTAAGGTTTTTCTACGCAGGCAACCACTTTCAATTCAGATGCCTTCCCTTTGGGCTCAGCTCAGCGCCAAGAACTTTTATAAAAGTTCTAGAAACGGTAATTGCCTATCTTCGACAAAGAGGAATAAGAATATTCCATTACTTGGACGATGTCCTGATCCTTGCTTGTTCCTAAGATCTTTTGCTATGGCAACAGGATCAAGTTCTTACCACCTTAACGCAGTTCAGATGGATGATAAATATGGCAAAAAGCCAGCTCACTCCATGCCAAACCTTAGTTTATTTTGGCATGTTTTTCGACACACTCCAATACAAAGTGTTTCTTCCACAAGCCAAGATAATCCACATTTCAGCAGAAGCCTTGAAGATGGCAGCCTCTCCTATGATCATGGTACACAGAGAGATGAGTTTTTTAGGGAGCCTGTATTCCCCCAGTTCCATGGGCGCAATGGCACACAAGGAGATTCTAATTCGGTCTTCTCAGCCAATAGAGTTGTGGTTCGCTTCAACAGAAAATACACATTCCGGCCTTTATTCACAACGATCTGAAGTGGTGGAGCAGAGGAGACAACCTAGCCTGGGGCAAGCCCATCAACCCTGGGGACAGAGTCACGATCCCTTTGGATGTAAGTCTCCAGGGTTGGGGTGCACATTGCCAGGGACGGCATGCTCAGGGCAGATGGCTTCCTCAGGTCCCCTGTTCATCAAACCTGCTGGAACTCGCAGTGGCCAGGGAAGCTCTAAAGGTTTTTCTTTCCATCATTCAAGGCAAGGGGGTCAAACTGCTAATGGACAACAAGATGACTGTTTCTTATGTCATCAAACAGGGAGGAACAAGAATTCTACGTCTGCCTTAGATAGCATCAGAGATCTTCAGGTTTGCGAAGGATCACCTGCTTGATCTCACAGCGGCGCATTTCCCAGGGTGCAGAACACCTTGGCAGACCATCTGAGCCGCAACTTCACCAGCAACACAGAGTGGAGATTGAACCCGAAATATCTCATGGAGATCTTTGATCGGTGGGGGATACTCCGGACAATTGTCAGGTTCCCTGGTTCTTCTCCAGGTTCTTCTGTCAACAAGCCCTGGCACAGGATGCTCTCTCCCAGGAATGGAAGTTCATTCGGGTATACAAATTCCCTCTGACGGCTCTAATCCCCCAGTCTTTACTGAAGATCATGGAAGAGAAAGTCTTGGCGATAGTAATTGCTCCATTCTGGCCGAGGAGTCCATGGTTCTCCCTCCTCTGTCACCTGGCGGCATGCCCACCAGTCAAATTGCCTCAGAATCGGGACCTACTCCTTCAGCACGGCCAGTTTCACCCCATCTAGCCCTTTACTGCATGGCTTTTGAAATGGACTTTGTAGGAGATTTGAGTCCTTTTCCACCCAACAGAGGTTTTTGTTCCAGACCCCCACGGTGGCAAATGTGCTGTCTTTTCTTCAGTTCAGTCTGGATGCAGGCCTCAGTTACAATACCATTAAGGTGCAAGTCTTGGCGCTGACAGCATTAACTGAGGTTTCTTGGGCTAAAGATCAGCTTGTTATCAGGTTCCTCAAAGCGGCCATGAAGATTCGGCCCCCCGATTCGTTCCATGTTTCCAAGGTGGGACCTGCCGCTGGTACTGAAGGAGTTACTGAAGTCACCTCCGATATTGCCAGATTTTCCTGTAAAGAATTGCAAATTTTTCCAAGAGAGAGTTGTGTTACGTCCTTCTCCAAGTTTCCTGCCGAAGGTCTTTTCTGAGTTCCACTTTAATTGGCAGTCAGTTCTTCCAGCCTTTTCACCTTCACCTTTGGACCCGGAGGGGTCAGAACTGCACAAGTTGGACCTGAAGACCATGTTGCAGACGTATTTGGAGAGAACAAAAGCATTCAGAAAATCTAAGGCTCTTTTTATATATCCAAATGGCCCCAGAAGGGGCACGCCGTCCTCCCCGAGGGTCATTTCCTCATGGGTGGTGAAAACAATTTAGACGGCATACTCACTAGAAGGCCTCTCCCCTCCCCAGGAAATTCATGCACATTCAACCAGAGCAGTCTCGTCCTTCTGGACGGCCTGGTGCAAGGTATCAGCGGATGTGGTCTGTAAGGTGACAAGCTGGAGTTCTTCTTATGCCACGTACACAAGACCGGACTTTGACGCACTTTCCAACGGACTTTCCGAATGGACGGACTTGCCTACACACGATAAACCAAAGTCCGACGGATTCGTACGTGATGACGTACGACCGGAATAAAACAAGGAAGTTCATAGCCAGTAGCCAATAGCTGCCCTAGCGTCGGTTTATGTCCGTTGGACTAGCATACAGACGAGCAGACTTTTCGACCGGACTCGAGTCTGTCGGAAAGATTTGAAACATGTTTAATTTCTAGGTCCATCAAACTTTTGTGGAAAAAAAGTCAGCTGGAGCCCATGCGCAATCGAATTGTCCAACGGACTCCGGTTTGCCGGAGCAAGTATGCCGTAAAGTCGGGTCGTGTGTAAGCGGCATAACACTTTCATTAAGCATTACAAGCTGGATGTAGCATCTTCCCCATTAGGTCTCATGGGAACTTATGTATTGTCTTCTGCTCTATCTAGATGTTAATAAACTTATCTTTGGCAGCACCTGGTGTCTGAGTTTTTTTGTTTTACCTCTCTTTGTGTGTGCTAGTTAGGTCCCGAGGTTGTGCTGGCATGAGGCTGAGCCAGAAAAATGGAAAATTGTTATCCATACTTACCGTAATTTTCCTTTCCTGGCTCTGCCTCAGGACACCACTCACCCTCCCTGGACCATCGCAAGCTATTTTCAAGAACACCTGCACCAGGTACTGCCTGTCTTTTATCTATCTATACAGGGGTGTCCTATACGGCGTCAAGGGGCGGGGTTGACCTGAGGTTGTGCTGTCCCGAGGCAGAGCCAGGAAAGTAAAATTACCTTAAGTATGGATAACAATTTTCCATTATTAATACACTGCTTGAAGTGTAGTCGAAACAGTACACCACAGAATGCACTGTAGATATAGGCTACACTGGATGCAGAGTGTATATATATATATATATATATATATACACACACACATACAAGACTGTATATATATATATATATATATATATATATATATATATATATATATATATATATATATATAATTATTATTATACACAATTTATATAGCGCCAACAGTTTACGCAGCGCTTTACAATGTAGAGGGGGGACAGCACAATTACAGTACAGTTCAATACAGAAGTGACAGGAGGGCCCTACACATAGCGCTTACATTCTAAAGGGAGGAGGGTGGTGGTACAAAAGGTAATAGATGCAGGGAATGATTTGATGGGGGTGGCTTGGGGACAGTTGTTAGGTGGGTGTGAGATAGGCTTCCCTGATTAAGTGAGTTTTCAAGGATCTCCTAAAGGTGGACACGTTAGGGGCTGATTGGATACACCGGGGCAGGGAGTTCCAGAGGATGGGAGAGGCTCTGGAGAAGTCCTGAAGGCGAGCATGGGGTAACAAGGGAGCTAGAGAGCAGGAGGTCCTGGGAGGAGTAAAGGGGACGATTAGGGTGATATCTGCAGATGAGGTTGGCGATGTAGCTGGGGGCGATGTTGTGGATGGCATTGTTTGTTGTGGTTAGCATTTTGAATTTTATACAGTGGGGTAGGGGAAGCCAGTGAAGGGATTGGCAGAGAGGGGCAGCAGTCATGGATAGGTTAGTGAGGTGTATTAGCAGCAGCATTCATAATAGTCTGAAGGGGGGATAGCCTGCGTAAGGGTAGGCCATTAAGGAGAGAGTTGCAGTAGTCAAGGTGGGAAATAATCAAGGAGTGAATAAGTTGCTTTGTGGTGTCATTAGTCAGGAAGGGTCGAATTCTGGAGATGTTGCGGAGGTTAAGGAGGCAGGATTTAGCCAGTGATTGGATGTGGGGCTGAAGGAGAGGTCAGAGTCAAGGATTACACCCAGCACCCTGGTATGTGTGGAGGGACCAATGGTTGTGCTGTTGGGGGGGGGACTGGGAAGGAGGAAATATAACCAGCTCAGTTTTAGAAAGATTGAGTTTGAGAAAGTGGTGTGACATCCATACCGATATGTCATTCAGTAAGTTTGAGATCTGTGAGGAGATCGAGGGGGTGAGTTGAGGAGTGGAGAGATAGATCTGGGTGTCATTGGAGTAGAGGTGGTATTGGAAGCCATGGGAGAATATCAACTAGCCCAGGGAAGAGGTATAGCGCGAGAATAGGAGGGGCCCAAGGACGGAGCCTTGGGGTACCCCAACAGAGAGAGGAAGAGGAGCGGAGGAGATGGAGTTGTAAGTGACACTGAAAATGCACTGAGATAGGTAGGAGGAGAACCAGGATAAAGCAGAATCACAGAGGCCAAGGGAGTGTAGTTTGCTGAGGAGGAGCAGGTGGTCAACTGTGTCGAAGGCAGCAGAGAGGTCTAATGCCGCGTACACACAATCGGACATTCCGACAACAAAATCCCATGGTTTTTTTCCGATGGATGTTGGCTCAAACTTGTCTTGCATACACACGGTCACACAAAGTTGGTCGGAAATTCCGAACGTCAAGAACGCGGTGATGTACAACACGTACAACGAGCCAGGAAAAATGAAGTTCAATAGCCAGTGCTTCTCTTCTGCTTGATTCCGAGCATGCGTGGCACTTTGTGCATCGGAATTGTGTACACCTGATCGGAATTTGCTTGAACGGATTTTGTTGTCGGAAAATTTTAGAACCAGATCTCAGATTTTGTGCAACAGAAATTCCGATGGAAACTGTCTGATGGAGCCTACACATGGTCGGAATTTCCGACAAAAGGCTCCCATCGAACATTTTCCGTCGGAAAATCCGACCGTGTGTACGAGGCATAAGAGTATGAGTATGGAGCAATGGCCATTGCTTTTAGCAGTTAGTAGATCATTGGTGAGTTTTAGTAGGGCAGTTTCAGGGCAATAGGGCAATGTTGTGGTAGGAAGCCGGACTGTAGGGGTTGAGAAGGTTGTTGTCCATGAGGTAGCGACTTATTCGGTCATGGACAAGGCGTTCTATGAGCTTGGAGGCAAATGGGAGAAGGGAGATGGGTCCTAAGTTATTCAAACAGGTGGGGTCTAGTGAGGGTTTTTTAAGTATGGGGGTAACCAGTGCATGTTTGAGTGGGGAAGGAAAGGTGCCGGAGGAGAGGGAGAGGTTGAAGATGTGGGTTAGGGAGTTTAGGATAGAGTGGGAAGGTGGTCGCAGTAATTGTGAGGGGACAAGGTCCAGGGGACAGGTGGTGAGGTGGGCCATGGAGAGGAGTTTATCAACTTCATCGGTGGTAACTGGGTAGAAGGAGGAGAGTATTGAGTGTGGTGTTGGACCTGATGTGTTGGGTAGGGGAGGAAGTTGAATGCTGGATATCTCCTTGCGAATTGTGTCGATTTTGCCTTTGAAATGGTTGGCAATCTCTTGAGCGGTAAGCAAGTTGGCGGGTGGGGGCAGTGGGGGGTGAAGTAAGGAATTAAGGGTAGAAAAGAGTTGACGAGGTTTGGATGAGAGGGTTTTGATGAGAGTGTTGTAGTAGGTTTGTTTAGCAGTGTGGAGGCAGGAGTTGTATTTGAGAAGGGCAGATTTGTAGAGGGTAAAGTCTTGCAGGGATTTAGATTTACGCTATGCTCACTCAAGAGCACAGCTGCGTCTCTTGAGACTTCTGGTGTTGTCTGTTTGCCAGGGTTGTGGCAGATGGGGCCTGGTTCTACGTGTAGAAAGAGGAGCAAGTACGTCTAAGGAGGATGACATCATGTTGTTGGAGATGGAAGTGGCTAGGTTTGGCAGGAAAGGGGTGCGATTTTGTTGTAAAGGCCATCAGTAGCAGAATGAAGAAGGGTAGGGTTGAGGTTGCGAAGGTTTCTGAGGGTAGTGGTTTGTGGGATGGCAGCATTGGAGGTAGGAGACAAGGAGAGTGTGAAACGGATAAAGTTGTGAACAGAGAGAGAAAAGGGGGTGTTAGAGAGGTTGCGGGGAGTAAAGCGATGGGAGAATACGAGGTTGAGAGTATTGCTGTTGGAGTGAGTGGTGGTTTGTGTCCATTGTGTTAGGTTAAAAGAGGAGGTTAGGTTGAGCAGTTGAGAAGCGGTTGCAGTATTAACATTGATTAGAATGTTAAAGTCACCTAGGATGATGGCAGGTACTTCAGAGGAGAGAAGTAGGGTATCCATGCAGAAAAGTCACCCAGAAAGAGTGACACTGGTCCAGGAAGCCGATAAATTACTGTGACTCTCAGACAAGCTGGAGAGAAAAGACAAATGCAGTGCACTTCAAAAGAGCAGGGGGAAAGAGAGGGAGGTGTGGGAAGAACTTGTAAGGTGCATTGTGGGGAGAGGAGAAGTCCGACGCCACCTCCTTTTCGTCCACTGGGTCTGGTGGAGTGAGTCAAGAGGAGGCCACTGTGGGACAGGGCAGCTGAAGAGGTAGTGTTGAATTCCTGGAGCCAGGTTTTGGTAATAGCAAAAAGATTAAGGCCCCTTTCACACTGGGGCGGTGGGTGCATTGGCGGTAAAGTACCAGTTAATTTCGCTGCGCTATTCGGCCGTTAGTGGGGAGCTTTTACCCCCCGCTAGTGGCTGAGAAAGGGTTAAAACCACCGCAAAGCGCTGCTGCAGTAGTGCTATGCCAGCAGTATAGCCGCACTGCCCCATTAATTTCAATGGGCAGAAGCGGTGAAGGAGCGGTGTATACACCGCTCCTTCACCGCACCAAAGATGCTGCTAGCAGGACTTTTTTTAGCGCCCCGCCAGCGCACCGCTCCAGTGTGAAAGCCCTCGGGGCTTTCACATTGGAGAGACAGCAGCGGCTCTTTCAGGGCGCTTTGCAGGCACTATTTTTAGTGCTGTAGTGCCTCCAAAGCTCCCCAGTGTGAAAGGGGTCCAAGGGATTTGGAGAGGAAAAGGTAATTGACAGAAGCTAGTTTGTTGAAGACTGAGTGGGCATTCCAGAGGGCACATGAAAGAGGGGGGCTGACTTGTGGAATCAGGGGAATTGGGATGAGAAAGTGGGAGTTACGACTACTGTTAGAGGAGGTAGACAGCCAATTTTGGGGTGGGAATTGGGTGTGGGAGGGCCGGGGTTTGGTGTGATGTCCCCAGACATTAGGAGTAGTAGGAGGGTGAGGGTGGTAAGGCGGGAGTGGGATTTTTAGGAGGGCAGTGGAGTGGAAGTGGTGATACTGTGTGGGCTTAGAATGAGCAGGAGGTGATAAGTGCAGTAATATTGAGTGGGCAGAAAAGAGGGAGATATGTACAGGTTGCGGGCTGGAGAGGGGGGATAAAGAAATGAGAGTTTGAGGAGAGAGGACGTTATAGCAAAGATTAGTGTGAGCATGTTGGAGGGTGGGGAGATATTATATATATATATATATATATATATATATATATATATATATATATATATATAATTACACCGCCTGAAGTGTATTAGAAACAGTACACCTCGGAATGCACTGTAGATATAGGCTACACTGGATGCAAAGTATATATATATACACACACACACAAGAGACTGCGAGACTGTGTATGTATATATATATATATATATATATATATATATATATATATATATATATATATATTTATTAAGACAACGCCTGAAGTATGTTAGACACAGTATACAGAGACTGTATATATATATTAATACACTGCCTATACTGACTGAATATAGAGTAAACACTGAATATATTAGGAGGTGACTTACCATCTAGATAAAGGAAGGCCCGTAGACGTGGTGTATCTGGATTTTTCAAAAGCATTTCACACAGTTCCCCATAAACGTTTACTGTACAAAAAAAGGTCAGTTGGCATGGACCACAGGGTGAGTACATGGATTGAAACCTGGCTGCAAGGGTGAGTTCAGAGGGTGGTGTTAAATGGGGAGTACTCAGAATGGTCAGGGGTGGGTAGTGGGGTCCCACAGTGTTCTGTGCTGGGACCAATCCTATCTAATTTGTTCATAATCGACCTGGAGGATGAGGTAAACAGTTCAATCTCTGTATTTGCGGACAATACTAAGCTAAGCAGGGCAATAACTTCTCCGCAGGATGTGGAAACCTTGCAAGAAGATCTGAACAAATTAATGGGGTGGGCAACTACATGGCAAATGAGGTTTAATGTAGAAATATGTAAAATAATGCATTTGGGTGGCAAAAATATGAATGCAATCTATACACTAGGGGGAGAACCTCTGGGGGAATCTAGGATGGAAAAGGACCTGGGGGTCCTAGTAGATGATAGGCTCAGCAATGGCATGCAATGCCAAACTGCTGCTAACAAAGCAAACAGAATATTGGTATGCATTAAAAAAGGGATTAACTCCAGGGAAAGCGATAATTCTCCTGCTCTACAAGACTCTGGTCCGCCCACACCTGGAGTATGCTGTCCAGTTCTGGGCATCAGTCCACAGGAAGGATGTACTGGAAATGGAGCGAGTACAAAGAAGGGCAACAAAGCTAATAAAAGGTCTGTAGGATATTAGTTATGAAGAAATGTTGCAAGCACTGAACTAATTCTCTCTGGAGAAGAGACGCTTGAGAGGGTATATGATTTCAATTTACAAATACCGTACTGGTGACCCCACAATAGGTAAAAAACTTTTTCGTGGAAGGGAGTTTAACAAGACACGTGGCCACGCATTAAAATTAGAAGAAAAGAGGTTTAACCATAAACTACGTAGAGGGGTCTTTACTGTAAGAGCGGCAAGGATGTGGAATTCCCTTCGACAGGCGGTGGTCTCAGCGGGGGGTATTGATAGTTTCAAAAAGCTATTAGATAAGCACCTGAACGACCACAACATACAGGGATATACAATGTAATACTGACATATAATGACACACATAGGTTGGACTTGATAGACTTTTGTCTTTTTTCAACCTCACCCACCTATGTAACTATGTAACATATTACCTTCCCTGACAATACTGATATGTCAGGTTTAGGTTGGCAAAGCTGCTTATGTGAAAATGTACTAAGCAATTTAACATGTGCTTTCTTATATTATATATAGACTGTACATGTATTAAAGGCACATTCTGTCAAACATGAACATTTTGCATGTAAAATGACACAGAAGTTCTGGCCTACCTGCTATCCATGTCTTCAAATTCAGTTCAAGTTTTTAATAAAATAAAACCAGTTACTGTTATACTTGTCTGCTGAATGTTGCTGAAACCAAGCCTGTGATAATACAGGGTGATTTGTTCCCTGGTTTACAAAGGGAGCTGGGATGCAATAATGTGCCCTCTTGCACCCCTGTACCACACCGAGAAGCACAGTAAACAGGGCTGGGCATAAATAGCAGCTCTTTCTAACATTTGAGAAGGTGGTGTTCTGACAATTCCAGCGTACCTCCACACCTGGAGTAGTAGCACCTGCCTCAGGTAGATTTTTCCCTGTGTATGCTTTTTAAGGCAATATTTTCACATATGAGTAGCCTGTACCTTTTAGCAATGAATAAAACCAATCAAATTGTCTTTAACTGTATATCCATTTATTTATTTAACAAAGCAGACTTATGCAAATCAGTATACAGTGTATGGAATATACAGGAATAGTATACATGACACCTGTGTACGAGAAAAAGGAAACTGGCCATACACCAAGAGAAATTTGTTTAAAAATATTTTGTTCAATTTTGTATAGGGTAGTGAGTGTCAATTCAATGTTTTCGAAAGTAGTGACAAGAAAATTTGAAGGCGCAGGGAAAAACGCTTTTTCTGAATAAATGAAATTCTAATGCCCCGTACACACGGTCGGATTTTCCAACGGACCTTGTTGTCGGAAATTCCGACCGTGTGTGGGCTCCATCACACATTTTCCATCGGATTTTCCGACACACAAAGTTTGAGAGCAGGCGATAAAATTTTCTGACAACAAAATCCATTGTCGGAATTTCCGATCGTGTGTACACAAATCCGACGCACAAAGTGCCACGCATGCTCAGAATAAATAAAGAGATGAAAGCTATTGGCTACTGCCCTGTTTATAGTCCCGACGTACGTGTTTTACGTCACTGCGTTCAGAATGATCGGATTTCCCGACAACTTTGTGTGACCGTGTGTATGCAAGACAAGTTTGAGCCAACATCCGTCGGAAAAAATCCTAGGATTTTGTTGTCGGAATGTCCGATCAATGTCCGACCGTGTGTACGGGGCATAACTGTGAATGTGGTTTTTGGAAAACTGTACGTCTTGTAATGAAGCCTGTTTATTACATCTGGAATTTCATTCCAATAGCAGATCTGGCCTAAATTTTAAGGGCTTTAGAAATAACTGAAAAAAATGAGTGCTCAAATGATTTTTCAGAATCTCTGTAGAAACAAAAATCTAACCATGTAGGGCTTTCATCAGATTAAGGTTGGTGTATGAGCAGAAAAGATAAGCAGACACAACAAACAATGATGTTCTTTGGTTTTTCTAACCATGTTAACCTCAGAGCAGTAACATGTTTATTCAGCAAAGCCTTGAATGACTTAATCTTGCCATTTCTGCCATTTCTGACAGATCAAGCTAGAACTTATTAATGCTTTTTTAGCACTAGCAGATGACTGCTGTAATACTAATTGGGAACATCTAAATGTGCATCACTTACAAAACCAAAACACTTCCTATTTCCTTATTTTGTCCCATCTTGTCATCTTGGCCTTCATATGGCAGTTATGGCATACAACATACGTTCTGATGCATCTGGAAGATTTTCTGTAGGATTTTCTTCATTCATCTTTACACTGTTGATTTCAGTTTACAGTATGCACATTCTTCACTTGAGCTCTCCAATTACAAATGGCAGTGGCACTGCAAAACAATACTGGTTCTTCTGGCTTGGCCACATTTTGTGTATGTCCATGGGTAAGCATACTTTATAAGCCAAGCTTGCTTTTCACAGGAGTACAAAGACAAGTGTGTCTTGCCTATAGTCAAGCATGGTGGTGGGAGTGAAATGGTCTGGGGCTGCATGAGTGCTGCCGGCACTGGGGAGCTACAGTTCATTGATGGAACCATGAATGCCAACATGTACTGTGACATACTGAAGCAGAGCATGATCCCCTCCCTTCTGAGACTGGGCCACAGGGCAGTATTCCAACATAACAACCCCAAACACACCTCCAAGACGACCACTGCCTTGCTAAAGAACCTGAATGTAAAGGTGATGGACTGGCCAAGAATGTCTCCAGACCTAAACCCTATTGAGCCTCTGTGGGGCATCCTCTAAAGGAAGGTGGAGGAGCGCAAGGTCTCTAACATCCACCAGTTCTGTGATGTCATCATGGAGGAGTGCGAGAGGACTCCAGTGGCAACCTGTGAAGCTCTGGTGAACTCCATGCCCAAGAGGGTTAAGGCAGTACTGAAAAATGATGGTGGCCACACAAAATATTGACACTTTGGGCCCAATTTTGGACATTTTTACTTAGGGGTCTACTCACTTTTGTTGCAGCGGTTTAGACATTAATAGCTGTGTGTTGAGCTATTTTGAGGGGACAGAAAATTTACATTGTTATACAAGCTGTACACTCACTACTTTACATTGTAGCAAAGTGTTATTCCTTCAGTGTTATCACATGAAAAGATATAATAAAATATTTACAAAAATGTGAGGGGTGTACTCACTTTTGTGAGATACTGTAAATATATATATATATAAATTCTGCTTGAAAAACTAACACAGATCTGATCAGAATGGCCCTGTGATAGGGTCTGTAGTTTGTAAGAGATAACAATTTTCTTACTTAGTAGCACATTAGCACTGCTAATATCCTGCGTTCTCTTTGCAAACATCTCATGTCTACATACTGTACATGTACTACAGCAACTGCTGCACATCAAACCTTTCTGTCAGGTTTCCTGACAGAAGTGAAACATGCCTACATATTGTACATAAGTATGGCCACTTTTAGTGTTCATGGGAAGATCTTGTAACAAGGTGACAAAGCAGAAAAGCATTGGGGAGATAGGGACAGAGTGTTGTCACTCTATAACAGGAAGTGCCTGCTCAAGAACCTTAGTTTCAAGAGTACTGCATATTATTTTAATTAAGGTTGAAGATTCAAAGCTGAACTACAGGTAGATATAAAGAGACAGATCAGTGCAGGCTTGCTTTAATTAATACACCAACATAAGCAGCAGCAGAAGGAGCCAGTCAATTTTGCTGCAGTGTTCGTGTGCTAACAAGGGACATGCTGATGACAGGAGAGGGCAGAGTGACAGACATGAGCTTATCAGTCTGCTATGCCTCTTTTCACTGACCAGTCACAAGCTGATGGACAAGACCTGTAAATATTGCTTTACTGCAGAAGTCTTCTGGCTTTCCAACAAGACTTTGGAGTACAACAAGGCTGTGTATATCCCAGAATTGGATGGACAGAAATATAAATACTTTGGCAGCTAAAACAGCTCCCATATATGTAGTTGATGTGTGCATTAAGCTATATGCCTAAAGTTCAGCTTTGAAAATATTAATAATTAGTTTAGAAGCTACTTTCACATGCTAAAACGTTTATGAGATTACCTAAAGTTTAAACGTCACATTGTTTTAAAAGTCAACTCTAACAGAGCTCCACGTTAGCCGGGAAGTTTAGCATTCTGCATTTAAGCTGAAGTCCATGCATCCTTTCATTTAAATTGTTCATCTGGGCCAAGCTGACCCAAGCAAACTATCTCCATAACTAAGTTAATCTGCCGCTCTCAGTGCTGTAGCATACTGTACAGCATTAGCTACATACAACATGCAGCACTGTGTTCTGGAAGCATCACAAACAACTCCCCATCTGCTGTTGGAACCAAATTGAAGCCTTGTTTTTTTAATCAAAGATTACAAGGCTTCTTCTGATTGGCCAAGGTAGAAATCATGACACCATCTGTTCACCTCTTCAACTTAGCCAATCAGAGGAAGCCTTGTCTTCATTGTTAAAAAAACAAGGCTTCCTCTGAATGGCTGAGAAGCACTTAGCCTGACTGTTATTCCTGTAGCAGATGGGAAGCCACTCATAATGTTGCCACAACACAGCGCTGCATACTGTATGTAGTTAATGCTATGACATTATGATACAGTGCTGACAGTGACAAAATAACTTAGCTATGGAAATTGTTCATTTGGGTCAGCTTGGCCCAAACAACCTATTTAAAGTGAAAGAAACCATGGATTTAGGCTTTAAGGCTACTGGTACATCCTGAAAAAGCTCAGAAGTCGCACGTCTTGTAAAAAGTAGCTGTATAACTCTCCAATCTCTCAATACCGAATATTCTAACGCTATCAAATTATATATATGATAGACAGCACCATACGAAGGTTATTATATTTAGGTTTACTAACATGCCCTACATATTCCAGAAAAAAGTATGGTGTGGTGTGCTGTATACAGTAGTGTGTTTCAGCTATAAGCTAGTTTAGAGATTGCTGTATGAAGAAATCCAGTTAGATGTAATGCAGACGAAGCCATACAATGTGTCAAGAGCTTCTTGTTTCATCTCAGGTTGAGAACAGGTCTCTGCAAGACACATACAAAATGATGATTTTTCTGTAATCACATACACTGTACACATCTTCGGTGAAGTGCTTCTCAAACTTGTCATTCATCCAAAGTATAATTTTTCATTTACACAAGAGGATTAATCAGACATCTACAACTACTACTACCACCATTGATCCACCTCGGCTAATCCATACATGTATTCCCAGAAAAAAAAAAGTTGGGGAACTGGTGAGTTAGCTTTTGCTTGGATTCCATAAATGTCTTTTTTTTTTTTTTTTACCTCAAGTCATTTTTATTGAAGATCTTTGTATACATTTTTTTCTTTAAAGTAGCTGTAAAGTTAATTTATCATATCCCCATTTTTGAGTACATAGGTGTATATACTGTTCCTTTTGTAAAGCCGAATTTATAGTTGTAAACAATATTGCTACTCGTGTTGAATCCAGCTCACATACTGCGGGTCACACGATCTCTATCATGCCAGAGTGATTCACAGACCTGCGGATGGGTGTGTACAGGGCGGGGCACATGTCATTGCAGGAAGTGATGTAATGCCGCTGAGTGTCCTCATTTCCAAGGCAACCATACCTGGCAGCATTATGTCACCTCCCCCTTTCCCCAGCTAAGGGCAGGCTGATTCACAACACAATTGTTGGAGGGTTGGCTGTCAATCAAAAGAGAAGAGATGGGGGGGGGGGGGGGGTCTTACTCTGACCACGGAAGATAGAGGCACGCTGTGTGAGTGCACAACCTGCCTCTATCAAACAGTGGAATGACAGAGGACATAAACTAACCACACTAGCATGATCAGCTGCCATGCTTAAAGAGGAATTAAACTTCCTCTGCAAACTTTTACATGTAGGTAAGCCTATAATAAGGCTTACCTATAGGTATTGAAAATTTCTCCTAAACCTGTACAGTTTGGGAGATATTTCCAGTGCATGCAGCCAGTGATATCACTGGCGCATGCACTCTGAATGAACGGCCCACGTGTGCCATTCCTTCTGAGCCAGTGCCGTGAATGGCGGCTGCCAAGTGTAAACGTGGGAGTGACGTCATCATGATTCTGGCCAATCACAGCGCCGGAGCCCGTGAACCCAGAAGAAGTTCCAGGAAAGATGTTGACCGTGACAGCGGTGTGTGGGGGAACCGCTGCAACAGCTTCGTTTTAAGGTAAGTACTTCATAATGAGCTAGTATGCGATGCATGCTAGCTCATTATGCCTTTGTCTTGCAGGTTTTTTTTGGGAGGGGAATTTTTTTCAGAGGTTTACAACCTCTTTAATGTGGTCAGTTTACTACCAGGAAGAAGGGAACTGGCAGGATCAACCAGTTAATACAGAATCACTGCAGTCACAAAGAAAATAATATTAAGGATCTCATTGGAACCCCTTAAAATATGGTTTTTTTTTTATTTCTAAGTTTACAAACACTTTAAGCTGAGCTCCAACTTTACCCTTTTTCTTGCACAGTTGTACCAGCTCCTCTTCTGTACTTACTCTACAACTACTACTATTGAACCACCTGAGCTAATGTACACATGGTATTCCCAGAACTCTCCTGTACTGAAATTGCATACTCCAATTTATTTGCACATTGTGAACTTCTCACAGTGTGCATCATCTAATTCTTATCTTCCCAAACTTACTGTCCCCAACCTGCCCCTTTCACTCACAGGAATTCAATATTTTCAATCATGGAGGCTCAGCATCTCATGTGGGAGGTCTGCATGCAAATACAGCCTGTCTAGGAATGCCCACTCCTCTAGACTGACATCCACCCATCAATGCATTTGATAATTGTGTAACTCCTCCCAAGAGCCAGCCCACTGCTTGCATTAAAGTGGTTGTTAAGCCACTCAATGACATTGCTATAATCAGCTCTGCTATATTAAATAATGTCCTCAGTGTATGTGTTTTTTAAAAGAAATGCCGCTGTGTACCTGATTTCATATCGCCAATCGCACTCACGTGACAGGCCGCCTCTCTCGATCTGACAGCATCAGCGGGCAGGGCTGAGAAAACTCCACTGACGTCAGCCAGGGGGTGAGAAGCTGCCGGTCACGTGAGCGCCGATCGGCACTATGAAATGAGGTACACAGAGGCATTAAAAAAAAAAAAAAACACATGGGGAAATTATTTAATATAACAGAGGGGATTGTAGCAATGCCATTGCGTTATGATAGCAGCAGGAGGGGAAGACTGGGGGGTGGACGGAGCTGACAGGCAGGGAGGGAGGAGGAGAGCAGAGAGGAATTCTGCAGATGTCGGAGGCATGTAAACTGACCACGGTGTCAGGGCTCAACAGCCATGATAAACCTTGGTCAGTTTACAGGGGGTAGGGCATAGCCAAGCAGGATCAGCCAAGTTTTTTAGGTTATACAGGGGGCCAAATGACACAGCACAAGCCCTGTGCTGTATAACATGCTTTAAGGAAACAGAATCCATTTTTTTTTTTAGGGTTACAAACACTTTAAGGCTGAGGTCTTTTGATGGGAGTATAGAGGTAGTGTGCTGTGATGTTTTCAGCAACCTGCTGGTCCCTCCCACCAGCCAGGATTTGACTGCATTGCATAGAGAAGCACAAAGACCCATAGATTATATTACTGGGTCCAAATCTGGGCAGTCTCCATGTCCATGTTAAACCATTTGGTGTTGGAGGACAAACATTTTTAAGTTATGAGTTTTCAGGCTTCATATACGAGTCTGGATACTGGTATGTAAAATCTGAATGCCTTATTTTTACACTCAAAGTATCTGGACACATCACCCATATTTCTTAATTTTAAACAGTATTATATGGCTCTTACGGCAAAGATACGATCTGCCCTTTTGTTCTTTCCATTTGGATTGCGCTGGGTTAAGGAGCCTCGATAAATAGAATTTCTATCAATGGACCCATCTGAAAAGACAGAGTGATAATAAAGCTTGACAAGATGCAAAAAAAAAATAATAATTAGTATTTAATATGAAAGAATTCAAAAATCAATTTTTAGCTGAATTCTTTCATCTATTTTTAAAAAGAGAAGTGGGGAGATTTAAAAAAAAAAACAGACAATCATACTCACCTAGTTGGATGCAGCACTGATCCATGCTGCAGCTAGCCCTCGCTTGCTCTAAGGACTGTCAGTCACCTGCTCTCTGCTCTGCCCCTGTAGAGCAGCTGGCTCAGTCTCCCAGTGGCTCGCTAAGAGGCAGAGCCAGCTGGCAGTCCAGGCTTTCGGGTGGATCCCAGCTGTAAAGTAGTGATCTTTCCAGAGCCTGGACAGGCTGAGTCACAGGAGCCCATTTGGTTTATAGGAGAAGTAGGGCCAAAATAGCTTTGGTCATACTTTCTTACTCCTTTATTAACCCCTTCCCATCTGCTACAGCTACAGCAGGGCTACAGCGTGGAGCTACATTGCCGAGAGGGCACCAATAGACGTCCTACCCTTTGTACGCTCCCCGCGCGCCCCCCTGCAGGACGTGCAGGGTGCGCACTCTGTGATCACTGAGTCAATGAGACTTAGTTGATCACAGATCGGAGTAAGGGGCCACATGATCAGCTGTCAGCCAATGACAGCTGATCACATGATATAAAACGAAGATCGGTAATCTGTTTTTTTTTTTCTCCTCACGCTGACAGTGTTCATACTCTGTATGAACAGACGATCTGTCAGTTCTCCCCTCAGAGAACCGGAAACTGTGTGTTTACACACACAGTTCCAGGTTCTCCGTGTGCCCCGAGTGATCGCGGGAGCCCGGTGGTGATCGAGACTGCTAGGCACTCGCATCGGCTCGAGGAGCGAGCGGGGGGCACGCACGCGCCCCCTAGTGGCCACAGGGCGAAGCGACGTTACATAACGTCGTTTCGCCCAGCCGTACCATTCTGCCGTAGTACAAGTTAAAATAATTTTTTTTGCTAGAAAATTACTTAAAACCCCCAATCATTATATATTTTTTTCTAACACCCTAGAGAATAAAATGGCGGTCATTGCAATATTTTCTGTCACACTGTATTTGCGCAGCAGTCTTACAAGCACACTTTTTTTGGAAAAAATACACTTTTTAGAATTAAAATTTAGGACAACAGTAAAATTAGCCCAATTTTTTTTTTTATATTGTGAAAGATAATGTTACGCTGAGTAAATTGATACCCAACATATCACGCTTCAAAATTGCGCCCGCTCATGAAATGGCGACAAACTTTTACCCTTAAAAATCTCCATAGGCGATGTTTAAAAAATTCTACAGATTGCATGTTCTGAGTTACAGAGGAGTTCTAGGGCTAGAATTATTGCTCTTGCTCTAATGATCGCGATTTCATATGCGAGCATTGCTCACGTATGCGTTCACTTCTGCACACGATTTTGGTGGGACAGGGCGCGTTACATTTTTTTTTTCTTATTTATTTTACTTTTTATTTTTTATTTGTACACTGTTCTTTAAAAAAAATAAAAAATGGTGTCACTTTTATTCCTATTACAAGGAATGTAAACATCCCTTGTAATAGAAAAAAGTATGACAGGACCTCTTAAATATGAGATCTGGGGTCAAAAAGACCTCAGATCCCATATTTACACTAAAATGCAATAAAAATACATAAATAAATAAAATTTGTTTGGAAAAAAATGTCCCTTTCAGAGCTATGGGCGGAAGTGATGTTTTGACGTCGCTTCCGCCCTGCAATGGTATGGAGCCGAGCGGGGGCAATCTTCCCCTCAGTCAGCTCCATACCACAGACCGAGAAGGATCCGATAGCTTCTGCCGCTGCTGAAGGCTCCGGTATGCGGCAGAGGGCACCGAAGAGCAGCGGGAGGGGGGGTGCTCCCACCATTGCCGCTCCCGCCACTGATAAAAGTGATCTTGCGGCGAATCTGCCGCAGAGACCACATTTATCTGAAAGCCGACCCCCCTCTAAAGAAGAGGATACCGGAGTTATGGTAGCTAGCTGCTGCCATAACAACGATATCCCTCTTCAAACAGCCGACGTATAACAACGACGGGCAGTCGGAAAGTGGTTAAAAAGTACCACATTACCCTTTTGCAGCCATAAGACTTTAGGGCTAGCTTTTGAATAGCTCTCTATGGAGCCGTTCACATATCTCCGGAGCGGCTGCGGAGCGCACTGCACAGAAACGCTGTGCGTCTTTGGCTCTGTTTCAGGGCCGAATTCAGGCAAAGATTTGTCCCTAATTCATCCCTGAACCGGAGAATAGGGACACACGGTGTTCCTGTGCGATCCGCAGCCAGTTCCAGTGTGAACCGAGCCTTAAATACATCAAAGGGTTTAATTAAGGTTCAGGAGAGCAGTTTTTTTCAATATGAAATCAAAATCATGAACACGAGGACATGACCTCAAAATAACTTAAGGAAAGTTCAAAACTAATCTTAGAAAGTATTATTTTACTGAGTTGATGCTTGGAATAAACTGCAGAGCAGCAGAGGTAGTCAGACGGTCAACAGTAAATGCTTGGGACAAACATAGAACTATAGTCAGACAATAAAGTTAACGAAAAAACAAATAAAAAATTGGCTCGATGGACTACCTGGTCTTCTGCAGTCACTTTTCTATATCTCTATATTTCTATGGTACTGAAAACTTGTGCTGAATCTTCTCACCAAATGCTGCCAACCCTCAATTAACGTAATTTATAAATGTAGTAACTCTTGCCTTCCACTAAGTGCTAACTATCATGCAGTAAAGAAGAACAGTGACTTCAGTTTAAGAACTGTAAAAATTAGTGAGATAATCCTCCATGAAGATGGGGCCCATAGTGAGGTTAATTAAAGTCCTTACAGGTCAGGCTGCTCCATCTATTTATAGTAACATATTAAAGTTTAGCTACAGAGTAAAACGTATGAATGAGGAAGCTTTGTTATCTGGATCCACAGGACTAAATAGCGGTGGGCTTTGGTTGTAGCTTGTTACTAGGAAAAAAAATGAAACAAGTGATAATTTGCCTCCACATGCAGGCAAGGAGAAAAAAGCTACAAATTTCAAAGACTTGAGCAGCAACTGGCAGAATTTGATTATTTGCCAAACATATATGTATAAAAATGGCCCTTGTAGCAACCAACTAGCAGACAAATGTATTGCTTTAACTACTCTAGATCCAAGATATTTAAGTTTTAGGCTGGGTTCACACCATTGCGAAATGGATGCGGACATTGCGAATTAGATGCGGCTTCTCCGCATTCAATTTGCAATAGCAGGAGATTTTGACTGGCTCTCCATGGAGCCGGTTCACATACCTCCGCAGCAGGTCCAGTGCATTTTGGTCCATTTCAGGTCCGAAATCAGCCCAAAATTTGGGCTGAAATCGGACCTGAAAGGGTGAACCAGGACGCACCAGACCCCTGCTGCGAGACGGATGCAGTGATGGTGTGAACCCAGCCTAAATCATTCAATATTCCTCCCTTTCTCATCCAAACCATCGTAAATGTGGGCTGTAGGAGTCATCTGCAAAGCCATTTCCAGTAATTCATAAAGTTGTGCACTAGGTCTGCCGAAACCAAAAATTCAGGATGCACTTGGCCAAAACTTAAACTGAAAATGACCATTTAAACGCACCTTCCTGTTGAAATGCAGTGAAGACGCAGCAAGAATGCATCAATAACGCATCCATGTTAAGTTTTTGCTGCGGTTTTTGAGTCACATGACCTATGAAAAACACATGATAAGCACAATAAAATCGTGGAAAAATCGCGTGTGTTTTGGGTGCCAATATCGTGCCTTCTTCTTCTTTATCAGCAAAATGACAAAAACACCAGTTTCACACGCTGAAATTTCGGTGCATTTCTAGTATGTACCTTTTTCCCTGCATTGCAACTCAGCTGCCTTTTCATTCCCAGGATTGATAATAAATCAATTTCAGTGTAACAAATTGATAAAAATAAGTTTTATTCTAGATAGGGAGTTATACCCTGCTAGCTGATTATAGAAACAGCTGCATGCATAGTATATAACTTTCTCTCATAAACTGAACACTATCAGCATGGAGACAAATAACTGGATAGTTTGCATAGCTGCCAACTGTCCCGAATTTCCCGGGACATTCCCGGGACTTGGACTTCATTCCCGGATTTGTGGCGTCCCGGCAAATGTCCCGAAAAATTCGGTTCCGGTTTTTGAAACCGCCGCCGCTGCCGCCGCCGCCGCCGCTAGAGGTCGGCGGCCGGCGGAGACATTGTCTCCGCCGGCCGCCATTTTGTTGGAGTTCAGGAAGACGGCTGGGGGGGGGGGCTAGACGAAGCTTCTGCGTCGCCGCCCACCCCCTGCCCCGCTCCGCCTCGGCCCGCCCCGCTCCGCCTCGGCCTGCCTCGGCCCGCCTCGCCTCGGCCCGCTCCGCTCCGCCTCGCCCCGCCTCGCCTCGGCCCGCCCCGCCTCGCCCCGCCTACCCCCCGCCCCGCTGCCAGTCTGATATGGAAAGGGGCGGGGGTTCTAGGTGGGGGGTGAGCGCGCGCACCGCTGTGGGACACGATGTGAGTGGGGGGGGGGGGCACAGGGGACACCTGATGTGAGGGGGGGGGGCACTGGGGACACCTGTGATGTGAGGGGGGGGGCACTGGGGACACCTGATGTGAGGGGGGGACACCTGATGTGAGGGGGGGACACCTGATGTGAGGGGGGGACACCTGATGTGAGGGGGGGGCACTGGGGACACCTGATGTGAGGGGGGACACCTGATGTGAGTGGGGGGGGCACTGGGGACACCTGATGTGAGTGGGGGGGGGCACTGGGGACACCTGATGTGAGTGGGGGACACCTGATGTGAGTGGGGGACACCTGATGTGAGGGGGGGGGCACTGGGGACACCTGATGTGAGGGGGGACACCTGATGTGAGTGGGGGGGGCACTGGGGACACCTGATGTGAGTGGGGGGGGGCACTGGGGACACCTGATGTGAGTGGGGGACACCTGATGTGAGGGGGGGACACCTGATGTGAGGGGGGGACACCTGATGTGAGGGGGGACACCTGATGTGAGTGGGGGGGGCACTGGGGACACCTGATGTGAGGGGGGGACACCTGATGTGAGTGGGGGGGGCACTGGGGACACCTGATGTGAGGGGGGGACACCTGATGTGAGGGGGGGGGCACTGGGGACACCTGATGTGAGTGGGGGGGGCACTGGGGACACCTGATGTGAGTGGGGGGGCACTGGGGACACCTGATGTGAGGGGGGGGGCACTGGGGACACCTGATGTGAGGCGGGGGCACTGGGGACACCTGATGTGAGGCGGGGGCACTGGGGACACCTGATGTGAGGGGGAGCTCCGCCGGGGACTCCTGGTGTGAGGGGGGGCTCCGCCGGGGACTCCTGGTGTGAGGGGGGCTCCGCTGGGGACTTCTGATGTGAGGGGGGCTCCACTGGGGACTTCTGATGTGAGGGGGGCTCCACTGGGGACTTCTGATGTGAGGGGGGCTCCACTGGGGACTTCTGATGTGAGGGGGGCTCCACTGGGGACTTCTGATGTGAGGGGGGCTCCGCTGGGGACTTCTGATGTGAGGGGGGCTCCGCCGGGGACTCCTGATGTGAGGGGGGCTCCGCTGGGGACTTCTGATGTGAGGGGGGCTCCGCCGGGGACTCCTGGTGTGAGGGGGGCTCCGCTGGGGGCACCTGATGCAAGGACGGACTCTGCTCGGACATCTGAAGCAAGGACGGACGGCTGGTGGCAGGCGACGTGGCAGGTGACACGCTCAGGGATCCCACTGATTCTGCATTATGGTGAGTTGAATGATTTCATTTTATATTACAATGTAATAATAGAAATAATGCGCTTCAATCATCCTGACACCATAACAACCATGGTGCCGGGATGATTGAAGCATTAACACCAGGTGTTTGGAGTATCTTTATCTGCTGATTGTTAAACTTTCTAGAATACACATATTTTTATTGTGTAGGATCTGGGGCTGCTGTCCCGTCATTTCCCTCTCTCTCCCCCTCTCCCCCCCCTCTCCATCCCTCATTCATTTCGGACTCTAACCACACCCTCTAGAGCCACGCCCATTTAAGCCACGCCCACAATTTCACGTAAACCACGCCCATTTTTCGGCGCGGCGCGCTTCGCGCGCCGCACTTGTCTGTTTTTGATAGGCCACGCCTGCTGGTGAATGCCCCGCCCCCTAATTATTGGACAGCTCCGCCTACAGCCACAAAAGTGTCCCACATTTTTTTTTTACAATGTTGGCAACTATGAGTTTGCTGAAATAGAAAGATAGTTTGATTGGATACAAAGATAAGGAAAATAATTCTCAATATATTGGCTGTGTCAGATGAATTGAGAGTACATTTTTTATCAGGGAAGAGCAGTAGAAGGAATATTCTGTGAAGACCCCAATGCTCTAGGCCAGGGGTAGGCAACCTTAGAGAGATGGAGATCTACTTGAACAACGTCCTGTTGTTAGGGCCAGTTCACACCAGATTGCGATGCCAGAAAGGCATGTTCCATGTGTGTTTCCTGCACCGTGTTCAAAACGCAAGGCCTTTGTAATCTACTGCAGGTGATGATACATTATGTACCCCAAATGTAGATTGTAAACGCAGTGGACATAAAAAAAAAGTATTACAAGAGAGTGCAGGGTTTGGGAGTGCGTTACACTCAAAATTCAGGGTTCAGGAGTGCGTTACGCTCAAAATGCAGGTTTCAGGAGTGTGTTAGACTCAGAATGCAGGGATCAGGGGTGAGTTGCGCTCAGAATGCAGGAATCAGAGGTGAGTTGCGCTCAGAATGCAGGGTTCAGGGGTGAGTTGCGCTCAGAATGCAGGGTTTAGGGGTGCATTTCGCTCAGAATGCAGGGATAAGGGGTGCATTGCGCTCAGAATGCATGGATCAGGGGTGCGTTGCACTCAGAATGCAGGGATCAGGGGTGCGTTGCGCTCAGAATGCAGGGATCAGGAGTGCGTTGCACTCAGAATGCAGGGATAAGGAGTGCGTTATGCTCAGAATGCAAGGATCAGGGGTGCGTTGCACTCAGAATGCAGGGATCAGGGGTGCGTTGCACTCAGAATGCAGGGATTTGGCGGGGTGTGATGTGAAGGGTGGTAGAGGACACTGCTTTGGGGGTGGTCCTGCCCATAGCAGTGTCCACTGCCCCTTTCACATCACCCCCCCCCCCACTTACACACACAGTAGTGTCCTTGCCCCCCCTTCCCTCCTATTGCAGAGTTCCATTGCATCCTACCTGTGCACAGGAGACCAAGAAGCAGGGACAGGGGGGCGGAGGAGCTGGCTGAGTGACTTTTCATATCAACAAGCTGATGATTGGTTGCTTAGGACCTAGCAACCAAACACCTGTGGGTTAACTAGAAAAGTTAACTTGGCTAGCTCCTCCTCCTGCCCTGCATCCTGTGCTGTGCTGCCTCTCGCTCTCTGCTCTTTACTGATGACAGCAGTGGAGGAGGCAGGAGGAAAAGAGGAGTACCAAAGGCTTGGCGGTAGGAGGCGGGGGTTGGTGGCGCAGACCTGTTCCCTGTCTATCTGTCACCTACCCACGGATTGCCGACCCCTGCTCTAGGCATACCTTCATTTCATTCTTCCTGCTTGTCCTTATCAGACACACAGGGTAGAAGTAGTTACATTTGACAGTGCGCAAAATATTTAGACACAGCTTATAAAAAAAAAAAAAAAAAAAATCATGCACAGGCAGAGGCACTTTTTAAAACACTCACCTTCCATATCTATACCAAACTTCTTTTGGAGTGCTTGCTGCATTGACATGATCTAAAAATGCACAATGAGATAGCAAATATGTTTAAAACATGGAAGCTTTTGCTACCTTTTTAAAAAGGAATTGTTTGCACATCTATCCCAATGCATATGTAATGTTCACGCCCCGAGTGGCCACATAGAATATCTCCCTTGCCAGTTCAGAGGTTGCCAGCCACAAGCATGGTTCCATGCTCCAGGCTCAGTCTAGGGCAGCCTTTTTCAACCAGGGTGCCTTGAGGTTTCTTCAGGGGTATCTTGGCAAAATGCCTAAAAATTGGTCAAAAATCGTTTACAAACCAGCAGTGGGTGAAGCCTGGCTTTTAGTTACACAAAGACACGTTATTTTCATTATGCACCATTACGACTTTCTAGACACTGGCATCCCAACAAACAATATACATCATCAGTTAATAAGGAGGATGTCTGTTGCCTGCACAGCATCCTTGTTTGACCCTCCCCAGCCCCTCTCCCTCAGCACTGGGGTGACATTAGCTGACTGATGGAAAGAAATTGAGGGAGAAGAGAAACCCTGGAATACGAGTCAGTACCAGTGTGCAAGTGCATTTGCTTTGGAAGAATAAATCACCTCTAACGTTTGGTGTCTTACGTGTGGATGTTGCTGCATTGTGTAAAACTTATAGAACAGTTTTCTACATTTTAGAATGGGGTGCCTCAAGACTGTCCATAATTGTAAAGGGTGCCTCGACTGAAAAAAGGTTGAGAAACACTGGTCTAGGGGATCTCTTTTTAGAACTTATTATGGAATAACTTGAAACAGGAGAGTGGTTCAGAGGTTTCAAGATACTCCAAAATTAATAAGACAGAGTTCTAGCACAGATTCTTGTAGTAGTAGGCACACATTAAAGTCCCAACCAGATAATCAGTTATGCCCCGTACACATGATCGGAAATTCCCCCAGAAAAAGTCCAATGTGAGCTTTTGGTCGGAAATTCCGACCGTGTGTATGCTCCATCGGACTTTTGCTGGCCGAATTCCCGCCAGCAAAAGACTGAGAGCATGTTCTCTATTTTTCGGTCAGAAAAAGTTCTGATTGGAAATTCCGATCGTCTGTAGCAATTTTAAAGCGCAAAATTCCTACGCATGCTCGGAAACAATTCGACGCATGCTCGGAAGCATTGAACTTTATTTTCTTGGCTCGTCGTAGTGTTGTACGTCACCACGTTCTTGACGTTCGAAAGTTCAGAGAACTTTTGTGTGACCGTGTGTACTCAAGCCAAGCTTGAGCGGAATTCCGTCGGAAAAACCATCCAAGTTTTTTTTTGACGGAAAATCCGCTCGTGTGTACGGGGCATTAGTCTAATCTAAAATATTTGAGTAAATAAAAGAGTGATAAAATGTGCTGTGAATGCATTTGCATAGTGGTGCCCTGTGCACCTGGTAGATAAGGGTCACTTTCATCTCTTCAATTTTACACACAGCAAGGGCCCCTTTCACACGGGCAGACCGTATGTCCGTTTTTCATCCATCCGTTTTTGGATGAAAAACGGACATACATGTATCCCTATGGGATATGGGATGTCAGCGGATTAACATCCGCTGACATACGATGACATCAGTCTCCGCTATGCTCCGAAACTGATGACGGAGGAAAACCCTATTTTTCCATCCGTCATCGGATCAGATGAAAACAGACAGATGGTCCGTTTTCATCCGATCCTCCCATAGAGGAAAGCAGAGATCTCACCGATCCGTTTCTGCACAGTGTGCAGAGATGGACTAGTCATCTGCTGGCTCAGCGGGGATCAACGGAGTGATCCCCGCTGAGCAAGCGGATGTCCAAAAACAGATCCTCCCGGGATCCGCACGTGTGAAAGGGCCTAACATAGAACCCAAGACAGACTTGGTTGTTTTTACACTTTGCACTTTTTTGTAGTAATCATTTTAAGGATATTAGTGAACATGTAGAGACCACCAACTTCTAAAATTAATCTTTCATGACAATGCACTAAGCATATAAAGCAGAAAACACACTAAGACTGATTACTAATAAGGAATAAATGGTGATAGAGTGGTCTTGCGCAATTCCTCTATTACTTCAATGTGCAATTAATCATGCACCTTGATAACAACAAATCAATAATTAACAAATGGTGAATATTAAAATAAATCGATAATGAACCACACCAAAATGTTCAATGAACTAAAAAATGTCACAGTGATCAATTCAAATACAAGTGTATAATCCTTCTTTGTGAAGATTCCAATGATTGCTGTGCTTTCACCCATAACCTCAGTGTTCACAGAACTCTCACCTCATAGCTGTATATAGAAAGCCTTAGGAACAGGTTAATGGGCTGGTACTCCTTCCTTAGTGTATTCCTCACCTTATCTCCTTTGTATTGGTTCCAAGATCCAGGCTCTTGAAGTAACGTTAATGACTCCAAACCACATAAGGGAATGTAATAGATAGAATGCCTTCCATAGTGTGAAATCATTTAAAACACAGCCATTTATTAAAAGACAATTGGATGCTCACATCAAAATAAGGTTAAAATCGCATAAGAGCTTAAATCAACTGCATTTTCTGCCTCTCACGTCACTTCCTGTCCACTCCAGCCAAACCCTAAGCGTTATGTCACGTGACTTCATCAGGGGACGTTCTACGTCAAAGCACCGACGTACAGCTACAGCGGTTTGCGGTAAGTATTTGTTAATTATTAATTTATTGTTATCAAGGTTCATGATTGATTTCACATTGAAGTAATAGAGGAATTGTGCAAGACCACTCTATTAACATTTATTCATTATACGTGTACTGTGAACACATTAGGTATTGCAGCATTTCCACAATCATATTTTTTGCTTTATTCACTTATTATACTTATTTTGGAGCTTATCACATTTTATTTTCACTACCTGGTAGCGCGGGGGACAACAAATACGTTTACTGATAAGGAATGTTGCTAACCTTTACTTCACTTGGTGTTGATGTGAGGTTGGGTTGTTCTGGGGGTGAAGACACAAATGGTTCCGTACTTCTGGATAAGGCGGGGACAACAGCCTACAATACAGCATGGAAAACAGCATCATATTCAGAGTAAAAACTCTACAATCAAATATACTGTATGTACATACCAGGTATCTTTGTATATCTGTCTGTCATAGGTTTTACTTTATTCAAAATGATCAGAGTAGAGAGGGGTGGTATCTATCTATCTATCTATCTATCTATCTATCTATCTATCTATCTATCCATCTATCTATCTATCTATCCATCTATCAGTTTAAAGTCAATCATCCTGTAAAACAACCCATTCAGTATAAAATTGAAATATCAGGAATATGAAATGCTGGAGTAACACACACTTTAATCAATTAAACTTTGTATAAAACACATTTAAATGCAGTATTCCCCTAAAAAGTAGGCAGCTATTAATGAGAGCATATCCTTGGCAACTGTGTTATATATATATTATAGATATGCGGAAAATGAATATATACAATACTTTAAACAGTTTATAAACATTTTACATATAATTATATACACAACATTTTTGTACAGCAATCTTCAATAGATTCACATTATCATTATTTTTACTCATACTCATATTTTTACTCACCCACTGTAGCATCGGCATTGACATGTAGTTAAAAGGGAGTTCTGTTTCCACATTAGCAATGCCAGGATTCTGTACAGAATATTATACTATACGTACATTATGATTTGCAAATCAAGTAGAAGTCCATAAAATTTACAAGCATACCCTGGGATGGCTGAATGATATTACATGGATGCCATCAATACAACAGAACAAACATTCCATTATTGTCTAGTGAGCTATTAGTTTAGTGCAGGCAAATGTATGACTCATGGTAAGTGTGAGTCTGGAAACTGGGTCAGGGTTTATTGCAGGTCAGACTGGATGACTCATACAGGCAGGCTTCTGGTACCTCCCCCTGGGTCTGGAAGTTTGGAGAAACTTCTAGAAGTTAGTGGGCAGAGGCCAGGAAGGCTGATCTGCAAACTTGAGGGAACTTGACCAACCCCAGGCAGAATGTCCTGGCAGGGAAGTTGAGTCAGCCCTTAAATATGAAAGAGTCATGCTAGTAGGGCAGTCAGGGGGGGGGGAATGGAGTGCTGAGGAGGCTTTAATACCTCTTTAAAATCTTACCCGAGGACTAGACTTCCTTTTGGCTTTGTCTGAAGGTGAGACTGTAAGTCCTGCTGCACTCAAAGCTGCTATCCTAGATTCAATATCTGACACCTAAAATGATAAAACACTTATATTTAGAGACTAATCTCCAAGCCTCTTCAAACAAACAAGATCAGTTTTGACTTTCACCTCGCTCTCAGTTTGCTGCACTTGTGCCATGGCAGATGCCACGCTGACCTCCAATTCTGAAAGCTCAGAATCTGTGGTTCCACTCTGTAGTGCTCTCTCCTCCAGCTCTTGCAGGCTCTTCTCCAGGCCATATGCCTTATCTGCTGCTATGTACACCTGAAATGGAATGCAGAACATAGGAACAATGAGAGCTAAACAATTCCACTTGTCAGCTGAATACCGAACAGTCACTTAAAAAACAATGCATGATAAATACATGTTGAAGTATACAGTATGAAAACAATATACATTTCTCCTCTTTGTTTTGTGCCAACCTTGGCACCGTGTTTCTGTAGCCCTCTTTGTACCCCCCCCTTTTTTTTTATTGTAATCCAGACTCTCCTGGGCATATTTTGGGGAATATGGTCCCTCATATGGGACAGTTGCAATGATTGATAGTTGCAAGTGCCCTAACTATCGCACAATATGAATAAGAGGCATTATTGCCATCAATACTATTTCATTGTGATTATGTTGTAGTAATGTTATGCATCCGAGTCCATGTTCTTTCACATACAGTATGTATGTTTCATAAGGTGGTTAGAGGGATGGTAACCTTAGGTTTATGTCATTCAAACACTTTATTAATAGTCTATAATAAGTTAATAAATAGGGGAGGTTATTCCCGCGCTATCTATTACGGAAAAGGCTGTGGGTAGTCTATAATAAGTTGTTGTCCTTCATTGGATACAAGTTTATGTACGTTAGAGGGCCCTACGGCAGACCTAACCTATGCGTCATGGTCCTCACCAGTTCCTACCAAGCCTTGCATTTGTATGTTTCCTCTGTTACATGTTTGGAGCAGACAAGGATTGTTCGCTGCTCCAGTAAACGATCTTCTTTACCTGTTTTCCTAAAACAATAAAAACTATTGAAACAGAAAACAATATACAGTATATATATATATATATATATATATATATATATATATATATATATATTTATATTTAAACATGTGGTTGGGAGGTGGCAAAAACGCAGTTAAGTTGCGTTTTTGCTGCCTGCCAACTGCCCCACTTAAGTTGCAACAGGCAGCAGATGGGGTGTTTACATGCTGCAGTTGTGATGCTTTGTGCCCACAGCCATACCTCCCAACTTTTTAAGATGGGAACGAGGGACACCTATCAGCAAAAGTATGCAGGCATAGGACACACCCCTTGCCACGCCCCCTTAAAGGAGAATTGTACAAAAAACAAGATTGGTTAAACCCACAAGTGCTTTTTTTACCACTACTATTCCTTTATATTGGCTTTTGGAACTTACAAATGCAGCAATTTGGAAATCAGATGAAAGGTTTAGCACTGGAAAACACTTTTTGATAGATAAAAAGTGCATTTTATATACAACTATATAGATCAGACCAAAATGAGGGACTAATGAGGAGGAATGAGGGACATTGCTCCAAATCAGGGACAGTCCCTCGAAATCAGGGACAGTTGGGAGCTATGCCCACAGCAAGTTTACCTGGCATGTAGCGACTAGCACCCAGCCATCACACCAAATGCGGCACACTCAAACAAATGGGGAATCGCAGAAAACGCCCCATTAAATGCATGCAATGCACACGATTTGAAGGCAAAAATAAGTTTAAAACAGACCATGAGGAGGTGTCACATCACTTCCTCGCCACCTGTCAGTGGCCTCTGAAGCACGATCTGAACGTGGATCAGGGTTCAGATGAAAGGGAGGATTTAGACACACTTCTAAAGCCTAGTACGCATGGGTCGAATGTTGGCCAGAGTGTTCTGGCAGGGGAGATCGCTGTACTAACATCGGCTTGTTAATATAGCAGCTCAGGCATGAGCTGTCAGTTTTTTTTTTCGTTCAACCTGCTGGATTGAACGGAGAAAAAAAACTAGTAGTGTGTACAAGGTTTTATTCTACAGTGCCTTGCAAAAGTATTCACCCCCTTGGCATTTTTTGCGTTTTGTTGCCTCACAACCTGGAATTAACATGGATTGCTTAAGGATTTGCATCATTTAATTCATGCCCATAACTTCAAAGATGTTTTTTTTTTTTTATTGTGAAGCAAACAACAAATAGGACAAAATAACAGAAAAAGTCAACTATTCACCCCCCTAAAGTCAATACTTTGTAGAGCCACCTTTTGCGGCTATCACAGCTCCAAGTCGCTTTGGATAAGTCTCTATGAGCTTGCCACATCTTGCCACTGGGATTTTTGCCCAAAACTGCTCCAGCTCCTTCAAGTTGGATGGTTTGCGCTTGTGAACAGAAATCTTTAAGTCTGACCACAGATTTTCTATTGGATTGAGGTCTGGGCTTTGACTAGGCCATTCCAACACATTTACATGTTTCCCCTTAAACCACTCAAGTGTTGCTTTAGCAGTGTGTTTGGGGTCATTGTCCTGTTGGAAGGTGAACCTCCATCCTAGCCTAAAATCACTCACAGAGTGGTACAGGTTTTGCTCAAGAATATCCCCGTATTTAGCACCATCCATTTTTCCCTCAGTCTGACCAGTTTCCCAGTCCCGACTGCTGAAAAACATCCCCACAGCATGATGCTGCCACCACCATGTTTCACTGTGGGGATAGTGTTCTTTGGGTGATGTGATGTGTTGGGTTTGCGCCAGACACCTTCCTCCATTCATTTTGGGAGTCTCCCACATGCCTTTTTGCAAACTCAAAACGTGACATTTTGTTTTTTTGCTGAAAGTAATGGCTTTCTTCTGGCCACTCTGCCATAAAGCCCAACTCTATGGAGCGTATGGCTTATTGTCACACTATGTACAGATACTACAGTTTTTGCTGTGGAACTCTGCATCTCCTCCAGGGTTACCTTATTGTCTCTGTGCTGCCTCTCTGATTAATGCCCTCCTTGCCCGGTCCGTGAGTTTTGGTCATAATGTGTCATAATGTGCTACATTTTTCTATTTTAGTTTTATGTATGGGATCAGACCTGATCCCATACATAAAACCTGATGTATCTGTAATCCTTTTGTTTTTGTTTTACAATTCTATTTTCTGGCTTTTCTGCTGTATTATATTGAAAATGATTAATAAAGAATACAAAAAAAAAAATCTTCAGATTCTTGTATAATCCAATTGCTCAAATAGGACCTTATGTAAAAATGGCTTCAAGTCCACACCACGTAATAAAGATAAAAATGTGCTTTACTTCTGTTAACTGTTACATATTATGTTGTTCCATGTACTGGAGGATTGCACAGCAAATGCTGGGCATCATAATAGTATGCTGGATGATATCTGATGTACTCATACACATATAAGGGTTTATTTATTAAAGATCCAAAATGCAATTACATTGTGTAAATTGAAGAAACCTATATCATCCTATTAAATCATTGTTTACTACAGTCATATCAATACATAATGTTTCTTAATTTTACATAAATAAATAAATAAATAATTATGATGTCATAATTAAAGTGGTATTAAACCCAAAAGTAAACATTTATTGTATTGCCGCTTACCAATTCTTACATGTGATGGCAGCATTCCTTTTTTTTTTTTTTTAATCTTTTTATTTTTACCTGGTGATCCTGCCAGCAAGTCTGTTGTTTTTTTGTTGTTTTTCAAAAGAACTAACCTTCTAGCAAATGTTGCAGTTACAGAGATTAGACAAACCATTTACCACTGACAGTGGTTCTTATAATGACCAGCTTTTATTTATTCATGCAAAACCTTTATACCAAAAGGAAAAAACTGTTTGCTGTAACTTCTTATAAAGTGTGAGCTGAAGCTTGGCTTTAGTTTGATAGTGCATTTAAATCCGCTAGTGCATCTAACACACCCCACCCCTCCCCTCAGATTAACAATGCTGCTGTATAAAAGGTGCCTCCTACGTTTCTTCATTCAGAGTGAGGGCACTCTAATACAGGAGTTATGTTACTGGCCAGGTGAAAACAGAGGTGAAAAAAATCTAAGAAAAGAAAACTAATGCAGCCACCACATCTAATGATTGCTAAGCTGTAATTTAAATTACTACTTTTCGTTGATATGGGTTAGGTCTCTGGATTCTTCTTTTCCCATATTTCAGTTTACATTACATATATTACTTTGGACCCTGTGACATCATCACTGGGCCTCTGTACTTCTCTGTGCTTTTCAGGCAGATCATAGTGGGAGTTGCTAGCAGGTTGCTGTACATACTGTAGCTTAAAGTGGTTGTAAACCCACATGAAAAAAAAAGACCTGCAAGACAAAGGCATAATGAGCTAGTATGAATAGCATACTAGCTCATTATGTAATACTCACCTGAGATGGAAGCCCCCCCGCTGCAGTGCCCGTACACAGCACCGGCTGGCGACATTTCTCCCCGGAGTTACTTCCGGGTATCGTGGCTCCGGTGCTGTGATTGGCTGGAGCCGTGATGACGTCACTCCCGCGCATGCTTGCAGGAGCCGCAGGTAACGGCACACTCACTGAAGCAAATGGCACGTACGTGCCATTGCTTCAGTGCGCATGTGCCGATGACGGCACATGCAGATACAGGGGATATCTCCTAAACCGTGCAGGTTTAGGAGATATCCGGGGTAGTTACAGATAAGACTTATTATAGGCATACCTGTAGCAAAAAGTGGATTGTAAGGGTTTACAACCACTTTAATGACAACATCACAACACCTTGTCTCACAAATCCTCTTAAGAGTCTTCAGCCCTTATGCAAGGTATGGGCTGGCTCTTAAGAATAGCTGAGCAAATTTCAAAATGCCTTGATGGGTAGATGCAAGTTTGCAGGAGTAGGTGATCCTAGGATGGCTGCATTTGCATGCCTATATGTTATGCTAAGCCTTCATGATTGAACTGAAATCCAATGAACAAAAGAAGCAGGCCATGGACAGTATACAGTAGCTGGTGTGGGAATGGCTAAATTATGCTAGATGCACTCCAGCCATGAGTCGGGCATCAGCTTCTGATGCACATTGTGAGAAACTCATAGCATGCAATGAAGTCATACTATGCATTTTCAGTACAGGAGAGGAGCCTGTACAACTATGTCGGACTGGAATTATGCTTGTTAAGGTACATCAGCAGGATGCTACTGGTTAGTAGTGAGTTTGTGAGAACTAAGGGTGGGAGCTAATATATAGCCAGACTTACTCCATTTTGAGATCATCTTACTCTCCTCACTGGGATTGTACAATACTATTTGTACCTTCTATATTAATTGCCAAATCTGGAAAGTCTGCAATGGATAATGTCATGGTAAACTATCATGCTACAACTGCCAAATTGTATGGAGGGCTCTATTAGATGCCATTTAGGGTTGGAATCTTACAATATATGCAATCTTTGGAAATGGATAGATGCGAAGGATATTTATGCATATAAGACTTACTGCATGTGCTGCACTGTGGACTCTGGTTTTGTATATATTTTCCATTATAATTTGTTAATTATCTGATGAAAACATTTACTGTACAGCTAAAACTGTATTATTATGGCTGAGACTTTTTTATAATATTTAATTTGGGGTAATATTTTATTGCCCATGGTTTATATTGCAACATTTTTCTAACAAATATGCTGTTTTTAATCTTTTCTAGTGTTGCGAAAATCACTATTATGTGGACATTAGCTTGTACATGTTATTTTTAGGTGATTATTCACTGTTGGGCTATATGTTGTTTGGAAGTTTGGAATTCTTTAATTTACTCCAGTGTATAGGTTCAGAGGATTCCTTTAGTCTCTCTTCTTGGAAGTGTATTTTTATGTCCAAATTACTTTTTCTTCGCTCTGGTGTCCTCACTCCTGGGATTATCTCCTGACAATTTTTACATTTCATATACTGTACTGTATTATCATAAAAAATATATTGAATTCCCTAGTATGGTGTAATGCTCATCTAATCCATAAACCCATTAAATTACAGAAGTCACCTTGTATGAATAACAACCAATATCTTCAGAATAGATAGCAAACCTAAATTTACAATGTCTTACATTTTGCTCTAAGTTCACAAATTTAGCCTGTGCCTTCTTGGTGTACCTTGGTTGGATGCAAGATAAGGTAAGCAATTGACCTTGACCACCCAGGACCTCTTGAACATCTCTTTCAGTGCCATTTATTATCCTCAGCGTTTTGGCTGTGATGTCACAGAGAGCCTAAGCCGAAGTTCTCTGCAGATGGGAGAAGTTACTGTCCAATCAGAATTAATGGTGGGCGAGGTTATTCTAGTGTGTAATATATTCCCTGTAGTAGCAGATGCTGTGATACCCTTGCCTGCCTTGTACCGTTTTCCTTCTTGCCCACATAAACTGAAATCTACAAACCCACCAGCTAGAAAAGTAAGGTAAATAGAAGATTTTACAATGATAAACTATACACGCATGCCTTAAACTTTAGGTGGAATATAAATGAGGGGTCACAGGAAAGTACAAAAACTGGAGTATAAAATGAAAGCATATCAAACAAATCTATAGTGTACTGTGACTCAGTAACATCAAGATGAAAAATAAGTTAAACACAAAGATATGTGTTCCATATTTCCTTATTTTTTTATTTTTAGTACCAGCTAACTAGATCCATTAGCCTGAAACAAATGCTGCTTTCTCCAATACTTCAGTTTCCAACTGATATGTCATGATAAATGGACAAAGGGGGCTGCAAATGGGTGGGAGCACAGAGAGCTGGTACAACACTAATTGCCAGTGTTGGCACAGCTCCTTGAGAGCTCTCAGCTTTAGCCTTGGAAGCCAGCTCAAGAGGTACTTTGATCTTCATGAAGCATCTTTAACTGTACTGTACGTACTAGCAGGACAGAAAACTCCAATTAGCAGTTTGCTATTGCAGGATACAGGAACGGTTGAATGCCTGGTTCTACTTTCCTCCCATTTAAAGTGATTATCAACCCCTAAGCCCACCAAAACAAACTTGCTTGTGTCAGAGTCTTGACACTTGGTTAACCCCTTTCTTAACTGAACCCACATGCACTTAAAGAACTGTATTTCTTTATATGGAATAAACCTTCTCTCTCATAGAAAGCATGACTGCATAGCTAATAAAAAAACTCTATTAAGAATGTACACACACACATTAGCACCATGGGGCAAATTTTCATTCAAATATTTGAGCAATGCAATAGCATTTCTTTAAGAGCAGCTGCAAATTTAAGATAAAATGTACTATATAAAATTGCTCTAGCTTATAGGGTTACTATGTTTTGAGGTTTACAAGTATTGAAGTGCTTTACTAATGTTGTATCCTTTGTATTTTTATTGCACTATGTATTTGACATGTTTTTACAGAACTATCTTCATCCGCAGTGCTTTCTAAAGAACAATTAATTATTCACATCTCTCTGTTTGCCATGAACAAGCTTGCAATCTAAAGTTTTTACATTAGTAATTTACTTGCACAGCTTTGCGGGGAAAATAATTAGCTTACCAGTATGTTCTTGGATTGTGTGAGAAAATGGGATTTCTTGAAGGAAACACATGCACACTTAGGAAAAACATTTAACCTCTATATAGTGTTCCTAGCATACTTAAGTCCAGGCAAGAGTGTTAAACAAATAGTCAATATACTGCAATGTTTAAAGTTAAAGTGACCCTGTGGATACAACATGAAATAATCGAGCTAGTCTAATAAAATGTTTGAACAAGAAATAATTGAGCTGTAAAAGAAGATCACTAATACATACCTGTCCAGTGGCTGCAACTCCAATCTTCACTCCCTTCCAGAGTTACATCTGCCTCTAAATCCAAACACTCTTGCCTGGGCTAAAGTACTACTAGGAACACTACATAGAGGCTGTAAGTTCTTCCTACGTGTGCATGCGTTTCCTTCAAATGCTCCCGTTTTCTCACACAATCCAAGAACATACTGGTAAGCTAATTAGTTTCCAATAAAATTTCCCCCCAAAGCTGTGCAAATGTATGACTAATGTAACAACTTTAGATTGCAAGCTTGTTCATGGCAAAGAGAGATGTGAATGATTCATTGTTCTTTAGAAAGTACTGCAGATGACGTTAATGCAGCATAAACATGTCAAATACATAAAATGCAATAAAAATACAAAAGGTACAACATTAGTAATGCACTTCAACACTTGTAAACCTCAAAACATAGTAAACATATAAGCTAGAGCAGCTCTTTTCAACCAGGGTGCACAGGTACCCTTGGGTCCCTTGAGGTTTCTGCAGGGTTGCCCAAACATTGTATACAAGCAGGTGTCTGGATGAAGCCTTTCTTTTAGTTATACAAAGCCACAGGTTTTCATTGTGCACCATTAAAACCTTCTTGCTGCCAGCATCCTAACAACCAATAACATCATCAGTTGACAAGAAGGATGTCAGTCATCTGCATAGCATCCTTGTTTGACTCTCCCCTGCCCCTTTCCATCAGTGTTGGGGTCCCATTAGCTGACTGAGGCAATAGAGAAACATTTGAACACTAGTCAGTACCTTTTTGCAAAAGTGTATGCTTTAGAAGAATAAATCACCTAATAACGTTGGATTTCCTACATGTGCTGATGTTGCTTACTTATGTAAAACTATTAGAATAGTTTTTTACATTTTAGAATGGGGTGCTTCAAGTCTAATTTTGGAGGGTGCCTCCAGATTGTCCATAATTTTTAAAGGGTGCCTTGACTGAAAAAATGTTGAGAAACACTGAGCTAGAGCAATTTTTATATAGTACATTTTATCTTAAATTTGCAGCTGCTTTTGAAGAAATGCTATTGCATGGCTCAAATATTTGAATGAAGATTTGCCCCATGGTGCTAATGTGTATATATATTCTTAATAGAGTTTTTTTTGGCTATGCAATCATACTTTCTATGACAGAGAAGGTTTACTCCATAAAAAACAGTGGTGTAGTGGGTAGCACTCTCGCCTAGCAGTAAGAAGGGTCACTGGTTCTAATCCTGACCACGACAGTACCTGCCTGGAGTTTGCATGTTCCCCCTGTGTCTGCGTGGGTTTCCTCCCACACTCCAAAGAGGGACCTTAGATTGTAAGCTCCTTGAGGGTATAGGGACTGATGTGAATGTATAATGTATATGTAAAGCGCTGCGTAAATTGACGGCGCTATATAAGTACCTGAAATAAATAAAGAAATAGACATAGCAGCAAGCAGATGGAACCATAGCAGGTAGAGTGGGACACAGCATCAGACACACCAGGAAGTGTCAAATTCCAGCATTTCTCTGGAACAGAATGAAGTCATCATCCATTGGGCAGTTAAGTAATAGCAATCTTTGTTTACAGGCTCCTTACCTCCTTACCTCTTTACCTTATGTAGTGACAGGGTCACTTCATGGAGGAAGTATTAGTATATCTATAAATGGCCAAACCATAGGATCATATGAAGACCCCCACCTCACTATCTATGTGACACCATAAAGACAATGGTTTCTGTTAATCCCACAGCATTCAACAATGCACACATCAACAATTTAAAACATGAGAACTAAGGGCAGCTGGAATAGCTGGCCCAGGAATACAGCTGGAGAAACTCAGGCTTTTTTGCCCACTTAACAATCTGCTATGCAACTATGAGAAAAATGTTGGGTAGTTTATTTTTTTTACCTTGGTATGCTTAACTAAAGTTAGTTAGTTATTTCAACTCAAGAGCATGGGCAGTTCTTGGGTTTGGCCATAGATAATAATGAAAGGCACTGAAGTGCAGATGATTCTCTGGAACCAGACCTGTTCTAAGTCTGACATGAACTTGAAGCCAAGAGCAGTTTCTGTGATAAACAGATAACCAACCACTTTTAGGGTATAATTTAAAAGTGGAGGAGTAGGTCAAAGGCATCCCACTTTTCAAACACATGTGCAGAGTAAAATGTCAGGGATGTTTGATGTCTTGGAGTGACCGATTCAATGTTTCCAAACTGCAGTGAAACCCTTTTCAAGATGGAAACAACAAAAGAACCACCGACAACAACGTGATATTTAAAACAATTAACTAAAATGAACTAAAAAAAAAATAAAGAGAATCAAAAATTTGCATCATAATATTGTAAATTTTATTGCTATGGTATTTTAAAGCTGAACTGTATTGACTTAGAAAATAGCATGTAATCATGTAATGCTGTTGGGCATTTATTTTGTCTTAAAACTGTATGCTTCTTCTTTTGGTTTATTTGCTTATATTTGTGTTCAGGAACTTGTGCCAGGCAAGCTGTCTGGCTTTGGTGTGGTGATACTGGTACTTTAGGAGGGGAAGGGATGCAAGAAAACATTACTTGCCCACTCATTAACTCTTACTACATGCTCTGTTAATAAGGAAATGGGGATGTGCAGGGGAAACACTGTTTGCTGAAAGTGCTGCACATTGGCTACAACATTCTGCTGCCTTGCATGTGCTGATAATAGGGGAAGTAATTTCACATACAGCATACAAAACCTTGGAATTTACAGGTTATAAATACAGTGCCTTGCAAAAGTATTCACCCCCTTGGCTTTTTACCTATTTTGTTACATTACAGCCTTTAATTCAGTGTTTTTTTAATCTGAAATATATGTGATGGATCAGAACACAATAGTCTAAGTTGGTGAAGTAAAATTAGAAAAATATATACATAAGACTATTTTTCAGAAATAAAAAACCTGTGGTGCAACCAATTACCTTCAGAAGTCACATACTTAGTGAAATGATGTCCACCTGTATGCAATCTAAGTGTCACATGATCTCTCATTACATATACACACCTTTTTGAAAGGCCCCCGAGGCTGCAACACCTAAGCAAAAGGCACCACTAACCAAACACTGCCATGAAGACCAAGGAACTCTCCAAACAAAGGGACAATGTTGTTGAGAAGTATAAGTCAGGGTTAGGTTATAAAAAAATATCCAAATCTTTGATGATCCTTAGGAGCACCATCAAATCTATCATAACCAAATGGAAAGAACATGGTACAACAGCAAACCTGCCAAGATACGGCCGCACACCAAAACTCACGGACGCAAGGAGGGCATTAATCAGAGAGGTAGCACAGAGACCTAAGGTAAACCTGGAAGAGCTTTAGAGTTCCACAGCAGAGACTGAAGTATCTGTACGTAGGATGACAATAAGCCGTACGCTCCATAGAGTTGGGCTTTATGGCAGAGTGGCCAGAAGAAAGCCATTACTTTCAGCAAAAAACAAAATGGCACGTTTTGAGTTTGCGAAAAGGCATGTGGGAGACTCCCAAAATGTATGGAGGAAGGTGCTCTGATCTGATGAGACTAAACTTGAAGTTTTTGGCCATCAAACAAAACGCTATGTCTGGCGCAAACCCAAAGCATCACATCACCCAAAGAACACCACAGTGAAACATGGTGGTGGCAGCACCATGCTGTGGGGATGTTTTTCAGCAGTCGGGACTGGGAAACTGGTCAGAGTTAAGGGAAAGATGGATGGTGCTAAATACAGGGATATTCTTGAGCAAAACCTGTACCACTCTGTGTGTGATTTGAGGCTAGGATGGAGGTTCACCTTCCAGCAGGACAATGACCCCAAACACACTGCTAAAGCAACACTTGAGTGGTTTATGGGGAAACATGTAAATGTGTTGGAATGGCCTAGTCAAAGCCCAGACCTCAATCTAATAGAAAATCTGTGGCCAGATTAAAGATTGCTGTTCACAAGCACAAACCATCCAACTTGAAGGAGCTGGAGCAGTTTTGGGCAAAAATTCTAATGGTAAGATGTGGCAAGCTTTCTTGTGAAAAAAAAAAGATGTGGCAAGCTCATAGAGACATCCAAAGTGACTTGGAGCGGTGATAGCCGCAAAAGGTGGCTCTACAAAGTATTGACTTTGGGGGGGTGAATAGTTATACACATTGACTTTTTCTGTTATTTTGTCCTATTTGTTGTTTGCCTCACAGTAAAAAAAAAAAACATCTTCATAGTTGTGGGCATGTTCTATAAATTAATTGATGCAAATCTTCAAACAATCCATGTTAATTCCAGGTTGTGAGGCAACAAAACACGAAAAATGCCAAGGGGGGTGAATACTTTTGCAAGTCACTGTACATTTTACTGTACAATTTAATTATGGTCTTTTCAAATTTTTTTGTTGTTTTATATAGTAGTTTTCCTGCCTAACAGGGAGACTGAATTGGTACAGACAGGAAGTCCTGTGTGTTTAACAAGTGTTTCTGTATTTGCATTGACTCATCTGTATCCAGGCCGTTTTGGAAATTGCTGGGTGGACAGGAGTGACTCATGCAGATCAGTAGCATGAATATGGATGCCATTCCAGCCAATTGCAGGCATAGGGGCCTCTATGCATGCTGGGAAGGGGTATTTATATTCAGTGAAGAGACACAGGAAGGGGTCTTTTCCTGGAGAGAAGTTGTTGAGGAGGGGGCACCTTGCCCTCCTCAGCACCTGCTGCCATGCAGCTTTAGGCTGGAGGCCTGGAAGCTTGAGAGCTGACCCATGTGTTCTGAAGAGCAGACTGAGGGGAGTCATGCCTGAAAGGATCGGGATGTGAGTTCAGACCAAGGATCCAGGGGCTTGTCCTTGTGTAGGCTACCCCTCTGTGCTAGGAAAGTCAGCTATCGGGTAAAGCAGAAAGGGGATACTGGCCAGTGTCCTGAAGAGCAATAGTCTATCATTCTATAGAGAACTTGCTCAGGAGTGCATGTTCCTTCAAGCAGGAATTTCACAGTCAAGTTGAAGAAGTTTTCCTCCCTGTAATTAGTTAAATCTGGAGTATCCCACTACATTCCCTTCCCTATCCAAGTTCTCAATAAAACATAAAAAAACAACCAAAACCCCTAGACTGATTATTCAAGAATCAAGCCTAAGTGTGTGCCTGGCTGTGGAAAATACTGTGTGCCTAGCTTAGGAGTTAAAGCAACAGAGTATTCTAGCAGTTCCTCCGGGGGTAGTGCTACATTTGTTTAACTTACATAAATTCTTTATCTATAAATAATCATTTAACTTGGGGTTCCCACATGTTTCTGTGTGTGCAGTGTATGCTGGGCTGCCTGCACTGGTTGGCTGATCCTGCAAATTAAGATCTGGAAGGCATCATCTCTAGTTAGAAAGGGGAGAGGAATGTGTCCTTATTTCAACTATATGTGTTTAACCTGAGGTCTTGCTATTACGTCTGTAGTCACAGCTTAGCAGTAAAAAAAACACAAAGCTAAAACTATGATGTGGTAAACCTGCAAAAGGGTACAGTGCCTTGAAAAAGTGTTCATACCTCTTAAAAATTTTCCAAATTGTGTCATGTTACAAAGAAAAAATATGAACGTATTTTATTGGGATTTTATGTGATAGAATAACACAAAGTGGCGCATAATTGTGAAGTGGAAGGAAAATGATAAATCGTATTAAATATCTGAAAAGTGTGGCGTGCATTTATATTCAGCACCCCCCTTAAATCAATACTTTGTAGAACCACCTTTCGCTGCAATTACATCTGCAAGTCTTTTTGGGTATGTCTCTACAGCTTTGCACATCTAGAGAGTGAAATTTTTGCCCATTCTTCTTTGCAAAATAGCTCAAGGTCTGTCAGATTGGACGGAGAGCGTCTGTGAACAGCAATTATCAAGTCTTGCTACAGATTCTCAATTGGATTTAGGTCTGGACTTTGACTGGGCCATTCTAACACCTGAATATGCCTAGATCTCAACCATTCCATTGTAGCTCTGACTGTGTGTTTAGGGTCGCTGTCCTGCTGGAAGGTGAACCTCTGCCCCAGTCTCAAGTTTTTTTGCAGACTCTAACAGGTTTTTTCCTAAGATTACCCTGTATTTGGCTCCATCCATCTTCCCATCAACTCTCACAAGGTTCCCTGTCCCTGATGATAAGCATCCCCCACAACAAGATGCTGCCACCATGTTTCACGGTGGGGATGGTGTGTTCAGGGTGATGTGCAGTATTAGCTTTCTGCCACACATAGCGTTTTGCTTTTAGGCCAAAAAGTTCAATTTTGGTCTCATCTGAAAAGAGCACCTTCTTCCACATGTTTGCTCTGTTCCCCACATGGCTTCTCGCAAACTGCAAATGGGACTTCTTATGACTTTCTTTCAACAATAGCTTTCTTCTTGCCACTCTTCCATAAAGGCCAGATTTGTAGAGTGCACGACTAATAGTTGACCTGTGGACAGATTCTGAGCTGTGGATCCCTACAGCTCCTCCAGAGTTACCACGGGCCTCTTGGCTGCTTCTCTGATTAATGCCCGACTTGCCCGGCCTGTCAGTTTAGGTGGACGGCCATGTCTTGGTAGGTTTGCAGTTGTGCCATACTTTTTCTATTTTTGGATGATCGATTGAACAATGCTTCCTGAGATGTTCAAAACTTGGGATATTTTTTTTATAACCTAACCCTGCTTTAAACTTCTCTACAACTTTATCCCTGACCTGTCTGGTGTGTTCCTTGGCCTTCCTGATGCTGTTTATTCACCAAGGTTCTCTAACAAACCTCTGAGGGCTTCACAGAACAGCTGTATTTATACTGAGATTAAATGAAACACAGGTGGACTCTATTTATTAATTAGGTGACTTCTGAAGGCAATTGGTTCCACTAAATTCTAGTTATGGGGTATCAGAGTAAAGGGGGATGAAAACAAATGCACACCACACTTTTCAGATATTTGTAAAAAATTTTGAAGACCATTTATCATTTTCCTTCCTTTTCACATTTATGTGCCAATTTATGTTGGTCTATCACACAAAATCCCAATACAATACATTTATGTTTTTGGTAGTAACATGACAAAATGTGTAAAATGTCAAGGGGTGTGAATACTTTTTCAAGGCACTATATATATAAAATATAATGTAACTATGTTGATTTTGGAAGTGTCATTTTAATATGCCATTGGTTTTCCATACTTATACCAGTTAGCATTGGAAATTCTATAGACAGATACACTACTTATGAAAATTAAAGTAACTATGTATTAGGAACAAATTGTCACTGTATGGATGAAAGAATTTATGACCAATAATAAGCACATTACAAAAAAAACAAGAATTAAGGCATTTACAACATTAAGTTTTGTTGTGAATCCAAAGAGGGACATTTGTACTTTGATCTAGGGTTGGCCTGTACAACTTGACCTTACAATCTTCTACTCTTTTTATAGACTAGTAACGGTGGGATATTTAATAGTACTGGTAATGATAAGATTACTAACTGAAAGAAAGATATGCAAATGCTACTATATACATTTTTGACTAAACTTAGAAGCTGCCTGTACATCCTGTTCATTGTGTGAAATTGCACTGATTGTTTAAACATCTTGTATTATGAAAATGACCGTATTTTTCGGACCATAAGACGCAATTTTTCCCCCAAAAAATATGGGGGAAAATGTCTCTGCGTCTTATGGTGCGAATATACGACAGGCACTGCCCCACCCGCCGCTGCCGGCACCGCCCCCTGCCAATGGCACCGCCGCTATCGTCACCGCCCCCACCATGCTAGTACCAGAAGACAGACATCCCAGGCGCCTGCGAGTGCCGGGCGATCTCCTGGCTGGGCCTGACACCTGCTGAGATAGAAGACAGAGCAGCTTGAGCAATAGCACAGGTCAGGCTGCATTAATGGGAATGTTCAGGCTGCAATAATGGCAATGGTCAAGCTGCATTAATGGCAATGGTCAGGCTGCATTTCTATGGCAATGGTCAGGCTGCATTTCTATGGCACAGGTCAGACTGCATTTATGGCAATGGTCAGACTGCATTTATGGCAATGGTCAGGCTGCATTTATGCCAATGGTCAGGCTGCATTTATGCCAATGGTCAGGCTGCATTTATGCCAATGGTCAGGCTGCATTTCATGGGCACTGGAAAATATTTTAGTACACCATTTGGTTCAGAATATTCTTTTTCTTGTTTTCCTTCTCTAAAACCTAGGTGTGTCTTATGGTGAGGTGCGTCTTTATATGGTATGTATTTTTTTTGTAATTCCTTTATTTTTCCAAAGAAAGTTACATTCAACAGCCAAAGTATGCAATAATAAGCAATAACACAGTCAAATAGCAAAGTAAGGGTTACTTAATCAGAGTTATAGAACAACAAGCCCACAACAAGCCCATCACTGCACATTATGGGTGGTCATGAAAAACTATTATGGTTGTGAAGATAGTGGTTAGTGTGTAAAGCTGGGGAGCCCGGCAAGCAACTATAGGGAGGACCCAAAACATATAAATGAATGCAAAAACAGTATAATAAAATAAAGTAAAGTGAAGTAACATGGATTAGAACCTTTTTAGCATAACAGGACATACTGCATCCCTATGGCCAGTCTAGCTCAGAAATGGGACAATATAAAAAGCGAGATGTAGGCAAGGATATAAAGCTGCCAGAGGGGGAAAGGGTTCGGGGTTTAGGCGAACCCAAAGCGTGAAAGAGACGGGATAAGGAGAGGAGAGAAATGATGAATGCAGGGAGGGCCTCTCGCCCAGGGAGTGGGGTCAAATCTAGGAGGTCAGTTAGATTGTGCCACCTCCCAAAGATAAGGCGTCAGTGTACACAAAATGGTTGCAAGGTCTCCAGGTCTCAGAAAAGGTCTCCTACCGGTTATGCAAAGTAGCGGTGAGGTCATCCATGTCTCTCAATTCGTTCTCTTTAGAGAACCAAAGAGATTTTGACGGGGGTCTCTCCGATCTCCAACATAGGGGGGTGTATGCCTTGGCCGCATTCAGTAGCTGGATTGTAAGGGAGGCCTTATATATCTTGATCGGTATCTCTGAGAGATGGAGCAGACAAGCCGCAGGGTTTCCTTCCAGATCGACATTTGTCAGGTGTTTGATTGTGCAGATCACCTCACGCCAAAAGGGCCCAAGTTTAGGACAATTCCAAAAAATAAGCAGCATCATTCCCTTAGCGTTGCCACACCGCCAGCATACACTAGCAACTTAAAGGAAGAAACAGTGCAAAGTGGTAGGCACTCTGTACCATCTGGTCCAAATCTTGTAACATGTCTCTTGAATCCTGGTAGCTATAGAGGACTTTTGGGCAAAATTAAGGATCTTCTCCTTTTGAGAGTCAGTGAACTGGGTGGCTTAGCCCGACTCCCATTTGGATAGGAAATGTGGAACAAACCCGTCCGCCGGTCGAGTCAAAGAGGCATAGATTATAGAAAGACTATGGCCTAACTATGGTCAGAAACTCTTTACCTAGATCGGAGTTGTGGTGTGTCAGACTAACACACTGCAACAACGATCGCCATGATACGAGCCCCCTGGGGGTGCGCAGCAGCTTGATATCCTGAGAACGTCATATGACATCCGGTCAGGATATCGAAACCACTTGGCCGACATAATTTTGCTATATGGCAGGCGGCAAGTGATTAAATAGAATCTGCAGGACATACAGTATATAAGAGGATTTTGTTTGCCTTCCCTTACTTTTAGTCTCTGACCCTTTGTCATGAATATATTTTTATTGACAATATAGAGTCATGTGCCAGCAGAACATAAAAATTAAAACAAGTGGCACAAGTGACATACAGGTTCTGGTCCTTATAATCAGGTTTCTTGGTTTCATGGTGCCATGCTTCCAATATACATTATTCAAAGTTTAGAACCACAATAATGACCTTAGATGTGTGATCTCCCCACACTTGTTGGGACCATAACAATGGTGGCCTTTTTATAAGGGGTTAATAGAGGGTGGGTTGGACTGGTTATCTTGAAACCCTGTAGAAGGGTAAGGGAGGATAGAGGGTTCTGATCCAAAGAGGGAAAGAGCTAGATAGGTTTAGCGATAGAATAGAATAAGAGGTGGGGTGTTCAGATAGAGAGGTTCCCCAGGTTTTGAAAGTTTATTCAGATGTTTAATTACTTGAAATAGGTCTGTTACTTCAGATAGGTATGGAGATATGCAGAGTCTATTAAAGTGATCCAGGTTTAAATTAATTTATTTTTGTATCTCATATAGGTTTGCAGTATTTTTTTTTTTTTCTTGGACCTACCTTTTGATTTGCAATCTCAGTGGATGATTTTAGTGCTGGTTTAAATTTAGGGGCTTTTTCCTCATCTGAGGATCCTCCTTTGTCGCAGATTTTACTGGCAAGTTCTCCAATCTTTCGTTTTAGAGTTTCCTCCTCCAGGTCAGCATCTGTGTGCACTCCATGACTTGTAGACTAAAAGAATAAACAGTGTCAGATTGTATACAAAACATTGTCTTCTCTTGTGAGAAGCCTAAGACAATGGGGCAAAGTTACCTCATCTGAATGTACAGACATTCTCTCCTCTAGGCGGTTTAGCATACGTTCAATGGCAGACATGCGTTTGTTGAGATCAGACATCTGTGAAAGAAGAGAATGGAGCATATAGGAAAGAGCCCACCACCAAAGGAATCTGTTACCACCACCAATAATCTCTTTCAAGAACAACTTGAGTTTAACAAAGTTAAGAAAGTAGAAATCAGGAGAGCAGATGAGAGGTAAAGGAAATGCATACATTCATTCATATCAACATCCCCAATCTTATTCTTGGCAAAAACTTGAGTAATTAGAGTAACAGGCTCTTCAATAAGTGGCTCTTTAATAAGTGACCACCTTTTCAGGGCCGAGATTTATAGTGATAAAGTCACAAGCAACAGGACCCAAAGGTAGCCTAGAACTTTAAATCAACAGACTAAGCAAAGCAGGGTCGTGCAATTTAACATTAAACTCACCTACCCCAAATTCAACAATCCTCAAATGTTTTAGTTTGGAGATGTCTTTTTATAGCAAAGTTTCTAGCATAATATTAGATTTATTGGACAGCAGATACTCTCATGGCCACCAGAAGGCATATTTTCAACTTGCTGTTCACTAAATCAGTGCAGTCACTTACTGTATATAAGGTTTTCAATATAAAATTAAATCTCTATTGAACAGCCACAGTAGTAGCACATGAGTTGTCAACATTTGAGAATTCCAGGGATACTTAATTCTGCATTGGACATTCTTAGCCTATAGCATTTTTTTTCTCTCAGAAGAACGCAGACCACTTTATTATATCAAAATTCCTAACATCGTTTTTAGATGCTGTTTTTCATTTAGAACACTGGTTTCAGAAGTCATCTGGAAATTTAAAAAGTTGATAAGAATGAAACATACTAAAAAGTGGACTTAGACTGTAAAATGTATTCACATTTGCATATTGAAGATCCCTCCTTATAACAAAAAATTACTAAAAGTGATAAAAATGTTATGTTAGTAATATTAAAACAAGTTTTGGAATTGGGCCAAATGGTCTGCTAGAAGCTCATACCGTTTAAGACTTACAGTGCCTTAAAAAAGTATTCATACCCCTTGAAATTTTCCACATTTTGTCATGTTACAACTAAAAACGTAAATGTATTTTATTGGGATTTTATGTGATAGACCAACACAAAGTGGCACATAATTATGAAGTGGAAGCAAAAAGATAAATGGTTTTCAATTTTTTTTTATAAATAAATATCTGAAATGTGTGGTGTGCATTTGTATTCAGCCCCCTTTACTCTGATACCCCTAACTAAAATCTATTGGAACCAAATGCCTTCAAAACTCACCTAATTAGTAAATAGAGCCCACCTGAGTGTAATTTAATCTCAGTATAAATACAGCTGTTCTGTGAAGCCCTCTGAGGTTTGTTAGAGAACCTTAGTGAACAAACAGCATCATGAAGGCCAAGGAACACACCAGACAGGTCAGGGATAAAGCTGTGGAGAATTTTAAAGCAGGGTCAGGTTATAAAAAAATATGCCAAGCTTATGGCACAACTGCAAATCTACAAGACATGGCAAGCCACCTAAACTGACAGGCTGGGCAAGGAGAGGAGTAACCAGAGAAGCAGCAAAGAGGTCCATGATAACTCTGGAGGAGCTATCACAGATCCACAGCTCAGGTGGGAGAATCTGTCCACAGGACAACTATTAGTCGTGCATTCCACAAATCTGGCCTTTATGGAAGAGTGGTAAGATGAAAGCCATTGTTGAAAGAAAGCCATAAGAAGTTCCATTTACAGTTTGTGAAAAGCCACGTGGGGGACACAGCAAACATGTGGAAGAAGGTGCTCTGGTCAGATGAGACCAAAATTGAACTTTTTGGCCTAAAAGCAAAACACTATGTGTGGCAAAAAACTAACACTGCACATCACTCTGAACACACAATCCCCACCATGAAACATGGTGGTGGCAGCATCATGTTGTGGGGATGCTTTTCTTCAGCAGGGACAGAGAAGCTGGTCAGAGTTGATGGGAAGATGGATGGAGCCAAATACAGGGCAATCTTAGAAGAAAACCTATTAGAGTCTGCAAAAGACTTGAGACTGGGGCAGAGATTCACCTTCCAGCAGGACAAGGACCCTAAACATACAGCCAGAGCTACAATGGAATGGTTTAGAGAAAATTACATTCATGTTTTAGAATGGCCCAGTCAAAGTCCAGACCTAAATCCAATTGAGAATCTTTAGCAAGACTTGATAATTGCTGTTCACAGACGCTCTCCGTCCAATCTGACAGAGCTTGAGCTATTTTTCAAAGAAGAATGGGCAAAAATGTCACTCTCTAGATGTGCAAAGCTGGTGGAGACATCCCCAAATAGACTTGCAGATGTAATTGCAACGAAAGGTGGTTCTACAAAGTATTGACTCGGGGGGCTGAATACAAATGCACGCCACATTTTTCAGATATTTATTTGTAAAAAATTTCGAAAACTATTTATCATTTTCCTTCAACTTCACTATTATGTGCCACTATGTGCTGGTCTATCACATAAAATCCCAATAAAATACATTTACGTTTCTGGTTGTAACATGACAAAATGTGGAAAATTTCAAGGGGTATGAATATTTTTTAAGGCACTGTACACCAAGGCAAAACAGGCCAGTGCTCTGCTTCAATAATAATACCCCTCTACGGCAGAGACCACATGAACAGCACCTTGGTGTGACACAATCACCTTTTTTCAACCCATATATAGTTTTCGTTCGTTAACCTCCACGACGGTATTCCCGAATGTGGCTCGGGGTGGATTTTCAGTACCAAAAGCGGTAACCCCGAGCTACACTCAGGATCGTATCCCAGGATCCAGGTACAGTTACTTACCTTGTCCCCAGGATCCTGCAATGTCCTCCCCGCAGTGTGCAGCGGCTGTGTCTCCGCTCAATGTATCACAGAGCTGGGCTCCGTTCCCTGCGAGCGCTGGGACGCACGGGGACGGAGCACGGCGCCAAATTCAAAAAGTGAAACACACAAAATACATACAGATTACATTACTGTATCACATTATTTCACATCCCTTTCGTCTCTAGTGGTTTGTCCAGTGCCCTGCATGCAGTTTTATATTCTAAATACTGTTCCTTCTGCCTGGAAACTGGAGATTGTCCATAGCAACCAAAACAGTTCTTTTACATCAAAAGTGGTTTTAAACCAGCGATAGTAAATTAGAATCACTTGCAGAATTGAGCGATAGTAATTTGTGGGGAAATTCGTCATCAAACACTGAAAGTAATGACAGCGACAATTCTGCAATTCTGCAACAAATTTCAGTGTTTTTGATTTGATTACATTATTGAATAATTTTTATTATTATTATATTATTATTTGTTATAATTATTTATAGTTATTTATTATGTTATAATTTATGATTTCGTGTTTCAAACTTTATCATACCCGGGATGTCTACTAGACTCTTGTTTGGACAGATTTAAGTGTGTTATTCCTAAGAATTACAGGCCTACAATATAAAACGCCAAATTTCCATGCAAAAGATTTGTACCGCTTTCAGCACCAAAAATCTGAAATAATCATACCGCCAGGTACAATATGAACCCAGTTCAAGAGAGGAACATTTTTATGTAACTGAGAATGCTAATTTGTAGTCCTGTGAGCCTCCAGGTAATTGACCAAATCTGGTCTCCAAAATAGTATATATCTTTGCAAATGATCAGCTGCTAACGTTACACATGTCTCATAACCATGCAAAATAGTTAAACCAAATTGTACACACTCTGCGCTTATCAAAATAAAAAATAAGAAATTTCCACTAAAATATTAATAAAGTGATATTGTGCTTAACATATACAAAATCTATTAATAACTATTAATACTATACTATACGTTAATGTGCAATAAATTGGTAAAAGTGCTCCAATAAGCCTGTGTATTGCAAATATTCCACAAAGCTTGTGCAATTTTCAAACATTAATAGATAATTCAACACAAACATCCATGCGATTTAGTGTTGCATCCAAGCATATCAGTACTGCATCTATGCAATATGGTGTTAGTGCAATGTTCGAACAATAAAAAGTTAAAAAATACAAAAAACGCATCCATGCGATTTGGTGCTACATCCATGTGATTCTATTCAATTCAGTGCTGTGTTGCTGTGCAATGATTAAATTAACAGTCCGATTTAGTGTTGCATCCATGCATTTCAGTGCTGCATCTATGCAATATGGTGTTAGTGCAATGTTCAAACAATAAAAAGTTAAAAAGTACAAAAAACTGCATCCATGCGATTTGGTGTTGCAGCCATGTGATTCTATGCAATTCAGTGCTGTGTTGCTGTGCAATGTTCAAATTAACAGTCCACAGATCTTCCACAATCCATTCATGTGTTATGGTGAACACAAACTAAAGTGCTCTGCGCTCATACAAGTGCCCCCCCCCCCCCAAGGTGATAGCCCCCCACCTTAGGGCGTGCGACCTTGCAATTAAGCTTGGTCAGAATGCGCCTTAGAACCTCTCTGGGTTCGATGTTATATGCAGGGTCCTGGATAGATTTGCACTGGTGCCTCTGTTCCTCACAGCAGTCCCGTTTGTACCTCAATATATCAACATAAAAAGGACTTTATGGTGCAGTATGTACTAAATTTATTAAAATCATAAACAAATCCCGCAATGGTACTCATAGTAACAAGGCGCTTAAGGGCGCCACACTAAAACAGCAGAGAGACGAATGGGCAACAGCGGCCGGTATGGGGTGGCGTGCTAATCTGTCCCAACAGGTTGTATGTATAACGTTCCCTTACGCGTGTTCGATACAAGGGGTATTTCGTATCTTCATCAGGGGGTGATTTCAGATACGAAATACCCCTTGTATCGAACACGCGTAGGGGAAGGGGACAGGATGGAACGTTATACATACAACCTGTTGGGACAGATTAGCACGCCACCCCATACCGGTCGCTGTTGCCCGTTCGTCTCTTCTGTTTTAGTGTGGCGCCCTTAAGCGCCTTGGTACTATGAGTACCATTGCGGGATTTGTTTATGATTTTAATAAATTTAGTACATACTGCACCATGAAGTCGTTTTTATGTTGATATATTGAGGTACAAACGGGACTGCTGTGAGGAACAGAGGCACCAGTGCAAATCTATCCAGGACCCTGCATATAACATCGAACCCAGAGAGGTTCTAAGGCGCATTCTGACCAAGCTTAATTGCAAGGTCGCACGCCCTAAGGTGAGGGGCTATCACCTGGGGGGGGAGCACTTGTATGAGCGCACAGCACTTTAGTTTGTGTTCACCATAACACATGAATGGATTGTGGAAGATCTGTGGACTGTTAATTTGATCATTGCACAGCAACACAGCACTGAATTGCATAGAATCACATGGATGCAACACCAAATCGCATGGATGCAGTTTTTTGTACTTTTTAACTTTTTAATGTTTGAATATTGCACTAACACCATATTGCATAGATGCAGCACTGAAATGCATGGATGCAACACTAAATCGGACTGTTAATTTAATCATTGCACAGCAACACAGCACTGAATTGCATAGAATCACATGGATGTAACACCAAATCGCATGGATGCAGTTTTTTGTACTTTTTAACTTTTTATTGTTTGAACATGGCACTAATACCATAAGATGCAGTACTGATATGCTTGGATGCAACACTAAATCGCATGGATGTTTGTGTTGAATTATCTATTAATGTTTGAAAATTGCACAAGCTTTGTGGAATATTTGCAATACACAGGCTTATTGGAGCACTTTTACCAATTTATTGCACATTAACGTATAGTATAGTATAGTATTAATAGTTATTAATAGATTTTGTATATGTTAAGCACAATATCAGTTTATTAATATTTTAGTGGAAATTTCTTATTTTTTATTTTGATAAGCGCAGCGTGTGTACAATTTGATTTTTATGTAACTGGTCAAATTTCAAAGCCAAGTAAATTTCCAGGGAAAAAAACTCCTAAGAAAAAAACCTAAGAGACTTGCTGCAGATGAGGTACAGTTGCCATTTATACAGGAGTACTCTACTAGAAAGCAATGGTAGAGATTAAAAAGAAAACAAATCTTGCATTAAAGATAAAAATAGAAGAGGTAATAACAAAATCTGTATATGTAGTTTACAACAAAGCTTTCACAAAATAAACAGGGACCTTCAGTTTTTTAGCTTTTCAGCTTTTCAATCTGTCTGTCAAGCTAAGCAAAACAGTGGCAGGTTCAGGAGCTACAGAGATGAAGGCAGAGCATCCCCCATTCACTGTTATTGGAGAGACATTTGCCTGATCTTTAATGTGTATCTAAAGCTAATGTTTTTGGAAGGAGTAGCCAATGGCTAAAACAGACTTGAGTTTGGTCTTATCTATGTTTCATTCAGGAGATTTCCTTTCACTCCCTGTCCTGTGTAGACACAAGACAAAGTGAGAGGAAAGGTCACCTGGACAAAAAAAGAAGATTCTCTCCAGTGAGGGCTCAGTATATAATCCTGACAGGGGATCTGACCCCTTACTGTGTACAAAATTGGAAAACGTATCCCCTCAAAATGAGATCTTCCTAGAAAGGGTAAAAAGAAGAATAACTTATGATAACCGAATATATACAAAAATGCTAATAAACACTGTATACAAGTTATACTTCTTATAACCATTCTTGGATATATCTCATTTGGAGGGGATAAGTTGTTCTATTTAATCTTATTATGAGAGTTTTATGTTCCTAGATTTGGTTTACTACTTTAAAAAATAATAACCTGTGTTCTGTGGATATAAGTTTATATCACATTGTGACTATGTTATACCTCAATTGTTGATGCACACAAACCCCCTTCCAAAAAATTACTTTATAATCACTTAAACACAGCATAGGTTTTATTATTTGTATAAAAAAAATCACATAAAGAACCAGACCATTCCCTAATCTACAATGCTCTACACCAAAAACCCCCCAAAAAAGATCAAATGTTTTGGCCATACAAATACTTGTAATCCTGTCACCACAAGGTCACTTTTAGTCAAGAGGTCACTTGTAAAAGAAGCCTTTATGTGCTAATCTATCTGGAGGCCCAGGTATTAAAGAGTTGCCACTTCTCAGCTACCCAACCACTGCATGCAAATATTTGATGGTCAGAACAGCCAAATACTTGCTCTACCTGGCCAGTATGGTTTCTTTTTCTGGTGAACATTCTGCAATGACTTATAAATTGGATGTAGGAACTATAAAAATTCTTTAAAGGTGACTTCTTGGCTAAAAGTACTAAAAGTGGTGACAAGATCTCTATAGGAAGAATCAATTAGGGATTTACTAACCCCAAGAATGCAAATTACTTTTGCACCAAGAACCCTAGTATAGTCTAATATCTTTCTGTCCCACTCTACCCTGCACAAGCGTTTACTAAAAGCAGGGAGCCTGTGCCAAGCTTTAGGTTGGGCCCCACTGCTTGTGAACAAGAAAAAGTCTACAAACTTGTTGTGCAATGTGTGAGGGCACAGTGGGCCCCATCTTCTTTGGGGTCTGTGTGGCTGGTACACATTGCACCCATGGAGGATATGCCACATCTGCCCAATAAATCTGGACTGTAACGTATACAGTCTGGGAATAACCAATTTTTCCTGCAACAAATGTACTTTTTTAAATCTTCATTCCCCACAGTTATTACCTTTTGTACTACTTGACCCTCCCTTTTAGATTGTAAGCTCTAACAAACCGGGCCTCGGATTTCTCCTGTACTGAATTGTATAGTAACCCCCATGTTGTAAACATGCAAACTGTTGGCGCTATATAAATCCTGTATTATAATACAGTAAAACCTTGGTTTGAGAGTAACGTGGTTTGAGAGTGTTTTGCAAGACAAGCAACATTTTTAAATAAATTTTGACTTGATATACAAGTGATGTCTTGATATAAGAGTAGCAACATGTCAACTGTGTATAAAAGAGAAGAGAGCCACCTTTAAGTGTAGCAATATGGTTACATTTAATGAAGGTACAACATTTAGCAACTCACATGGTTGATGATTAAAACAGGCACATATAAGTATGCAGGCATCCGGGGTAAAGCTGTCCACATAGTCCATCCTCCTCATCGCCATTAACGTCATCCCTTCCACGCTGCACTCCTCGAGGGGTTCAAGCCAAGCTTTCAGATCAGGGTAGTCTTCCTGGTCACGATTGCAGACTGACAGCGGTGAGAGCCGGCGGTGCGGGGGATGCTCTATGTGGACAGCTTTAACCCAGATGCCTGTGCCATGTGCCTATTTTAATCATAAACCATGTAAGTTGCTAAATGTTGTACTTTCATTAAATGTAACCATATTGCTACACTAAGGCCCCTTTCACACTGGGGTGGTGGGGGCATCGGCGGTACAACAGCGCTATTTTTAGCGCTGCTGTACCGTCATTCTTGCAGCGGTATTCGGCCGCTAGCGGTTCGGTTTTAACCCCCGCTGGCGGCCGAAAAAGGGTTAAATCCGCTCGTACAGCGCGGCTATAGCCGCGGTATTACCGCGGTATTACCGCGGTATTACCGCGGTATAGCCGCGCTGTCCCACTGATTTCAATGGGCAGGAGCGGTTTAGGAGCGGTGAATACACCGCTCCTTCCCCGCTCCAAAGAAGCGGCTCGCAGGACTTTTTTTACCGTCCTGCGAGCGCACCGCTTCAGTGTGAAAGCCCTCGGGCTTTCACACTGAACAAACAGCGGAGGCTGTTTAGGGGCGGTTTTCAGGCGGTATTTTTAGCGCAATACCGCCTGAAAACCGCTCCAGTGTGAAAGGGGCCTTAGAGGAGCCTCTCTTCTATTTTATACTCTGTAGCTCTTGCTGGGTTTTGCTTCTAATCCCCTTGTGGAGGCTTCCATTTGTGGATGGACATTTTATGCTTACGTAACTTATCACATTGCTATAATTAATATGGACTGTAAATTGAAGGACATATGAATTAAAGGTTGTGGAACAAATCATCTCAGTTTACATTATTTCTTATAGGGAAATTTGCTTTGATATAAGAGTGCTTTGGATTACTAGCATGTTTCTGGAACGAATTATGCTTGCAATCCAAGGTTTTACTGTAATAATTTTCCTATCAAGGGTAGGTAAATCGCTTTAAATGTAAAACACTCTCACAATTGCCCACTAGGTGTCATCAAATTAAATGTGAAGGTTGCAATTCATGTTGAACTGCAGGCAAATATGAAAACACTATTTAGTCTAGGTGTGTGTTGATAAAAAATATTACTTTTATTTTACAACTACTATAAAAATGTTAGAAAAACTAATAGACAACTAGCATTGCATTTTTCATTCAACTAATACTGTATAAGTATTTGAATATATTATTATTAGATTGCTGTAATCTCTGCATGCAGGAGCACTCACACTGGGAGAGGGAAAGTCAGCACAGTGACTCAGAAGGGGCTCTCCTTTCTTGCACAGTGCACAAGTGAACATGTTTAAAGGAGAGAAGAACACAAGGATAGTGTCAATGATGTGCTGCTGCTCATTCACTGTTCAGTCAGCAGGCTAGGGTGGGGCTTTGTCCAAGCTGCATTGGTTAAAGATCCCCCACACGAAAGGATTTGTTCATCAGGGGTAGCAAAAGGAGGTGTAATTCTTACCCTGTTCTTCGCTCCATCTGGGTCCTCCCAACAGTGTAACTGACCACACAAAACCTCTTTTCTAAAGTGCCTTAGGCCGTGATAACTTTGCTGCCTCCTCCATGGACAATTCAAGTTTAATAGCCTTGCATTGTAATGCCTTGTACACATGATCGGACATTCCGATAACAAAATCCATGTTTTTTTTCCGACGGATGTTGGCTCAAACTTGTCTTGCATACACATGGTCACACAAAGTTGGTCAGAAATTTTAACGTCAATAACGCGGTGATGTACAACATGTATGACGAGCTGAGAAAAATGAAGTTCAATAGCCAGTGCGGCTCTTCTGCTTGATTCCGAGCATGCGTGGCACTTTGTGCGTCGGAATTGTGTACACACGATCGGAATTTACGTGAACGGATTTTGTTGTCGGAAAATTTGAGAACCAGATCTCAAATGGAAATTCCGATGGAAACTGCCCGATGGAGCCTACACACGGTCGGAATTTCCAACAAAAGGCTCCCATCGAACATTTTCCGTTGGAAAATCCAACCGTGTGTACGGGGCATAAGTGATTATGCTAAAGGACCACTCACAGCCAGAAATGCTGGAGGCCATCGCCATAGCCTGCCAGAGTGTGAGTAAGGCATGTAATTCGGCCTGCTCATCTCCCCCTAAACATAACAAGCATTTGGCCCATTGCAGTGCAGAGGGGCCCCATTTTAATATTTTTTTCTTCAAATGTAGAGTTTAAGAGACCATGTAGAGAGGCTTTAACTGCAGTACAGTAAAGTGAGATCTAAGACCTGGCTATGCTATCTGTCTGGGGTGGCTGTTTGCATACATTACATATATGTATTTCAACTGTGTGTTTACCTGTTAGCCAGGAATTATTCTCTAGTCATTAATCATCCTTTAGCCGGCCATACTCGGTTCATACTCGTTACTGCTGAACTGGCTGAGACCTGAACCATGTATGGGCAGGCTGAATGTTCCCAAGTTGATCGACTGATCAACTTGGGTACAACCAGCCTGTCGGATTTTACACGTGATTATTTCCAGTGGCTGTTATAGTCACTAGCAATAGTCACTGTGTGTCCCAGCAGGGGCGGCTTCCCCTGCCCCCCTGTGGGAACACAATGGCTCTGCGGGAGGGATTGAGCAATTTTTTTTGTCCTGAAATGCATCTATGGCTGCCTTGCTACAAGGAGAGTAGTCCATGGTGGCAGCAAATCTTTTAATGATCTTTATTTATCTAAGACTGACCATAAACGCAGTGATTTTCTTCCCTGCAACCAAGGTTGTGTTGAAGGGGGAATCCCACCCAGAGAGCCATTGTGCTCTCCCTGCAGGGGGGAAGCAGTCCCTGGAGGGAAAATACAGTGATTATTATTATTATACAGCAATAATCCTATGTAAAATCAACTTGGGTACATTCAACCTGCCCATACATGGTTTGAATCTCGCCCAGTTCCTCGCTGAACCGCCTGAAATTCAAACCGACTATGGCTGGCTTAAGTAGATAACCTAAATGACAGTATCTAGATATCCTTCATTATTGCATTTGCTTGTAGATATGATGAAATGGAAGGGTTAAACTTATTTGGCTATTTCCTGTCTGAGTGCATATCGTTGAACTCTTCTAATGACAATCAGCCATTAATGTGATTTTTCTCCTGAGAGGTGCTTATTCCAAGAACAAGGCACATAAAAATAATTAACAAAACCATACAAAGAACTAGAGGGGCTTAAGAGGGATGTGAAAAAAGGAAATCATTTACATCAAAAGTAAATCTTAGCCGTGGTTCTAAGTAATGAGCAAGCACTGAAAAGAGTCTAATTACATCTATGGAAAACACATCATACCCAGCACACTTCAAGCTGCTCTATGACAATGTATTGAAAAGGATGGGGACAGTGACTAGGCTTGGGTTCATGGTCAAGCTAACATTAATTAAGAGCCCCATGAACAAAAAAAGTTTTCCAAACATAATTTCAGGTGTATTCACAGAGCAGCCAACAACGTGAAACAGAGCAGCCAACGTGCAATCGCCTTTCAACTTCTGGCAACTCCAAGCTTAAAAAAGGTGAAATCGAATTTGTTACTCAATTTTCACACCACCAATGCCAGTTACATTGACATACTAGATATAGCTATCTGTACATTTTACAAAGGAATGCTTGCAACAAAAGCTCAGTTAAATCACTGGTTGCAAGCTCAATAGCTCAAAAGCTTGTTTTGGCATCCTCAAGTTTATTTATGGCTCAAAGATGGAAATATGGCTTCTAAACGACAAACTCTCCCTTCACCTGGCAAAATGAGACAGTGCTACTCCCATTAAACATTTTTATGCATATGTTAGCCTTTAATTAATAAGTGATTATTTGTAACTTCTTAACATACTGTAAGTGTGGCATTATTTCTGTCTGGAACAGCCACAGTGTAGACTGGTGTTACAAGTTTTAAGCTAGGTACACACGGGCCCGCTGGGTAGAAAAAAAAACAAACAAAAAAACTTCCTGTGTGTACCAGGATTAAGAACATTGCATCCTATTTAAAGCTTGAGATTAACTTAGTTAGCTCTTCAGTCAAAACATTACCTGAGTGCCTGAATGATGCACATTTTCTTGAGAAGATGCTCGACTCCTGCGTCTTGGGGGAACTTTGGGAGCAGCGCCCCTCTCTTCATCTGAAGTGTCCATATCCCCAGAGTATTGTGATCCCTTGGGTACAAGGGAAGGGCTGCCTTTAGGGAGATAGCGGGTGCGAGTTAGTTGGGGATCAGGGAAGGGACAATTTACTTGGGATTCTGTTAAAGAAGGAAGGTCTGGAAAAATAGGGTGGGAAGGGGAAGAGGTTGAAAATAATGCATTATTTATAGCAGTTATACAAGAAAATATCTGTTGATAAGGGGTCTATCTTTCAAGGGATAAGGGATATAGAGAGATGTTCTACAGCTTTTGCCCACAAAAAGGAGAATAAAATAGGAGAATATATATCCACATAAACATCGAACAAAACATTCCGGGTGGGTATTAGCTTTTACTACCATCTGCCATGGTCATGGCTATGGCTATGGTTGGCCAGGTTTGCCTCGCAGCAGATAATTACCAAAAAATATGAACGGTTTACCGTAAAACTAGACTATAGAAAACTTTTTTCCTAAAGTAGATGTAAAACTTAAGTAGAAGGCAATTAGATTACTGTGTGCATTGTATAGCATAAACAAATGTCATATTTTTTTACCCCATAAAATCTTAAACATTCTGTTTACTACAGAGTTGTAAAGACACCACGAGTAAAGACTGCCATTGAGTCTGCAGCAATAGATCATTACTATTGTGACGCATTGCAGACTGATTACAGAAAGCAATGGGCCACTAATGTAAAGTTTTCCTCAACAATGATGTCCAATGACCAGGATGACATTTGCATTCACTATGCATGCATTAAATGCTCACGTAAGTCAGCTCAATGTGATTCTGATTTTTAGCCTAAACCTTTGTAAAAGTCACCTTCATGTTGTCTGAGCCCTTCTCATCCCAACTTACTCATATCATAAATGTTTGCAATTTATGCTTATCTATTTTTTTTCTCTCTTGTGTGCATCGCAATGTGGCATTGAAAGGGGGATAAAGCTCTCCTAAGATAAAATGCATATGTTCCGCTACTCCTACTATTCCTGTACATTACATAAAATTTGCAAATTGCATGAACATTGCGTGAAAAATTACAAGAAAAAGCTTTATTCTTTTTTTTTTTTTTTTACTATCTAGTCCCAATAAAAACCAAAGCAATAAAGATGTATGTATACAAATTGTGCTTCCAAATTACAGCTTTTCTTTCTGGAAAAAAACATATATAATACATTAGGGTAGACTGCAATTACCAAAATATATAATGGCTTCCAGGTTTACGGGAGGTCATAATTCTCCATTCATTTATTAAACAGCACAGGTATGAGCGTTATTCTGCTTCATATAAACAATTAAGAAAAATGTTTTCTACAGTCTAGTTTTTCGGGGCAATTTTTCATATTTTTGGTAGGAGAACAAGCATCTTTTCAAAATACACAGCAAGCCAATTGCTCCAAACATGATACATAGCTAATTTTGAAGGATCGGTAAACAATAGTATATTCTTGAATATCTAAAAAAGCCAACATTTCTCCTGACATATTTTCTTATAGACCAGAGCAATACTATACTAATACATTTATCAGCAGTAACATGCTTAAGGCTGGGTTCACACATGTCTGCAGTCCGGAGTCCGGTACGGTTTTGTTCACTGGTTCACTTGAATTCACACCTAAAGCGGACCCAGAATTGCACAGGACCCTTTTTAGAAATGGACCGCGGCTGCCCCGGACATGTGTGAACCGAGTCCATTGAAAGCCAGCCTGATTCACATGTTATGCGAATCGATGTAGTTAAAAACGCATCCAATTCGCATATATGTGAACCAAGTCTAAATGATTATCGTCCAGTTGCCCTAACCATTATCATCATGAAATGTTTTGAGAGGCTTGTATTACTACGTCTTAATGCAAGCATTCCTGTTAATCTGGATAAGTATCAGTTTGCCTATTGTGTATACAGAGCCACAGATGATGCAATTTCTATTGCGTTGCATACTGCTTTGACATATTTTGAGCACTCAAAGACGTATGTTAGGATGTTATTCATTGATTTTAACTCAGCATTTAACAGAGTAGTTCCTGACAAATTAATGAAAACGTTAAATGCTTTGGGACTATATCCATTGCTGTGCTCATGGATCATGGATTTCCTAACAAACAGGCCACAAATCATGAGAATAGGAGATCAGGTGCCTAATACTATTATTTTGAATACTGGGATACCACAGGGATGCGTGTTGAGTCCAGCCCTGTTTACATTGTTTACGTAATAAGTCAGCTTATAGGCAGGACATTCAACATTTGATTGAGTGATGTACAGAAAATTATTTAATACATAATACTGCAAAAACTAAAGAAATAATAGTGGATTGTAGGAAATTAAGAAAGATCAATCATTGCCCGGTATATATAGATGGTAAGGAGGTGGAAAGGGTGGACACTATTACATTTTTGGGAGTGCATATTACAAGGGAGTTGTGGTCTTAAATCCTTTTTTTTTTTTTTTTTGAAAAAAGCACAGCAGAGACTGTTTTTCCTTTGGAGATTGAATCAGGCTAGATTGATTTTTAAAACTACTTTCATACTGAGGCGTTTTTCAGGCGCTAAAGGACTAAAATTAGCGCCTGTAAAGCGCCTAAAAAACGCCTCCCCTGCAGCCCCAGTGCGAAAGCCCGAGTGCTTTCACACCGGGGCGGTGCACTTGCAGGACGTTAGAAAAAGTCCTGCAAGCAGCATGTTTCGGGTGGTGGAGGAGCGGTGTATACACTGTTCCTCCACCGCCCCTGCCATTGAAATCAGTGAAGACCGCTGCTGAAGCGCCTGCAAAGCACTTTGAAGCAGTTCTTTGCGGGTGCTATTAACCCTTTATTCTGCCGCTAACGGGAGTTAAAAGCACCCCGCTAGCGGGCAAAAAGAAAAGTTTAAATTAGCAACGCTTTACCGATAGTGCCCCCCCCACTCCAGTGTGAAAGTATTGTAATGCCGCGTACAGACGATTGGACATTCCGACAACAAAACCGATTTTTTTTTCCTTCAGATGTTGGCTCAGACTTGTTTTGCATACACACGGTCACACAAATGTTGTCGGAAATTCAGAATGTCAAGAACGTGGTGACGTACAACACGAACGACGAGCCAAGAAAAAGGAAGTTCAATAGCCAGTGCGACTCTTCTGCTTAATTCCGAGCATGCGTGGACTTTTGTGCGTCGGAATTGTGTACACGCGCTCGTAATTTCCGACAACAAGTCTTCTTGTCAGAAAATTTGAGAACCTGCTCTCAAACAGTTGTTGTCGTAAATTCCGACAGCAAATGTCCGATGGAGCATACACGGAATTTTCAACAACAAGCTCACATTGAACATTTGTTGTCGGAAATTCCGATCGTCTGTACACAGCATAAGTGTTATTAAACCCACAACTGTAAAATCAGTCTGTATATGCAGTAAAGCATGCTTGTTATATTCACTGTGGAAACTAAGGGTGTAAACCTTCCATTTGTCTAAAAAAAGGCTGTTTGATCCTGTCTTCTCTGATCCTCCCCTTTTTACACAGTCCCCAATCCATCTCCTGATAAGACAGAGCCCTTGGAGTCACTCTGCACGTGCTCAGTTTGGTGTGTATTGCTAGAGAGTTTTTTTTTTTCTTTGGAGGGTGCATGTGATCAGCACATGGCCAATCAGCACTGTCCAGACAGAGGGTCAGGGGTCCTGCAGCCTCACAGGACAGTCAGAGTAGAATGAAAACTCATCCTTCGAGCTTTAACCAGACACTAGATAGAAGTCATACGACTGCTATATACTGCTGATGGTATTTAGCAGTTTGTGTTTACTAAAATAATTATATTTCCATGTTCTATGTACTGTGGGAGACCAGATATGGTGAATGCAGGGTGCTGGGTTTAGTAACACTTTAAGGCTTCTGGTCAATTTTTACCATTGTACCATTGAGAGTATTCTTCTCCACTGTGCTGTAGTGTGGTATGCCAGCTGCAGGGCAGAGGATAAGAAGTTGCCCTCTCATGTGGTGAAAACAGCACAGCGGATCATAGGTACAGAGCTACCGAATTTGGAGACAGCATATGTCAGGCAATTAAAAAAGAGGGCAAAACTATTAGTAAACCAGCCCATTCAGGTTTGTCCCGTTGCCATCAGGGAAAAGTTATAAGACACTCAAAATGCATACTAATCTCTTAAAGTATAGTTTTTTTCCCTAGGGCTGTATTGTCCATAACCCCACCAGAGTTTTAGGAATCTTATGTGGAATATAAATTTTTTTAAAAAACATTTTATATTTTGTTATATTTAAGCAGATATGTGAGCATGTGCTAGAAGTATGTATGTGTGGTTGTGTTGATAAATGTTTTATTGTTGTTGTAAAGAGTATCCTGATCAATTTTGTTGTATGTATTCAATGACAATAAAGTATATTATTATCGTTACTGGCTCTAAAATCTGCAATGGTCATCTAGGTCTTTTAAATTATGGAAGAGCCCGGGGGCCATCATAAAAAAAAATACAGAATTATGTGTTTGGAAAAAAAAATAAATTTTTTTTTTTTTTCTTTTTACAGAATTCTGAGTTTGAAAGTCAGAATTCCGAGTTTGACAGTCAGAATCGTGAGTTAAAAAAAAAATCTACAGAATTCTGAGATTAAAAGTCAGAATTCTGAGTTTCAAAGTCAGAATTCTGAGATTCAAAGTCAGAATTCTGAGATTCAAAGTCAGAATTCTGAGATTCAAAGTCAGAATTCTGAGTTTCAAAGTCAGAATTCTGAGTTTCAAAGTCAGAATTCTGAGTTTCAAAGTCAGAATTCTGAGTTTCAAAGTCAGAATTCTGAGATTCAAAGTCAGAATTCTGAGATTCAAAGTCAGAATTCTGAGATTCAAAGTCAGAATTCTGAGTTTCAAAGTCAGAATTCTGAGTTTCAAAGTCAGAATTCTGAGTTTCAAAGTCAGAATTCTGAGTTTATAAATATAGTAGTCTCTATTAGGAAGATTTTAGGACCAATGAGCAATAAGGTAGTAACACCCACAGACCATCATTCTGCAGACATACATGTCTTCTGCTCTGTATATGAATATGTAAATCTATCTTAGTTACAGAACACAGTATAGGGAAGCAGACAGTGCTGGGTTCTCTGGTTCCTCTACTGTATTAATGAGTTCCTCGGTTTGCTGTCTTATCCTTCTTCTCTGTCATCTGCTCTAACATAAAGAGCCATGCTGAAAACGTGTGTATTGTGTGTGAGTGGGGGGGGGGGGGGGGGGCAGCTTCCATAGATAGCAGAACACAATGGCCAGCACAGCACAGCTCTGCACCCCAACTTGTAGGACACATTGCACTATTGCCCTTACATGAGGGAATTGTGAATGGCTAGAAGGCAGCAGGACAATGTGCGTCTATGATTATAACAGATTAATCATAGCAATTAATTGTATGGGCTGATAAGGTGTTTCACACACAATTTATCTCATATTAAACATAAAAAGCAACAATCAAGAGTCCTTAAGTGATAGCCTCGTGGTTAGAGTAACAGGCTTATAGTGTTGAAAGTTGTGGGTTCTAATCCAGTTCAGAGCATAGTCTTTAGTTATATATTTTCAATATATTGATTTTATATTAAACATATTTTAAAATATATTATATATATGTATTTTATTTATATATCCAAATTGATTTCAAGGATTATTAACAAAGACATATTGATAAAATTGTTGTATATGCTGACTACTATAAATTAGAGAGTAGGGATTTTTTACAAATCTGTGTATATATTGGGATGATTTTGGTGACATGCGGCCAATTCTCAATTTCAGGAGATTGTTCCTGGAAGCTGCACGATAACCATCATGTCTTATAACTCCGCCCTGAGCTCTGCACTATAATCTGTGTGTACTACAATGTACATGCCCATATCTCCCCTTCACTGATTGGCTGCACTTTATCCCCACTGATGCAGCGCCATTTTCCTCTTAGCTACACCATTGACACAGAGAAATTTTTCCCATCCAGTGACACCACCGATGCAGGGTCATTTTTACCATCTAGTGACATCACCGATGCAGGGTCATTTTTCCCATCCAGTGACATCACCGATGCAGGATAATTTTTCCCATCCAGTGACATCACCGATGCAGGATCATTTTTCCCATCCAATGACAGCACCGATGCAGGGTCATTTTTCCCATCCAATGACAGCACCGATGCAGGGTCATTTTTACCATCCAGTGACATCACCGATGCAGGGTCATTTTTCCCATCCAATGACACCACCGATGTAGGGTCATTTTTACCATCCAGTGACATCACCGATGCAGGGTCATTTTTCCCATCCAGTGACACCACCGATGCAGGGTCATTTTTACCATCCAGTGACATCACCGATGCAGGGTCATTTTTATCCATCCAGTGACACCACCGATGCAGGGTCATTTTTCCCATCCAATGACAGCACCGATGCAGGGTCATTTTTCCCATCCAATGACAGCACCGGTGCAGGGTCATTTTTCCCATCCAATGACAGCACCGGTGCAGGGTCATTTTTCCCATCCAATGACAGCACCGATGAAGGGTCATTTTTCCCATCCAGTGACACCACCGATGCAGGGTCTGCATTGCCATCATATACTGCTGATTGGACAGAACTGCTATTACAAAATACTGTATCTCTCTCTCTCTCTATATTATATATATATAGTATGTAAGACCCCTTTCACACTGAGGGCGTTTTGCAGGCGCTATAGCGTTAAAAATAGCGCCTGCGATCCGCCCTCAAACAGCTGCAGCATTGTCTCCAGTGTGAAAGCCCGAGGAGCTCTGCGCTGGCAGAACGTCAGGAAAAGTCCTGCCAGCAGCTTCTTTGGAGCGATGTGTTTACCGCTCCTCCACTTCTGCTCCCCATTGAAATCAATGGGGCAGCGCTGGGATACCGCCGGCAAAACACCGCTATTGCGGCGCATTGCGGGCGGTTTTAACCCTTTCTCGGCCGCTAGCGGGGGGTAAAAGCGCCCCACTAGCGTCCGAAATGCGCCGCTAATCCGACGGTAAGACGCCAATAAAAATAGCTGCGTTTTACCGCGGACGCTATAGGCAGCTCGGTGTGAAAGGGGTCTTAGAGTTTAAAACTGGAGCACACATAAGGGGCTAACCGTAGTGAAGAAGAAAAATGGCCCTGCATCGGTGGTGTAATTGGATGGAAAAAATGACCCTGCATCGGTGGTGTCACTAGATGGAAACAAAATGACCCTGCATCGGTGGTGTCACTGGATGGATAAAAATGGCCCTGCATCGGTGGTGTCACTGGATGGAAAAAATGACCCTGCATCGGTGGTGTCACTAGATGGAAAAAATGACCCTGCATCGGTGGTGTCGCTAGATGGAAACAAAATGGCCCTGCATTGGTGGTGTCACTGGATGGAAAAAAATGACCCTGCATCGGTGGTGTCACTGGATGGAAAAAATTACCCTGCATCGGTGGTGTCATTGCATTGAAAAAAATGGCCCTGCAATTGGTGGTGTCATTGCATGGAAAAAAATGGCCCTGCATCGGTGGTGTCACTAGATGGAAAAATGACCCTGCATCGGTGGTTGAGTTGTGAGATATGATGGTTATCATGCAGCTTCCAGGGACAATCTCCTGAAATTGAGAATTGGCCCCATGTCACCAAAATCATCCCAATATATACACAGATTTGTAAAAAATCCCTACTCTCTAATTTATAGTAGTCAGCATATACAACAATTTTATCAATATGTCTTTGTTAATATGCCTTGAAATCAATTTGGATATATCAATAAAATACAATTTAAGTCCTCACTAACTAGTATAAAATATGTTTAATATAAGATCAATATATTGAAAATATATATATAATTAAAAAACATGCTCTGAACTGGAAAAAAAACATAACTTTCAACACTATAAGCCTATTACTCTACCTACTATACTATCACTTAAGGGTTCTTAATAGTTTCTTTCTATGTTTTATAAGAGGTCAATTCTCTGTGAAACAACTGTATTAGTCCAGACAAGTGATTGTTTGGATCGATTCGTTATGACCAATCTCCTGAAATTGTGAACTGCCCCCCAGGGGAAACTGAAGATGACACCCTAATGATCCCATCTGATCACCCTGATAATATATACACAGTTTTTTCTTTGAAATCTCTACGCTCTAATTTATAGTAGCCAGCATATACTACAACTTTGTGTACTCAATATATCAGTGTGTCTTTGTTAATATACCTTGAAATCAATTGTGGATATATTGATAAAATACAATTTAAGCCCTCACTATCTCATATTTTAAAATATATATGTATAAAAAAATGCCCTCACCTGGACTAGAACCCACAACTTCACCAATATAAGTCTACTGCTCTAACCACTATGCTATCTCTCAATAATGGTTTGGAGTTGCTTGTATGTTTAATATGAGGTTAATTGTGTATGAAGCACCTCTATTAGTCCAAACAAGTAATTGCTATGATCAATCCATCATGACCATAGACACACATTGTCCTGCTGCTTTCTAGCCATTCACAATTCCCTCATGTAAGGGCAATAGTGCAATGTGTCCTACAAGTTGGGGTGCAGAGCTGTGCTGTGCTGGCCATTGTGTTCTGTTATCTATGGAAGCTGTGTCCCCCACATCTCACACACGATACACATGTTTTCAGCATGGCTCTTTATGTTGGAGCAGATGACAGAGAAGGATAAGACAGCAGAGGAACCAGAGAACCCAGCACTGTCTGCTTCCCTATACTGCATGCTGTAACTAAGATAGATTTACATATCCATATACAGAGCAGAAGACATGTATGTCTGCAGAATGATGGTCTGTGGGTGTTACTACATTATTGCTCATTGGTCCTAAAATCTTCCTATAGACTACTATATTTATAAACTCAGAATTCTGACTTAGAATCTCAGAATTCTCACTTTTAATCTCAGAATTCTGACTTTGAAACTCAGAATTCTGACTTTGAAACTCAGAATTCTGACTTTGAAACTCAGAATTCTGACTTTGAAACTCAGAATTCTGACTTTGAAACTCAGAATTCTGACTTTGAAACTCAGAATTCTGACTTTGAAACTCAGAATTCTGACTTTGAATCTCAGAATTCTGACTTTGAATCTCAGAATTCTGACTTTGAAACTCAGAATTCTGACTTTGAAACTCAGAATTCTGACTTTGAAACTCAGAATTCTGACTTTGAAACTCAGAATTCTGACTTTGAAACTCAGAATTCTGACTTTGAAACTCAGAATTCTGACTTTGAAACTCAGAATTCTGTAGAAAATTTTTTTTTTTAACTTACAATTCTGAATTTCAATCTCAGAATTCTGAGTTTCAAAGTCAGAATTCTGTTTTTTTTTTATAATGGCCCCAGGGCTCTTCCATATTAAATAGGAATTAATGCCGGGTGGAAACGTAAAATTAGCACTAAAAATATACTACAGTCCTTTTTTATCTATTTTTCACATTGCTAAATAATTATAGCAGAACAGTTTCACAAATATTTTATTTGAAGTCTAGGATTGCAGAGTTTTGCAACTTACTGGACCTCCGAATGTTCTCAAGACTACGGCGTCGGGAGTTGACTGTCAGACGGACTTCAGTACTAAACTCTTGCTCTGGATTAGCCATAGTTTGTCCCTGATCCTGAAGTAGCTGGTGGAATACAGAAGCCAGTTCTGCCTCTGCAATGAGAGACTCTTTCCGAGCTACGTCTTTACCAGAGCTGGTGAACTCAGAAAATGACTGTATAATACAGAATAGATAAATATAGTTACTTCCAACAACCAAGACTCTGATTACTGTGTATGTACTGTATATATTCAACCAACCAAGAGAATAAAGTCTACTGACCACCATAACAATCATAGTGAGAAATTGAGAAGTTAATCAGTGACAGATCCAAAACACAGAAATACCTGGAAGACATCTTGATCTAGAGAAGGAGACAGCTGCACTGACTGTCTGCGAGACTGGGCTGAATACTCAGAGTCATTTTCAAAGTCATACGGATGGACAGAGAGTAGGCGCTTGGTCTTGCGCATCTTAAGGAGATAAAAGCGTTAGAAAGTGAAGTAATTGGAAGATGTGAGAAAACAATTTGGAAAGTTTGCCAAAAAAGATGCAGAGGTGCATTTCTTTAACCTCTTGGCACCGACTCCTCCAGACCCTTTAAGAGGTTTATGATGCTGGGAGGCAGGGCATGGCTTAAGATCACGTGACTGCCGTGATTGGCTGTCAGTCACGTGGTCCGGAAACTCCCAATCACAATTCCCAATTGGGAGCTTTCGGTTAGTTGACAGTAACTGTGCTGGGAGCGTGCGGCACGCACGCTCTCAGCACAAGTGCATAGGCAGATATTATCGCAAAAATGCGCCCCCCTGGCCGAGAGGCCACATATTTGCATACAGACGGCGCCAAGGGGTTAAGCATACTTTTAGCCATGAATACACATCAGTCTGGAATAAAAAGGGGAAGCCTATACAATATTTTTCACTTTTAGGCTAGGTTCACACTACTGCGGCTGCAATTTGATCTGTTTTTGACATGATTTTTTAATAAGTTTTTGCTGTAATTTTCATGGCTCTGCTTTTTTGGTTTTGGCCAATGATAAGCATATCTGCTGTGACATAAATGAAAGGAGTCCCCTTAATTTTTACTTACTTCTTTGTTTATATTGTGTGGTGGTTAAGCACTTATGTTCTCTCATTACAGCTGTTGTTACAGCTACTTCTGCAGTCTTGATTGATAAAGAGGAGGAAGTGTAGGTACTGGATCTATCCAGTAATTGAAAATAGGCAAAAGAGAGGACAGTTCTAGGTCATATATAATGACCTCTATGCATAGCTCCCAACTGTCCCTGTTTTCGAGGGACTGTCCCTGATTTGGAGGAATGTCCCTCTGTCCTTCATTCCTCCTCATTTGTCTCTCATTTTGGTCTGATCTATATAGTTTTATATAAAATGCACTTTTTATCTATCAAAAAGTGTTTCCCATCGCTGAACCTTTCATCTGATTTCTAAATTGCTGCATTTGTAAATTCCAAAAACCAATAGGTAGGAATATTAGTGGTAAAAAAAGCACTTATGGGTTTAACCAATCTTGTTTTTTTGTACAATTCTCCTTTAAGGGGGCGTGGCAGGGGGTGTGTCCTATGCCTGCATAATTTTGCTGATAGGTGTCCCTCATTCCCATCTCAAAAAGTTGGGAGGTATGTCTATGCACATGGGGAAAAGTTCTTCAAACACAAACACATCAAACCAAACCACATGTGGCTGCATTTTTGCATTATAGTCTATGGGGCCAAAATCATGCTGAAATCTCACCAAAGTGGTATAGGACCCTTTTCCAAAATTGCACCACACTGTACTGCATTGATGTAAATGGGCACCATTGGAAATGTGATTTCCATTGTCATGCGATTCTGTGCGACTCAGGTCACATCTAAAATTGCAAATTGCGCAAGTGTGAACAAGGCCTTAATGTTCTCTACTCTGAAGACTGATAGCTGTTGTAGGTTGTCTATTAATATATTTTTCTTCTAAATTTTCAAAATGTCAGTGCATCATATCTCACTTATTACTAGTTAAGGTTAGGGTCTCCTTCTGCCATTTCTGTTTTTTTTCTTGTTTTGGTGGCTTTTATCTCAAGGTTACGTTCCATGTGAGCTTAAAGGCCAATACAGTAAAGTTACCAATGCATCTTTTTTGTAATTCCAATAATAATATTCATTTTATATGAATTGCAAATCAGTGCTTGATCATGGATAAATCATCAGTCCATATTGTGAGCTGATGCAGACACAAGCCAATATAAATGAATGCTCTGGTTGTGTAATTACCATACTGTAGCGCTGAGCTTCTGCATTGTCCACCATGTCCTCATCATCATCGGCAAACATCCCAGCCCTTGCCTGACGCAGGTATTCTCCTAACAGGGAGCAGAACAGCAAAATGTCAGCAGTAAAGGTGCTAACAAAACTTTCAACTGACACGTTCCTATGCCCTGTGCCATATCCTATCTATCTATCTATCTATCTATCTATCTATCTATCTATCTATCTATCTATCTATCTATCTATCTATCTATCTATCTATCTATCTATCTATCTATCTATCTATCTATCTATCTATCTATCTTATCCCACTAGCTTTGCAACCTTTGCTGCATAAGTGAGAGCTATTAGTAACGTTACTGTAACATTAGCAGCATTACTGGTGGCTCTCATAGCTATATGTACCACCTACTTGCACTACAGCAGATAAGCCCATTTGTTGGCTGAAATGGCTGGCGAGGGAGGACCCATGCAGTGTTATGTTTACAAGCACCTGAGTCAATAAAGTATTTGGATGAAGCCCAGGACAAGCAGAATGTGGCTGCTTACTTTCAAGCGTACATACTGCTGCCATTAACACGTTAACTTGATTCTATGCATAGCATCTCCTCTTGGGTCTCTCATTTGGTTCCCATTATTTATACCCCACATTTCTGTAGCACCCCCCTGACCCCTGTAGGCGTGATGGTACCCCCAGAGACATGGCGGGCTGACATTTACACCAGGGGTAGATTACTTAAAGTATAACTAAAGGCAAAGCATTTTTTTAGTTTTGGATAGAGTGGAGAGGGATTAGAACAATTGTCAGTTTTTATTGCTGTATGTGCCCCCCGTTTATTCACCCTCTCTATTTGTCTTGTTTACCATTGTCATTGAAAGTGGAAGTAAAAGAAAATCCCCCATTTTGGGTTTTCCCCAGAAAGGTAATAGAGGGGAAATCTCTCAATCGGGACAGTTCTGGTGACCTGGGGGTCCCCAAGGAATTCCCTTAATTTGCAGGGATTTCCTCTCACTTCCTGTTTGGCTAAGAGACAGAAAGTGAAGGGAAAGCTCTCCAAAAAAAAATCTGGCAGGTGTTATAATGCTCCCTTCCTCTACCCACAATAAAAATTTATGTTATGTTATGCTTACAGTTCTACTTTAAGCATAGTGGGACATAAAGACAGGTGGGCATCTGTCACTTTAGGGTACAAACAAAAAGGAGTTTATTGACTCTCACTCAAAACTCCTGGGAGAGAGGGATAGGGAGTTCAGAATACCCGTTACTGACCTGCAGACTCAATAGCACAAAAAGAAGAGACACCAGTACAAAAAAAAGAGCATTTAAGCTGGTTCCAGCAATTTATGCTTTCTTAATATCAGCCATTTCCATTAGCGACCAAATCTTTCCTTGTAGCAGCAGAAGGCTCAATGATCCCATCTTGATGCTTTCTCAGGCTCTCCACAAGTTCCTCACCTAGGACCTCATGTTACAGAGTGAGCTTGGGTACATCCTAGACATCATCTCTTCCTCTCCTGTCCTCAGCCAGGCTCTCAGACCACAGAGCCTCATGCACCAGGATACACAGGACAGGCAGACTTCTTCTGCTCATGTACAGGCCTCAGGCTTCAGGCCTAATCACTCAGCTGCTCCACTCCACTCGCCAAATATATACACTGTACTCTCTGGACATAAACCTCCTACTGGTTGGCTAGGGGAAGTATGAATATTCATAAATCATTTTTACTATAGTTTCTCATACTAATACCAGAAGTACCAAAGACACCTACTGGCATAAGGGAGAAACCACAGCTCCTCTGAATTTAAGGGACATCCCAAATGAACAAGTAAACTTTAAATCAGCTAGGTTGTCTACCACCTAGGAGAACTAAATTGGACTAGTAGCCCCTGTTTAGGACAGGGTGGCTATACTTCCACAAGCTCTATCGTCAAGTAAAGGCACTGCTCTCTATGTTTTTGCCCATGGAGTCCACAAGAGTGAACACTTCTGGTCTTTGGTGTTAATGACAATGCTTTTCGAAGTGGCAGATATATTCTTGTTGCTGTTTATTTTTTTAGTGGATGAGCTCAAATTTATCAGGACTTCTTCCTGTGTGATACTAATACATTGCAGTGGACAGCAGTGGGTATCACTAGACAGATATTCTGGTGTCTGTAGAGGAATACTCACTGTTAATGTCAGGTAGGCTGTAAACTCTGTCCTGAAGACCTAGAAAGATATATTTATATATAGACTTACGTAGTTGAAATGTCAAGAATGATAAGAAAAATTATATTAAATTAGTTCAGTAGCAAAAGACAGTGCTAAAAGTGATAACTATTATACACAGTTTAATACTTTTTTTTTTTGTAAACCGGAAAATACATTACAATACATAATAAAATGCCAAAAAAACTGGAATAGGCTTATAAGTATTTATACAGTACAAACAAGTTGATACATGTGCCGCATACATTCTTATTCCAAGAGGAACAATCAGCACTTCTGATTATATTGAAACCAGCACCAGAGCAATAGATCAAGAGATACTCACCAGATCTCTAGATCTGAAATAGAAACAGAGGAAAATCGTGTTGTAGGAGGCCATCTTGGTCGACACCCCTGTGTACACACTCTGTCCTACTACATGAATCCAGTCAAGGCGGCTTTTGAGTTTTTCCAAGATCCATACATATATTATGCTACTCTGAGGTTCATATGTGCCTGAAATCAATATACTGCTTTCAGTTGTGTTCTATATTATGAGACAGCGCTATAGAACCCTATAGGAAGCTAAGTTTGCATCTGGGATGGGTGGACAAGCAAATAGTGGGAAAAAAGGATAAGGACACTTTGTTTAACTGCTTCAGCCCCGGAAGATTTTACCCCCTTCCTGACCAGAGCACTTTCTCCGATTTGGCACTGCGTCGCTTTAACTGACAATTGCGCCTCTCCGTGAGGCGATCGCGGGTATCCCCGCGACGATCGAGTCCGCGGGACCCGCGACTCGACTCACCGAGCTCCCTACCGGCGCTTGCGCGCCGCCGATGGCACGGCAGAAAATTTAAAGGGACATACCTGTACACCCATTTGCCCAGCCGTGCCATTCTGCCAAAGTACATTGGCGTGCATCAGTCGGGAAGTGGTTAAATGTGCACTTATCCTTATAGGAATATGTGACAAGTGGACAGATTGAGCATAATGGAGATTTAAACAAGATGGGCTCTTACATTTACATTGTTTGTACAGCGTTCCGGGGGTTAAAAAATATGGCTTACAAATAAAAATAATGCTTCCCCTTCCCTTCATCTCTTCCGTTCCCCTCAAAGAAAATTTTGTACAACTGTTAGTTTTTTTTTTTACATATATTATATACAGCTCTATATACAAGTTGGGAGTTTCTTAAATCTCTTGTTTTAATCTGGATGGACAAAAATGTGATATGGTTTTACTTATCTAGAAGTGGTGGTTGAGAAAACTGTATTCACCTTTTTAGCCAAGACATTAGCTGAGAGTCAGAATGATGACATTTCTTGAGAAGATGTGCAACTCCTGTGTCTGGAAAATACTTTTTCCTTCATGCAGGGTATCGTAAACCACATTCCAGTACTGATAACTTATTTACAACATACATATTTTGACTAATTTTTAGGCCTCATGCACACTGGACGTATTTGGACGTTTTTACAGCAGCTGTTTTTGGCTGTAGACGTTTTTTTCTACAGTCATTAAACTCTCTATCATGTTATCCTATGTGTCCATGCACACATAGGCTGTTATCAGCAGTTTTGGGCAGTGGCGTTTTTGAGTAGTTAAAAAACGCTAGTGGGTTCTGAGAGACGTTTTTCAGCTGTAAAAACGTTCTAACACTGATAATCGCTGATAAACGTCGATAAACGCTCAAAAACGTCGCTCACCAGCATTTAACGTTTTTGATCCATTGAAAAAAAAAATTGTTTTCTTCTTTAAAATAAACGCTAACGCGGAAAAACGCTAAAAATGCTAATAAATGCTAAAACCGCTATTGCAAAAATGTTGAAAAAAGTTGCAAAGCTACTGACGTTTTTATAACGTTATTTTAACATCCAGTGTGCATGAGGCAAGGCGTTGAGGAATAAGAATGAATAGGTTCTTGCCTGTCATACAGAAAACTGCCTTAGGCATAGGGAAAATGCAGGTCCTTTTATTCGTAAGGGGCAGAAAATAAGTTTGACTTTGCTCCTTGCATTGTAAACATCAAACAAGGCAATAACTGCAGGAATATCTGCACTTTTTAAAGAAAAACTGCAGTCTGCTCACATAATTTGTAATAAAAACTTCTTTGTCATTCTGAAGCTTCCCTCCAATCACTTTGCATAATATTTTATATATACTGTGATTCTGTACTTGCCAAATATGCTGCAGAAATCTCTCTCTGGCTGCAACCATTTTAATGTGGGCAGCTGTGGCTGCTGCCTGTTCACTTACTGGATTTAGACAGACACCCAGAGGCACACCTCCAGCTCTGCAGCTTTCATTCGCCCTCTTATGACTCATCCCCCCTCCCTTCCTGGCAAACTTTTAGGAGAGTGAGAGAGAGAGCTGTGCATGATGTCATAAGCTTAGGCTTTTTACCAGACAAGAAGCAGGAAGTGGGCTGTATAAGGTATTTACTGGCCGAAAAAAAAAATGTTTTACTATCCAAAGTTAAAACAACAAGGGCAGCAGATTTAAAGGGGTTGTAAACCTTCATGTTTTTTCACCTTAATGCATCCTATGCATTAAGGTGAAAAAACACCTGTCGGTGACTGGCCCCCCAGCCCCCCCCCCCGTTTTACTTACCTGAACCCTCTAACATGACCTGGCGGGGATGCGCTGTATCTCTGCCCGGGGGTTCTTGGCTCTTGATTGGATAGATTGATTAGATTGATAGCAGCGCAGCCATTGGCTCCCACTGCTGTCAATCAAATCTAATGCCGCGAGCGCCAGGGGGGCGGGCCGAGTTCCTGCATTCGGCCTCTACGGACGTCGAATGCTGGACTCAGGAGCGCGCCAGCAAGGTAATCCTCTCGGGGAAGCGCTTCTCAGAGGGGGTTATCAGATGTGGGGAGGAGCCACGAGAGCCTCCGGGGGACTCCAGAAGAGCAGGTCCGGGGCCACCCTGTGCAAAACGAGCTGCACAGTGGAAGTAAGTATGATATGTTTGTTATTTTTAAAAAAATTAAAATTTACCTTTACAATCACTTTAATAGATGGAAAGTGGAAAAAATTGCTAAAGGTCCGCTTTTAACTTTCAATCTTACCTGATCCTCCTTTTGGATCAGACTGTTGCCTCAAGTATAATGAGCGCATTACCTTGGCACTGCCAAAGCGTTTGAAGCGTGAACGGACATGGTCATAATACCATTCATGGGACCCGATCTTCACCATCCTGCAAAATATCAAGGAGCCTTTAGACAATACATTTAAAAGAAAAAATACATGCAGTGCGTTAACAAACTCCTCCTGAGGCTGTTTACACATATAGAAACCGCAGCGTATTGCAGTTGTAGAAACAGACACAGGAGTTATTTTGATTCTATAATACTGAACCCAACTCCTCTCTCTGTATCTATATTGCAGCAGGAACTGCTCCTCTAGACAAAAAAACATTGGGGTGCAGATTCTGAGCAAAGGAGCCAAACAGGAAAGAAAAGGAGGTTGAAGTCTTACCTAAGAAACACCAACAGACTCTAATCTAACCACACTCACAGCTATAGAAATGATTCAATGTTGATTTGCTTGTGAAGCGTATTTATTAACAAAAAACTTAGTGTGAAGAAGGTATTATCCAGACAGTGCACACTGGGGGTTATTCACCAAAGGCAAATCCACTTTGCACTATAAGTGCACTTGGAAGTGCAGTCACTGTAGATCTGAGGGCAAGATCTGAAATGAGGGGAAGCTCTGCTGATTTTATCATCCAATCATGTACAAGCTAAAATGCTGTTTTTAATTTTCTTTGCATGTCCCCCTCAGATCTACAGCGACTGCACTTTCAAGTGCACTTGTAGTGCAAAGTGATTTTGCCTTTGGTAAATCAACCCCAAAATCTTATTGAAAACCATATGGAGATCAAAGAATAGTCAGAACTTACGCTTCGTTTCATCATCGGTAAACTTTTACTCACTTGATGTGATTCTTTCATGAGAATTGCTTATTTTAGAACAGGAAGAACTGGATAGACTGCATGCAGAGGTCTTGGGGTCCTAATAACAAAAGCCATTCCAAAAGTCTCTTAACTAGAGAGATGTATCATATTTCTGTGCTGTAATGGATTACGTACTCTGATTTTCTGCAAAGTGTGTGTTTTCTTTTATTATAATAAGCTACATGTTACAGTATATAGAGAGGTCATATAGGGTGAAGTGATGTTTATTGGACTGTAACTAGGTGGAGGTATTTATTTTTCACAAAAGCTGATCATTCTGTAATGAATTAATCATCCATACAACATACACTCCCCGGCCACTTTATTACATACACCTGTTCAATTGCTTGGTAACACAAATTGCTAATCAGCCAATTACATGGCAGCCAAGGCAATGCATTTAGGCATCTAGATGTGGTGAAGAGAACTTGCTAAAGTCCAAACCGAGCATCAAAATGGGGAAGAAAGGGGATTTAAGCAACTTTGAGCGTGGTATGGTTGTTGGTGCCAGATGGACTGGTCTGAGTATTTCAAAAACTGCTGATCTACTGGGATTTTCACGCACAACCATCTCGAAGGTTTACAGAGAATGATCCGAAAAAAGTCCAGTGAGTGGCAGTTGTGTGGACGAAAATGCCTTGCTGATGTCAGAGGTCAGAGGAGAATGGGCAGACTGGTTTGAGATGATAGAAAGGCAACAGTAACTTAAATAACCACTTGTTACAACCAAGGTATGCAGAATACAATCCCTCAATGCACAACACATTGAACCTTGAAGCAGATGGGCTACAGCAGCAGGGGACCACACCAGCTGCCCCACCTGTCAGCTAAGAACAGGAAACTAAGGTACAATTCGCACAGGCTCACCAATTGAACAATAGAAGACTGCAAAAATGTTGCCTGGTCTGATGAGCTGCGACATTCAGATGGTAGGGTCAGAATTCAGCGTAAACAACATGAAAGCATGGATCCATCCTGTCTTGTATCAATGGTTCAGGCTGGTGGTGTAATAGTATACTGGTGTGGGGGATATTTTCTTGGCACACTTTGGGTACCAGTTGAGCCTCATTCAAACCTCACAGCCTACCTGAGGAATGTTTCCAACACCTTGTTGAATCTAAGCCATGAATAATTGAGGCAGTTCTAAAGGCAAAAGGGAGTCCAACCTGGTCCTAGCAAGGTGTACCTAATAAAGTGGCCGGTGAGTGTATACATCCATTGTTCAGCACACTTACATACATATCAGTTAGTACTGCCAGGGCAGAGAGTGGGGGCGGAAGATGTAACCCTGTACTGACTACACCTTACTGCAGGAGGGGGTCAGGCGGCCCTTTAAAAGGCTACATGAACCCTCATGTTGTTAAACCTTTGTTAACTATGACATATACTGTAATATTAAACCACCCCTAAAGATGAGCTCTGTTCCAGGACGTGGGGATAAAATACTAATATGCTCAATTACTAATAAACATTACACTATCTAATCTATTACAGTGTATACATCTGTTTCCTCTCTGTTGTACCCTACCCAGGATTACATCTATAATCCATTCAAAGTGCTTATTTCATTCTTGTGGGGTGCTTTTCTGCAGTTAAAAGCTGCTGTTATTGCTGGCAAAACATTTTTGAGACTTCATAAGGAAAAGTAGCCCATCTCCAGCCAAGTCTATTTTTTGTTTAGGTAGACTTAGAAAAAGTAAAAACCTTTGTTAAAAATACTACTGCTGACTATGCTCCTATTGGGGAGATTTCCCCTCACTTCCTGTCTTGTTGACAACAGGACAAGAAATAAGGTGAGGTGGTTCCTGAGACAGGAAGTCAGATACAGTAATTCATAATAATCATTGATGGGATTAAGATATTTTTTGAGGGATGGTTCACACCTGAATCGCACAGGAACGCGCTTTGTGTTTCTGTGCGATTCCTTTGAATAATTCCTTTAAACAGGATGAAATTGCACCAAAAGTGCACTACTCTACAAAACACGCTGCATCTAATCACAAACCTGTGTTTGGGGAATTGTTAGGATTACATAGCTCCCAACTGTCCCCGATTTCGAGGGACTGTCCCTGATTTGGAGCAATGTCCCTCTGTCCCTCATTCCTCCTCATTTGTCCCTCATTTTGGTCTGATCTATATAGTTGTGTATAAAATGCACTTTTTATCTTTCAATTCCCATCCCATCATCCCATTTCTAAATTGCTGCATTTGTAAATTTTAAAAGCCAATATAAAGACATAGTAGTGGTAAAAAAAAAAAAAAAAAAAAAAAACGCATTTGTGGATTTAATGAACCTTTTTTTGGGTTAATTCTCTTTAGGGGGCGTGTCCTATGCCTACATAGGTTTGCTAGTAGGTGTCCCTCATTCCCATCTCAAAATGTTGGGAGGTATGGGATTATACTGACACCTGCAAAAGATCACACACCCAGTGCATTTTGAACATGGCACAGGAAATGATCACGGAACTCGTTTCCCGCACTGCATTCTGCATTTGAGCCCTTAATTGAGTTGTTGAAAAATTGATTTCCCACTTTCCCTTTTTGCTTTGTTTGTTGTTATACATGAAGTAGATGTTATATAAAACAGATTGGGTAAAAATACAGTACAGTTTCTCAGTCTATAATATTGACCGGAAAGGGGTTCTAACCCTTCTCTATGTAGCGTTCACTACCGCAGGAGCCTGCAGTTTAAGGTCCCTAGGGACTTTTCCCATAGTTGCACTGGCAGTCAAGCACACAGTCACAGTCACTCATTTGGCTCAATAAACAGTCTAGGGCTGGGGTCAGCAACCAGAAGATTGCGATCTACCAGTAGAACACGGGCAGGTGACTGGTAGATCTCGGTCTGGGCTTGATGACCCATCATCCCAGAGCATAAAACAGAGTGCAATACAGAGGGACTTCTTGTAAAGTTGGAGCTGTAATGTAGAGTGCAAGAGCCGCCTAAGCCGATGCCTCCTCTGTAGTGCTGGATCCTGTCCCATGCGGAGTGATACCAACTGCACTCCACCTCTAATCCCGGCTAGCTGTCTCCAGAGTGGTGCCAGCAGCAGGAATGAAGAGATCTTCAGATCAGTGAAACAATACACTGGGCATAATAGTACAAGGTCGCTTTCACACTGATGTGCTGCAGTTTACCCACACCGCGGGTGCAGTGCAGGGTACCTGATGCTTTCCTTGATGCACTTTCTGAATGCAGGAGTTTGGTGCGCTTTCAGTAAGTACACCACACCGCATCTGCAGGATTTAACAGAAGTCTATGGCAAAGCGCAGCTAATTCAGGACAGTCACAGATGCACTGCGCTGCACCCACGGTGCAGGTAAACCATAGGACATCAGTGTGAAAGTAGCCTTATTGCAGAACTTGAACTTGGATAGGAGTAGGGTAACTGTAAAATACTTCACTAACTTCAGCCGCAACTTGAGAATACTAATCTTCTTCTTTACCACTGCAATACAGAACACTTTCATTCTTCCTGCCCAGACCAATTTTTAGCTTTCAGCGCTGTTGCACTTTGAATGACAATTGCGCAGTCATGCAACACTGTACTTACATTCATTTTTTATTATTTTTTTTCCCACACAAATATAACTTTCTTTTGGTGGTATTTAATCACCACAACTGATGGGTAGTGATAAGGCTGCACTAATATGTACTAATGAGGAAGCACTGATGAGGCTGCATTAATGAGGCGGCACTGATGGGAACTGATGAGGTGGCACTGATGAGGGGGCACTGACGAGGCTGCACTGATGAGGCAGCACTGATGGGCACTGATAGGTGACACTGATGGGCTGCACTGATAGGCTGCACTGATGGGCACTTTTGGGGCTGCACTGATAATCAGGGCACTAAGATCAGTGCCATGATTATCAGTGTAAATGTCCCCTATCACACTTGCCGGTTCACCATTCCCCGCGCTGTGACAGCGCGTGAGGAAAAGAATGCCGATAACCTGCACGTTTGTTTACATGGGGTCAGCTGTGATTGGGCATAGCTGATCACATAGTAAAGGGCTGCTGTGATTGGGGCATGGGAGGCATGTTCTGGGAGGACGACCATGGAGGCCTTACCAGAACAACAGAGCGGCGCGGTAGCCGTCTTTTGGCTATGGTGCGGTATTGAAGTGGTTAAATACAAAATACTTTATTAATCCTAAAGGGAGATTGGAAATTTGTTTAAATATTCTGAGCAGCATCCTTGCAAAAGCAATTAGTGGACTGAGCTGTACCGGGATACAAGGCACAATGTCTCCTTTGAGTATTGCTGACTCTAGCACACGAGGGATAGCAGCAGCACACAGTCTCAGGGATCTCTCACTCCAGTCTGTACTCACTAATGTCTTTGGATAATTGGATGCCTCCTTCCAATATTTTCCAGACACCTTCCCCAGTGATATCAGTCCAGATCCCCAGATATAAAGTCCCATAGTCAGCAACTTTCAGCAGAATAGACTCCCCAACTGGCTTAGCTGAGATCTTGATGAACAGAAGACACATGGCAAGCCTGCACAGGTGAGCAGTAGCCCTTTAGTCTGGGATCTCCTCCTCTAGGACAAGAACCCCTCTGCTCCAGGTCTCAGAGTATTTATGCTCTCTCCCAGCCACCATCTGGGTACCTCTCCTCAGGGATTGGCAAGGGCTGCATAAATATTCAGCTGTTAATCTGGCTCTCTCAGCCCACTACCTTCAAGAACCTTTCCAGACTAAGGCTGGGTTCACATATGAGCATGCAGTGGCTCACAGCGTCCTCGTTCACCGTTTCAGGTCCAATTTCAGCCTGAATTTTGGGCTGAATTCGGACCTGAAACGGACCAAAAGACGCACAGGGTTCCTCTGCAAATCACACCGGCGCTGCTGCGGGGATATGTGAACCGGCTCCATAGATCGCCGGTCACATTCTCTTGCATCCAATTCACATTAGTTTGAACCCAGCCAGACAGGTAAGCAGTCAACCCTGCAGCCAATGAAACAATAGAACCAACCAAAGCAATCACACGCGGCTCAACTGGTTACAGTGAGCCAGTAAATACATTTACCTAACCTAGCACCAATTTAAAACCTGTCGTGTTACAGTCTGTGGCACCACTTGTCCTGACAGGAAGGCAGGGGAAATCTCCACAGTGGGGGGCACAGGTGAAAAAATAAAAAACTCCCACATGGGTTTTTCGCCTCCCTCAGTCTCTTAAAAACTACAAGAAAGGGACCCCATGTATTTGGTTTTAAGTTACCCATAGACATGAGATGAATGATCCTATTAATTGGGTAATGGCCTCATAACTGGGAAACTGTCTGCTTCCAGCTGCTGTTGTTGGGATTAAAACAGGCAAGACCTAATCCCTATTGATTCCTTCTGAGATAAGCAGTACCAACAGCTTCTGCAACCACATACTGTATCTCAGCTCCCTCTCCGTTTAGTTAAGCCATATGTGCATGTTTGTGATTTCACGAGGTAATGGTTCCCAAGGGTGGTCAGGCTCAGAGAACGATTGACTTTTAATGTAGAACTATGACCTCCCATTAAGAAAATGTGCTGGAGCACTTAACTATAAGTGCATCGCCACTTAATTTTCTCTTAGTCCCCTGCAAAGTTCCACAAATACCTAATGAGATGACAGTGCTCCTGAATTCAGAGCAGACTTGCCACTCTCATGTAGCCTGATGCTGCTTCACTATAGTTTGATGAAAAAATGTTGCAAGGGGTGTGGCGTGGCTATCGGCATTGCATCTTTCACAAGCCTGTAGCTTGTCATTTAGCACCTGGACACACCCATTACTTCCCACTGCTTTTTGGATTACCAGCATTGCCTGTATTCCTAAATACCCCTCACTGTGAGATGTAGGGGTTCATTTACTAAAGGCAAATAGACTGTGCAATTGAAAAGTGCAGTTGTTCCACAGCTTACTAAATGAGGTAAAGTTTCACTTTACAAAGTATACCCAATCACATGCTAATGTAGCACTCTGAAGTTTAGGCTGGATTATTATCAAATTTAGTTGGCAGGCAATAGTTGCATTGGCCAATTGATAGGAGATCAATTGATTCCTCTCTAAGGCTTGATTCACATCTATGCATGTTGCTTTTGAGCGTTTCTGCAGTGCTTTTTGCGGTGCTTGTCGCGTTTTTGAACATGTGTTATTGCCGCGATTTGCGTTTTGCTTAGCAACCAGCTATACAATGTAAAGAAAAGAAATAAAAAAAAAATGCAAAACGCAAATTACGTCAAAAACGCAGTATTTGCATTTTGTATGTGGGTCCATTGAATTCTATTACATGCAAAACGCTGCATTTTGCATGAAAAAAAGTCCCCGATCCTTTCCAAAAACTCAGAGGCACAAAAATGCATTGATGTGAATATGTTCCATAGGAACCCATGTTAAAAAATTTCCCTGCATTTCTGCAAAATGCATCAAAAAACGTATTAGTGTGAACCGAGCCTAAATCTGGACTTGTTGCACCCTTTCTCTTCTGTCACTAGGTGGCACTATGCTAGTGACACTAGATAAGACAGGGGCTTTGCAAACTTAGACATAAATGAATGGGGAGTTTCAGCCAATGGGCAGGGATTTTCATTTCCTATTTATTTGAGTGGAGGCAGGTGATCGGGGTTCTGTACCACCTGGACGGCTATCTGGGTTGACATGTATTATGCTGCCCCAGGCTGCTAGGCCGGAAGCCTGAGGCCTATCCCAGGGACAGTTGGCTGTTGGCTGCCTGAGGGCCTTTCCAGGAGCGGGAGAGCAGCGTAGGGTTGGGACTACTGGCTTGTAGTCCAACCAGAAGTAGCGGTTCCGCTGGACGGGGAATCAGCCATGGTCGGAGGTAGAAGGGGAACCTTGTTACCGGAGACCACTGTGAGTAAGCTGAAGCCAGTACCAGAGCAGTCTTCTCACCAGAAGGGGGGGGGGGGGCGCATGTTTACTTGCACGTGATTGGATGATGGAAGTCAGCAGAACTTCTGCTTATTTACTAAGCTCTGGAGCAACTGCTCTTGCAGAGTGCAACTGCACTTTGCAAAGTACACAGTCTCTTTGCCTTTAGTAAATCAACCCTGTAGTGTCTGGGGAGGGGAGCATGTGAGACACAAAAAGGAGAAGGATTTGGCTCAGTTAGGGAAGAAAGGGAAAGTTTTTAGCAATTGGATTTGGTACTTGTTTGGGCTGTCATACAAAAGCTTTTAGTTGTATTTTAAGAGAGTTTTGCACCTGATTCATATTTGATAATGCAGTATAATACAATTAATGGCAGTGGCATATATACCATTAGAATAATCTCTACTTTATTTTCTTTTAATTTCTTTTTTCTCTCTTTTTATTAACATTGTTTGCGCTCATATTTTCTTCAGTTAAAATGGTCTAAGGAGTTCAAATATAGCCTGTCAAAAACTGTGAATGCGTTTAATAGAAGGTTAGAGAGGCCTCCATTGTTCAGTGTTATAGCATCAATCTATGAGGCAGCACATTATATTCTTAAGGGAGTGCATAAATCAGAATGATAATCACTAGTAAATGTTGTGCTTATGGTGTTTCCTGTTTTGAGTGTAACATCAGGAGGACCTGCCCTGATAATTGCAAATCCCTCTATAGCAGCTGAATGAAAATTCCACGAATGAAGGTGTTGTAAGGGAAGGTTGACGTTTAGATCAGAAGGCATTGAGGTTCCATTCACACTTGTCATGCAACTTTGGAACTCAAAGTTGCATAACAAGTCGTTCTCCATGTTTTCCCATTCATATATGTGCAACTTAAAGTTGCAGCAACTTCAAAGTAGTTCATGCACTACTTTGGTCCGACTTCCATGCAACTTGAGGGCCATAGACTTCAATGTTAACCCTCAGAATTTGCACGAAAGTCATACCTGAATGTTATACAATGAACTTGTGTGCAACAGTTGTCCATTATCACTGGTCCAAGCCAAAGTTGTAACCAAGTTGCGCCCATCCAAAGTTGCACTCAAAAGTTGATGCAACTTTGGAGTCGTACAAGTGTGAATGGAGCTGACATGTTATTGGCTATTTCCCTAATAAACATGTGCTCAGAATGTTATGGAACATTATATTTTCCTTTTATGTGGGACAACCATCACATTCTGCTATTAAATGGGAATCAAGAGAAGCAGAAAGTGGCAGGGAGATGCCTGCACACGTCCTGCCACTATAAGTACATCTTAGAACATACTTTTCACTTTAAAGCCACATGTGTCAAACACAAGGCCCATGGGCCGAATTAGGCCCTCCAGGCCATTTCATGTGGCCCTCACACCTCTCCTGCAGCTGCAGCAACCTTGTCTCACCAGTCGGCATTAGAGAGGAGAACAGAATTCCTTCCCCAGATCCTAGGCTTCTCTGTGCATCTCCAAAGAAGCTCGTCTCTGCCCACCCCCCTTCCCCATCTCAGCAGTCAGCAGCAGAGAGAAGGACAAGACTCCTACAAATCCTGCAGCTTTCTGTGCAGCCGCAGCACCCCCTTTTCCCTGCTTTCCCTGGTCTCATCATTTAGCAGACTCCAGCAGCTGACTCCAGCCCTCCTCTGGTCCTCCTCCAGACCCTGCACTTTCTGCTTCACAACTTTGCCCCCAGTTGCTTCCCGGCAGCAGCACAAGGCAAGGGGGTGTACTGTCATGTAAGAGAGGGAAGAGGACTTTTGACTTCTGATGATAGGGGGGATCTTGACATCACATTTAAGGGAAGGGTGTGTAGCTTCGGACATCTAGTCTGACAGATACAACCGGCCCTTTGAAGGCAACTATAATGCCAATGAGACCCACAATGAAATTGAAGTTGACACCCCTGCTCTAGGCAGATATAAAAGTCACGCATGAATGCAGCCCTATATTCATCAATACATCATTAAATGTAGTTTTAAATGCACTCAGTGTAAGTACCTAAAATTTGACCTGGTACAAGCCTTTTGCAATCTCTGTAAGCTGAGCTTAGACTGGAAGAAACAGAATCATAATGAGCAAATCAGTTGTTCTACAGTGCTCAGGGGCTGCCCGTCCATTAAGGGCGCACGGTCCTGCACCCTCTCTCCAGCCACCCCCTCTATGTAGAATGCATGAATTTATCTATGTCCGCTGCCGCCACCCCCTATTCAGGCATCCGGCCCCTTTCAGGATGCTGGGCGCCTGAATTACAGTGGCAGGGGTGTTTTTTTTAAGCACCTGATTACAGCCATAGGCTCTAATAGGCTTCAAAAAAGATGGACTCCGAGCCAGAGCATTGCGCTCGGAGTCCACCCAGATGTGTTAGAAAAGCAAATTAATATTTGCTTTTCTAACACTGAACCACCTCTCCGCCAATCGGGTAACGCGGGTCTGATACCCATCATCTGATTGGCTAAAAGGACAGGCACTGCTATTGGACACCTAGCAAGAAGAGACACACGGAGGACACTGCTCGCTGCTGCCTGACCTGCCACCAAGAAGGGGTAAGTGCTGGTCAGACAGCGGGTGGACGGGGGTCACAGTGGCTCCATTTGATGGGGCACAATGGTGGCATTTGATGGGCACAGTGGCGGCATTTGATGGGCACAATGGTGGCATTTGATGGGCACAATGGCGGCATTTGATGGCACAGTGGCTACAACTGATGGGCACAGTGGCTACATTTGATGGCACAGTGGCTGGATTTGATGGGCACAGTGGCTGCATTTGAAGGGCACAGTGGCTGCAATTGATGGGCACAGTGGCTGCAATTGATGGGCACAGTGGCTGCAATTGATGGGTGGCTGCAATTGATGGCACAGTGGCTGCACAGCTCTGTTTACCTCTTGGAAGCGAGCAACCCCAAACCCGGCACTTCCAGGTTTGGAGAAGCATGTGACAGTGCTGGGCCAAGCACCAGTGCTGTCACTTGAGGAGAGTCCATTGTCCTGTGTAAGGATTAAGGTGAAACTATTGCAACATGGATAAAGCACAAGATCAATTTAAATCAGTGACCTGTGGCTATTAAATATGTCACTTACCTTCCAGCCCTACAGGTGTCACACACCCAGCCTTGTTCCTTTTTGTTGTAGCGGCTGCAGTTTTTACACACAAAGAGCTGGCAGTCTTTGCATTGGCGCTTACTATTGATCAAGAACTGGAAGGGCTGCAAGCAGTGTATGCAGTGAGTGTTGTTCAGGTGACTTTCATTGGACAGCAATTCTCTTTTAGTACTCTCTTTTTCCACCTTGAACTTCAAATCCCTGAAAATCAGAAAGCAGATAATTACAGATTTAATCCGAGTCCAAACAATGCTGGGGAACATGTTAAAAAATGTTAGATGTTTTATAAGTAGAGCCTAGTACACACTATAAGAAAATCAGACAAACAATCGTCTGGTTTTCCCCGACGATTCACAGGTCGAAACCGAAAATGGTACTAATTGCACGAAAATTCTTATACGACAAAGGCTTTTTGTTGTTGTTTAGTTTCTAATCATGTGCAGTCTTTCGTATGCAATTTTTTTTCCATACAACAACATATGAAAACAATACACATTGAATGAAAATCATTAGCTCTGTTGGTGTACGAGAAACATTTTGGAGTTTGTCCTTTTGGAAATTTTTGCCTGGAAAATCTGAATTGGATGTCGAAAGTTGTGTACACACTATACGAAAATGGAACAATAGTGTCTCGTACGGATTTGTTCTTCTACTGTAATTTTCCCATTGTGTGTACCTCACTTAAGCAATGGATTTTACACAAGAGGTGATTTCAGCTTCCTTCTAACAAAGAAACATAGTCAGAGAATAGGATTAATGGCTGATCACATGGCACCGCATCCCCAAATTAAAACCCCAATTCCAAAAAAGTTGGGTTGATGTTGTGTAAATCTAGATAAAAACACAATGGGGGTTATTTACGAAAGGCAAATCCACATTGCACTACAAGTGCAAACTACAGGTGCAAAGTGCACTTGAAATTGCACTGAAAGTGCACTTGGAAGTGCAGTCGCTGTAAATCTGAGGGGTAGATCTGAAATGAGGGGAAGCTCTGCTGATTTTATCATCCAATCATGTGCAAGCTAAAATGCTGTTTTTTATATTCCTTGCATGTCCCCCTGGAATCTACAGCGACTGCACTTCCAAGTGCACATTCAGTGCAATTTCAAGTGCACTTTGCACTTGTAGTTTGCACTTGTAGTGCAAAGTGGATTTGCCTTTAGCAAATAACTCCCATTGCAATGATTTGAAAATCTCATAAAAACTTTTATTTTATTCACAATAGAAAATAGAACTCATATCAAATGTTAAATCTGAGAAAATGTACCATTTAAAAACAAAAAAACAAAAAGGTAATTTTGAAATTGATGGCAGAAACATGTCTCAAAAAAGTTGGGACAGGGCCATGTTTACCACAGTGTAGCACCCCTCTTCTTTTAACAATACTCTGTAAACATCTGGGAACTCAGGAGACCAGTTGCTGATGTAGTGCTATCCCTGCAGGGGCCGCTGATAATAGCTGGTTCTTCCCTAATAGTACAGAGGCTACCCACCACCACAAGCTTCAGTCCATACACTCTGGCTTGTATTGCTTGGGATGCTCCAAAAGCGAAATAGCAAATAGCTACCAGAAGACAATCCTCTTCTTAAAGCGGAGTTCCACCCAAAACCCCCTGACATGCCATGTTTGGCATGTCTTTTTTTTGGGGGCGGGGGGTTCGGGTACCTAGTTTTGACAGGTACCCAGCTCCCAACTCCGCTCAAGGCGTCACAGTGCCAAGCGGGAGGTCTCCTCTACCCCTCCCTCCCTGCAATCTTCTGGGACACGACACAGGTCCCAGAAGATTGCCTGGCCATTCAGAATGCGCAGTGCGACTCGCGCATGCGCAGTGCGCACCCGGCTGTGAAGCCACAAGCTGTCACAGTTGGGTGCCCACACTTGCAATGCCGGCGTCCCAGGGAGGAGAAGGAGAGAAGCGAGGCCTCGTGCGGCCACATCATGGGACAGGTAAGTGTCTGCTTATTAAAAGTCAGCAGCTACACTTCTTGTAGCTGCTGACTTTTAATAAACACAGAAATGGGTGGAACTCCGCTTTAATTGATTTGTGAACATTGAATGGTCTAAGGCCTCACAGCTGTAGACCATGAGGCAAGTTCTCTTGGAATTTGGTTACCTTGTGTCACTGCACAACTACTGGTGCCCAGTGTGATTTCCAGAACATTGGACAGTAACAGGGATACTCTTTCTCCAGGCTCTCACTCCAGGATCCAGCTGAGGACCGGGGAATGGCCAAAAACTTGAGACCTCAGTCCATAGCTGCCACTGGCACTTACATCCCCAAAAAGCACACAGTCACCAGGAGTCAATTTCATCAATTCAGGGTCATTACTCATAAGTCCCCAGGACAGCTGTCACCTTCCAGCTTCTGAATATGGTCCAGTAAGGGAGGTAATCCTTCCCCAGACCAGATACTTTGTGATGAAGTCCTACAACCAGCCTCTCAAGAGATCTGCCCAGGCCTCGCCCTCACACTGCTGAGGTCTCAAGAACAGCTAAACAGTCCATGGGCTGCCTAAGAGCAGCAGCCCCTCAGGCTTTGGAACACTCCCGGAGAGAAGGAATAATCTCTCCAGAGTTTCAGACTATTTATCACCTCCCCAGGCCACCTGCTTGACACTCCCATCCAGGAATCGGGCAGAACATGATAAATATTGAGATGATTATTTTAACCACTAAGCCACCGCCCACCGTCATATGACGGCTGGACGAGGCTTCTGTTATTCTGGGAGGACGTCATATGACGTCCTCGCCTTCCCGAGCCACTAGGGGACCCGGTGCGCGTGCCCGGCGGCCGCGATGTCCGCCGGGCACCCGCGATTGCCGGGTAACACAGCAGGAGCGTGGATCTGTGCATGTAAACACAGATCCACGTCCTGTCAGAGAGGAGAGGAGACCGATGGCGTGTCCCTTGTACATAGGGACAGCGATCGGTCACCTCCCCCAGTCAGTCCCCTCCCCCCACAGTTAGAATCACCTCCTTAGGTAATACATTAACCCCTCGAGCGCCCCCTAGTGTTAACCCCTTCCCTGCCAGTCACATTTACACAGTAATCAATGCAATTTTATAGCATTGATCGCTGTATAAATGTGAATGGTCCCAAAAATGTGTCAAAAGTGTCCGATGTGTCCGCCGCAATATCGCAGTCACAATAAAAATTGCAGATCGCCGCCATTACTAGTAAAAAATAAATAAATAATAAAAATGCTATAAATCTATCCCGTATTTTGTAGACGCTATAACTTTTGCGCAAACCAATCAATATACGCTTATCGCAATTTTTTTTTTACCAAAAATATGTAGAAGAATACGTATCGGCCTAAACTGAGGAAAAAATTTGTTAAAAAAAAAAAAAAAATTGGATATTTATTATAGCAAAAAGTAAAAAATATTGTGTTTTTTCAAAATTGTCCCTCTTCTTTTGTTTATAGCGCAAGAAATAAAAACCGCAGAGGTGATCAAATACCACCAAAAGAAAGCTCTATTTGTGGGAAAAAAATGATAAAAATTTAATTAAGGTGCAGTGTAACACGACCGCGCAATTGTCATTCAAAGTGCGACAGCGCTGAAAACTGAAAAATGGCTTGGGCAGGAAGGGGGTGTACGTGCCCTGTATTGAGGTGGTTAATCTCCCTTCCTGAACTCTGGAAGCTTCTTCTAGGGGCAGAGGGAAGCAATCAAACTCCCAGCCTGTGAAACCTTGAACAGACCAAAACAAACATTTACAGCTCCCTTAACTACAGAAAAAGCCAAGACTTAATTTGCCCAACATCCTACACTAGGAGGGTGCTACACTGGAGGTTTGGGAAAGGAATGTTGTCCCATTCTTGCCTGATCTAGAATTCTAACTGCTGTAAAGTCCTAGTGATACTTTTTTGATTCAAGATGATCAATTTCAACTGGTGAAAGGTCTTGACTGTAGGCAGGGAAGTTAAAGCAGTATTAAATCCAAAAGCAAACATTTATTATATTGCAGCTTAGCAATTCATAGATGTGATAGCTCTGTTAGTTTCCTTTTTAGTCTTTCTTTCTTCTATTTTTCATCTGGGGATCCAGCCAGCAGGTCTGTTGTTTTTCACAAGTTCAAGCTCTCCAGCAGAATGTATCAGTTTACATGGATGAGACAAACCACTTAACACTGGCAGGGGTGATTAAAATGGCTATTATTTGTTCATGCAAAACATTTATCTGAAAAGAAAAACTTGTTTGCTGTAACTGATTATAAAGCATCAGCTGGAGTTTGGCTTCAGTTTGTTAGTACATTTAAAGTTGCTAATACATTTAACACTACCCCCCTGCCCCAGACTGACAATGCTGCTGCCTGCTGTGCCTGCTGTTCTCATTCCTCCAGAGCTGTGTCCCACTAAAACTGGAGGTGTGCAAAAAAACAGAGGGAAAAAAGCCAAAGAAAAGAAAACTGATGCAGTCACCACATATAATGATCGGTAAGCTACAATATATTCCATTTTTGGTTTTGGGTTTAATACCACTTTATGCACCCAGACTTTTCTACTAAGAAGCCATGCTGTTGTCATAGATGCAGTATTCATGAAAAAGAAGTCGTTTGGATGGGGCCATATGCTGCTCTAAACCTGGATATATCTTTCAGCATTGATGGTGCCTTTCCAGATATTCCATACACACTAATGCACTCCCATACCATCAGAGATGCAGTCTTTTAAACACTGGACACAAGCTGGAAGGTCCCTCTCCTCTTTAGTCCAGAGGACATGGCGTCTGACCACAGAACAGTTTCCCACTTTGCAACAGACCATTGAACGAGCTTTGGCCCAGAGAAGATAGTAGATTTTCCATCAAATCCCACAATTTCCAAACTCGATTATGGCTGTCTAAGGTGCTGTTGATAAAGGAGGTCTAATACTGCATCCTCTACATCCTGGATCCTCGTATGGAGTTCAATCAAAGAGGGAGGATCCCTACTTTTCCACTTAAATGGGTTGTAAACCCTTACATATACCCAGTGAAGTGACTGGCCTCAGGTGAAACACAGAGAAAAAACAAATTCTCCAACATAAGTTGTACCTGTTTATCTGCAGTCTTTTCTTCTCTACATCCATTCAAAGTCCAGAAAAAATGGGGGTGGAGACCTGAAGTTACACTCTGCAGAGCTCAGTGAGGAGAGCTCTGACAGCTAATTGGAAGGGAGGAACACACCTACCTTCACCTTACCTCCCCTGTCACCTTTTTTCTCTTGTTGTCAGAAAAACTTGTCAGAAGTGATTCATGCTGATAGCAGAGGAACAAAGCAGCAGACAGAAATAACACTTGGTGCTCTTAATTGAGACAAGTTCACACTATAGAAGGATATGCTTTGTCTACAACCACTTTGAATGCACTTTAAATGCGACCGGGCATCTTGCAGCAGTCAGCACATGAGCAAAACTTTTTTTGAAGTTTCAGTAAATACACACTAAACTTTAATTAATAAAAATGAAATCTGGTTGCCCCTGAAGGATAAAACCCAAAAATGTAGAAATGCTTGAAACTCTTTTCCTGATAATTGCATGTCCTTCTGTACAGTAAGAGTATTCTAAAGGAAATTGCTTCACTGCTCACTGTGTTCAGGTACAGTTCTGGCAGCAGTCTGGTGCTGGCACAATTCCCAGATGATGAATCATTTTCTCTGCAGCTTATACCAGGAGCTGTTTACTTTTTGGGTTTGAGCAAGGCGGAGTAGTTATGGTGTTTGGCTAGTAGGATGAGTTTAGCGAAGGAGAGCTGTGGAATGCACTTTCTTTTTCTCCACAAACGTGTCATTTTTATCACCAGCAACTTGTTCTTGTACATTCTGATTAATTGTTGGTTTTAGATATTACAGATTTAACAAAACTCTATGAGGGTCTTAGGTAATGGTTAAAGAACTACAAGTCCCAACATGCCTTTCAAGTTACCTGATAGGTTTATATTGTAAAATCCAAGGGAATGAGAAGCATCAAAGTGAAATTTTTATGTTTTAAAGAGGTTGTAAACCTTCATTTTCAGGTAGAACCTTTAGGCAAGCCTATAATAAGGCTTACCCATAGGTACAGCAAATATCTTTTAGCTTGCACATGATTGGATAACGTGTGCCCTCTAGGAGATATTTACTTTGTACTGCGCCAATGATATCAACGGTGCATGCGCTGTGAAGAGACAGGCCTCCGGGCCGTTTCTTCACTAGCGAGTGTAGTGACTGGTGGCTCTCCAGTGACATCACAGGACTCCGGCCAGTCACAGAACCGGAGTGCGCAGCCCCTGAAGCAAGAGGGGCGGACATAGATGCGGCCTCCAGCGGGGACAGTGCAAGCTTCGTTTGCAGGTAAGTTTTACATAATTTGTTAGTATGCAGTCGCTATTATGCTTTTACTTTGCAGGGAACAAAAAAGTAAGTAAAACCCATCAGGGTTTACTTCCCTTTTAACTGAATAAAAACATACTGGTATCCTTTTCCAGCTGTGCACAGTTCATGTGACAGTATACACTTACTGGTTTCACACATCTCCTGAACCAATGCCCTGTACACACGATCAGAATTTCCGACAACAAATGTTCTATGGGAGCTTGTTGTCGGAAACTCCGACCGTGTGTAGGCTCCATCAGACATTTTATGTCGGAATTTCCGACAAAAAAAATTTGAGAGCTGGTTCTCAATCTTTCCGACAACAAAATCCGTTGTCGGAAATTCCGAGCGTGTGTAGACAATTCCGACGCACCAAATTCCATGCATGCTCTGAATCAAGTACGAGATGGAAGTGCTCGGTCTGGTAAAACTAGCGTTCGTAATGGAGATAGCACATTCATCACGCTGCAAATTTAATAATCTTTTTAATGCACCACATTCTCTTCTTCTTTACAATGCTAGAATAATGAAGTTGTTTTGCTGCTGATATTCACACAGAGTTCTGATAAACTGATTTCTTTGTTATTTCTCGTGATCTCCTGAATAATATTTGTTATTTTTTCCCGTCAGATCTCCATAATGATGTTTAGAATTTTTTTTTATAGTGATCTTTTTTTATTTTAATTTTTTTTTTTAAGATCTCCATTTTTTAATTTTTTTGTTTTTTATGAAGATCTCCTGTTTTTTTTTAATATGATTTTTTCTACTGATCTCCATAATATTTTTTTTGTCGTTTTGTGTGTTAAGTTACCACAACACCATTATTAACCTGTATTTTTTAACCTCAAGGAGGTTTTTTGTTGTTGGTGTTCCTTGTTAATTTGACATCGTATTTTTGAAATTTACCTGCTTACTCACAAACAAACTGTCCTTTTTGAAGTAAAACCAAGTATTTGTGAAAAAAATAGCCATTTATTAGGGGTCATGACAATAAAGAGGAAGGCAACGCTGGATAAACTGGTGAAATTGGCGAAGCCTTTGTACCCCAGGGCACACATCAACTATTTTACAGCCAAAATTGGTAGTATGAGAAGTCCATATAATAGTGAGCATAATCCAGTCCAGGACTCCAACAGATCAGGAACAGCAGCAGATGACATATATGTCCCCAGGCTGTGGTCTTACAACAGCCTGCGTCTTTTGTCAGACCAGAGTGAACCCAGGCCATCATTTTCATTGTCATTCATTGTCTTCCTTCCACGCTTCCTTCCACGCTTGCTTCCAGGCTGTGGCTCTGGTGTTGGAGTTGTGGCAGGAGGTGGAGGAGGAGGACGATGTTCGAACTCACAAACCTGGCTTTGGCTTGCGAGTTCGCCCCTCAACCCCTTATTTAGGGCTTGTAAGATAACTTCCTCACAGAAGAGGCGTTGGCCCTCCTCCATTTCCTGAGGGCCGCAGTAGCCTGCCAAAATAGCGCAAGTACTGCGTCCTCCAGGTTCTTCCCCTTCCTGGGCCTTTTTTTTTAAGGCGGAGGGGAGGGACCTGGGATTTGGTCAGGCTACTGTGCCCGGCCATCTCCTGGCTGCCACTTACCCCGCCACCTCCTGGCTGCCACTTTCCAAAGCCTCCTCCTGGCTAAGGCTTTCCTGTGTATGAAAAAGGGACATAGTTTTAGTTTTTGGTTCATCAATCACACACAATTTTCAGCTCATGACTGTTGCAAATCGAATGTTAATAAATCGAAAAGACTATCATTCTGACCCCAGCATTTTTCATTCTTGTCCCAATCATTTGTGGCCACTACTGTCTATTGATATGTAAAACACTTTGTTAAATCAGAAATTAGTGATCAATAATAACATGTAGTTAACATCATTAATTTTTGGACAAGAAATATGTTGAACAATGCTATACCTGGCTCAAGCTGGGCTCCTCCACATCTTCTTGACTGGAAGGCCCAGGTTGGACGTCGGAAGCCTCAGCTGGGGTGGAAGGAAGTGTTGAAGGAAGACTGGAGAGTGCTGGCCTGGGTTCCCTCTGGTCTGCCAGAAAATGCAGTCTGTCATAGTACCACAGCCCGGGGACATAAATGTCATCTGCTGCTGCTCCTGATCTCTGGGAATCCTGGACCTTCTTGCGCTCCCTATTATAAGTGCTCCTCATGCCACCAATCGTGGCCTTCAAAAAGTTGATGGTTGCCGCAAGGATCTGCGGTTTCACTAATTCCAGCAATTGATCCAGCGCTGCCTTCCTCTTTCTTTGATTGGTATAAAAGGGGTGGTGTACCTGCCACAGACAGGGCAGCTCCCTGTACATATCAATGAATATGGGGATAAAGTCCTGATCATTCAATAGATCCATTTTCTCTGCAGGGCACAGCACAAGACAAAAACCCTAATGTCATGCTAAACTCTCCTAATCTTGTCCCAATATAGGCCTCAATCTATAAGCAGTATAGGCCCAAGTTAAAATTGTACCTTCGTTATCACAATCGGCGCTTCCACTACTCCTTCCTCTGCTCACAGATCGTATGTACGACGCACGTGTGTTACGCTTTATATACACTGCGCATGCGTGAAACTCCGCCCGCCCCTGACCTTCTGTCTAGTATATTCCTGCCCCTTCTCTTTCGGCGCAGTGGAAGAGCACATGACGGAGAAAGCACAAGTGAAGACAGCAGCAACGATGAAAGCCCGGAGCCACGAACATCCCGATTCCGGAGGAGATTTAAGGCCTCAAATATGTCCTTTGTAGAGATGGTGGAGATGGTGGATATCTTGAAGAGGGCCGACTATGATGGGAAGTATGGACTGTCCCCAAGCCCAAATGTGAGAAAGGCCAAGATCATGACTAAAGTTGTGAGAAGTCTACACAGGAATTTTGGGGTACGACAATCCAAGGGTCAATTGAGGAAACGCTGGTCAGACCTGAAATTGAGGGAGCACGATCAGTACATAAAGATCAGGAAACAAAAAAGTAAGTAGTTGTTTTGTGTTCCTATTATTACTTTAGTGCTGCTCCATGTGGTTTTCTTTACTGTTGTACAGTTTAAAATGACAACTTTCAGGTTCGTGGGCACACAAACATCGTTCGTTCGCCCACTAATAAAATGATTTTAGCAGATACAGGTTAACTACATTTGTTCAGGCCTATTTGTATTCAAAGAAGTTTAGTACATTGTTGTCAAGATGGGTTTGTAACTAGAATGAAATGCAAATTTGATTCCGTGTAGGGAGAGGACACTCAGCAGCTGTTTACACATCTGGACGCAGGAGCACTAGTGTGGGACACCAGAACAAACTTTTTAGTGTGTCCCACACAGATGCTCCAGTGGATACTAGGGGTGTCTCCATGTGTGAAACGTGACCAAAAAAGGTAAGTATTCCAGTTTGAAGAAAGGGAAAAAATCATGTCTTCAGCTTGGAACTCTGCCAAAACAGACAATTGTACGACACTTCCAAGCAATGTTTCATTTTCCTATTTCTGCCCTCAAATATCTGTGTGCTAAGTATACTTTTTTTTTATTCACATAGGGGAGAAAAGAGGACACCAGAGACCCCCCACCTCCTAAAGAAGGGGAAATCCCCACACCACAACCAGAGGATGTGGAGGAAGGAGAGGTTTATGAAGTGGGCAAAATAGTGACCACAACAGGTGAGTGTCTGAGACCACAGCGTCAGGTAATAGAAGGATGCCTGCATATTTATAATACATGGTGTGTTTTTTTTATTTTAGGTGATGTGGATGTTGTGGAAGAAGAAACACATTTCACAAGTGCAAGTGCCCAGATCCTCATCGGGGAGAATATGTGCAATAGGGATTTACAGAAGATCAAGGAAGATATCAGTGATGTGGAAAAAAGACTCAAAAACATCATTGATGCCTTAGGCAGAATCTAAAACACACCAACATTTTTCAAATTGTTTTTATTTTTCTAACTTTTCTAAAAAATTTGAAAGCCAAATTTTGAAGATGCACACAGTGTGTCAACATGTGCTATCTGGCATCACGGGATATCAATGTACGCGTTTTGTGGGAGCAACCCCTTCCTCGCAACTAAAGTAGATGAGAGGAAGGAGTTGTACCCCCGAAACATGTCCATTGATCCCCCATGATGGGAGCTAGCACATGTTGACCTTAGGCATGGAATCAGGAGGGAAATCCCCATTTTGACTCTCAATTTGTGTGCATCTTCAAAATTTGGCTTCTATAGGGGTGACATCACCTCATCTGATGAAGGCAATATCAACACAGTCTGGACATACTAATGTCTGATATTGCCTTCAATTTATCAAAGTTGAACTTTGTAAGTTCCTGAGTTGTGTATTGGTTTTGGTTTTAAAATCATGCCTGTTTACCACAAAAAGGATATTTCTACTATATAAAAAAAACAAAATTAATTCCAAAAATATGTTATGTAAGCAGGGGAGATTTTTTGGTGGGATTTTACGGGTGCCGAGCAAAAAAGTTATTAACAATACTCCGAAATGTAAAAAGTATAACAAAATTTATTACACATAAGACAGATTTAAAATATTGGCTGATGCTCGGCACCCGTAAAATCCCACCAAAAAATCTCCCCTGCTTACATATACCTTCAGGGATGTTGGTGCCATTTTTTGACACTGTCGTCCATCCATACCACCACTTTCTACTATCCAAAATATGTTGGTTTGTTCAAAAACCCTTTTCTAACGCACATGTGAATGTGCACAGAGTAAAAAATGTTCTACTCAACAATGTGTGGCTTCTTCTTTCAATGCTCAATAGCAGTTCTTTGCTTAAGTTGGTGTTTACAGTGACAATGGGGATTATTTACTAAAGGCAAATCCACTTTGCACTACAAGTGCACTTTCAGTGCAGTTTCAGTGCACTTGTAGTGCAAAGTGGATTTTCCTTTAGTAAATAACCCCCACAGTGTTTTATAATTTGCAACAATCAGGCCATTTTCATCACTCCAAAAAACTAATTCATGGTACTGAAAATGATGAATATTTTTATCAGTAATGCATTACATACTTTAACAACAAAAACAAGGTGTGTGTGTGTAGCAGACCCACAACATAATAGTTAGCTGAAGAAGAGTTTTTCACCTCATGTATCAAAGAAATTACGTTTGCACTATTGAAGAAAATGGCCAAAAAGAAAAGCCCATTGGATAAACTAGGAGACAGCTAAAAGAAACACAAGCAGTAAATCAAAGGAAGTATTATTTCAGTTTAAAATAAAAAATGTATTTTAAAAATGTTTCTTAAACATTTTCTGGCATATCAATGGCCCCTCTACCCGCAAAGTACTCCATATATTTTAGATGGACCTCTCGGGCGCTTTGGGGGGGGCAAGCCAGGACGGCCAGCTTCAAGCGCCGTCAGGGTTTGGTCTTGAAATCCGGCCTCAGATCCAACTGAGGCCACATAGTTTATAGAATTTCTCCTTAAAAAGTTGTGGAGAATGCAGCATACAAGGATTATATGGTTAAGTTTATATTCTGCCATGTTGATTGGCGTAAGGAATAGGCGGAACCGGCTGGCCATTATCCCAAAAGCATTCTCCACCACTCTTCTGGCTCTGGCCAGCCGGTAGTTAAAAACCCTCTGGTCCGGGGTGAGGGTCCTCATTGGAAACGGCCGCTTCAGGTGATCACCCAGCCCAAACGCTTCATCAGCAACAAAGATGAACGGCAGACCAGCCACATTGTCTTCTGGAGGTGGCAATCCCAAGCCACCACTCTGGAGCCGTTCGTAGAACTCGGTCTGGGCGATGACTCCACCATCTGACGTCTGGCCATTCTTCCCCATGTTCACATAGAGAAACTCATATGTCGCCAACACCATCGGCAACATCACTATACTATTAAACCCCTTATAGTTTTAATAGTATGACCCCGAGTTGGGGGGTGCGACTATGTGGACGTGTTTCCCATCTACCGCCCCTCCGCAGTTGGGAAAGCCCCACCGCTGGGCAAATTGGGAAACCACAGTCTGCCATTCCTGTGGCGTTGAAGGAAACTGTGGAGTAAAACTAGAAAAAAATAAATTAGTACTTTTGCACATAGCATTGCAAGCAGATTAGATACAAACATTCTTGGCCAACATCAGTATAACATTGATTTGAAGGAGTATTTAAAGACAAAAATATAAGGTCCACTTATGAGATTCCTCACCCCCTCTGATGGCCCATTGTAAAAATTTAAGAAGGGGGGAGGATGTTTTGGAAGGTAACTGTCTCCACTTCATTGAGAGCAGAATGCATAAATAATGTGTGTTACTTTGGCCAGCCCCTCCTTACTTACACTATTGGCAGTCCACTGGACAGGTAAGACGTGTCATAATCCAAAAATATGAATACACACTGTACAAATTGAAGCATATTTTTACATTCTGCAATTACCTATCAAGATAATAGGAGAACAAATCTTTAAACAGTACCATTTGAAAGTATTCAGGCAGCCCCTTTCACTACATGCTTTGGTGAATTCACCAAATTCACCCCAGGCCCCAAAAAAATGCCTTTGGCACTCTGCCTGAATTTAAGCACACAAATAACATTTGTACACATTTTAGGGGGTGTTTAGGGTAAGCACTACTATGAGCTGACAAAATGCATTGTTAAGTGACTAGGCTAGATGTGTATGGGCCCAGGATGGCATGCTGGGGAGGTTAGTGAAGGCAAATATGCATGAAGGACAAAAAAAGAACTTTAAAAACTTCCAGCATGCGTGAGGATAAAGAGGACATTCACAGCATATTACAATCATGGTAATTAGGAAATAATGAAAGAAATACAATACATTAGCAAACATTAAATACATATAATGTGATCTTAAAGGAGAAATCTTACATTAATATAATCCTTCTGCAGGACCTGTACGATGGCAGAACAGGTCTCTGGAATAATGATCCCCAGAGCCTGGGGGGAGATGCCAGTCGAGAACTTGATGCCCTGCAGACTTCTCCATGTCGCCAAGTACTGCACAGTGGCGACTAGCCTCTGTTCAGGAGTGATGGCTTGCCGCATGCAGGTGTCCTGCTTCGTAATATAAGGGGACAGCAAAGCCAATAAACGGTGAAAAACAGGGTCCGTCATCTGGAGATAATTCCTGAAATCATCAGGATTATTCTCTCGGATCTCCCGCAACAAAGGCATGTGAGAGAATTGGTCATACTGGAGTAACCAATTCTTCGTCCATGAATTCCTCCCCGCCCTGTTCATGGACTGGGCTTGGGTCAAATTAAGGACCCCAACACCAAGCCCCTGCACAGCATGAACTCTACGATGAGTACGTACCCGCAACATGGCTTCAAAGCTGTCAGCTGGTCACAACGAACTAACAGAACGCACTGAAAATCAGAAAGGCTTGAGAGGAGAGAGCTGAAAATCAGAAACGAGTGGATAAGAACGCACCTGAAAATCAAATACGTACTATAAAAATACGCACTGAAAACCAGATGTGAACTGACTACACGCACTGAAAACCAGATACGAACCCATAAGCACAAACTGAAGAGCAGTCACGATCTGAAAAGCACGAGGCTGAAAATCGCAAATCATCTCTCACCAAACTTCTACTAACACGAGATAAACACAAGATTAGCAGAAGGAGCCCAAAGGGTGGCGTACTGGCTATTGAACTTCCTCTTTATAGTGTCGTTGTACATGTTGTACGTCAGCGCATTCTTGATGATTGGAATTTCCAACATTTGTGCGACCGTGTGTATGCAAGACAAGTTTGAGACAACATCCGTCGGAAATAAATCCCAGGATTTCGTTGTCGGAATGTCTGATCGTGTGTACGTGGCATAAGAATAATGATTAACAAGAAGTACCGTATTTATCGGCGTATAACACGCGCCGGCGTATAACACGCACCCCAAGTTTAGGAGAGAATTTTAAGGAAAAAAACTTTTAGGAGGGAAGTTTAAGGGAAAAAAAACTTACATTTAAATTCCCATCAATGCAGCCTCATGAGTGTTCATCTGCAGCATTGTTAGTGTCATTGCAGCCTTTTCAGTGTCAGTGCAGCCTTGTCAGTGCAGCTTTGCCCCAGTGCAGCTTTGCCCCAGTGCAGCTTTGCCCCAGTGCAGCTTTGCCCCAGTGGTCAGTGCAGCCTTGCCCCCAGTGTCCATGCTTGATCGCTGCCAACATACACATAGCTGCATGTTTTAAATATGGCGCCGCGGAGTTCGGAGGGACTCGGCGCCGGCGGAACTGAACGAACGCCGCCGAGATACACATAGTTGAGTGTATTCGGCTCTTCTCGTTGCCGCTCACAGTCCCGCCCTATGATGGACATAACACAGGTCCAATGGCGGGACTGGGCGTGACTGTGAGCGGCGCCGGAAAGAGCCGAATACACTCGACTATGTGTATCTCGGCTCTGTGAGTCCCTCCGAACTCCACGGCGCCATATTTAAAACTACTCGCTATGTGAATGTCGGCGGCTATCGCCGCCGATAGCTCACAATTAGCGGGGATTGGCGTATAACACGCACCCACGATTTTCCCCTGATTTTAAGGGGAAAAAAGTGCGTGTTATACGCCGATAAATACGGTACCTTTTGTACATGAGAAAGAACTGTACTGGTGTTGACCTCTATGACAGAAACTTCTCTGTACACTAACTGTTATTCTATATGCAATCCCGTGATATCATAAGGTGTGTTGCAGACACTCTCTACAATTGTGTCATACCTCCACATGTGCCTGTGACAGATTCATATACAGGTACTTGAATTCATTATATCACATGTACTAAGACACTCGTGCCTCGATGTAATAGAACAATAGGATTGGGCCGCTGCTGTCCAGTATTGTCCCTACTAGTAGGGAAAAAAAATGTTTAAAGGGGTTGTAAACCCTCGTGTTTTTTCATCTTAATGCATCCTGTCTGACACTGACCGGCCCCCTAGCCCCCCCGTTTTACTCACCTGAGCCTGTATGTTCCCTCAGCGGAGATGCGCTGTACCTCTCTGCCCGGGGTTCTCGGCTCTTGATTGGATAGATTGATAGCAGCACAGCCATTGGCTCCCGCTGCTGTCAATCAAATCCAATGACACGGGCGCCGGGGGGCGGGGCTGAGTCCGGAATTTTGTGTCTATGCATGCAAATGCTGGACGTGGGAACGTGCCTGCAAGGTGACCTCCAGGGAGAGCGCTTCTCCCATGGAGTTTACCGATGCGAGGAGGAGCCGCGAGCGCCGCCGGGGGACCCCAGAAGATGAGGTTTGGGGCCACACTGTGCAAAACGAACTGCACCGTGGAGGTAAGTATGATATGTTTGTTATTTAAAAAAAAACAAAAAACAAGGGTTTACAACCCCTTTGAATGGCAAGTAGACAGCGCCTGCACCTCCTTGACATTAATTTCTCCAATGAGTATACACGTGTGGGATTCCTATATACAGTGCTGTGAAAAAGTATTTGCCCCCTTCCTGATTTTTTCTTTTTTTGCATATTTCTCACACTTAAATGATTCAGATCAAATAAATTTTAATATTACACAAAGAAACCAAGTCCCAGTTTTTAAATGATTACTTCAGGGAAAAAAGCTGTTCAAACCTGCCTGACCCTATGTGAAAAAGTAATTGCCCCCTCCCATGCTGAATCATGAATGAACTGTGATTAACCACAATTTTTTGGAAAGCGGAGTTAAATTTCACTTGCCACACCCAGGCCTGATTACTGCCAGACCTGTTGAATCAAGAAATTAGATAAATAGACGCTGTCTGACAAAGTGAACCACGCTTACAGATAACAAAAAGCCATACATCATGCCACAATCTAAAAAAAATCAAGAACAGATTAGAAACAAAGTAATGTACATGTGAACCACGAGGAGAGCCATTATCCACAAATGGAGATAACTTGGAACAGTGGTGAAACTTCCCAGGAGTGGCCGGCCTACAAAAATTACTCCAAGAGCATGACAACGACGCATCCAGGAGGTCATAAAAGAACCCAGAACAACATCTAAAGAACTGCAGGCCTCACTTGCCTCAGATAAGATCAGTGTTCATGATTCAACAATAAGAAAGAGACTGGGCAAAAATGGCATCCATGGGAGAGTTCAAAGTGCAAAGCAACTGCTGACCAAAAAGAACACAAAGGCTCATCTCACATTTACCAAAAAACATCTTAATTATCCCAAAGAATTTTAGGCAAATATTCTGTGGACTGATGAGACAAAAATGTAATTTTGTGTGCGTTCTGTTACATCTGGCATTAAACTAATACAGCATTTCATAACAAGAACATCAAACAAACAGTCAGACATTTTTTGGTACCATGATGGTCTGGGGCTGCTTTGCAGCTTCAGGACCTGGACGACTTAACATAATTGATGGAACCATGAATTCTACCAGAAAATCCTAAAGGAGAATGTCTGGCCATCAGTCCGTGACCTCAAGCTCAAGTGCAAGTGGTTTAAACAAAGCAAACTTTAGGTTATGGAGTGGCCTAGTCAAAGGCCGGACTTAAATCCACTTGAGATTCTTTATCATGTTTAGGCGTTCGCTGCAAATTCGAGCACCACAGAACGCCCCATAATGCGCTGCGAGATCCCAGTACATTACTGTATGATGATTGGCCAAAGCATGCACCTGACCTGCATGCTTTGGCCAATCCCAGCACCCTCTGCTAAGAGAGCCATAAGTGGCCAAAGGCAGGGTGCCTTTGGCCAATCATGACTCAGAGGGACTAAGTCCACGCCCCACACTATACAAGGCTGCCTACACGGCGGCCCTGTGTAGTGTTATTGTTGTGGACGGAGAGATAGCTTGATTTAGATTAAGCAGGCAGGTTATTCAGTTAGTGGCAGTGTATTTGATTATATATATATATATATATATATATATATATATATATATATATATATATATATATATATATACACACATATACAGTCAGGTCCATAAATATTGGGACATCGACACAATTATAATCTTTTTGGCTCTATACACCACCACAATGGATTTGAAATGAAACAAACAAGATGTGCTTTAACTGCAGACTTTCATCTTTAATTTGAGGGTATTTACATCCAAATCAGGTGAACGGTATAGGAATTACAACAGTTTGTATATGTGCCTCCCACTTTTTAAGGGACCAAAAGTAATGGGACAATTGGCTGCTCAGCTGTTCCATGGCCAGGTGTGTGTTATTCCCTCATTATCCCATTTACAAGGAGCAGATAAAAGGTCCAGAGTTCATTTCAAGTGTGCTATGTGCATTTGGAATCTGTTTCTGTCAACTCTCAATATGAGATCCAAAGAGCTGTCACTATCAGTGAAGCAAGCCATCATTAGGCTGAAAAAACAAAACAAACCCATCAGAGAGATAGCAAAAACATTAAGTGTGGCCAAATCAACTGTTTGGAACATCCTTAAAAAGAAAGAAAGCAACATCAAAAGACCCGGAAGACCACAGAAAACAACTGTGGTGGATGACCGAAGAATTCTTCCCCTGGTGAAGAAAGCACCCTTCACAACAACTTCAAGAACATTCTCCAGGAGGTAGGTGTATGTGTCTTAAAGTCAACAATCAAGAGAAGACTTCACCAGCTGACTCATGGTCCAGCAGGGCAGGGACATTACCTTTCCTTCACGGCGCACTGGGTAACTCTGCTGGCAGCTGGGAAGGATACAGGACCAGATTTGGTATTGTTGGAGCTTGTTCCGCCACCACGCCTCCAAAATGCTAGTGGTGATTCCGCCACAGCTCTCTCCTCCACCCCCTCCTCTTCTGCTTCTTCCTCTATGGCCTCTTCTGCAGATTTGTCCTCTGAACCAGCGGGGCTCCGTAAGCGCTCAAGGGCCTACCCAAGCAGAAAGGCAAAAAGATGCCATGCGGTGCTTGAGTTGGTCTGCTTAGGGGACAGGAGCCACACTGGGGCAGAGATTCTGTCAACTCTGCAGGGGCAGGCTCAGAGGTGGTTGACGCCACGCCAGCTTCAGCCAGGAATGGTTGTATGCGACAATGGCACCAACCTTCTCTCCACCCGACAGGGACACTTGACCCATGTGGCATTTGGCACACTTCTTGAATTTGGTGGTACATTGGTTTTTGAGCAGGTACCCAGGCTTACGGAATCTCCTGAGGCAGGCCAGAAAAGTCTGTGGTCATTTCCGCTGGTCATACAATGCCAGTGCTCGGCTGGCTGACATTCAAAGGGAATGCAACCTGCCCACCAACCACCTCATTTGTGACATGCCCACCAGGTGGAACTCAACGTTGGCAATGCTGAAGGGGCTGCACACGCAGCAGAGGGCGATCAATAAGAACCTGTGCGAGTATGGCACCAGGACAGGGTCAGGGAAGCTTGGCTTCTTGTCCCCACGCCACTGGCTACTGATCAAGGAAACATGCACTGTCCTGTCACCATTTGAGGAGGCCACAAGGATGGCGAGCAGCGAAAATGCATGCATCAGTGACACTGTCCCTCTAGTCTTCCTGTTGGACCACACACTTCATGGAATAATGGACAGGGCACTTGAGGCAGAACAGCGGGAGGAAGAGGAGGACTTCCTTACCTCTCAAGGCCCCCTTTATCTAGATAGCATTCCTGTGGACCCCCCAAACACACAGAAAGAAGAGGAGGAGTAGGAGGAGGAGAATTGTGTCAGCATGGACGTGGAGGATAACACTCAACAGCAGTCTTCAAGGAATAGTTTTCAGTCCCTAGAAACCCAAGGAGTTGTACGTGGCTAGGAGGAGGTTGTTATGAATCATGTGATCCTTAGTGACTGTTAGAAAGTTTCTTTAATCTAATATCTAATATACATCAATAAACAAATATTAACAAATGAATGAATGGATTAGATCTTTACAGAATAATTGAAATATATATATATGTTATGGAAAAATTGACATTGTATAGACTTTTATACTTGTGAAGGTATATTGTTATAAGCTTCATAAGCATTCCTATGAAGAACCAAATATGTGTTAGTAATTAGGAATCTTGCGTTGGTTTACTTCACCTTCCCCCATCACATGAGAAGAAAGGTTTCACATTTCTTAAGATGAAAAAGTTTATGTTTTAGTTAAGATTATAAGTTCTGTATACTACAATATTTCTTGATCAGGATATTAATAAGAACATTGGGTTTTCAATGAATATAATATACATACTGATTTATGTAGTATTTGCTTTAGATGGTATATTGTATACGTTTAATGTTCTACCCCTCCACTCTGAGCAGAGAGCCATGAGCTCTCTCCTCTCACCTCCAGTGTTTATTGGAGCACTGGGCTGTGAATGGTGCAGAGGCTGAGCCAGGTGTTGGCCCAGTGTTATGGACAGATAATGACCATATGGTCTGGATCTTTCGAGTGGTGTCAGCTGTCAGTTTTGGCTGAAAACATGTCACAGGAGTGCAGAATAAACTGCACTCCTCTGATCCATAGGAGAAGTATGGGAAAAAATGCTTTAGACATAATTCTCCTTTAATATTTACAATGCATATGTAGCCAGGTGCTTGGCGAAGAATGGAGAGTGAAAGAAGCAATGTCTGCAGCTCCTCCCTGTAGCTGCTTCCCTGCAATAATGAACTAGTTAACAGCTTTATCAGCAAGAGGAGGGAGCTGCTGAGCAGGAAGAGTTAGGTAGACTGAGTTAGGCAGCACCGCACTGTGGAAACTGTAGTCCAGGAGGTGAGAGACTCTACTGTAATCAAGAGCTTTTGAACTGCCATTTAGTAGCCTTACTGCTGCCTGCAGACTTGACAGAGACTAATCTTATGTGCACCAATGGTACAACTGGGCCCCAACACTAGCCGGCTGAAGAATTAGGACTAAAGACTGTCCCTTTACAGCTGTTACACAAAGACCTACTGCTTAAGCTTAGAGGTACCTCTCAGGGAACATTTCACCATATCCAGCCTTTGTCCTAAAGTGCATTTTATACTAGTTATAGTGTTATAATTCACATTGCAGTTAATGCTTTTATGCACTGTTTATTGTTACCTGCATGCCTGAGCTAAGCGGCAAATGAATTCCAGAATGCAAATGCTACATAAATCATCTGCCCTGGCTTACTCAAGGTGTCCGCAGCTAAAAATGACAGGGGGGTGTTTTTCAATGTGATTTCCCAGCAAAATAAAACATGGAGACATGGATAAATGGGTGAGTTTGCTTTGAATATTAAACATGAATTAAATAGCATTTTCAGATTTTAGTTATATTAAATTCTCATTTTCTTTGTTTAAAAATAACAAACCTGTTATACTTACCTCCTTTGTGCAGTGGTTTTGCACAGAGCAGCCCAGATCCTCCTCCTCTCGGGTCCCTTGCCAGCACTACTTGTCCCTCCCAAGCAGCTTGCTATGGGGGCACCCGAGCCGAGCCAATGCTCTGAGTGTCCATTCAGACAAGGACCACAGCTCGGCCCCTCCCCCTCTTTCTCCTTATTGGCTCACTGACTATGATTGACAGCAGTGGGGGCAAATGGCACCTGCTGCTGTCTCAGTCAATGAGGGAGACTCCCCAGATACCGAAGGCTCTTGTGCAACATCGCTGGTTAGAGAGGGGGCTCAGAAATGTATTTGAGGGGCTGAGGGGGGCTGCTGCACATAGAAGGTTTTTATCTTAATGCATAGAATGCATTAAGATAAAAAAAACGTTCTGCCTTTAGAACCACTTTAAGTTTCACTTTAAAGAACATTCAACCAATATAGAAAATGATTGTGGATGACAGGGGTGCAGTTCGTTCTGCACTTCGTTGACTCATTTTCAGCAGACTCTGCTGATGTCACAGAGCCGGTCCAGGTTCGGGCAAGTTCGTGACAATGGAGTCAGGATCCGCTCAAATGCCTGGACCGATACCCAGCTCAGGCTCTCAGCGAGCCACTGAGAGCCTGAGATGGCCGCTCCCTCCACAGCCCAGCTCTCCAGTGCGGGGGGTGGGGGGGCAGCGTAGACAGCGGTGACTGACAATCACCAGCTCTCTGCTCGGGGAGCCCTGAGAACCGAGCAATCGGCAGTGTTAGATCGTTCGGTTCTCAGTCTTAGAAGCACAGATGCAGCATGGGACTGATGCTGCATCCACCTAAGTATGATAAATAAATTTAAAAAAACCCATACTTCTCTTGGTGTTTGTTAACCCACGTGTGCAATTCACTGCCAGCCCCTCTATTATAGGCAGGCATAGCACAATTTGTAAGTCTTTTATAAAAACGAGCCTTGTAAATACCGATTTAGGGCGATCTTCAGGCCAGTCACATGACTCACGGCCGCTGTACAGCTCTGATGGATGGCTTCTACAGGAGGGACCGAGATCTCTCTCTGACGTCAGCTGGGGAGATCACATGGCCGCTCAGCTGCTCCCACAGTAGCACTGGAGACCATCCGCGAGTCACATGGCCTGCCTAAAGATAGCGCTAAAACTGTATTTACAAGCCTTGTTTTTATAAAATACTTATACAGTGTGCTATGCCTGCCTATAATAGAGGAGCTGGTAGTGAACATTTGTAAAAGTTTACTTGCACTAATAGCAGCGGGGATGGGGGTGGAGACACAGACACAGAGCTGACAGGCAGGGAGGAGGGGGTGATGGGGAGAGAAGAGAGCTGAGAGCAGGGCTGCAGATGATGAAGGGACGTATGCTGACCACGGTGGTCAGTGCTCAGCAGCCCTGATTATCGTGGTCAGCGCAGAGAGGGGAACAACCAGGTTTTTTTTACAGTTTAGAGGGGAGCAGCCTACACAGCACAAGCACTGTGCTGTTTAATCTGCTTTAAGGGACCAGGATCTGTAATTTTTTGGGGAGGTTAACAAACACTTTAATTAAAGCGGAGTTCCACCCACATTTGTGACTCCTTAGCATCCCTCACTAATCTGTGCTCTCTAAACGAATTGGTATTTTTTTTTTCTGCTTCACTTACTGTTTCTTTTCAGTATGCATTTTTTACTTCCTCCTCCCTGGCTGTGACCATTTCCGAATTGCAATGCCTCCTGGGAGATGTGTGTCATCAATCCCAGGAGGCAATAGGCATGGCTGGTTCCTGGAGGGGGAGGAGGCAAGGAGAGATTTGCATAGCTAAGGGGTGGCAACTTCCTCTAATGCTGCCGTTGCTATGGAAACCCAACCTGCAAGCTATTACACTGCTTGTGCTGCACTGAGCATGTGTGAGATCTGCAAGGAAGAGATTTGGGAAGAAATACACTCTGCCTTCAGATGCCCACACATGAGATGGCCACGGCCTGCTGGAAGTTTATAAAGTAAGAAAATAATGCCACAAGCATACAAAATGGACCTTAGTTTACAGCCCAACTTTACTAGAATACAATAAGCTTGTGTATTATAGGGGTATTTTTATCTAAAAAGTATAATTTCGGCCGACACACCGCTTTAAGGCAATTTTCACTTGAGATTCAAGTTTGGGAATATTACATTTGCCCTGAGAAGTGTAACATTTTGGAAACAGACATTTAACACAGGCGGCACAGTGGTGTAGTGGATAGCACTTTTGCCTAGCAGTAAGAAGGGTCGCTGGTTCATATCTCAACAACGACACTACCTGCCTGGAGTTTGCATGTTCTCCCTGTGCCTTTGTGGGTTTCCTCCGGGTACTCCGGTTTCCTCCTACACTCCAAAGACATGCTGGTAGGTTAATTGGATCCTGTTTAAATTGTCCCTAGTGTGTATGAATGAATGTGAGTTAGGGACCTTAGATTGTAAGCTCCTTGAGGGTAGGGACTGATGTGAATGTACAATGTATATGTAAAGCGCTGCATAAATTGATGGCACTATTTAAGTACCTGAAATAAATAAATTTATTTAACACATATTACAATCATTACAGGAATTATGTTGACTTTTTGACGAATGCTGAGACATTCTCATAGCAATTTTTATACATAGACCCCTCAGTATACCCACTGAGAGCTGATAAATTACTTTAGGTTCTTTAGGCAAGCCTCAATGTGCCTGACCTTTAACAATGTTGCAAGACCAGTTGTGCTGATGCAAAGTGCAAGTAATCCATCAGATCATATCCAAACAGTGAAACAATAGGCTACAATGTTGCCAAAAATACAAGACATACTTTAATTCACCTATCTGTGTTAGACTTGTAGAGGGCTAAGAAGTGCGGGCTAACAAGTTTTTCATTAACACTGAATTTGTTTTGTGTACTTTGCCGGTGAATTTAGCTGTTTGCTTAAAGTGCTTATAAAAATCAGAAGTTTTTTTTTATCTTAATGCATTCTATGCATTAATATAAAAAGTCTTCTGTGTGCAGCAGCCCCCCTCAGCCCCCCTAATACTTACCTGAGCCCCATCTCTGTCCAGTGATGTCAATGCCAATGGCTCCACTGCTGTGTCTCAGCCAATCAGGAGGGAGAGTCCCAGATGGCTGAAACATTGGTGGACATCACTGGACAGAGATGGGGCTCAAAGTCAGTAAGCCAATCAGGAGAGAGAGTGGCGGAGCCGAACTGCAGCTTCCTGTTTGAATGGACACAGGGAGCTGCGGCTCGGCTTGGGAGCCCCCATAGCAAGATGCTTGCTGTGGGGGCACTCAACAGGAGGGAGGGGCCAGGAGCACAGAAGAGGGACCCAAGAAGAGGAGGATCTGGGCTGCTCTGTGCAAATCCACTGCAACAGTGCAGGTAAGTATAACACGTTTGTTATTTTTATAGAAAAGAAAATGAGACTTTACAATCACATTAAGCCTAGTACACATGATCAGAAAATTGGAGGAAAAATATCGCTTTTGAAGCGATTGTACGATAATCTGATCGTTAGTACACAGCTTTCGAGAGACGATCACAACAGTTCATCCAAAATTATCTGAAGGGACAAACATGACAATTTTTCTCGTATGGCACCAGATTTTCATTTAATCAGTACAGTATTTGAAAAAAATTGGAAAAGCAAAACTACGCATGCTTGGAAACTAAAGAATACATTACAATGCAATACAACACAATACATCACTTCTGAAGTAAGTTTAGTAACCTCTTCATTTTCGATATGTGACTAGCATGCAAAAAAAAAAAAAAAACCAGACGATCATTCGTCCGATATTCTTATCTTGTGTGTGATGCTTTAGAGTTCTAGTCTAGATTACGGGCATTCAATTGTTTACATATTCTTAACAAGCAGTAAAAAAACTTTAGGCTTAATGTATACGCACGTTTTACAACCACTCCTGAACAATTTAATTTGCCAGATAGTAACCGACGTTTAAAAACGCCTGTTTTGCCACATTTACATGCCGTGTTTAGCCGCATTGCATTTAGAAGCGTTTTTTTTTTTCAAATTAAGAATGCCTGTAAACCGTGAAACGCGGTTAAACATGGGTTACCACGTTTACAAACGTTTACAAGCTGTTACAGGCGTTTGGCGTTTCAAATGCCTCTGAACATTTGTCCTGAATACATTTTTTTCCTTTAAAAAAAATGCTTCTAAACTCAACTGCCTAAAAACAACTATAAATGACCCTGTGTACATGTACTGATGAGATAACATAGAGGAGAGTTCAGGGGCAGCTAAAAAAAACACCCAATTGCTCCTAAACGTCCGTTTACCAGCAGCAGTGTACATGAGGCTTTAAAGGGTTAGTTCACCGTTAATTACTTTTGCCAAAAACGTCTCTATGCATTACAGCATCCTCAATACATTAATATGCACTGCTCCATTTAGTAAAAGAATGCTTACTTTTTAAACAGTTTATTCCATTGCCCTTTTCTTTAGGTTCTGCACATGGCAAGCCGTACTGAACGTTGAATGCTCAGTCTTGGGAAACTCACAAAAAAGCAGATTTCTTGCACTGCAAGGTCTGCTTTAACACTTAGTGGCCTACACTGGAACAGATAATTTCTATTAAGCATTCAGTATTGCGTACCTCTGATTCTACATTTCCTACAGATGGAATCTGGTATTGCTAAGGGCTAAAACCCATTTCCAGTTATCTGTATATTAATGGATTCATGGTCTACTCACTCAAGCCGCTCTTCCTCTTTCTTGCGTAGACTGATGTCTCTCTGGACAACCTCCCATACATGTTTGGCCTCCTCATCACTCAGTTTGGACAGGTCCAGTTTCCTACCCATGGCAATTCTCAATGTAACAGGCAAAGACAGAAACAGGAGACCTGTGATAAAACCAAGATGTACAAGTGTGACCAAACAGCTTTGTTTGCTATGGAAGGATAGAATGGTGAATGGTGTAAAGCATAGTTTAAAAAGAAAAAAAGAGCATTTATATCAACAAAAATTATTATTGCAAAATCCTGGAAAACGGCTGCCTTGCCATTCGCACAACTAAAGTACAAACTTTCCTGGGTTATGCTTAATGAACGTATGATAGCGATCTTACAAGATCAAATGCAGATGTTTGAGAAAGTCTGGGACCCATGGGTCAAATATTTTCTGGGAGATCCCAGCTCTATACCTGATTAGACTTGTTTCTGGACGGTGGGAGTTGGAGCATGGGGTAATTTTCTATTTTCCTACTTCCCTACTTTTCTTTCAACCTCTCCTCTTCCCCCCCACCCTTTCTTTTTTTTCTTTTCTCTTTTTTTTTTTTTCTTCTCTTGGTCTTTGCTGTAGTTTTATGAGGGTTGTCTGCTTATTCCCTATAAACCCTGAACAGTGACTACTTCTTCGGAATAAATTCTGGTCTCAGGGAGCCGAGGGAGGTGGTATGCTCAATATGCAGATATTCACCCCCTTTGTTAATACTTACAGTGGTCAATAAATGCATCCACAACATACAAAGAGTCACACATGAAAGGTTAATTTTTAAATTACAAAGAGTAGCGGCTCTATCTCTAACGCTATATAAAAGATGCAATGTATTATATTTAGGCCACATTGGAAATTCCAAAACAAGATTTAGGGATACCCCATTCAGACGAGGATAGTATACGTATCATAGACAGTAAAGATCTATACCTAAAAGAATGCACACTGTAGGTGTATCTACATGTTTGAAAATTGTTTGGATATCCCTAGATCTTGTATATATTTTCTACTGTACTTGTTCCTTGCAACCAAGTTTGTATTCTCTTTTGTGAAAACTTTAATAAAAATATTGAAAAGTAAAAAAAAAGAGCAAAAAAAAGTCGAAAAACATGACTTATATTATTTGCACAATACCCGCATGACTTCTTCTGGAGATGTGGCATGATAAAATTACTGTTAAAAGAAACTACAGGAAATACACAGAGACAGGGTAGACTGATAAAGTCTCGCTAAAAGGTTTTTTTGTTCTTAAAAATGCATATAATTGTCAGTTAGATGCTAAAGAGGGAAGGGTAAGGGCAATAATAGTTGCATCACACTAAAATAAAAAGGTTCAAAGGTTAACAAGATGTATACGCTTTTTTTCAAATATTTTCTGAGCCTGTTTAAGTACAGAGAGGTTTGGATTGTCTTCGTCCATAAAAAGCATGAGACAGTTGACCAGTCAGCTGATAGTCATACCACAAGGGGGTGATTTCTGAAGACAGCATGTGGCCCAGTTCATGTCATCTCTGTCAATAGTCTCATTGTCATCTGAAATGATGCATATTAAAAGCGTAAAGCCTTCCATGTACCATCCTTGTTACATACTCTTTGAAACTAAATTCATTAAAATGTGGTTATATTTTCCAACTTATTTTATTAATGCTCTGCCCAGGGGGGTTTGCTAAATGTGGAAAAACATTCCGAACTAAACTATATTTCAGACATTGTAGCAAAGGATGCAGACTTTAAATGATGTATTTCAGGGGTCAGCAACCTGTAGATTGCGACCTAGCAGTAGATCGTGGACCGGTAACTGGTAGATCGCAGTCTGGGCTTGCTGGCCCACCATCCCAGAGCATTGAATAGACTGCAATGCAGAGGGAATACTTGTAAAGTTGGAGCTATAGTAGGGAGCAAGAGCCAATGATTCTTCTGTAGTGCTGGCTCCTGTCCCATGCAGAGTGACACCAACTGCACTCCACCTCTTATCCTGGCTAGCGGTCTCCAGAGTGGTGCCTGCAGCTGGAACAAAGAGATCTTCGGGTCAGTGTGAAGCCATACACTGGGCATAATAGTATAGGGCTGTTTTCACACTGATACACTGCGGTTTACCCACACCGCTGGGGCAGAGCAGTGTACCTGCAGCTATCCTGCGGGTTTGCTGCACTTAGCTATAGACTTCTATTATATCCTGCTTTTTTAACACCCCCCAACTTTACATGTGAACAAGCCCCAAGGGTGCTGCCGCTGAATGCAACTAAGGGCTCATTCACAAGTGTAGCAACACTGCTGCTCCTATGAAAATCGATCTAAGTTTGTGTTGACAGGTGGTGAGGAGGCGATATTTGCCTCCTCACCACCTGATTTAAACCCATGATTGCCATGCAATGAACGCGATTGAGACATGTTAGTATGCCAATTAGAGGTTTAAATCAGGTGTGAGGAGGCAAACACTGTGCCCAGTGATCTTTGACTTCTCAGGTAGGTCTCCACCTCTGTAAGGTTTCCTACCCCTGATGTATCTACTATATATATATATATATATATATATATATATATATATATATATATATATATATATATATATATGTATGAAAAAACAACACGTTACCCCGAAAATTTCTTTCTACCCTTCACTGCATGCCACTTCCTTTCTTACAGTTGTATTGCAATCAGTAGTAGCAAGCAGTGATGACAATAAAGCAGGAGTACTCCCGTATGGCCCATAAGGAAATGTGAGCGAAGCAATCCACTGTTTAAATAACAATATGTAAAACGATCCTGCCAGTTGACATTGCTCAAATTATAATCACAAACTTAAAGTGGTGCCATTTTATACATCACTGCAAATTTACCATCAGCTAGTAAAATCTGCATATCCTATGCAGATCTCAATCTTGACCAGTGCATGGGTTAGATCCAATTTAGGCTGTAGGTCAGCAAATGGAGCTTTAGTCAGACTACAGGGTGCTAATGCACCATACATACTCCTTTATGTACAAATGATTCATAGGGGTTGATTCATTAAAGGCAAAGAGGCTGTTTGCTTTGCAAGGAATTTGCACTTTGCTGATTTTTTCTTTCATTTATTGAACATGGTGAAAATTCACTATGGAAAGAATATCCAATCCTACGCCAGGTAAATAAAAAAAACAGTAATTTTGCTTGCACATGATGGATGATGGATGTCATCAGAGCTTTACCTAATTTACAAGTCTTATCCTTGTAGGAGAGCAGGCTGAGTTCCCAGCACAGCCAGAAAACTTACAACGCTGTGCTCTCATGCCTAGTGTAGTTGGTTTTTAATAGGGAAGCAGAGGGACCTGCAGGAACTCCAGGTATTTCACACAAAGGAAGCAATACAAAGAGAACAGGATACTTTTTTATACAAGTACATGGTACAACAGGCACATATCAGGAATATGAAATGCTGGGTTGACGTATTCTTTAATCATATTGGTTTTATTGTTTCACTGGTTTTGAAAAGGGTCATGGGCAGGAATATTTACTAAGTTTTCATCTAATAGAAACAAACAGGATATGAAGCTACGTATCAGATTGCCAGAAAATAGGATCTGAAACATTAAAAAAGTGTGCTATACTGCATTTGCCACTGATTTTGCACCTGGACAAACTAGGCCCTGTTTAACCACTTGCTTACTGAGCACTGAAACCCCCCTCCTATCCAGACCAATTTTCAGCTTTCAGCGTTGATGCACTTTGAATGACAATTACGCGGTCATACAACACTGTACCCAGTTTACATTTTTATATATTTTTTTCCCACAAATAGAGCTTCCTTTTGGTGGTATTTGATCACCTCTGCGGTTTTTATTTTCTGTTAAAAAAATGTAAAAAGACAGAATTTTAAAAATATATATATTTTTTAAAATATTTTGTTATAAAATTTAAAAAAAGGTAATTTTTCTCCTTCATTGATGTACGCTGATGAGGCAGCACTGATGGGCACAGATAGGTGGCAGTGATGGGCACTGATGGGTGGCAGTGATGGGCACTGATGGGTGGCAATAATGGGCACTGATCGCTTATACTGATAGGCAGCACTGCTAGGTGGCACTGATAGGCATTGATAGGTGGCACTCGTGGGCATTAATAGGTGGCACTGGTAGGCACTGTCAGGTGGTACTGGTGGCACATATGAGGCAGAATTGCCTCTTCCTCTTCAGGACCGATGTCCCTTGCAGATAAGCCGGTGATCGGCTTTTTTTTCTCCTCGCGCTGTCAGCGTGAGGAGAAAAAAAAACTGATCACAGAGCTTTTGTTTTGATTATGTGATCAGCTGTCATTGGCTGACAGCTGATCATATGGTAAGCGGCCGGGACCTGCCCCTTACTCGGATCAGTGATCACCCGAGTCTCAGTGACTCGTGATCGCAGCGCGCTCGCGCGCGCACGGGGGAGCCCGTCATATGACGGCCACCTGGGAATTCAGGTCCGTGCTGTGGCCGTCATTCGGCTATAGCGCGGATGTCAAGCGGTTAATACACAGTCAAGTAAGGACTCATCACAAATATGTCTGCAACTCTGTTTGGGTCCTGACCCAACATTTAAAAAATATTGATATAGAGAATTTGAACAACCTTGTTCTAAGAAGTTTAGCCCTGTTTCACACTTGTGCGGTGTGAATTGAAGCTCAGGTTTCACTGGGGAGATAACAATCTCCTGTTCAACGGATTCATTGCGTTTTTGCTCAGGATTAGAGAGCAGGGAGAGGGGGAGGGAGAGGGGGAGAGGGGGAGGTGTAGTGAGGAGAAAGAGAAAATCCTTGTTCAGAACGCAATGCATCTGCGAATCAGATGCGTTCCCATAGGAGATAATAGGCTTGTAGTTCGCACCGCAATGCCCAAAAAACGCACACGTTTTTTGTGCAATGCGCAGTGCGAATGCAACGCACATATGTGAACCAGATGCATTCATATGAATGTATTTTAAAATGTCCTGCGAATTAGATGCGGTGTAAGCCGCATCTAATTCGCATAGGTGTGAACCCGGGCTTACAGTGGTGCAATAGCGGTGCATGATAACATGTAATTTCATTAAAAGATTTCACTAACTTAAGTGTCCTCTATGTTTCTTCTGTTGAAAAGTAACCAAGGAAGCAGCATCATACCAGCAGCACCAAGTCCACTTTAAGCCCGGGTTCACACCATAATTCGCTGCGGACCGCACAGGAGTGCTGTGCGTCCCTGTTCACCGTTTCAGGGACGAATCAGGGCCGATTCTATGCCTGAATTCGGCCCTGAAACGCAGCCAAAGACGCACAGCGTTTTTGTGCAGTGCGCACCGCAGCCGCCCCAGAGATATGTGAACCGGCTCCATAGGGAGCCAGTCACATTCTCCTGCTATGCGAATTAGATGTGCGGAAACGCACATCTAATTCGCATAGGTGTGAACCCGGGCTTAAACAAATTGTGAAAAACAAAAAAAAAGTATCCCAGCAGGTCCTAAAATAAAAAAGGTGGCTTTTGCTGCAAAACTTGCCTTCATTTCAGCACTTTCCCCCACAGACTTACAATGCTGCAATCCAGCACTGGTCCTTTTCTGGGTTAAATGATGCAAAACATCATTCAGTCCACTTTCCATGAGCTCAAGGTGTGGAGAAAAATCTCCCTGGAGGTGCATCATTAAGACACCCTGTGATCACCAGGCCTTTATGTAGCTCACCACCAGAGGAAGAAGAGGAGAAATTAGACCTGTGTTGTCATGTGACCCCTGAACAAAATGGGAGGGGAGGCAAAAACCTAGACTTTGGCTTTCAAAACAAACCCCAAAAACAATCAAAACCTATCAAGGAAACAATTGTGCTAAACTGAACCTTTTTCAGGGCATTTTTGCCACATACATCAAGCTTCCATTGTGCATCAGGATGGAACTGCGTCCTCCTATCACATGATTCTGTGTGCTGTAACTTTCATCTCAGTGTTTGAGAGATATACAAAAGAGTGTGCATTGGGACATTGAGATTTACTGACCTGTACCTGCTGATTGAGGGCACCAAATTACTGTCAAAACCAGAGGCACCCTGCATTACTTGCAGTCCTAACCCTTGTAAATGTATGAGAGTCTCCACTGTGGAAGCACATGCATTCTAATTGATAGATAAGGGGCAGGTGGGCTGGAGGTAGGCCAATCCTCCTTAAAGGCACAGGGGCACATTGGACACCCAGCACATAGCACACAGAACCAAATTACTGTACAGACAAGGTCATTACAAGCACTAGGTGGATATAGCTAGCCAAGCAGAGAACACCTTGGCAGGTAGGTGGTACACGCATCCCCAATATGCATTTTGGTATATTATTTTCAGTTCTGGCTCAATGTTAAAACTTAGTATGCTGCAGTCTCATCAAATAGCTTCTTAGTTACGTACCTGTTATGCACCCGCTCCACTTTTTCTCCAGGGAACACAGTGTTTACTCATTCATCTCTCCTGTTTGCTTTATCAGATAACGAAATAATGGCTATTTGCCCAGTAAGATATTTCTGTGGCACTTGATAAAGGAGGGGGTAGCTCCTGAACACATCCTTTTCCCACTCAACACATCATTACTAGTATTCTTACAGTCAAGAAACCTAATGACCATCAATAAAAATAGGTATAATTGTTAACTAGAATGTAGTATTAAATAGAAATCCTGTTGACAATAGCAGATAACATTTAATAGATAACATACTAGTATTAACACAGCTGAATTTTTGTCTCCGTACGAGATTTATTTCTTCTCTATGCTACTGTGAATTTCCATTAGATTATCATTAGAGGTATTGAACTTGTTTTGATTTTAAGCCCTAAGTCCCCAAAGAAAAAAAAAAATTGGCTTTGGCTTGAACCCATGTTTAGCCGAACCCAGATGGCAGCTGTCAGTGCAAGCCAACAAGCTGAGGGCAGTTAAATCCCCACCCTGTAGCTTCATGTAAACAAAGGGGAGGGGGATGGGTGTGACACGTGGCCATATTAGGTGAATGATGTCACAAGCATCCCTGCCACTAGCTGCTGGGCAGAGAATCCCATGCTGGCAGCTTTCTGGCTCCAGCACTAAGGCCTCATCCACATGAAGCAGATCCGCTCAGCGGAGTCTGCCAGCTCAACAGGAGATCTCTTCGTTGATCTCCGCTGAGCCGGCGAATGACAGGTCCGTCTCTGCTCACTGAGCGGGGAGGGGCATGTCAGAGTGCTGCTGATTCCTATGGAGGAATCTGACAAAATCCGGTCCGATCCACCCAGACGGATGGCGAACGTATCGCCATACGTCTGATTTTAGTGGATCGGATGGGAGACGGGTGTCAGTGGACACATCTCCGCTGACATCCATCTCCCCATAGGATTCAATGGATTACCCGCTCGGATCCGCCTGAAAAACGGACAGGCAGATCCAAGCGGGCTTGCCGTGTGAAAGGGCCTAAGAGCTACCTTCTGGGTGTGACTGAACTTGGGTTTGGACCGAACTTGGAACCGAACCCTTGCTCATCCCCATTCAGTAAGGACAGCAAGACTTTACTAAAGTTTGGTACTTGTAAACTTAAAGAGGACCTGAACTGTGAAAGCTGAGCCCAAAAAAGGCAAGCAGAGGCAAAGGACTAATTACCGGTACTGCCTGTAGGCCCCTAACAGTTGATCATTTACCCATTATCGAATTTAACATGCCTTGTTCTGTACAGTGTTTATGTATGGTCACCATCTTTGTAGAGGCAAAGATTTGGTTCCTCATGTCAAAGCTGCCTCTGTGATGACTGCTGATCTGATGACTAATGGGGGAATATTAAAGAAGCAGGACAGATAGACAGATCGAAAGACGCAGAAGCAGGTAGATGCAGGCAGTACAGATTCCTCTCCAGCAAGTAGCACAGGAGTGACATTATCAAAACACAGCAGATATACAGCTATAAGGTCTCACGCACACTGGACATTATAAAAACACTAGTAGCGTTGCTGCATTAAAAATGTGAGTTTTCTGTGTTTTTCCATGTGTTTCGCATTAGTGTTTTTTCGCATTAGCGTTTTTTAGCAAGAAAACACAAGCTACAGGATCAAAAAAGACAAAAAACACTGGTTAGCCACGTTTTACCGCATTTAGTGGCGTTAGAGCACGTTTACAGTTCAAAAACTCCTCTCAAAGCCCACTAGTTCTGTTTTTTTTTCCAGCCAAAAAACGCTCTAGCCATGAAATGCTGATAAAAGCCTATGTGTGCATGAACACCTAGGAAAGATGCTGGGGAGTTTACTGGCTGTAGAAAAAAACGCCAGAAGTCGAAAACAACAGCTGTAAAAACGTCAAGTGTGCATGAGGCCTTAGCTGTAGGCACAGGAATGCTAAGGCACCATCACATACCAGGATTTAAATAGCTTTTTCTCCAGGAAGAATTCAAGACAAAGGGTAGCAATTTTAGGGTACGTACTTAGCTACAAGTAAGTGTATATCCAGCCAAAATTTTTATTTTTTTTTCATTTTATCTGGGGTGATTAGAGAGCATTATTCTTACTTTCTGTCCTCCTGACAACATTTTTCCAGACAGAAAATGAGGGGAGTTCTCCAACAGCAACACAGATAAAAAAATGGTCTTCTTTAGGAGAACGGGACTGATAGAACTGTCAAATTTGTATTTCTTTTGAAGATCCCTGTTAAAGATTTTGGCTAGGTTTCCACTAGTGCGTCCCCAAAGTCGCGCGATTTTGCCGCGATTTTTTACCGCGATTTTACCGCGACTTTTTACCGCGATTTGAAGCAATGCCTGTATCTATAGACCTCAAGTCGCATCAAAGTGGGACCAAAGTAGTGCAGGGACTACTTTGAAGTCGCTGCGACTTGAAGTCGCACAGATATGAACGGTACTCATTGGAAATCATGGGAAACAATTTGTCATGCGACTTTTCAGTCCCAAGTCGCATGAAAAGTCGCACTAGTGGAAACAGAGCCTTTACCTCACTTTGTGTATGGTGAAAGCCTTGTTAGCAGGAAATTAAGTGAGGGTAAATCCAACTGCAGCAGGACCAGGTGAGCACTTTTTCTGTGCCTGCCTTCATTTTCTTTATTAAAAAAATGAACATATGTTGTGTTTGATTTTTTTTTTTTTAAAGGTAAATTTAAAAATTGGGTGATTAGGCGGAATATACTTTGGGCTGTGTACCTAGCGATAGAGCTGAACTTTTCGCATCTCAGGTTTATTCACTACCATATTTTTTTTTCTCTCTTTTATTGATTGAACTAGATGGACTTATGTTTTTTTTTCAACCTGACTAACTATGTAACTATGTAGCACCAGATAGAGGTAGAACCCAAAAAGAATTCTAAACCTTCCTTGCTCTATCCAAAACTAGAAAACGTTTTTGGCTTGACATACTTCATAGGAAAATAAAAAATGGAAGAGTTGCTATATATTATAGCAAACATTTAGAAATGTTAGTTGTGCCTAAGTAGTATCCTAAAAATGTTCCTTTCGTCTTAAATCTCCCCTTGGAAAATAACAATGCACTTAGTGGTATGTAAGCATGCCTAGGAAGTCCTGTAACTACACTCTCATGGCTGTGAATTTGCAGTGCGAGATCCAAGGCACTGCTGTCTCTAACTGGTAGTCTTAGGAGATCTGGAGATTTGGTGATGTGACTAATATGCTGCTCACTGTTCTCCTTGCTGGACGCTCTGACATGAGAAAGCAAATCCCAGCCTCTACCAAGATGGCCTCCTCCACACAGATATATAATGCAGAATAAGGCATAGTGGGGGTTATTTACTAAAGCTGGCGAGTGCAAAATCTGGTGCAACTCTACATAGAAACCAATCAGCTTCCAAGTTTTTTTGTCAAAGCCAAATTGAACAAGCTGAAGTTAAAAGCTGATTGGCGTCCATGTACAGTGGCACCAGATTTTGAGTGCAGCAGTTTTAGTAAATCTTCCCCAGTAGGGGTCCTTTCACACGGGCTTTCTGATAATGTCCACCTGTCAGTTTTTCAGGCGAACCTGATCGGACCTTACATTCTCCTCCAGTAGCGGGATGTCCATTAGGGGCGCCCGGGTGCCACCCCCTCTATCCATGGCCGCCACATTTTAATTAATGATATATAATCCTCGGCCGCTACCCCCTATTCATGCATCCGATCCCTGCTGCTGCCGATGTGCCTGCCGATGCCCCGATCCCTGCCGCTGCCTCTACCACCTAGATGGGGTAAGACAGTAAGGGGGCGGGGGGTTTGAGGTGCCACGTGGGGTGGTTGTTTACCACCCCCCCAAACAAAAAACCACCAGCTGCCACTGGTCTCCTCTATGAAGCGGCGGATGACACATTGTCCGGTGACACCTGCCAACTCCAATCCGATCCTGCCCGCAAAATTCGAACAGATGGTGGTCCTATTTTCCATCCATCTGACAGATCAGATAGGATCGGATGAAAACGGACAGGGGGTCCGTTTCCACACGATTTATTCATAGAGGAGAGTGGGACTGTGTCTGTGTTTGCTCTGCACAGCGGAGCGGACCGGGTCTGTCATGCACAGAGCGATCCCCCGCTGAGAAAGCGGAATCTGCAAGACGGAGGCCCCCATGTCAAAGGGGCCATAGTCAGTACAGGCATACCCCACTTTTAAGTACACAAGTAATGTTGAAAAGATCAGTTGCCAGGGGAGCATCGGCCATACTGGTGTCTAGTCCTACAGAGAATACCTCTAGATCTTGCCATAAACACTGGGGTTGATTTACTAAATCTGGAGAGTGCAAAATCTGGTGCAGCTCTGCAAAGAAAAGCAATCAGATTTTTTTTAAGTTTAATTGAACAAGCTGATTGGCTTACATGCACAGCTGCACAAGATTTTGCACTCTCCAGTTTTAGTAAATCAACCCCACAGGGTCCTTCTTACTTCCTTGAGATGAACTGGAAGCATAAAATAAATCTTTTCTTCCTTCTGTAATGCTAATCTTCCCATCCCCAGGTAATGGAGAGAAACAAATCAGTAAGTTCTAAAGTCAAGTCTGGTGGCAACCAACGCTCCTTCCCTAGATACAGTTGAGAGTGAACGTAGACACCCTGAGACAGGAAGTGTGTTACACGCAGGATAAACAGATGAAAACAAAGGTGAAAAAACCTGAAAAAATAAATTTAATGCAGGTACCTCGTCTAAGGACTGGCATGCTGCAAAATAACACAATTTTTTTTTTTTAGATTCACATACTGTATGCTTTAAAGATAACCCATATTGAAGAAAATAAGGGGCTTCTATTATTGACCTCCTTTTGAGAATGCTAGTTGCCTTATTCCCTCTGGCATGCACTCCAAAATTTAAAAATAAACTTTGCAAAGATTTGAAATATTTCCTCTGATCTCAGCAGTCTGAAAGGGTGGTATGATGAACATGAACCCCTTGATTTCCAGATTACTGAACTGAACAGTGAAAAGTGTTCGCTCATACATATTTATTAACGTCATTTGCAAAGCACTAGTAAATGCGCCAAGTTTACCCCTTTGGCTACATACATATCTATTTGTTTATGTTAGGTAAATACACCAGCTCATACTTTTTTAATTATAACTCAAGCTAATCCCAAACAAGTGCAGAATTAGCACACGCCAGCCAAGTAAACAATATCTTGCATTGAATAATACTTTGATCCCCAGGGCTGCAATAATAAAGACTAACCACCCAACAGAACTCCCATTCCTGCTATGATGATGTCATTCAATTGATTTGAATACAATATTGCATTTACTTGGCCCATGTTTTAATGCAAAGGATGTGGTAGATTAGGGAGGTGTTTGAGCTCTTTAGATCTAGGATTAGGAATAGTTGTAGATAAATTTTTGGATTCTTCATTATTTTCAACATTTTTCAACATTTCGCAGTATATGGCTGTAACTATTCATTGGCACATAATCATTAGCACATGCAGAGTCTAGTGTACCTATATACAGGGCTTTTTTTCAGCGGGAACGTGGGGGAACGCAGTTCCGGCACCTCCTGCACTGGATGTATGTAATGGTAAAGGGTGCTCGGGTGTGCTGGAGGCTGGGAGATCTATTGTTGATGGGAAGGGTCTATTGTTGTTGGCTACTGGAGGGTCCATTGATGCTGGCTGATGGGAGATCTATCGTTGCTGGGGGCCAATTGTTGCTGGGAGGGATCTACTGATGAGAGAGGGTATTATAGTTGCTGACTGCTGGAGGGTCTATTGATGCTGGTTTCTGGGAGATCTGTTGTTACTGACAGGGGTCTATTATTGCTGGGGTGGATCTGTTGTTACTAGGGTAGATCTTTTGTTACTGGAGGGTCATTTTGTTGCGGGGGGTCTATTGTTGAAAGAAGGGTGTATATCTTAATGTTTATTAATACAATCTATACAAATTACTTAGCACCACAAAATGATACTTGGTTCTGTATTCTCTAAAAAGGTCCGTACTGGAAGGAGGGTAGAGGATGGAACCAAGGGGCGGTGCTCAGAGGTGGATAGGGGGCGAAGACAAGGGGTGAATTGAAGAGGGGAGTTCCTGAACCTATTCTCTGAGAAAAAAAGCCCTGCCTATATATATATGTAGCACCCTCTAGTGTTAGAAGTGTAAAGAGTTTTTTTCTAGTATTGGTAAATTTATGCAGATTTGGCTGGCAGCCAAGCCTGACTGTGTTTTGTCCTTGGTTGGGCAGAAATTCAGGGAGGGCTGGATGACTCACAGGCAGCATCACTGAGACATCCCCCCGCTTCTCAAATGTTCTGGGGCCTTCAAGAAAAATGGGAGGGTAGGTAAGTTGGATGTGCCAGGAGTATTCTGAGGGTCCTGAACAATCCACAACTTGGCAGGGGGTAGGGCCCCTAAAATACTCATGGTCAGCCCAGCTTGGGAGGAGTTGTTCGGGTGGAAGCTGGAGATTGAGTGTTAGGCTGTCGTTGCCTTTGAGGAAGCTCCCCAGTCTGGAGGGGGGGGGGAGTGACCTTGGCCTAGGCTCAGTTGAGGACGGGATCATCCTAAAACCACTGAGTTGTCCTGGCCAGGAGACACGGGAGCAAGGAGGACAGTGGGAGAACTCTGCCAGGCAAGTCTCCAGGAGGAACAGCCAAGAGGGCTGGTGAGTGACACACAGTCAGGAGGACTGGGAGACATGCCTGAGAAGACTGGGATGGAGCAGTCTGGGATAGGTGCAGAGCCAGTAAGGAGGGCAGTGGAAAGAGGCAGCTGTAGCCAGGAGGGCTGGCAGGGCCTGAAGAGGTGCTACTAGAAACAGTAGCCACATGTGGGACAGCTAGCACTAAAAAAAAAAAAACTATCCCCTATAGATTGTATACCATTATATTTTCTAGTTATGGGTCTAGTTTCTGGGGTATGGTATAGTTGGGTGTATAGTCGTCATTTATGACCATTTAGTATTATTAGGATCCCCAGGTATCCATGATCTAGTTCTGGTTCCCCCTTTCTGGTTCCCCCTCTGATGCAACTCAGGAAGGGATGACGGGTGGGTGAATTGATATTGATTCCAAATGTCCACCTCTGGAGTTTGTGATCACCCCACCCCTGGTAGAGGTTCCTATATTTCTTCTTATTATCAATAAGATTTTTTTTTATATTAATTTTTTAATCAAATTGTTCATACTAATCTTATATTATGTGCCCTCGTTATGTATATGAATCCAATTTGTATAATTTATACATGGTTTTTAATATTTTATGATTAAAATTAATTTGTATTAAATTAGTTTATGTGAATAAGAACATCTACACATATGCTACACTTCCTCGACCACTAGGTGATGCTATAAACATAATCTTAGATCCAAGTAGGTTATTGTTTATTATTATTATTATTAGTCAAATTAATTTGGATCTACATGCAATATAAAGCCCCTTTCACACGATCGGACCGTTTAGGTCCACCTGTCAGTTTTGACAGCGGACCTGAATGGGCGCTCCATGCTAGTCTATGGAGTGACAGATGTCAGCGGTGACATGTCCGCTGACATCCGACCCGGTCCGATCCGCTAAAAGCAGACAGATGCCTCTACATTCAGATCCGTCGCTGGCTGATGGGATCGGGTGAGATCTGATGAAAACGGACATGCTGTTCGTTTTTGTCCGATCTCTCCGTAGAAACCAGCGGCGCTCGACAAGCCCCTCCCCGCTCAGTGAGCAGAGAGGGACCTGTCATCCGCCGGGTCAGCGGAGATCAATGGAGAGATCTCCCGCTGAGCCGGCGGACCAAGGCGGACTCCGTGGAAGCGGATCCGCCTCGTGAGAATGAGGCTTAACTCTTGTGTCAAGTACTTGGTTGGGGTGAGGATGTTGTTAGTAAAATAAGTGATCTAATTGAGAATATCCCAATTAAGTTATGATGTATTATGTCTATTGTTATTGTATATGCACACTTATCTGACCGTCTGTGTATCTATTTGAGCAACCAAGATAGCGGTTAGGAACTTTTAATGAAATAAAAAAATTTGGGGGATTTTTCACCTGAAGACGAATGATGATTGTCCACCAATTAGATTACCTTGCCTAGTCCAGCAAGGTATATAAGGCTACAAGAAAATGGCGGCAAGCAAGCTACCTGATGACGTGTTGATCACAAAACGCATTGAGGCTGCGCGCTCGCCTATGCTGATGTCATTTATGGTACGGCTGGTTCCGGTTTTTGCTGTGGTGGAACGCATGCTTAGACATGGGGAAACGGTGTCTCTGTCGCTATACATGTTGGGGCTAGCACATTAGCACCTTCTAATGTAAGTGAGCACTTTACCACTTTTGGCACTTGGTTTACATTGAAACATATTGCGCTATGTGATTCTTTTTGCTTTAAACGAGCCAGTGAGGAGAGAGTGGGGGGCACGGCTGAACCACGGTTTTATGTGCCCTATGGACGCACAGAGCAGCGCTCAGGAGCGAGCATGCACCAGTGCCTCCATAGCAAGCGGCTTCCTATTGGGGACACTGGTCAAGGGAGAGGGGCCAGGAGCGCCGGCGGGGGACCCAAAAAAAAGAGGGCTGCTCTGTGCAAAACCATTACACAGAGCAGGTATGTATGACATGTTTGTTATTTTTTTTTAAAAGCTGAACCTTTAATACTACTTTAAATGTTAAAGCTGACATTCAGCTAAAAAAAGAAATCCTTACAGTTTTGGTCACATCACTTACCTGTAATGCAGAATGTTCCATGTTGTGCAGGCAGCTGGATCTGGAGGAAATCTTCACTGCAGGGATGCCTGTCCTCTTCTTGTATCTGAGCTTCTGGGACTGCAGTGTTTTAAAAGCTTTTTCAGGCAGAACAGCAGTACAGATGGTACAATGGGGACACGTCTCCTTCCTCAAATAAGAAAAGTTATTTCATTAATTACACTGCTTTAACTAAATCTGTGAATTGGGGAGAGGATCCAGTAACTGATCAGACTCTCCTCCATTCATAGACCGTGTTACAAGCAGTGAAATCAATAATAGAATGTTTCTCAATAGAGAAGGAGGAAGGAAGGGGGTGTCTCCATAAGATCATCTGTACTGCTGTTCTGCCTGATGACCCAAAACTGTTAACCAATGCAGCAACTGAAATTCAGAGACAGGAAGAGGACAGGCATCCCTATAGTGAAGACCTCTCTAGGATCTAACTGCCTGCACAACCTGGGATATACTTCATTACATGTAAATAATGTGACTATTTAAACAAAACTTCAGCTTTAAAGTTTCAGTTTACTTAGAAGTAACATTTTAGTTACAGGCGCAGTCTGGTGAGCTGAGACAGCCTCTGGCTTCTTATTTCTCTTTGATACTACAAGAGGGAGATTTCCTGTACATAATCCCTACTGTGTCCCACCAGGGAGTTTTTGGGTGTTTCCTACCACCTTTGCATGCTCCTGCTCCTTCTTTGTTCCAATCTCCATAATTCAAAATATAAAATGCACTATGAGTGCAGACCCAGGAACTCAAGTGCAGCAACTACCAAAATACACAGAAATATCAGTTTTGGGTAGACAGACCCTTTTAATGATTATTTTGTTTCCAGATTGAATTTCCAATAAAAAGTTATAAAAAATAAATGCAAGGGTTTTACAGTTACAACTAAATATGGACAATATGCAGTATTAGAGTTAATAGGAATGATTTGCTAAAAGTGGTTCACACAGAATCGGCTGCAGCTGTGCATAGTAGTCAATCAGCATCCAACTTCAGCTTGTTCAATTTGAAGCTTTGACAAATAAGGCCGGGTTTACACTGGTGCGACAAACGCTCCGACATTGGGAGCTCATGTCGCATTACATGTGAAAATCAATGTTTCCCTATGGGAGCTGTCTTAACTGGTCCGACACAAGTCGGTCCGACTTTGAAATTTCTCCCTGAACTACTTTGGTCCAACTTTGATCCTACTTCAGCTCATTGAATATCATTGAAGTCGGATCGAAGTCGGATCGCCGTCTTGCCTGATCTGACTTTGGCATGCAACTTGTGCTCTGATGATCTTGAGGGGGAACTCCATGCCAAATTTTAAATAAAAAAACGGCATGGGTTCCCCCTCCAAGAGCATACCAGGCCCTTCGGTGTGATATGGATTTTATGGGGAACCCCCTACACTGAAAAAACGGCATGGGGGTCCCCCAAAATCCATACCAGACCCTTATCCGAGCACGCATCCCGGCTGGTCAGGAAGGGGGGTGGGGACGAGCGCCCCCTCTCCTGAACCGTACCTGGCCGCATGCCCTCAACATGGGAGGGTGGGTGCTTTGGGGCAGGGGGGCGCCCTGCGGCCCCTCCACCCCAAAGCACCTTGTCCCCATGTTGATGAGGACAGGGGCCTCTTCCTGACAACCCTGGCCGTTGGTTGTCGGGGTCTGCGGACGGGGGGCTTATCGGAATCCGGGAGCCCCCTTTAATAAGGGGGCCCCAGATCCCGGCCCCCCCGCCCTATGTGAATGAATAGGGGTACAAAAAAAAAAAAAAAACCACACTAGCCCGGTTTTTAAAGTAATTTATTAGGCAGCTCCGGGGGTCTTTTCCAACTTGGGGGTCTCTTCCGGCTTCTCCACTCTCTCCGGCCTCTTCTCCCACTCTCCGGCCTCCTCTCTCGGTCTCCGGTGTCTTCTGCCGGGCTCCTCCGCTATCTTCTGCTCTTTTGCTAGTGTTGGCCCGGTCTTCTGCGTCGTCTTCTTCCCTCCGGGTGATGTCATCCGGTGACCCCGCCCCCTTATGACGTCACTGCCCCATCATGCCCCGGGCGGTGACGTCATAAGGGGCGAGGTCACCGGGTGACTTCACCCAGTGACCACGCCCCATGCCTATACAAGTCGTTGCGCATCTGCATTACAGCGGGAGAGAGCGTCGTGTCAACATCGGAAGAAGACCGGAGGGAAGAAGACGACGGGGAAGACAGGGCCAACGCTAGCAAATGAGCGGAAGGTAGCGGAGGAGCCCGGCAGAAGACACTGGAGACCGGGACAGGAGGCCGGAGAGCGGGAGAAGAGGCCAGAGAGAGCGGAGAAGTCGGAAGAGACCCCCCAAGTTGGAAGAGATCCCCGGAGCTGCCTAATAAATTACTTTAAAAACCGGTCTAGTGTGTTTTTTTATTAACACTTTTTTCCCCCCAGGTGAATGGGTAAGGGTACGATGTACCCCATGCTCATTCACATAGGGCTGGGGCCCCCTTATTAAAGGGGGCTCCCGGATTCCGATAAGCCCCCCGTTCGAAGACCCCGAAACCAACGGCCAGGGTTGTCGGGAAGAGGCCCTTGTCCTCATCAACATGGGGACAAGATGCTTTGAGGTAGGGGGGACCCCATGCCGGTTTTTAGGCTTAGGGAGTTCCCCTTAAAATCCATATCAGACCGAAGGGCCTGGTATGCTCATGGAGGGCGAACCCATGCCAGTTTTTTTTATTTAAAATTTGGCATGGAGTTCCCCCTCAAGATTCATACCAAAAACAGTGCCTGGTATTGGCGGGGATCCAAGTCGGATCCCCGTTCATTGAAGTCGGACGCGTCTCTGACTTCAAGTCGCAGGGCAAAGTCGGATCCAAAGTAGGACGAGTGTCGTGTCGCACCAGTGTAAACCCGGCCACTCAGAGCGAATTTCTTTCCTGAAACCACGGATTCTCCCATCAACACAGACAGTGTTGACGGGGGAACCCCTCCTGCCGGGCTATCATCTTCTCCCGGCAGGGGAAGCCATCCCGGCTCAACTTGGTACATTCAGCCTGCCCATACACGGTTTGAATCTGTGTGTCCGTATATGGCCGGCTTAAAGCCTAGAAGCTGATTGGTTACCAGATTCTGTGTGCACCAGTTTTAGTAAATCTCCCCCAATGTGTCCCATTAAAAGCCAAAAATGTCAAATAGCCAAATCTAACTGCATAGGTAGTAATAAAACTAATATAAAAATTAAATCCATGCCATTTATTAGCTAAGGGCATACAGTAAAACCTTGAATTGCGAGTAACTTGGTCTGCGAGTGTTTTACAAAATGAGTAGATTTTTAAAATAAATTTTAACTTGATAAACGTGCAATGTCTTGCAATACGAGTAGCAACTGAGTATAAAAGAGAACTGCTTCTCAAAGTGTAGCAATATTGTTACATTTAATGAAGGTACAACATTTAGCAACTCACATGGTTGATGATTAAAAGAGGCACATCTAAGTATGCAGGCATCCGGGGTAAAGCTGTCCATATAGACCAGTGGTTCTCAACTTTCCTAGTGCCGTGACCTCTTGATAAAATTTTCCAAGTTGTGGGGACCCCTAACAGTAAAATTATTTTCATAGCGTGGATTGTCAGCACCGAAGGCAAGACAAGTAATTTGCGCCCCTAACCCAAGGATATTTAGCACTCCCTGAGTCCCTTTCACTTGTACAGTATTAAAACCCCTTATGGTACATTGTGGATGTACCACTCTTTTCCTTTGCTCTCCTTTCTTTCCCTTTTATCTCTCTCTATCCTAATTTCTTGTTTTTTTCCCCCATCCCTCTCTCTAGCCGTCTTTCTTGTTCTTTCTCTTATTCTTTCTCTCCCTTTTTCTTTGTTCCTCCCCCTCTTTTCCTCTCCCTTCTATGTATTCTCTATTTTTATTCCTTCTCATACTCCTTGGTGGGGGGGTGGGGGCAATGGGATGAGTGGCAGTGCTGGCGGGGAGTTGAGGTGAGTGGCAGTGCTGATGGTGGGTGGGATCAGTGGCAGTGCTGGGAAAGTTCTGATCAGCCAACTTAGGTGCTCTTGATCAAGGTCATCTGCTGAGAACTGTAGTGGGGACTTTTAATGGCAACTATAATCACAGGTAGTGTTACTCACTGTGTCTCCGTCTTTGTGGTGTCTCGCAGCAGTAACCCCTATGCCGAAATCAGGAAATAGGGTCTCCTTCAGCCCCTCCCACTTCACATTCCTCACCAGCTGAACTCTAGTCTCCGCCCCCCCAGCCATGCCGTGAACTGAATGGGCGGCTGCGAAGAGGCTGAGTGGGTGGCCGCAGGCTCCAGGAACAGGCCAGCTGGGTGGCCACGAAAAGGCTGGGAGAGCCTGAGAAACAGCCCAGGATTTGGTGACCCCTAGCAAATTGTCATTCGACCCCCGAGGGGGTCCCGACCCCTAGGTTGAGAACCACTGCTTTAGACCATCCTCCGCACCGCTGGCTCTCACTGCTGTCAGTCTGCAATCCTGACCGGGAAGACTACCCTGCAGTAGAGCGATCTGAAAGCAAGGCTTGAAGCGCTTGTGGAGAGCAGTGTGGAAGGGATGACATAGATGGTGGTGCGGAGGATGATCCATGTGGACAGCTTTCCCCCGAATACCTGCATACTTAGATGTGCCTATTTTAATCATCAACCATGTGAGTTGCTAAATGTTGTACCTTCATTAAATGTAACCATATTGCTACACTTATGCCGTGTACACACGATCGGAGTTTCCGACAACAAAACCGTGGAATTTTGTTCGAAGGTTATTGGCTCCAACTTGTCTTGCATACACACAGTCACACAAATGTTGGCCAACAATTACAAACGTAGTGACGTACAAGAGGTACGGCGAGCCGATAAAAAGGAAGTTCTATAGTCATGTGATATCTCCATTACGAACGCTAGTTTTACAAGACCGAGCGCTTCCGGCTCGTCCTTGATTCCGAGCATGTGTGGACTTTTGTGCGATGGACTTGCGTACACACAATCAGAAAGTCCGACAACAAACTTTTGTTGGCGCAAAATTTGAGAACCTGCTAGCCAACATTTGTTGGCGGAAAGTCCAACAACAAATGTTCAATGGAGCATACACATAGTCAGACTTTCCGCCAACAAGCTCACATCCCACATTTGTTGTCGGAAAATCCGATCGTGTGCGCGGCATTAGAGGCGCCTCGCTTCTCTTTTATAGTCTGTAGCTCCTGCTGGATTCTGCTTTAAAAATAAATTAATCTGCTATAAAAATGAATTAAATGTGGAGTCCAGAAGCAAGGCAGGTGACAGTGATTGGGACATGATCTTGTGATCGCATACAAACAAACAAGCTTTATAATACAGTAATTGCAAAAGACCTTATTTGGTCCCAGTTATAAATGATATGGCAAACCAATCAATGCCCAGTTCATAAATATGAGCATGGGAATGGCATTTGCAATAAAGATTAGATGTTTTACAATTGGTCCTTTTATTTGCTGAAATATTGATTAAACATGACAACATGTTTCTGAGGTATTTTAATGCTGCCTTCTTTAGGGGTTATGTATCATGCAATCTACCAGATAGAATCAGCTGATCTCATGTATTGATGCCAGCCTGATTTTGGCCACTCTGGATATAGCCATTTGAAACAGTTGGCTTGTAATATGTTCTGATACGCCCACTACGTTTTCTAGAGGCTCCATATGCACCGCAGCAACAATTGCCAGATGCCCATAGAAGTTAATTATAATCCTAGATTATATTTAATAATGACTTAATAAATTAACGTGGCCAGATACTAGTAGATTTTTGAATGTACAAAAATCTTCAGTACATTTGATGAATGCCAATCGAAAGCATTTCAGAATTTCGTTGCTTTTAACATTTGATTTTGGAACATATGGAGCAAATGAAAAATCACATTCTGTTAGAAATTAATTAATTTGAGAATTTTTTTTTTTAGATCCTGATCCTTCTAATTTTTTGGCCAAAAACAAATGTTGATTGCCTACTAACAATTAGAAGATGGAACAAACGCAAAACATTGCTATTAAAATTCTACTGGTCTATGGCTAGCTTTAGCAAAGTGTTTTTTTACTTTAAAGCCGCTGTTTCTGCTGACGGCTTCCCCTGACAATCCTGCTGATTTTGATTCTGCTTTCCACACACAGCTGGTGATATTATACATCTGCGGCTCAGTAAAGTTGAGCTCTTTAACATCACAGCCTCTGAGCTTACAGGTTATAAACTTCACTCTCACTAGTTGAGTATGTTCTACATACATATCATTCATCTATTTTGCAACACATTTGCATGCCAATGAGATTTTACATACATTCCATAAAATAACATTTAAAAAAAAACATAAAACATATCACTAGGTGAGAAAGTAATATAAAAAGTATATGACCACCTGCAGTGAGTTATTAATTAGCTAGAAAAGGCACCAGCATTAACTAAAGAAGGAAAAACCAGTACACTCTCATAGCATGGATCTCTGTTACCTGTTCACTGGCTGCAGCAAGGAATATCTGGGTTGGACTCTTAGTTAAACCAGTTTGTGTGTTAATGTGAAGCAAGGCAGGCCCTTCCCTTGGTGTCACATGCTCCTTGCCTTTCGCTGTCACCTCCCATAGCAAAAGGCAGCTTCAGGGCCCTCTAATCAGCTGCACTAATCACATGAACATAGGGCTGGGCAGACTCTGGGCACTGATAGTTTTTCAACATGCATCACCAAAAAGAACAATGAACAGAATTAATGCTTAAATGATAAGCAATATAAGTCTGCAAATATTTTTTTGCTTGCAAGTGTTTTTTCACTAATACTTTAATTGTCTTATGAAGGTGATATATTGCAAATAAACATTGCCCTAAAAAAAAAAACTGTTGGTTAACTAAATAAGGCTCTAATAGTGTTATGGAGGCTGGGTTCCCACTATCCTCACATTCAGCTCACAGTAGGGGTCCGGTGCGTCCCCACTCACTGTTTCAGGTCCAATTTCAGATTTTTGGCGGAATTCGGCTGAATTTGGACCTGAAGCGGACCAAAAGACGCACAGGGTTCCTGTGCAAATTTGCACTGAAGCCACAGCGTAGATATGTGAGCCGGCTCCATAGAGAGCCGGTCAAAATCCCCTGCTATTGCGAATTGGATGCATAGAAACCGCATCCAATTCTCAATAGTGTCAACCCAGCCTTAAAGTATTCTTCCCCAGTAACCCCATTACTAAATTACCACCTGCCAATCTACTGCATTAATTTGTCACAGACAGCAGTTACCACTGAGGTTACACAGCAAAAATATTTTTAAATGAGAAATGCATCACTTTCTGTACAAGTCAGCCTCATCTTTAAAAAGTTACCTGTGTATTTTTTTACACACTTCACCTGGTCTCCTTACATAATTTATTATTACAGGTACTTATATAGCAGCATCAATTCATGTACCGCGTTACATAAATATTGTGCACTCACATTAGTCCCTGATGAACGGACTTGCCTACACACGATCACACCAAAGTCCGACGGATTTGTACGTGATGACGTACGACCGGACTAAAATAAGGAAGTTGATAGCCAGTAGCCAATAGCTGCCCTAGCGTCGGTTTTCGTCCGTCGGACTAGCACACAGGCGAGCTGATTTTTCGACCAGACTCAAGTCCGTCGGAAAGATTTGAAACATGTTCCAAATCTAAAGTCCGTCTGATTTTCAACCGAAAAAGTCAGCTGCAGCTCCGATGGAGCCCACACACGGTCTGACTGTCCGACGGATTTGTCTCGTCGGACCAGCCCGGTCGAAAAGTCTGCCCGTGTGTACACGGCATTACTGGGCATCCTGAAAGCTTCAAGCGGTAATAAATCCAAGGCAAAAAATGTATTATTTTGCAGCTTACAAATCATTAGATGTGGTGGTTGCATCAGTTTTCTTTTCCTTGGCGTTTTCCCCTCTCTTTTCATCTGGTGATCTGGCCAATAGCACACCTCCTGTATCAGTGAGACACAACTCTGGGGGAATGAGTACAGGGGGCACATCTGACAGCAGCATGGTCAGTCTGCAGAGAGGGTATTGTTAAATGTATTTGCAGATATAGATAACTAAAAAATTGAAGCCTTCTTCAGCTCTGCATGAGTAAATAAAAGCTGATCATTCTAATCACCCTTGCCAGCGTTAAGTGGTTTGTCTCATCCATGTAATCTGATACATTCTGCTGGAGAGCCGGAGAGTTTGTGCTTTTGAAAAACAACAAAATTGCTGGCTGGTTCACCAGATTAAAATAGAAGAAGGAAAGAGTAAAATAAAGAAAACTAATACAGCCTTCACATCTAATAATTGATAAGCTGCAATATAAAAAAAATAGTTTTTAGGTTTACTACTGCTTTCAATCTGTGGGTGCCATAGTATGCTACTTTTGACCACATCCTGTGACTGATGGCCTGGCCCTTCCTGTTATTGCCCCTTTGCCTCACCAGAGGTCCATCAACTTAAAGGTGCAAGCGGTTGGAGGGAGCAGGCCAGGCTCTTGACAATGGGAATTGGTGAAAATTAGCATACCAGGGAGTCAGGGGTTCCTGGGGTCCTAAAATAATGTGCAGACAGCTAGATGTACCTGTGATTATTTACCAGTGTGATTTCAGAAACGCTTTTACTATACATATTTGGAATTTTAAGCAGTACCTATATTTTGCACCAGGCAGTTGTATTTTTGTCCAGTTAGAGTGAAGTAAGCTGTATCCATCTAATGCCCACAGTACCTATGCTGCTTCAATAATACAAAACCATACAATCTTAGACATTAAAGATAAGATCAAAATTTTTAATTTATCATACCTTGTGAGAATACCATTTTCTTTGTAGCTGGTAAATATAATTACACAAATAGGAACAGTGCTGTTGGGAAACTCAGAACAAGGAGTCATCACTAGAGTGTAGATAGGCTCTGTATAGTCTATACAGTAAAACATGGCACATCATCACCACCTAGTGGTGTAAATGTATACTAAACTGTTAACATTTATCACTCTGTGGAGCACTTTAAATGTGAAGAAGAAATGCCGTATATTATACCACAAAAACACATGTATGCAAGATTCTCAAAAGTTTATCTTTATCTACAGTATTTATACATGATAAAAAGTTTTTGTCCCCCAGAACGAAATAAAAACATAGACATACAGTAAGAAAACAATGCCACTTGACATCAAGCACCCTGTGTATAGATCCACATTCTGATTCCTGCCTAAATTAACAAAATTATAGGTGCACTTTATGGCATTAAACTGCTTCTTCAGGACAGTATTGCATGTACATCATAAATCACTTGTATATTTGTTATTCAAAGGTACAAACTGGCAAATATACACTACAGCCCTTAAAGGATAAGTTTCACCTTAAGAAAAAAATAATAAATGCACATAGTTTTGCAGGAAAAAAAAGTGCATTGCACCCTCAGTCAGTGGATCACTGGTGCAATATAAGGCTCCTGCAGGCATTTTCTTCAGCTCTCTGCCTGTACCTCTGCATGGGCTTTCAGTTACTCCATCGCCGCTGCCACCCCCTATTCATGCATCCGGCCTCTTTTAGGACTCTGGGCGCATGAATTACAGCAGCCGGGGTTTTTTTTTAAGCACCTGATTGGAGCTAGAGGCTCTAATAGACTTCAGAATAGGATGGCCTCTGGACGCAGAGCATTGCGCTCGGAGCCCACCCAGGTGTGTTAGAATAGCGAATGAATATTCGCTACTCTAATGCCCCGTACACACGGTCGGATTTTCCGATGGAAAATGTGTGATAGGACCTTGTTGTCGGAAATTCCGACCGTGTGTAGGCTCCATCATCAGTTTGAGAGCTTGCTATAAAATTTTACGACAACAAAATCCGTTGTTGGAATTTCCGATCGTGTGTACACAAATCCGACGCACAAAGTGCCACGCATGCTCAGAATAAATAAAGAGATGAAAGCTATTGGCTACTGCCCTGTTTATAGTCCTGACGTACGTGTTTTATGTCACCGCATTCAGAATGATCGGATTTTCCGACAACTTTGTGTGACTGTGTGTATGCAAGACAAGTTTGAGCCAACATCCGTCTGAAAAAATCCTAGGATTTTGTTGTCGGAATGTCCGATCAATGTCCGATCGTGTGTATGGGGCATAACACTGAATCGCCTCTCTGCCAATCAGGAAGCGCAGGTCTGATACCCGTTTCCCGATTGGCTGAGAGGACAGGCGATCCTATTGGATACCTAGGAGGAGGAAGAGGAGGAGGGAGATGCATGGCAGAAGCCGCCGTGATCCACAGGAGGAGGAAGGAAGAAAGCTGCCACTCGCCGGACATGCTGACTGTCTGCCAGCTTCCTAGGTGGGGTAAGTGCAGGCACTTTGATGTCCATTGGGGGGGTTGCCGCCATCCGACCTACTGGGGGGGGGTGTTTGTTTGCTACACTTGTGGTTCAATGAGAACTACAGAAGTCCTTCTGCCATGGTGGAGGGTGGAACTTATAGTTTATTTTCTATTTACTCTGTAAATGAATGATGCGGCTGTGCAGACAAACCCTCGCCTGCGCAGACATGGTCCAGGCGTAGCAAGTGGGTGCTTAGGAACAGGTTACATGTTACACCGTAAATATGGTAACTTGTTGCTAAAAGTGAACTTAAAATGGTTGTAAAGTCTCAAGGTTTTTACCTTCATGCATTGAAGGTAAAACACCTTCTCTGTGCAGCAGCTCCCATAATACTTACCTGAGCCCCTTCTCAATCCAGCGATGTGCACTAGAGCCTCGGCTTCCCAGGGACTCTACCTCCTCATTGGTTGAGACAGCACTGAGAGCCATTGGCTGCTGTCAATCACAACCAGTGAGCCAATGAGAAGAGAGAGGGAGGGGAGGTCGAGCCACGGCTCTGTGTGTGAATGAACACGCAGAGCCGTGGCTTGGCAATAAGCCTGCTTGGGTGCCCCCATTGCAAGCTGCTTACTCTGGGGGCACTCGGCAGGAGGGAGGGGCTAGGAGCACCGGCGAGGTCTCCGAGCAGAGGAGGATCTGGGCTGCTCTATGCAAAACCACTGCATAGAGCAGGTGAGTATAACATGTTTATTGTTTTAAAAAAGCTTTTTCATATCACTTTAAACTTTAAGGAACCCCACAGGGTATAGAAAACATAGATGGAATACCGCCACTCAGTCAGTCTACATCACCTGGCACTTAGGGCTGCTCAACCTGTGGAGAGGGTCCCTTAATAGGTTCAGACAGTGCCTCCCAGATATTGTATGGTCTGAGTCTTGGTCCAAAACAGGGGTTCCCCACAGGTTGTAGAAGGCTCACCACCAAAACTAGTCCAAATTCAGCTATTTGGCACCATTCTTTCCTGTTACTTCCCTGGAAATCAATGCCCCTGATAACACTATGTGGACCAGCTTTGATGGTACTACTACAGTGATTTTCAGCTTCCCTGGTGACGCATCATTTAGGAGATATTCATACTTACATTGTGCATTGCTGGACCAATGTAAGTATGCAATATAAATAACTCCTGGAGCTTAGCTTATTTAATAGAGAAATTATTATTATTATTATTATAATACAGGTGTAGCCATGGTGTTAGCACTACTGACAAACAATCCGCCAAATCACCCTATTGCCAGACTTCATGCATCCTTTCCAGAGACAATGAACAGTCTTTTGCAAGCTTTATTTTTGTTGTTTTATTGGGGGGTACAACTTGGATAGGGATTGGGATATGGGATGCCCATAGGATTAATCATTGCCATCATATTTACAGTTTCAGTATACTTTGATCATAGTTAGAGCCTGAAGATTGAATGTGTACACTTGACTAAGTAGAAATCTTCTCCTGCAGCTCCCTGCAGACTGTTACTCCCTCTGCATCTCCATGCAGACTATTGCTCCCTGCATCTCCATGCAGACAACTGTTCCTAAGAGTTCTCCATCCATCACCGTGTGAGGGACAGAAACATCACTTTTGACCTTGTAAAAGTAATGGTCTTAGTTCTCTTTACCACCTGCCCAAAACTTGCTTCTCCTTGCACACTTGGTTTCCTCCTGCACAACTTGTAATTACATTTAGGGTTTAACACATCCTCTTCTAATGGGTATGAAGAACTCACTCTGAATAAGCCCCTCTTTTTTTAATATAGTAATATTATTTGTTGACTGCCAATTAGGGGTGTACTTCCAGCATCTGTTAAGCTCTCTATACTCCCTCCATATTTACAGATTTTTATTTGTGGTAGGACGAGGTGAATAGGAACAAGAGAGAGTGTGAGGATGACACGGAGGACAAAGAAGGATCTGGGGATCGTGGACCACTCTGAAGGCCTTCAGTCTGTAACTGAAAGCATTCTCCAAAATGGTACAGAAAAGAAAACTCAGAATAATGGGAAGGACAAACCGCAAGACATTGCCACACGTCTGCAGAAATTTGCACATGCACCAGAGATAGATAAAGTGGAAACTATGTTGGCATCACCCACCTTATCGCAGGAAGTAGCTATAGAGGGAGCATCTGCTGGTCTTGTTAAACCCCAGGAGCCGGATGGTGAAGGAGCAATACTTCAACTGGAACATCAGGATGATGTAGCAAGTAACGGAGACTCAGAGAATGCACCATGTAATAACTCTGTCAATATTCTGTCTCACAATTTAGAAGGAATGAGGGAGGACCTAACTACAATCAGACAAGATATGCAAACTTTTAAAGAGAGAATGACAACTGCTGAGGAGAGAATAAGCACAGCTGAAGACTCCTTACACACAATTGTGAGTTCTAATAAAAAGCTTATGCAACAAATATCTACACACGACTCCCAAAGATATGAAGAACCGTCTCCGCCGAAATAATATTAGAATAGTAGGTCTCCCTAAACGTGTAGAGGGAAATACTCCAGTTGAATTTATAGAGAAATGGCTTATATCTACGATGGGTTCAGAACATTTTTCCTCCTTTTTTTCAGTTGAAAGGGCTCATAGAGTCCCTACTAGGGCACTGCCCACGGGGGGTGCACCTAGGACTACGATCTTGAAAATTATGAACTGTAAAGATAGGGATGTTATCTTACAGAGAGCAAGACAACTTTCAGATATACGGATGAATGGCTCAAAGATAAGTTTTTTTCCTGATTTTTCAGCAGCAGTGCAGCGGCAAAGGGCGGCATTTATGGAAGTGAAGCGACGATTTAGGCAGATGGACTTACCTTACATTATATATAACTAATCCTAGTAAAATCACGTACACACAATGGATAAATAGTCAAGAAAAATATGCACAAGTAGCCATAAAGAAAGCAAAGAATAACATTTTTTTTCTGCAGCAACCTTATTTTGAGGAAGGAGAAGGAACAGGACGTATATTGGCCTCTGTAGTAAAGGCACAGCGACCAATACCTCTTATTACGGAAATTCATACTTCTGAATACGGGACAATACCCCAGAGATCCTAGAAGTGTTTCGGGCTTTTTACCAGAAGTTATACAAAAGTAGGACAAGAGATTATGAGGAGGACATGAAAAAGTTCTTTGACACCATTAAATTGCCAAAGTTACCAGATGATGATAGGGAGATACTGGAGGAACCTTTAACACTAGATGAATTGAGGGATGCAGAGACCAATTTAGCCAATAATAAATCTCCTGGGTCAGATGGTCTACCAGGAGAAATATATAAAATATATGGAGATGTATTATTACCTGATCTCCTAATGGTTCTTAATCACGCTTACGAGGTGGGGTCTCTGCCCCCTCGATGAAAGAGGCCGTGATCATCTCTATTCTGAAACCAGGTAAAGATCAAACAAAGCCTGATGCATACCGCCCTATCTCCCTGTTGACATCAGACGTTAAACTTTTGGCAAAGATAATGGCAACTAGACTCTCAAAGTATTTCGATAAATTAATACACTGTGATCAATCAGGTTTTATCCCAAACAGATCAGTAGCCAATAACATTAGACGCTTATTCCTAAACTTACAGGTACCCATAGATAATGCTGGAAATAGAGCTATCATGTCGTTGGATGTTTCCAAGGCATTTGATAGCATTGAGTGGAATTATCTATGGGCTTCCCTAAAATATTTTGGAATAGGACCAAAATTCACTAAGTGGATAAAACTGCTATATAATTCTCAGAGTGCAAGAGTACAGATTATTGGATCAATCTCATTACCTTTTTTTTAAAGAGAGGTACAAGACAGGGTTGTCCTCTGTCTCTTCTCCTTTTTGCACTGGCCGTGGAACCCCTGGCGGAGGCTATTTGGGAAAACCCAGACATTGTGGGATTCCAGACAAGTGCCGGCGAAGAACAAATAGCACTCTTCGCTGATGATGCTCTAGTTTTCTTAGGGGATACCCATAAATCTTTGTCAAAAGTTATCTCACTTATTGATCATTTTGGTACTTTCTCAGGATTCAATATTAACTGGGATAAATCAGTAATAATGTCAATTGATCCAATAGATCTGATACAATTGGGGTCGCCACCCAGAATCACCAGATGAAGTACGTTACGTCATTTAAGTACTTGGGGGTGATAATTACTCCAAATGTTAAGGATTATATAGATAAAATGTATTATCTCTTTTAGGTAAATTTAGGCAACAAAGTAAAACCTGGAGTAAATTCCCATTAACTATGATAGGGAGAGCAAATCTGGTGAGGATGGTGTGGCTTCCCCAATTGCTATTCCTACTACATAATTCTCCAGTTTGGTTGACATTAAAACTATTTAGGACACTAGATGCTATATTTAGAGACCTTATTTGGAAACATGGTAAACCAAGAATTAAACTTGAAACCCTCCAAACGGCGCAAGACAGAGGTGGAATAGCGGTTCCTAACTCTAGACCAGGGGTCTCAAACTGGTGGCCCTCCAGCTGTTGCGAAACTACAAGTCCCATGAGGCATTGCAAGGCTGACAGTTATAAGCATGACTCCCACAGGCAGAGGCATGATGGGACTTGTAGTTTTGCAACAGCTGGAGGGCCTCCAGTTTGAGACCCCTGCTCTAGACTGTACTTTTTTGCAGCACAACTTCAACATTGGTGTGGTTGGGAGGAGATAGATTACCAAGACCCTATACAGAATATAATAATGACTTAAGAGTTTAAACCTCTACCATTAGTTCAGCGAATAGTCTCCCACAGATTTTATGAGAAGAAAAAACTTCCAACTTTCTATCTAATCCATAAACTGTGGGAGATAATATGTATCATTACGCAGCATAAGGGATTCACAAGACATATGCCAATATGGGAGAATTTTTGTTAACCTGAGTAAAATACCAGAATTTCTAGAATGGAAAAGGGCTGGGATAAATTTTCTTTATCAGATATTTGAAGGGGATACTTTATTGCCTTTCAGTATATTAAAAGATCGCTTCCAACTTTCTAAAGTTAACTTCTACCAGTACCTTCAGATTCGCCATGCTTTACAAAGTCAAGCTTTAACATTTCAACTTCAATATAATCCATCAGAAATCCTACTGAAAGCAACTTCAGTTAGGCTTATCAACAGAGGACTAATAGGGGACCTTTACCACATTTTATTAAATACAGTGAAGGCAGATGGACAGGCTAAGAGTCTTATTTGTTGGCAGAAAGATATGATAGATCTTAATGCAGATGAATGGACTCGTGCTATGGAGATCCTTCCTGAGGTATCTATCTAACCATCTCAGCAATTGACTCAGCTTTTTATTCTACACAGAACCCACTATACCCTACAAAAACTATTTGCGTGGGGAAAAAATGCATCGCCTTTGTGTCCGTAATGTTTAGTTTCGAATTGCTCCCTTGTTCATATGATTTGGCGATGTCCCAAACTCCGTAGATATTGGGAAAAAGTTTTTATGACCCTAAATACAATTTCACGAACAGAAATAATAAATACTCCTAAATTATCACTACTGGGAATAATTCCAGATGGAATCTTACCTGTAGATATGCATATAATGTGGACTAGATCTCTCTACCTAGCCCGTAAACTTATCCTACAAAAATGGACAGATAAGGTTCCACCAACCCATAAACAGTGGAGTAAAAAATAAATTATATATGAAAAAGAGAAAGATTAACATATAAACATAGAGGAGTTCCCCAGAAATTCAGTAAAATTTGGCTTTCCTGGATTGAGTTGAGTAATCCACTGTATGATGGTTCATGAGGAGGGATTGGTGAGGGGGGGGGGGGGGGGAGAATAGGGACGAGGAGATTGATCCATAATATATTAATATGATGAGAGTTGAACAAAGTAAAACCAACCGGAAATTAAAGTGGGGTGTATGTTTAGTGTTTAGCGTTGGTGTGTGTGGCTAATTTTATATGAGTTCTTGATGTTGTTTGTATTTGTTTATGTCTCTTTTTGTCTTTGATGGTAAACTCTTTCTAAATTGTTTATTTGGTTAAAGATTATTGTTTTTTCATCTGTATTGAACATGCATTATAAAAATAAAAAAAGATTTCATATAAAAAAAGAATAAGCCCCTCTACTGGTTCTGGTGACTCGCTGCTACTAGGCCTGAGGCCTACAGAACCTCTCCCCGGAGGCCTAGTAGGTTAAAGTCTATCTTCTAGGAAATGGACTACTGCTCCCAGCCAGTCCAACTTGCAAACCATGTACCAGCCGGCCACACTGATTTGACACAACTCCCCACAATCTCTTCTTTGATCCAGGACTCTTCACCATCCACCGTGTGCATGATAAAGACTCTGCTAGTGACCGTGTAGAATCAGAGTTCCCTTACAGAATCCCTGGCACCTCCTCCAGCAATCCACTGTGGTAACACTCACCAACCTTCCAGCCCCGAGTCCTTGATGAGGAACTTTCCCGAACCATGCGTTCTGACAGCTTCTCCTGCCCCTCTGCTCCAGGAGTTCCCTGCCACCGACCGTGTGGTGACAGAGACATTGCCAGTAACCATGTAGAGGCAATGTTCCCTCACAGTTCTCCCCGGGCCTCCTTCTGCAACCCCACCCCCCACCCCCAGACGGGGTGTGCTCCTGCAGCTGTCTAGCAATCCATTCCTCACGTCACCCAGTCGACTACTCTTCCTCAGCAGCATGTGACCTCACCCTATATAGGAGGCCCGCCCCCTGCCAATTCCAGTTGGTGATTGGACAGGGCTCACACATGTGCTGCCTGCCACTCCAGCTCTAGGCTCAACCTCCTCTTCCAGAACATTCTCCCTGGAAGCAGGGGAGGCGCCTCAGACTGGAGCACAGGTGGTTACACCCACTGCTACTCTAACCACTCCCAGCCCCAAGATCAAAACAGACAGGCCTAGCTTGCAGCATAGGCCTACCTAAATTTACCTATGCTGAACAAACCTAGTAAAACAACCCTTACTAGCACCTACCTTCTGGTAGAGGGTGCTACACAGGATACAGAAGTTGGGAATCTTCAAAGATAAGATTGTGTAAATCTTCACTTCAATTGTTCAATTATGTACAGATGAAATACGTAAAGAGGAAATTTTCTTTCCACATGATTGAATAATGGAAATGAATATTTACACATTTTAGTGTGTGAACACTCCTAACTCCTTTATTAAATGAGCCTCTAGGTCTCTATTTCAAGAGGAGTTCCGGGCCCCCACGAAAAAATTTAAAGTCAGCAGCTACAAATACTGTATCTCCTGACTTTTAATATTAGGACACTTACCTGTCCAGGGAGCCAGTGATGTCTGCACCACAGCTGATTTTCGAATCAGCTCTCAGGTGCTGTTGCCCTCGTTCTTAGTAAGGGGACTCGGCAGTGAAGCCTTTTGGTTTAACAGCCGACTCCCTACTGTGCATGTGCGAAGCATGCTGCGCTTTCTAATTGGCCCGGTGGCGGAGGAAGGAGTAGGGGGGCCGAACTTCTGAGGGATGGTGCTGTCTCTGGAAGTGGGGACAGGTACCTATCAAAAACAGGTACATGTTCCCCCCTCCTCCCTGAAAGGTGGCAAATGTGGCACCGGAGGGGGGAGGAGTCAGTTAAGCCGAGGTTCCACTTTTGGGTGGAAGTCCGCTTTGAGTACACATTGTGAATGTAAGTATTTGACACTTTGCTTGTAGATTATGGAAAGGCCAAAGACTGATCACATTGGTGTAATTAGATGTCAATTCCCATTTTTATGCAAAAGTTTTCTAGAAGTGTGTAAGCATGTCATATATTTTATATGTATACCGTTTGGAGTGGAGCTCAAACTACTTTTCAGCCCTTTTGTAATAAAACATAAAATGTGAACTGCCCCTTAACAATTGCTTAGTAGCACTTCCAGGATAGTTCTATATGGTATGTGCATGACATTTTTATTCTTTACACTCTTTTGCCTTTAGCACTTGAGTTTCTTTAACCAGCCAATTGAGTTTTTTTTTTTTTTTTTTTTTTACTGCAGCAGCTTCCAAGGCCATGTATAAACATGTAAGTGTAATGTGTATATTTTTATTGTATACTAGAAAAGTTCCTTGCATTGTGTAAATTAAGACCATATGTTCCTTTCTGAGCAGCAGAAACCCAAACTTAGCATGAAGATATGTTCCATGTATCAGTGCCATGTTTATCTTAAAACCCATTTTGCAAATAATATAAATGTTTGGTCTGTATAATTTTGCTAGGACTGAAATGCTTTTTGTTGTTCTTGTGACATTTCTTGTTGCGGGATGTTGCTCGGCGGGTTTTCCTATGCCAACTTACATGCCCACTTGTTCTTTTCCACAGCCTGGCTATGCTCTTTGGCCCAAGCACTGCCACATGGGGGGCATCCTTAAAGCGGCCCACAGATGAGTAATTTTATTCATCCAACCAGCGGATCGAATGCCAAAAAATGACGCGATTCCCCCATACATACAGTACATTCGATGGGGATGGGGGAATCCTACTTGATAAGCTTTGTATTCAGCAGGGACAAGCCGGATTTCAATCAATGTATGGGCAAATCGAGAGGCACACTTTTACACCTGTGGTGGTCTGGTGGTCCGGTGATAACACTATATTGGTTATGGCTATACTTAAGTTTAGCCATTTGGTCATGGGCAAAAAATGGCCAGAGACCCCAGAGATAGCGTTTCTCTCTATGATCCCCGAATCAATCAAATCCATTAAAAAAGGCTTATTCAGCTTCCTGCTAATGGCAGACGTATAATTAATTCCAACACATTGCAAATCTCACATATCGTCAACTCTACAGGAGTGGGTAGCCGAGATGAATCACACTATGCAGATGGAGGAGTTAATTTCTACAGCAACCAAAAACTAATCCAAGTTTAGGGAAATGTGAACCCCTTGGGTGGAGTTTCTTGAATCTCCCTTATCCGTATTCTATATGAGATAGCTAGCAACTGTCTCTCCTTTATTTAAGCAAGCCAGAGTTGGACGAGCCACCAAGGTTAGACAATTACTGATTTTTTTCTTTTTTTGATGGCAGACTTACATAGCGGTCCCCTCTGCTGGATGCTACTCTACTGTTGCTTTTGTTCTTCCCTTTTTTTTCTTCTTTATATTCTTCCCTTTTCTATCTTTTGATTTATCCCAAATTAGTTTTTCTCTAAAAAAGTTGGCATTTATAGTAAATTTTTCTTTACTGCATAATACTATATATTTGTAATGTAATAGATGCTGTATGGCAGGAGAGTATGATGAAACTCACCATATAGATGGCTATAGTACTGCCATTAATTGCTGTTAATCCTATTACAATGCCATTTCTTTCAATAAAATATATTAAATCAATGTATGGGCAATTTGGTTATACAGAAGTCAGTGTACTGATTGACTTCTGTACAACCACTCTGTTGCATTTTCCCAGCTCAATCAGCATCACCAGCTATAGCCTGCAATGTTGATCAGTGCATTCTGTCAATGGGCAAGTCAGAATACAAGGGCTCAGTGGGAGGTTTCCCCCATCCACATCGAATGTGTGGATAGGGAAATCAAGCCAGTTTCTGTATCATCTATGGGATGGCTATAGCTGGCCCCACCAGTCTATATGAAAGTATGGGAGTTTCATTGGAAGCTGATATGATTACACTGTACTACCAATAGTTTTGTCAAAGTGAACTTTTGCATTTCCAAGTAGACCTTCTCTCCAGTAATAGACTTTACTGTAATCCAACTTCTCTTTGCAATTTTGCTCTTTTTTTCTAATTTGTTTATTTACTTTTTTTTTCTTTAGCTCCACCCCCCCCACCTTCTCAAACCCCGTCTACCCCCACCTCACCCAACAACCAATCTCACCTAGGTGAGAATGACACCTCTTCCTCTTCTAAAGTTTGGGATATGCACAGCACATATCCCAGATGGCATCAGCTTCAATACACCATCCCTCGGAGGGTAGACCCTGCAGAGCATTATCAGGGGGGCCGGCTGCCTGAACCAAGAAGAAACAGTCAGCTCCTGATGATGTCAGATGGGAAGATGGTGGTGTGGGACAGTTTTTACTATAACTCATCTTAAAAGGAAGAGTGTATTAACAAGGGGGAGTCAAGTTCCTTTCAAAAGTAGAAATAAACACAAAGCTTTTTTCCATTTTGGATAGAGCAAGGGATAATTATGATGGATACACTTTATCTAAATGTCAATTTAGGCTTCATGTACACGGGACGTTTTTACAACCTCTCCTGAATGATTTAACTTGACAGATAGTAACCCATGTTTAAAACATTCGTTTTGCTACGTTTACATGCCGCGTTTAGCTGCGTTTTGCCGCGTTTGCGTTTAGAAGCATTTTAAAAAAACTTTTTTTTTTCGAAATAGCCAAAGATGAAAAACGCCTGTAAACGAAATGCGGCTAAACGCGAGTTACCTCATTTAGCCACGTTTAGAAGCGTTTGGCACTTGAAATGCCTCTAAACTCAGCTTCTGAACCTATTTTTTTGCATTCCAAAAAGCCTCTAAACTTAACTGCCTAGAAACGACTATAAACGACCCTGTGTACATATACTGATAAGATAACATAGAGGAGAGTTCAGGAGCAGTTGAAATGCCCAACTGCTCCTAAACGTCCGTTTAGCAGCAGCAGTATACATGAAGCTTTACACTATTTGTGTATTTGTATTCCAGACTTGATTAAAAGGGATGCTTTGGCCCCCAAAATGCGTTGGCAATTTCTTTTCTACTGATTGTGACTTTGCTATCAAGAATTAAAGATATAAGGACTTCTGATTGATTATTTGGTGCTCGATTCCTTCCATTCACCTAATCTTCTTAGGTAGGTCAAGATCCATTCGACAAGACTTACGTCTGAATGAAAACTAAGCTTCTAGAGCCTCTATTTTTCATACTGTTTGTGTTTGGGGCCACTCATCCACATCAGCATGCCTGACAAATTAGGATACGTGACTGTGTCTGTGCAGCCACTGCGTCCCCTATACACTTACATAGGCTGCCTGGACACAGCATCTGGAGGTTCAAGCCGCATAAGCAGTCTAAGGGCCTCAGTGCCCATGTGAATGAGGCCTAAAAGTGTAATTGAGATGAAGAGAGGTTTGTAGTCCACATTAGGGTGACAATGCTGCACTTTCATAAATACAATACGTTTTATTAATCATTGCCAACCTAGGGAAGGAAATGTTATACTGGCACCAGGTCAAAGAAAATAAAACCAGCCTATAAAAGAAAACAAATGCAGCCATCACATCTGGTGGCTGCAATATACAAAATTGTTGCTTTGGGGTTTAGATACATGTAGCATACCTGTAGGCAGGAATGCTCCTCTCAAATTTACTTGCCAGGAGTAGTTATCATGGTTGATTGTTAGAGATATATTGATTTCTCCCTAGGTTTGGCCTTATTGCACTTTATTCTTCTTCCACTAGGTGGCCGGGTACTTGGTGGTACTAGATATGAGAAGGGCAACTCAAGGTCAGGTTATGGGTATATGGGGTATCTCAGCCAATGGGCAGGGGTTTTCCTAAATCCCTTGGCCTGCTGGGAGAGCCTATATATTCAGGTGGAATCAGGTGATCTATGTTCTGTGCCACCTGGACGGCTGTTTGGGTGGACGTGTGTCGTGTTGCCCCAGGGTGCTAGGCCAGGGATTTAGCCTATCCCGGGGGCATCTGGCTGCTAGGCTGTCCAGAAGCAAGAGAGCAACACAGGGATGGGACTGTGGCTCGCAGTCCAACCAGAGGTGACAGTTCTGCCGGCCAGAGAACCTGTCAGTGGTCGGAGGTAGATGGGAAGCTGTCGCCACTAAGGGGCCAACCACCTTATTACCATGGACCACAGTGAGTAACTGAAGCAAGTACCAGAGCAGTATTCTCACCAAACGGGCATGGTGGAGAATCTGGAAACTTCAGGCCATGATCAAGTCAGGGACCCAGCCAGAGGAGGGGACGCTTGCAGAGCAGCCTTGTGTGTCAAGCTTGGGACTGAGCAGGCCAGTGAGGTGAAGTTTGAGAAGTATCGGGAGTGCCAAGCTAGGGACCCAGCAGAGAAGCGGGGGTGACGCTTGAGGAAGATACTACTGTGAAGATTGGAGGAGCTCAAGGGATTCAGTAACAGTGAATCAGTGGGTCTAGTGAGAGACCGGGAGCTCAGTATACTGAAGAACTACAAGGAGACGTTGTAGTGAAGGTGAAAAAACTGTTACGCGTTGTGTTAGGAACTGTTCAAGACATTCCTGCATGTGCTGATGTGGCTTCTTGCTGGTGACCTTTCCCTGCATGGCTGTCCTCCTATTGAAGTTTTGGAGTCTGCTAATTGAACTTGCAACTATTCAAGGGTGTCCTGGCCCTAACTCTCTTTCCCCCCCAAAAAAGTTTGTCAGAGAAATAATATCTCTTTTGCATTCAAGAAGTGCCTGAGCCCAATAACTTTATCCACCTTGCACTCACTATGCCTCACAACCCACCACATACAGAAGGATGTCAGCTATCTCTGGCCCTCGAGGTTCTCATTAGACCGAAGGAGGCTGGAGACCTTGCTACATGCACTTTAAGGCTGCTTTCACACTGGGGTGGGCGTTGACGGTAAAACGCTGCTAGTTTTAGCAGCGCTTTACCGTCATTTTAGCAATGCTATTCGGCTAGTGGGGCACTTTTAACCCACGCTAGCGCCCGAATAAAGGGTTAAATGCACCAGTATAGCACCACTGCCGAAGTGCTTTGCAGGCACTTCGGCAGTGTTGCCCATTCATTTCAATGGGCAGGAGCGGTGTATCACCGCTCCTCCACCGTCCCAAAGATGCTGCTTGCAGGACTTTTTCTAACGTCCTGCCAGTGCAGTGCCCCAGTGTGAAAGCACTCAGGCTCTCACACTGGGGCTGTAGGGGAGGCGTTTTTTAGGCTTTTTTAGGCGCTTTACAGGCGCTATTTTTAGCCCAAAAGCGCCAGAAAAACCCCTCAGTGTGAAAGGGGTCTAATACTAAAAGCTGAAATCTGGGCTAAACAAATATTGTATACATACAAGAGTCAGGTGTATTCTTACTTGGTGTCTTTCTGTATTTCTTCCAGATATGTGCAGTAATCCAGTATGAAACAACTTCTGCATTTTGCCTGTAAGGCCGGATTCACACCTATGCATTTTTAGTGCTTTTTGCATTTTGCAGATTTGCACTGCAGTCCATTTAACATGGTTTCCTATGGAACACGTTCTGTAGTGCAAATCTGCAAAATGCAAAAAGCACTAAAAATTCATAGGTGTGAATCAGGCTTTAGAGTTCCCTGTAATAAAAACTGGTCACTGCTACTGCAACACAGTGCAACAGTCTTAATCAGCCTTATAGCTTTGTTATACCAACATTTCATATTCCTGATATGTGCCTGCTGTTCCATGTACTTATAAGAAAAAGTATGTTCTCTTTGTATTGCTTCCTTTGTGTGAAATCCCTGGTGTTCCTGCCAGTCCTTCTACTTTCCTATTACAAACTGACCACACTAAGCAGGAGAATACACTGAACAAAATTTAAGCTGGCGGGCTGCTTAGTGAATCATGTTCCTAGGCTTGTAAATCAATAGCATGTCATATTTTAGTAAGTATAGCATAATTCTTTGCAGCCTGCCAAGAACAGATTTAACATTTTTCCTTGTGTACAAGGATAGATAAAAGGTCCAAAGTAAAAGGTCAGAGCACATATGAAGAAAAGAGTAGCAAATGAAAGACTTAAAGCTTTGTTACCCCAACATTTCATATTCCTGATATGTGCCTGCTGTACCCTGTACTTGTATGAGAAAGTATCCTGTTCTATTGCTTCCTTTGTGTAAAATCCCTGGTGTTCCTGCCAGTCCCTCTGCTTTCCTAATAAAAACTGCCCACACTAAGCAGGAGAGCACATCGTGGTCAGTTCTCTAGCTATGCTGTGTGTACTTTCCTCCAATGATCAGACTTGTCCTGACACGCCCCCACTGCACAGCCATTCACAGGGAAGCTCAGTTTGTTGTTGCTTCTCCTCCCCCCAGCTCTTATGCAAGAGCAGAGGGAACGTGATCACCTTTAAAAAAGGGAAAAAAGGTATTAATGATTTTTTTTTTTTTGTCATACCTATACACAAATGTTTTGCTTTTCATCTCTAATTGAGTGGGCTGTTTTACAAGGTGATCATTGTGATCATTTACAATTACTTTAAATTCCAACCTTGACACCAGTCCAAAGTGAAAACAACAATACCTTTTTGAACCACTGGAATCTCTGATGCCTGAACAAAACTCTAGAAGGGAATATTGATGAAAAAATATACATTTACTATGGTCCTTAGCAAAACATGTTCTTTTTTCTATAAAGCAGCCCTTTAATTTAAATATGTCCTTAGATGTGTGCTCAGACCAAAAAAAGGGAAAATGTTGTGGGAAATCAATTTGAAGCATTCTTCTTTGTGTTTCTAAAATATATATTTTACCCCCATAAAAACCTTCCATGGAAAAAGAAAATTCCCAGCAGATAATCAAGCAGTGAATCAGATTGTGGAGGCGAATCCTACATGAATTTTGTAATGAAAACATCAAAAATGTTACCAGACTTTTAGGTCATCACTCTGAAACAGAACGATCAAACCACCAGAGGGCACTTTTTCATAAGAAAGTTTTATTAATATAGAGCTCACTTAGTTAAACAGTATGTCGTACATGTTTTACCTATCTCTGGTTTAGGGTCTTGTACCATGCTATACAGTGATTAGCACCAAAACTTTGCAGTTGAATTGATATCCTTTATTGACTAACTTAAGATGTTAAAGATGCAAGCTTTTAAAATGCGTTATTTAAGTCGTCAGGCATTATACAAACAACAGGGAGTGAAGGGAAATCTTTTTTAATGAAGCCCTGGATAGCAGTAAAAACCCAACAGGAGTTCTTATTGTTCCCCAAATGTCTTTGGCTTGACATACACTTTAGCCAGTAAGTAGCTTTACTTAAAGCAGTAGTAAATTAAAAATATAAATCAAATATATTGCAGCTCATCAATCACTAAATGTATTAGTATCCTTTTTTTAATATTTTTTATCCCTTTATTTTCATCTGGTGATCCAGCCAGTAACACACTAAAGCTTCGTACACACAATAAGAATATCTGACGAATAATCGTCCGTTTTTTGTTTTTTTTTACATGCTAGTCTCCATATTGAAAATGAAGAGGTTACTAAAGTTACAAAAATTCTCGCACGACAGAATAAAAATTCAGAAGTGATGTAACCTATTGTATCATATTTGTATTGTATTCTCGGACGAAAACTGTAATGATTAAATGAAAATCGGATGATCTAGTATCGCCTAAGAAAAATTTTTGTGTTTGTCCCTTTGGATAATTTTGCACGACCTGTCATGATCGGCTCTCGAAAGCTGTGTACTAACGATCAGATTATCGTATTATCACTCTAAAAGCAGTATTTTTCATCCGATTTTCTGATGGTGTGTACTAGGCTTAAGGCTAGGATCACACTATATGAAGTTGTGGGACTGCATGCAATCACAAACTTTCCCACACCTGCATCAAAAACACACTGCTGTTAGCAGAGGCGTAAGGGGTGCCATTAATACTTAATAACAACTCTACCTACTGGGAAACGCAGTGCTACGTCCTGTGCTGGGAACCACATAGCACTATGCTGTTTCCCTGTGGATGTGTTTTTGGAAAAGGTGCAAGGACCTTTTTCCTAGGTACAGCACCCCATTTAAATAAATAGGCTGCTGTGGCCACGCAAACGTGGTTGCAGGGAATTAGCTGGCATAGTATGAACCTAGCCTTAAGTCCACCGGAGAAGCAACAGAGACACCTTTGGCCAGCAGCATTGTCAGTCCGGGGAGAGGGTAGTGCTAGACCAGCACATTTAGATGGACTTGACTAACAAATGTATTTATTTATTGCAGGTACTTATATAGTGCCACCAATTTACACAGACCTTCACATATATATTGCACATTAATTCCTGCCCTCAAGAAGCTTACAATCTAAATCCCTAACTCATAATCATACATACACATACTAGGGCCAATTTAGATAGGAGCCATTTGACCTACCAGCATGTCTTTGGAGTGTTGGAGGAAACCGGAGTATAGAGGAAACCCAGGCAGGCACAGGAAGAACATGCAAACTCCATGCAGGTAGTGCCATGATTGGGATTCAAACTGGCCACCCTAGTGCTGCTAGGTGGAAGTGTTAACCATTTTGCCACTGCCCAAATTAAAGCCAAACTCCAGCTAACACTTTTAAGAAGTTACAACTATAGCTTTTTTTTTTCTTTTGGGATACAAGTTTTACATAAATGCATAAAAGCTGATCATTGTAAGTACCGCTGTTAGTGTTAAATGGTTTGCCTCAACACTTCAATTGCAACTTTTGCTGGGTAGCCCGGTCTGCTAAAGAAATTTGAAAAATAACAGAATTACTGGCTGTATTACCAGGTGAAAATAAAGGAAAGGAAGCCTAAAAAAAGAAAATGAATGCAGCCAGAACATCTAAGAATTCGTAAGTTGATATGTATTACATTTTAGCTTTTGCGTTTGATATTTCTTTGATCTCCAAACTTTCTGCAAATCTCTGATTTGAAATGGCTGACCTATCATCACTAACTCAAAAAGAAAAATGAATGAAGTACTAAATAGGGTTAATGAAGCTTATTACTACGAAAAGGTTTTTGCATTTACTACGGGTAAAACAGTAGCTCATGAATCCGCATAGCAATGCTGGACCGGAGCGACCCCTCTCCACTTAACTTAGTTGAAGAACAGAGAATACCTTGGTAACTACACTCAAAGTGATAATACTGTTTCGTGGTGTTTGTTTGATGTTAATTTTATGTTTGGTTCTCCTTTTTCTTTTTTTTCTTTTTTACCTATTATACCATTGGATAATAGTCATATGCATATGTATTTACTACAATATAATATCAAACTTGTACAATATAATATCAAACTTGTGTTGTCATACTAAAGAATTTCACAACTTTATACCTATACTTTATGATTGCTTAAAGTTTTCATAGATTGAACTGTGCATAATCTAAGTTGTACACGGCGCTTTTCTGCTTTAATAAAAACTGTTTGAAAAGAAAAAGAAATAAAGGACAAAAAAAAAATGAAGGTTAAACAGCACCAATGATGTTTATTTGCTTTATTCTTACTTTTAGCACGACATTATTGCTTTGCAATATTCATTTGTACTTTTTTTTTACAGACTGTGAACCATTTCTTGTGATAAGTTGTAATGGAATAAATTGTAAAAGATGAGAACATCTGTGTTGAATTTCCATGTAAATGGTAACTAAAATTTCCAAGTACTGTACCTATTACTTTCAACCCCCCCAAAGCAATATTAACATGGCTGTAAACCCTAAGAATGAACTTTACCTATTTGCTTCTTTGGTTCTGTTTAATATGCACTTTACAATATTTTGTTATATCTGTCTGTATATCTGTTAAAGTGTACGTTACCACAAATATGATATTTCAGATTTGTAACTTTGTTTTTGATAAATGCAGCCTGTTTTTTTATTTATTTTTTTGCTGTTAAATACCTGGTGACCCTGCTTGTACCCCTTCTTTTTTGTTTTAAACTGTCCATGCCAAAAACAGAAGCGGATTTGTCCTAACATGGTTAGTTTGTGTCTAATCCTTCTACTTGGGAGCTACAGGACGCTGTGCACCCAAGATCGCCTGGACAGACTTCTGCTGACATGCCCCTTATCCAACCCTGTACAGTTTGAGTGACGGCAGCTGGATATGATGTTGGCAGAAGCTGTAAATCATGACAAGTAGGCACCATTGAGAATATCCCTTCTACATGGAAGACACAGGGGTGTGTGGGTAGGCTTCTGCTGACATGCCTCCCAAGTCAAGTCCTAAAAGGTTTAATTGAAATCAGCTGGGTTATGTGATGGCAAAAGCTGCTGATTGTCACAAGGAGTCTCCTTCCCATCCCTTAGAGCCCTCACCGGGAACACACATGTGAGAAAGTTATCCATTTAAGTGATGTTCCGGCGAGTAGCGTCAGTCAAAAATAAGGCCAGTTAGGCAGAAACGCGTTGACTGTTTTGTGCTGTATCCACTGTAGCTTGAATGAATGGATTTTTAACTGTATTTCACCATGGTGTCGGCGTTCTTTGTTCTTCATGCTCTGCTGAATAGCATTCGTGTAAATGCTTTTAACAGTGAAATAAAGGTTTTTCCAAAATCGGTTGTCTTGCATTACAATTTCACAATACTTAAAGTGGAACTTCACTGCATCTGAGTACCACAAACCAAAAACGCTGTTTAATTTATTTTTAATATTCAAAGCAAACTATCCACCCGTGTCTCCATGCTTTAATTTGCTAAGATATCTCATTGAAAAACACCCCCTAGCATTTCTGGTCCTGGCCATCTTGAGTAAGGGCTCTGATATGATTCTTGTAGCATTTACTTCCTGGAATCCATCTGCCCAGCTCACACATACAGGAGGGTGTGCTTAGCTAAGAAAACCCCTCCTCCCCTCCTGAAGACTATTTGGATTAATGACACCATTTGCCTAGACAAGGAAACCAGGAAGTAATGGAAGAAATTTGTTTAAAACAAGTGAATATAATATACTTTCATATCTATTTACCAATGGTAGCAGCATAAGGATTAAAAAAACTTCATGTTGATTGAGAGAGTGAAGTTCCACTTTAAAGGAGTTGTAAAGTCTTGAGGTTTTTCACCTTAATGCATTCTATGCATTAAGGTGAAAAACCCTTTTGTGGTGCAGCTGCCCCCCCAGAGACCCCCTTTTACTTACCTGAACCCAATCTTTCCAGCGATGAGAACGAGTACAGCAGCTCCAGCCGGTGTCTCGGGTCCTCATTGGATAGGTTGATAGCAGCAGGAGCCATTGGCTCCCACTGATGGCAATCAAATCCAGTGACACAGGAGACAGGGGGTGGGGTCGAGTCCTGCTGTCTCTGTCAACGGACGCAGCAGCAGGACTTGGGAGCGCGCCCGCATGCGTGACCCCATGGAATGAGGCTCTCCGTGCTGGCACTCGATGAGCAGGAGGAGCGCCGACCCTTGCACAGAGGAGGTGAGTATAACATTTTTGTTATTGAAAAAAAAATAAAATAAAACAAACCTTTACAATCACTTTAATGTTTTTTTTGTTTTTTATTAAGAAATAGTGCACATATACTATAAGTCGAAAAATAACGTTGATCCAATTACAAATCTGCAGCTGTCCTGTGTCTTGTACACTCTTCTGCCCTGTACACACGATCGGACATTGTTCGGACATTCCGACAACAAAATCCTTGGATTTTTTCCGACGGATGTTGGCTCAAACTTGTCTTGCATACACACGGTCACACAAAGTTGTTGGAAAATCCGATCGATCTGAACGCGGTCACGTAAAACACGTAAGTCAGGACTATAAATGGGGCAGTAGCCAATAGCTTTCATCTCTTAATTTATTCTGAGCATGCGTGGCACTTTGTGCGTCGGATTTGTGTACACACGATCGGAATTTCCGACAACGGATTTTGTTGTCGGAAAATTTTATAGCAAGCTCTCAAACTTTGTGTGTCAGAAATTCCTATGGAAAATGTGTGATGGAGCCTATACACGGTCGGAATTTCCGACAACAAGGTCCTATCACACATTTTCCATCGGAAAATCCTATCGTGTGTACAGGGCATAACTGTGTTATCTCAAGGAGTCTAATGACCTGTACACACGAGCGGACTTTTCGACCGGACTGGTCCGACGGACCGAATCCGTCGGAAAATCAGACTTTGTGTGGGCTTCATGGGACCTCCGATGGACCTTTTTGGTCGAAAATCCACCGGACTTTAGATTTGAAACATGTTTCAAATCTTTCTGCCGGAACTCCGCCGGACCCAGTTCCTATTGGGAAGCCCGTTCGTCTGTATGCTGGTCCGACGTACCAAATACGACACAAGGGCAGCTACAGCACCTGCTCGCGAGAATGTCTCCAGTGCGATCCTATCGCGCTGGTTCTCGGCGACAGGATATAATCTTGCGCTCGCTGCAATAGGAAAAACACATTTTCCTATTGCAGCGAGCGCGAGAAAGAGGCGACAATGTCGTCTGGTATGGATTTTAAGGGGAACCCCCTACGCCGTTTTTTCAAAATCCATACCAGACCCTTATCCAAGCACGCAGCCCGGCCGGTCAGAAAAGGGAGTGGGGACGAGCGAGCGCATCCCCCTCCTGAACCATACCAGGCCGCATGTCCTCAACATGGGGGGGTGGGTGCTTTGGGGAAGGGGGCGCCCTGCGGCCCCCCCACCCCAAAGCACCTTGTCCCCATGTTGATGAGGACAAGGGCCTCTTCCCGACAACCCTGGCCGTTGGTTGTCGGGGTCTGCGGGCAGGGGGCTTATCGGAATCCGTGAGCCCCCTTTAATAAGGGGGCCCCCAGATCCCGGCCCCCCCACCCTATGTGAATGAGTATGGGGTACATCATACCCCTACCCATTCACCTGGGGAAAAAAGTGTCAATAAAAAACACACTACACAGGTTTTTAAAGTTCTTCTCACGCTCTCCGGTTCTTCTGCAGGGATCCTCCGCTATCTTCTGCTCTTTTGCTGCTCTTTTGCTAGCGGTGGCCCGGTCTTCTCCGTCGTCTTGTTCCCTCTTCTCTTCTTCCGATGTTGACACGACGCTCTCTCCCGCTGTAATGCTGTGTTCGAGGTGCGCAATGACTTATATAGGCATGGGGCGTGGTCACCGGGTGGTGACCCCGCCCCTTCTGATGGCACAGTCCCAGCATGCCCCGGGACTGTGACGTCATAAGGGGCATGGTCACCGGGTGACATCACCCGGTGACCACACCCCATGCCTATATAAGTCATTGCGCACCTCGAACACAGCATTACTGGAGAGCGTCGTGTCAACAACGGAAGAAGAGAAGAGGGAACAAGATGACGGAGAAGACCGGGCCACCGCTAACAAAAGAGCGGGAAAAGAGCAGAACATAGTGGAGGAGCCTGGCAGAAGAACCGGTGAGCGGGAGAAGAACCGGACACTGGGAGAAGAGGCTGGAGAGTGGGAGAAGAGGCCGGAGAGAGGGGAGAAGTCGGAAGAGACCCCCCGAAGTCAGAAGAAGACCCCCGGAGCTGCCTAATAAACTACTTAAAAAACCTGTGTAGTGTGTTTTTTATTGACACTTTTTTCCCCAGGTGAATGGGTAGGGGTACGATGTACCTCATACTCATTCACATAGGGTGGGGGGCCAGGATCTGGGGGCCCCCTTATTAAAGGGGGCTCCCAGATTCCGATAAGCCAATGGCCAGGGTTGTCGGGAAGAGCCCCTTGTCCTCATAAACATGGGGACAAGGTGTTTTGGGGTGGGGGGGCCGCAGGGCACCCCCCTTCCCCAAAGCACCCACCCCCCATGTTGAGGGCATGCGGCCTGGTACGGTTCAGGAGGGGGGGCGCTCGCTCGTCCCCACCCCTTTTCCTGACCGGCCGGGCTGCGTGCTCGGATAAGGGTCTGGTATGGATTTTGGGGGGGACCCCATGACCTGAGGGCCTGGTATGCTTTGCGATGGGGCTCGTGAGGTGTCAATCGCGCCAGTAAAAGCGAAGAAGACCGGCGGACCTAGTCTGCCAGAAAGTCCGGTCATGTGTACGCGGCATAACTAGCCCTCCCAATTCTTCCCTTGAACTACAAAATACCTCCCTCCTATGTTGTGAAGATAAGGAGAAGGTAAAGTGTTCTGGTACTCAGCAAAGGAGTGGGCATGGTTGATTGTGATTTTGATTTTAGTCCAGCAAACACACTAAAAAAACCCTGCTGCATGTTTCAGTAGCTGTCCCAACATGTGCAGCATATTCACAAAGGTCCTCATTCATGTAGAACCCAATTGGAGTTGGATATCAAAAATAGTTTCTGCCTATTTTTCAGACTAATAGGCAGGACATTGTAAAAAAAAATGTCATTGGGGCTGGGCACCGCCCTGAGGGTCACATACAAAAGCAAAAAAAAAAGTTTGGCGGAGCAATTTTAGTAATCCTTTGTGAAACATTAAAAATGCAAAACTCCAATAAATAACATGCCTGGGGATGCCCTGACCCCGCCTTTGAAGTAGGCATCTGTGCAATGTATACAACTTACTATAGCAATACTGATATTTAGAAAGAAAAGTGTGTTTACATTACCAACAAAATGACAACTCCCAGGCGCTTACTTCTGTTTTTAAACAAAGTGGTAAGGGTCGGTTCACACTAGGACGACTTAGGATTCGACTTGTAAGCCCTCAAGTCGCCCCAAGTCGCCCCAAGAAGAGATTTGCATAACAGTGAATGAGAGCGTCTTAATTGACACTACTGAAGTCGCTCCGACTTCAGAAAAGGTTCCTGTACTACTTCGATCCGACTTCTAGGCGACCTGTACTCATAGAAATCAATGGAAGTCGCCTCCAAGTCAGATCTCTATCTATAGTAAAGCGACTTCACAGGAAGTAGTAACAAAAAAGTCACCACTACACATGCTTCCCCCTCCCTCCCTCCCTCCCTCCTGAGCTCTGATTGGCCACAGGCAAATTCTGGGGGCGAGTTATAAGTCGCATTGAAGTCGCATTGCAAAGTCGTGTCGAAGTCGCGTTGCCCCTGTGTGAATCGAGGCTCAGGGATTCTATTTATCTTAAAAGAAAAAGAGAAAGCATGGGGATTCCCCATAATTCATAACGGCCCTTCAGGTGTGGTATGACTTTTAGGAGGGACCCACTAAGAAATCAGAGGAAAAAGCATGGAGTCTCCCCAAAAATCCATACCAGACCCTTATCTGATATTTCAGCCTGCCTGTCCAGGAAAGGAGGGTTTCCTTTAAAAATAAGGGAGCCCCTAGATACTGGCACTCGATGTGATTGTGTAAGGGGTACATAATACCCCTACCTATTCACAAAAAATATATATATAACCTGGAAATAAAGGCACCCAATATTTTGACAAGTCCCTTTATGAAAATGAAAACAAAAATATTGCAGAAATATACTTTTGTTTTGCCATGAAATACACTTTAAAGTATATAAAGTCCTATATTAATACATGTAGGTAAATATTAGTGTCAGAAGGCATTCAAAGGTACCCGCTCATTGAACAACAACCTGACTATAAAATTCAGTGCAGACATGTATGGGCTGCATTCAAAGCTAAGAGGTTCTAGCCTTCCAACCCTTCTTCACTCTTCTGGGAAAAGGTCTTACAGTGAGGACGGAAAGTATTCACACCCTATTAAATTTTTCACTTTGTTATATTGCAGCCATTTGCTAAAATCATTTAAGTTAATTTTTTCCTCATTAATGTACACACAGCACCTCATATTGACAGAAAAACACAGAATTGTTGACATTTTTGCAGATTTATTAAAAAAGAAAAACTGAAATATCACATGGTCCTAAGTATTCAGACCCTTTGCTCAGTATTTAGTAGAAGCACCCTTTTGATCTAATACAGCCATGAGTCTTTTTGGAAGAGATGCAACAAGTTTTTCACACCTGGATTTGGGGATCCCTCTGCCATTCCTCCTTGCAGATCCTCTCCAGTTCTGTCAGGTTGGATGGTAAACGTTGGTGGACAGCCATTTTTAGGTCTCTCCAGAGATGCTCAATTGGGTTTAAGTCAGGGCTCTGGCTGGGCCATTCAAGAACAGTCACGGAGTTGTTGTGAAGCCACTCCTTCGTTATTTTAGCTGTGTGCTTAGGGTCATTGTCTTGTTGGAAGGTAAACCTTCGGCCCAGTCTGAGGTCCTGAGCACTCTGGAGAAGGTTTTTGTCCAGGATATCCCTATACTTGGCCGCATTCATCTTTCCTTCGATTGCAACCAATCGTCCTGTCCCTGCAGCTGAAAAACACCCCCACAGCATAATGCCGCCACCATCATGCTTCACTGTTGGGACTGTATTGGACAGGTGATGAGCAGTGCCTGGTTTTCTCCACACATACCGCTTAGAATTAAGGCCAAAAAGTTCTATCTTGGTCTCATCAGACCAAAGAATCTTATTTCTCACCATCTTGGAGTCCTTCAGGTGTTTTTTTTAGCAAACTCCATGCAGGCTTTCATTTCTCTTGCACTGAGGAGAGGCTTCCGTCGGGCCACTCTGCCATAAAGGCCCGACTGGTGGAGGGCTGCAGTGATGGTTGACTTTCTACAACGTTCTCCCATCTCCCGACTGCATCTCTGGAGCTCAGCCACAGTGATCTTTGGGTTCTTCTTTACCTATCTCGCCAAGGCTCTTCTCCCCCCGATAGCTCAGTTTGGCTGGGCGGCTAGCTCTAGGAAGGGTTCTGGTCGTCCCAAACGTTTTCCATTTAAGCATTATGGAGGCCACTGTGCTATTAGGAACCTTAAGTGCAGCAGAAATTTTTTTGTAACCTTGCCCAGATCTGTGCCTTGCCACAATTCTGTCTCTGAGCTCTTCAGGCAGTTCCTTTGACCTCATGATTCTCATTTGCTCTGACATGCACTGTGAGCTGTAAGGTCTTATATAGACAGGTGTGTGGCTTTCCTAATCAAGTCCAATCAGTATAATCAAACACAGCTGGACTCAAATGAAGGTGTAGAACCATCTCAAGGATGATCAGAAGAAATGGACAGCACCTGAGTTAAATATATGAGTGTCACAGCGAAGGGTCTGAATACTTAGGACCATGTGATATTTCATTTTTTCTTTTTTAATAAATCTGCAAAAAGTCAACAATTCTGTGTTTTTCTGTCAATATGGGGTGCTGTGTGTACATTAATGAGGAAAAAAAATGAACTTAAATGATTTTAGCAAATGGCTGCAATATTACAAAGAGTGAAAAATTTATGGGGGTCTGAATACTTTCCGTCCCCACTGTATAAAAGTATTTGTCTCTGTTGGAGAGATGGCCAATTACATTCTGTACCAGTGACAGAGAACAAGAAGTAACTGGAAATTGTTCCAACATTAAAACAGAAAAAAATAACCTAAGTGAGGTTTTAAACCTCCCTCACTGTATCCAAAGCAAAAAATACATTTAATAACATTTTACAAAGAACAATGGTGTGCATTTGCCTCTAACGAACAATCAGCTTTCATTAGCTCAGTTCAGTCACACTGATGTACAAAGATTTATAATTGGCTACTATTATTAATTGCACTTTGAACAGTTAGTTTTACCATAATGAGGAGCTTTTAGCATCTATGTAACGAGAAATATGATTGTTGTCCTAATAGTAAGATTACATATAAACAGCCTGCCTTTGGCCTGATCATATTCCTGATATTAGGGATGCATAAATGCCTATACCAAGCATTTGAGTGAGTATCGGTACATGCCCAAATATTCCCGATACCGAAACCGATACCTTGCACTGTGATTTGCGTCAATACAAAATGAATGGGCGCAAATCGCACTGCAAAGAATCGCATGCGATTTGAACAGGAATGTGATGCGATTTCTGTCTGAATTGCATGCAATTTCCCCCACCGCTCCTGTGTGTGTGTAAAGAAAGTGATTAAAGCTCCATCTAGTGGGCAGTTAAAAAATGTTATAACTCACAGTACATATCAGTCCGCCGATGGTAGCAAATCAGGGCCACTGGAGATGCTCACAGGGCTGGAGGATATGTAAAAGCGGTCCGCCCCCAAGCTGACATCACTTTTGCCCTATACCCACAGGGGCCTGCACCGCATGGCAGGGGGAGGGTGGGGGGAACTGCATGAAATTCGGACAGGAATTGACCCACATTCCTGTTCCAATCGCATGCGATTGTTTACAGTGCAAATTGAGGCACATTTTTTGGTATTGATGCAAATCGCACCGCAAAGTACCAGCACTCGGTATCGGCAAGTACTTGACCGAAAGTAACAGTACTCGTACTTGCAGATAAAAAATGGTGCAACCCTACCTTATATGACACTCTATACTTAGATACTCTATACTTATATGAGGTATAGACTGGGCCATTCATGGATACATCTTGGGGGCAAAATCAATTGGTTCCAATGGCAGAAGTGATCATTTCTGAAATTTTTTTGACCAATTGGAAAATCTTTCAGTGACCCCATCTATTCTCACGACTTTACATTGAGAAGAGAGAGGGAAACAGCGGTCTACACAATCCATTACACAAATTGTGCTAGTGCAGGAATGCAGGTGGATATCCTCCTATTTATTGATTTTGGGGATATATATGCCCTATTCTAGAGCCTTGTTCTAGATGTGTTTATTTCTTCAGAATTCGAGAAATAGTGAAAGTTGAAAAGAAAAAATGGTAAAAAAATTGTCTTGGCACCCTGTTATCTGTCTGACCTGTTATCAACTTACTCCCCCCTCATAACATCCACTCCTCAAATTCTGGTCTTCTGTATGTTCCTCCTATTCATTCACCTACACTCGATGGAAGGCAGAGCCTTCTCCTGCTATACCCCAAAACTCTGGAATTCACTTCCAAATAACATCAGAGAGTCATCTTCTCTGAACTTCAAATCAAATTTAAAAACATTTTCCTTTAGACAAGCTTTCCCATAATTGTCTTTTTTGATTCGTTTTATCCTTTGTATTTCTTGTGTTTTCTTTGTAAAGCACTTTGAGAAGTTACCGCTATAAGGCACTATATAAAATAAAGATTATTATTATTTCTTATTACTGTGTGGCTAACCTCGGATTCTTTTCTGACCCAGTCCTGTGCAGCTTGATCAGGTTTCTGGCTCTCCTAACTGCTTCTGGCCTGTGATTTGGTGGACTTTATTCCTATTCTACTCTTGGTTTATTTGACTATCCTTACGGATCTTGTTGTTGAACTGTTTGAATTTATTGCCTGTTTCTCTAAGCTCATGTATTATACTCCCACGCACCAATCCTGGGGCAATGAATACCCAGTAAGGAAATGAAACTTTATGGGAGGCCACAATATCTGAGCTAGATTTTAATAATGTTATAGATTTATTAAAGCCCGGCTCCTGGCCAAACTTTTTTTTTTTATACAGGTTTTTGGCTCTGTTTATGGCTTCATTAGGGAGATTTCTTATCACTTTTTACCCTTGTGGCAACAAATGAGGGAAACCAGTGTCGCTGGCAGAGGTTCTTCCTTGGTCTGCTGACAAAAAAATGTGTTTTTGATGACACCTCTTTCCATTAGGGAGATCTCTCATCACGTCCTGGTTTCGTGACTTGTGTCTGGAAGTGAGTAGAAAACTCCCTATCCCCATACACTACCATGACAAAGCCCCTGTCCTTCCTCACCTTATCTAAATCAAAATGTTTTATTTAGGTAGACAGTAATATCAGCACAAAAAAACAACTTATGATTGTACACAAAGAGTCACATATAATAAAGTAAGCAATAAAACATATAAAACAGCACCACTTTAAAGCGGAGTTCCACCCAAAAATGGAACTTCCGCTTTAAGTGCTGGTGACCCCCTGACATGCCACATTTGGCATGTAATTTTTTTTGGGGTGGAGCTGGTACCCTGTTTTTAGAGGCACCCAGCTCCCACTTCCTCCCCTGGCATCGTGGCACCGGAAGGAAGATCACCCTTCCTCCCTGCAATCTTCTGGGACACGTCACAGGTCCCAGAAGATTGCCCGGCCATTCACAACGTACAGCGCGGCTCGTGCATGCGTGGGACAGGCGAGTGTCTGATTATTAAAAGTAAGCAGCTAGACTTTTTGTAGCTGCTGACTTTTAAATGGGTGGAACTCCGCTTTAAATAAACCCAATTGTCCTGCAGGACTCAGAGGTTAAACGTAGCCCTCCTACTAACAGATAATTTTCCCCGAATAAGCATAAAAGGAGAGGACAAAGAAAGTTAGGCTAAATCGGATGTGGGCTTTCAGTAATCAGAGCCAGGGCTCATATGAGAGTTTTGGCAAGGTAAAAAAAAAATTCCCATGTAGAACCTAAAGGTAGGAAAACTCTTTTGCCAGCTTGGAGGAGCTCTTAACGTTGGTGCATATTGGAGGTGAAGTGCCTTTGTTTTGATAAAAAGATGACACTTCCTCAGAGATGATAACACAACAGGCAGAGTTCCCCTTTAATAAAGGTGATAAGCTGGGAGGTCACTTTAAAGATGTCGAGAAGTTGCAAAAGGTTATTCAAACTGAAGAAAGATAAGGGCAGATTTTAGCAATAAGGTGTATCTTTAATTGTAGAACTTGACTTGCAGGACAGTCCCTGCCTACTCGGGCAACTGAAGGCCTCATTATTGATATCCTACATGCAGTATTTCAATGGATGGCTAGCGTGGATAGGCCACAGCAATTATTGGGCTAGAGAACCTGTGTCGCTATGTGGCAGTCTATGTTGTGGAAATCACGAACTCGAGTAACTGGCAATAATAACAAGTGAGCTTGTAGCATGTAGAAGAGTGGTATGAGTTAAGAACCCTCTCACCCAGTCCTTTATGGTTGCGGTGCCTTGCTACTGGGGGGCCCGCTTTCTCGATATCCTTCTGCAGATGTAGTGGTGCCGATCTGTCTGCCTGCAGGATCGACTATCCTGCCTCTCAGTATGATCAGCGATCTGAAAATCCCCTTCTCCACTCTCTCTGTGGTCTCCTGGATCAGCCTCCTCTCTGTCACACGTCTTTTTTGGTCTCTTCCTCCCCTCCAAGTTCCTGGGCTTCCTTTTTATCTGCTCCTGCTCCTGTTGCTCACTCACAGGGGTTTGTAGTTCTCTTCCAGCTTGTCTGGAAGGGTCCTGCCTGCAGCATACAAATTCCAGCATTCTTAGCATGGCTGTATTAGTTTCTGAGTCCATTAAACTGGAAAGCACTGCCATCTTGTGGCCATTTTAAAATATGCAATCAGTAACAATGCAGTGTGTTACATATTTATAAAATAAAAACTTTTCCAAAATCATGTAAATATATTTAATACATTTTGGCACCACTGCACAACTTTTTTTACTATTGATACATTAAATTTATTTCATTGTTGTATGACTATGCACACACACCTAATGTATACCAGTATAGAAAAGGTAAAAAATTAATCCGTAAAACAGTCCATACATAATGAAGTTCTGATTTTTCCTGTATTCTGCACAATAATACAGTACTCATCTCTTCAGCTGTTAACGACTAGACAGTGAAAACAGATTGTGGCATCATTTCCTGAGCAGCTGGCTGCCGAAGTGCAAAGTCTTAGTATAGTAAAAAAAGACATAAAAAAAGATAATTGATATAACTGTGCAGCCAGACTAGTAAAACCATTGTGAAAATATGAACATTACTTGGAGGAGGCTGGAAATGCACTGTAATGAAATGTAACTAGTGAACCAGTTAGGCATTGTTTGCAGATGACAGAACTAGACCCAGGAGATCAATAGATGAATCATGGCTATATAGAATGTTTTATTTATTATATTTATGAATGTAATGCTGCAAACTACAAATACATAAGCTATCTACTACAGCTAGTTAGAATTCCCAGAGGGTTAAGGATCCCTGTGCTATACCTTTCATCTGAGACTATAAAATCCCCTGCAGCAATCTTCAACGCCCTTCCTTCTCAAAGCTGGCCAGTCAGCTGTTGGCTAATTGCCAGCTCCTATCTCTCCACAGTGACTCACCTGTTGATGATATCCTGCTCATCAGTCCTGCCTACTTAAGCTGTCCAGTCCAGATAATCTCTGCCTTCACATCTCTAGAGATGCTCTCCTGTGTTCCTGTTAAAGACTTACTTGGCTGACATTCCTTCTGGCTCCAGATCCTGCTTTCTGTTCTACTATGCTCATCTCTTGCTCCCTGACGTTTTGGCTTGTCTGACTTTCCGTTCCGGTTCCTGAACTCTGGCTATGTTTTGACTACGTTTACTCTGTTTACCTTTTTTATTATTATTAAATAAGTGTGATTTAACTATACTTCTGTCTCAGTCTGATTCATGGCTCCTGACATTTCCACAGGACTTTTGGGCAAGATGGCAGCCTTTGTCACATGATTTTGTGCTGTGCAATTGCCTTCTATTGCTTTAGGGCTCTTGCACATGGGCTAACTGAGCCCGTTCAGCAAAATTGCCATCGTATTTACTCTGCCCAGGCAGCCCAGCTGCAACATACAGCCTGTCATTGACACTGGATTGTAGTCATATATATGGTGGTGTTTTTGGCGGCGGGGGGGGGCAAAGCTGTCCCCACTGGGAGAACACAGTGATTTTTGCTATTGGCTATAACAGCCTCTAGCAATGATTGCATGTAAAATCGGATAGGCTAGTTGTACTCAAGTTGATTGATCGATCATCTTGGGTACATTCGGCTAGCCCATAAATGATTCGAATCTTGGCCAGTTCCTGGTGAACCGGTCGAGATTTGAGCCATCTTTGGCCGGCTTTAATGTGTATTTAGTGTGTATAAGTGAGTTTGTTGTGTCTAATGTAAAGGTGATGTCATTTCAATGCAGAGAAGGTGGAGACCGGCGATGATTGAAGCTCTGAAGACAATGCACTCTTAAATCCGTGCGCACTGCACTTAAAACACCAAAAATTTATAAATAATAGTGCGGCTACTTATATCAATGAATACACACCAACAGGTGAAAAATAAATAAATAAAGATACAATTATATAATTTTTCACAGTAGCGTTCAAAAAATATAAAAATTAAATAGCATATATAAATTTGACCATAAAGCATAAAACATATATTAATGTCCCTAAATTGAAATGAAAAAAGTGTGAGAATATCTTGCAATTCCCCACAGAACATGAACGACATTCCTCTTGAATGTGAAAAGTTGAGTGCAAAAAACTGATGTTAAAACACCAAAAAAGTGAAGACAGAGCCATGTGACGAAATCAGAAGTGATGGGAATCAGACAACTCCTGTCTTTGAGGGCAAGAGCCTTCAATCCTAGTATCTTCTTCCTGACTCCATTGAGACCCCTGAATGAGAGTTGATGCTTTGACCCATCTGGAGATAAAAGGCCCAGGCTGGGTTATTAGCCACAAGCTTGCTATCTGGTAGGGATGAGCTGAACATCCCCCACCAAAACTTGCGAACAGGCAAAAAATTTGTGCAAACACTGTTAAAGTCTATGGGACACGAACATGAAAAATCAAAAGTGCTAATTTTAAAGGCTTATATGCATGTTATTGCCATAAAAAGTGTTGTTTTATTTAACCATGCTCCTTTAAGCTCCTCCCACTGCTAATGCAATTTGGCCACATCCACCATTCGCTAAGGCGCGTTACACACGCTGCATTACTACTCTCCTTGGGGCACCCAAAGTTGTCCCAGGTCTTTTACAATCTTATAGTATATACTACCAAAAAGAAATTGCCATGCATTGCTAAAGTGTTCGGGTTTGGCTTCAAGAAAAGGTGGCAACCCTAGCTCCCACATGCACCCCATGTCCTTCCAGCTCTCTGCCCTGGCCCTTTTCCAGAACCTTCTCCCTGGAAACAGAGGAGGCGCCCAAGAGCTGAGGCACATGTCAGTCACCTACTGCTACACTAAACCACTCCCCTGCCCCCCAGATCAAAACAAATAGGCCAGCTGTACAACTAGTGTTCCATCAACATCTGTCTCAGTGTACCAGCTCACACCAAAACATCTGTCACTGTGGGGTTGATTTACTAAAGGCAAAACGAGAGCAGTTGCTCCAGAGCTTGGTAAATGAGCAGAAGCTCTGCTGACTTCTATCATCCAATCACGTGCAAGCAAAAATTCCGTTTTTTTAATTTGCATTGCACGGGATTGGGTACTCTTTGCAAAGTGAAACCTTACCTCATTTACTAAGCTCTGGAGCAATTGCACTTTGCGAGGGCAACTGCACTCCGCAAAGTGCACAGTTTTTTTTGCCTTTAGTAAATCAACCTGTGTGTGTCATTGCACAAAATCTCTGTAATACTAGTGTCCCAGCAACATCCGAAGTGAAAGCTGAAAAAAGGCCCGAACAGGAAAGAATTGTCCGGTATTCAGGTGCTTAAATTAAACATATATGTGCATTGTGCATTGGGCTACCTGAGCTGACAGAAATAACAATCCAATATTCGAACTGTTACTAATTTCAATTGATTCGAATTTGAAAACAAAATCAAAATAAGTAAATCATATTCCTGATGATGAAAATAATGATGGTCATTCTTCCTTTCTAAAAATGTTGTCTTTAGGTCAGGTGTACTACTAGTGCCCCACTAGTGCCCCATCAACATCTGTGACAGTGTACCTGTGCCCGAAAAAATCTGTAGTAGTAGTAGTGTGTGTCAAATAAACATCTGTCAGAGCTTACCAGTGCAACCAATCAGCTGTCACAGCAGACATGTTCCAGTGTTCAAAAACTTCTATACACTAATGACTGTAGGGAGGTACTGCACGCAATGATGTTCACGCAGGAGTAGCGAGCGGCTGCCCGACCCCGCCGCTACCCGCTGCATGGAAGCTGCTGTGTCTTGAGGAAGCTGGCGTTCTGACACATAAGCAACGGGCGCTTTCTGCCCTGCTTCCATTCCTGGGCTCTGTAGCCGCTGCCCAGAGGCGTAACTAGAACCTTCAGGGCCCTGGTGCAAGAAATCATGAAGAGCTCCCCTGGCTCGTGACCAGGGCCCTTTGTTCCCATCGTGGGATTTTTTATGGTCCCACAGCAGACTACCTTCCTGCCATCTTGGGGTCCCTCTACGGCAGCAAAACGCCAGAGCCCAGTCGCAGGTGCGACCTTTGCGACCCTGGTAGGTCTGCCATTGATGTCAGTAGTTTTTATTTTTGTTGTTTATTTTTTTACCATTTTATTTTATTTTTTTGCTTTGGTAAAATATCAGGGGTCTAAATAGACCCATGATGTCTCACTTTTTGGACTGAGGAGAGATTCATCAGCCCCTTACTCTGCTGCCTCAGCTGCACATAGTGAATGAACAGGAGTAGCTCTGTACAAAGCTTCCCGTTCATTCATAAACTGAGGCATAGTAGTAAACACAGTTTACTATGCCCCAGCTATGAACAAATAAAAAAAACAAAAAAGAAAAAAGTTAGTGATCACTCTCCATCCTGACAGTATCTATTCTATTGAATAAAATATTGTAGCACGGCCCCCTAAGGGACTGCTTGGAATTACTTGCCCATCTGCACAGCCATGACCTGGTGAACCTTCCAACCCACCTGACACTCTGGGTTCAGACATCCGTGTATCACTGTAGAGCAATAAATCAGACAACTCTGTGTATTTATGTTCTGAGAATATTTACTTGAATCAATTAAAGGAGATATTGTCACATAAGGTGGTAATAGATCTGCTGAGCTTTAGGCAACAGCGCCAACTCAGCAAAATATGGTTAGGAAATATGGTTAGGAATTGCAAACTCCCCTTTAAGTACGTCAAATGTCTTCAGTTTTCCATCTGTTATCAGGTGGTGTAAGTAGTATATGCCTCTTGTAGCTCACATCTCCGAGTTCTGAATGCTGTGAAATTCTTGCAGTTTGTTATTGTGCCAGATTGGGGTGTAGTCATTGTGTGAGGGCATATCTAACTTAGCAGATGCTAGGTCCCAAATTCGTCTATAATGATAGAGTAAGGATAGTCTATATTCTGTTCCCTGTGTGTTCCCTGTGCCCACTGATAATGCTGTTATTGGGTCTCCTGTGTGTTGAGCCCATCGGGGGCATAAGAGGACTAGGAAGCGTTCTTTATCTGTCTTATCAATGTGAAAGAGTTGGGTCAGTTGGGATGCAATGTAATAGTGATTAAGATCTGGTAATGCCGTTCCACCCATGTCAGTAGAGTTTTTGAGTGCTTGCCATGAGAGTTTGTGTCTGGTTTTCCCCCATACAAATGGTTTGAGTAGAGCTTCGAGATCAATCACTCTTTTGAACAAATAAAAGTTGATTATTAATTAATACATTTTCAAAAAAAGTTTTTTTATATAAAATATGTAAATGCTATACAGCGCTTCACTATAAGGAAAAATAATTGTCACTATACACTTTATATACACGCTTCCTTAAGAAATAATGTAACCCCAATAGGATGTTTCAGCCAACTAATGCCACTGACACTACTGTAGAAGATGGAACCTGGCCAGCCTATTCTGCTATCCTAAGGAGAGAGAGCAGATCTAAAAATGATAGTATAGAGGCCCGTTTATCAGTAATGGCAATAAAGTCCACGTTGCAGATCTGAAATTCTTCTTCTGATATTCTTCACGGTACGTAGGAGTTCAATAACTGTACTCCGATTAAGTGTAGTGGGAAACAATAGGTTTCTTGTAGTGAGGAAAACTAAAGATGTCTAAGCACAGTGTTCGAATAAGATTCAGTATAGAATTCCAAGAGTAGAGATGTCTGTGCAAAGTGTCCCAGTTTAGCTGTGACAAAGGAAGGATGGGTAAAGGTTGGGCGATTGCCCTCTCACCAACGACCAGATCGATACGATGTTTTCCGGACAGTAACTCGTGTAGCGACACTCGTGCAGCGGATCCGTTGTCTTGTTCTCCCGATGTGAAGCTTGATACACCATCTGGCAGGTGACTGGAGTGGTGCTGGAAAGATGTTCGATGGCAAACGACAGAGCTAGGCACCTCAGGTATAGGTTAGAAGGTGTTACTTCGCATAGTAGGCCGCGACCCCCTCTCGATGCACAGAGAGGTCCGTCTTGCGTCAGGCCCAGAAGGAAGAGACTTCTGCGCAAGCTTTTACTTCTTTTATAGCCACTCCCAGCAATCTCCCCCAATGTCAGCAAAGATCCCTGGGATATGTAGTCTTGGTACATAATCGTGCAAACAATTATATGACAGGAAGACTATTTATCCCACAATCCTTTTATTTGGCACACAAATATGATGTCAACTGATACACTGATCACTAGAGGGACAGGCGATGCTTTGAGATACTGGAAGGTACAGTGCTTTATGATTATAGTCCATATTGCTACATCATGATATGCAATAAATGCAAAAACAAATACAGGACAGGTAAATATGTGAAGAGGTACTGTATATGAATATGGGACACACAAATGTACTATTTAGGTCCAAACATCTGAATGTAATTACTGCACTCTTGCTCAACATAAAGCTAAGCTAAATAACATATCAACGTACTGATTACCATAATTATATAGCACAAGTGTAGATTTGCAATTTGATGTACTCATACATATTCAAAATTAATTGCTTTTGTTTTCAGTTCACCCTTATATATTAAAAACAGTAATGGCAGCAACTAGAACAAAACACTTGGCTATAAATGACAAATTGCAATAATGATATAACTGTCTGAATTATACTGTTGTTTTGCTTGCGTCTATCTAGCAATGTTACTTTGTGGTATAAGCAAGGAAGCTGAGACTTCTGCAGTGTGTGAATGTGCTTTTACTATACAAAGATGCTGTACATAGAAAACTATTACAATATTAGGAATACAATACAAGACTGACAGATATCTATAACAAGCAAAATGCCTAGCAAATGAACAGCCTATGGTCTATAATAGTACAAATACACTTAAAGGTTACTTATCTTCTGTTACTGTATGTTCGTGATCTCCATTGGCAACAATTCTTCTGGAAATCAGGCACTGTTCTTGTATCATGAGTGGCTTCTGATCTTTAAAGCATCATGATGTGTGTCCCAGTCTTTACTCACCCCTTTTTATTTGTACAAGTTTGTTGACAAAAGTTAATGGTTACAAACTTGTTTCTATAACAACCGACTAACAGTCATTCTTTCAGTTTGAGAGACCCTCTCTTACTTGTTTACTGTAGCTATAGAGACAATAGCCTATTCAAACTGTCAATTGAGTACAACAATGGTATCTAACCCCATTGTATGAAACGGCATTTGTTTGAGAAATCTACTCAAGCCAAAAAACTGACAGTAATCTGACCAACTCACTATTATAATATTGTCCCATGTATCTTATGTCTGATTAATATAAAAAAATCATATTTTTAACAAACGCAACACAAGTGTACAATATGTGCTTATTTATAATACACACACAAGCTAAGAAATACCTTTTATGGATGGCAAGACCTGATGTAATACCTATTGAATGCAGGTTTGATTGTAGGTGATTAGTTGTTACACATCCAATGATCAGAAATGGTCACCTCTTTCCCTGGTAGTTGCACTCCCGTGGTATTCTGAGATCTACATTAACATTAAGGCCCTGTTCACACCTGTATGTTTTATGTTTGTTTTAGGTGTAATGCATTAAAAATAGTCCTGCTTGCTGCATCTTTTATGCCCTTTCATGAAAACACACATCATATAGAGTTCAATGGTAACACAATGACAATGCATACAAAATCAAAAAACCTAAAAAAACCCAAAAAAGAAGCGTTTAAACACCCATAAGCTATATCCTCATAATTTATTAAACAAGTACAAAGATATACAGCATCAAATAGTCCCCCCTTTTTCACCCCCCCCCACCCTCACAATCAAAACCCAACAAAAATTACCCTACCCAGGGCCCAGTCTCATGAGTCACATGGGCAGGCTGTAGAGGTCTCCCGTCAAGACCCTCAATGGCAAGTGGAGTGTCACGCAGCTGCAGTGGAATTGAGTGCTTCGATACAAAGGCAGCATCAATGAACAGGCCTGCAGTCCCAGAGTCGATTAGAGCCTGTATCTCGATGGATGACTCAGCCCAAGAAAGGGTAACCAAAACCAGGGGCTTATCCTTCTGGATAACTGGGGACGAAACAACGCCATCTAAGGTCTGTCCGTGACAGGACCTCAAGGTTCGGGCGTTCCCTGGACGGGTAGGATAAGACTTCAAAAAGTGACCTGTCTGGCCACAATAAAGGCACAATCTCTCCCTCCTCCTAAGGGTTCTCTCATCTGCGGAGAGACACGTGAAGCCCAAGTGCATGGATTCATCTTCACTTACCGACTCGGTACCAGGAGGCATGGGAGGTGAGGGAGGCAAGGGTGGGACTGCAAAGCTCAGAGACAAATATACAGGAGGCTTCCACAAGCGCGCCTTAAAAGAGAGTCTTTCTCTGAGTCTGGAGTCAATGAGGATGGCAAACGTGATCAACTTCTCCAGCTCAGTGGGTATATCTTGGGCTGCTATCTCATCCTTGATGGTATCTGAGAGACCATGAGAAAAAGAAGCCACAAGGGCCTCATTGTTCCAAGCAACCTCTGCTGCCAGAGTACAGAATTCAATGGCGAAATCAGCAACAGTTCTCGTACTCTGATGGACATGAGGCACTTGGCAGCAGAAGCGGAGCATGCGGGAACATCAAATACCCCTTTAAAGGGAGCCACAAACTCAGGGTAACTCAAGACAACAGGTTTTTGCATCTCCCATAGAGGGTTTGCCCAGGCCAAGGCTCTCTCAGAAAGCAAAGATATCACAAAACCTACTTTGCTTCTATCCGTGGGAAATGCCTGCGGCAGCATCTCGAAGTTTATCTCAACCTGGTTAAGAAGCCCTCTGCATTTGACTGGATCGCCCCCAAATCACTGGGGAAGCGAGGCGGAAACCAGACATACCTCTTATAGAGGTAATACTCGAGGCGGGTGCCTGCACAGAGACTGGAGCAACAGCAGGGATGGCCTGCAACACAGGTTGTACCGAAGCAGCCACAGTGGGAGATTCCAGGTGAGCCGTGCAACTCAGGAGTGTTTGTATCGCCATGGCAAACTGATCCACGTGGTGATCCTGCTGATCCAATCTGGAAAAAATATTACCAACAAGTGGATTGACTGCATCTTCTGAATTCATGGCCTTCATCTACTGTCAGAAACCAGGAATCAGACTGAGACAGAAGTACAGTTAAATCTCACTTAATATTAATAAGAAAGAGGTAAACAGAGTAAACGTAGTCAAAACATAGCCAGAGTTCAGGAACCGGAAAGGATAGTCAGACAAGCCAAACGTCAGGGAGCCAGAGATGAGCGTAGTAGAATAACAAGCATCTTGCTGTTCTACTAGGCTCATCTCTGGCTGACATTCCAGAAGGAATGTCAGCCAAGCAAGTCTTTAACAGGAACACAGGAGAGCGTCTCTAGAGATGTGACCAAGGCGAAGGCAGAGATCACCTGGGCTGGATGGCTTAAGTAGGCAGGACTGACAAGCAGGATATCATCAACAGGTGAGTCACTGTGGAGAGATAGGAGCTGGCAATAGCTGACAGCTGAGTGGCCAGCTCAGAGAAGGAAGGGCTGAGCCCAGCCCTGACAGAAAGACAGGCTCAGGACAAGAGCAGCCTTTTTTGTTTTTAACAGGTAACCAAAGAAGAAGACAGCGGTGACGAGGCAGAAGACAGCGGCGCAGGAGAAGACAGTTCAAGGAGAAGACGGCACTGGGATAGATGGAGGCGGGAGAAGATGGCTTGGAGCTGTTTTTTTAATAAAGGACTTGTCAAAAACCGGCTCTTGTTTTTCTTTACATTTCACAGCTTTTTTGGTGAATGGGTAGGGGTGCGATGTACCCGTTACCCATTCACATAAGGGGGGGGATCTGGGGGTCCCCTTGTTATTCTGATAAGCCCCCTGCCCACAGACCCCGACAACCACAGGCCAGGGTTGTAGGGAAGAGGCCCTTGTCCCCATCAACATGGGGGCAAGGTGCTTTGGGGTGGGGGGCACAGAGCCCCCCCTGCTCCAAAGCACCCACCCCCCGATGTTGAGGGCATGCAGTCTGGTATGGTTTAGGAGGGGGGGCGCTTGCTCGTCCCATCCCTTTCCTGACCTGCCGGGCTGCATGCTCGAATAAGGGTCTGGTACGGATTTTGGGGGGGACCCCATGCCATTTAAAAAAAAAAATTGGGCATGGGGGTGTCACCTCCAAATCCATACCAGACAGAAGAGCCTGGTATGGTCTTTGGGGGGGACCCCATGCTGTTTTTTCCGTGAATTTTTTAGCCGGCAATTTTTTTCATTACATTCAGCTGTCAGCGGGGTAGCCCGGTTACAGCTGATGACTCATCAGTTGCTAAGGACGTGGCAGCTGGCTTCCCAACCTGCTCCTTAGCAACCAGCTATATACAGTGAATGTAAAAAAAACACAAATCGCGGCCAAATAGCAGTAAAATCGCAGCAAAGAGCACAGCAAAAAGCACTGCAGAAATGCTCAAAAGCAACATGCATAGATGTGAATCGAGCCTATGACTGGGATGCCATTAAAGTTCATGTACGTGTAAGACCCCTTTCACACTGAGGCGGTTTTCAAGCATTTTAGCGACTGTAAAGTGCCTAAAAACGGCCTCCCATTCATTTCAGTGTGACTTTTCACACTGGGGTCGCTTGCGGGACATTAGGAAAAGTTCTGCAAGCAGCATCTTTGGGGCGGTTTGGAAGTGCGGTACTTAGTGCTCCCACAATGCCCTGCCTATTGAAATGAATGGGCAGCGGTTCCAAAGCGCTGCAACATGGGCATTTTAACCCCTTCTTTGGGGTCAAAAGCGCCCCGTTAGGGGCCGAAACGTGGCCCGGGCCCCAGTATGAAAGGGGTCTAAAGGCAGACGTCCCAATACTTTTGACAATATAGTGTATCTAATATAAATTTTTTTTGTTAAATAACAAACATGTTATACTCACTTAGGGTCCCCTGTTGGCGCTCCAGGCCTCTCCCTCCTGTTGAGTGCCTGAGGCTTGCTCCTGAGCCGCTGTTCGGCATGTCTATTTATACACAGATCCACGGCTCGGCCCCGCCTTCTCTCTCCTCATTGGCTCACTGGCTGTGATTGACAGAAGCGGGAGCCAATGGCTCTTATTGCTGCCTCAGCCAATGAGGGGTGAGATTCCCCGAAGAGTCGTCGAAGCTGTCCTGCACATCGCTGGGGGGGTTCAGGTGAGTATTTGGGGGGAGGGGGGAGCTGCTGCATAGAGAAGGTTTTTTACCTTCCTGCATAGAATGCAGGAAGGTAAAAAGCCTTGAGCCTTTACAACCACTTTAAAGTGTATGAAAAAAAGATTAAAAAAAAAACACAAATGAAGTACATGTCTGCAATATGTGCACATTCCCCATGTTTTACCCCTTGGGTCCCCAGATCTTTTTTCTCCCTAAATCCCCTTAGGGACCAGTTAATTAAGGGTGCACGGGTGCCACCTTACCTATCCTTGCCGCCATCGCCCCCTATCCATGCGTCCAGCTCCTTTGAGGCGCATGAATTACAGTGGCAGGGGTGTTTTTTTGAAGCACCAATTAGATCCAGAGGCTCTAATAGGCTTCAAAAATGAATGTTTTTACCAGCTCCTTCGCGCTAAGTTCATGAGCTTTTTTGGGGTCCAGCCATCCATCCTGTGTGATTATAAAAGGGAGAGGGGTCCTGATCCCAGGGGCCGTAGGGTCTCTAGAGAGCTGCCATGGAATCTCCAGGAAGATTATATAGAAGGGCCGCATTGTTATGGCTGTTACTTAAAGTAGTACTATAGACATTTTTTTTTCAATTTGGTGAAAGTAAAGGAGGGTTATAACCCCTGTCAATTTATAGCCATATCTGCTTTCCATGTTCAGGCTTGAGGCTGAACGGTAAAGAGAATGATGCTGGAGCTCCCCAGTATATTAGGGTGATTACTGAAGACCCCCTGGAGTATACTGATATTAGGATTGGAGAGCACAGGGTAAGAAACAGGTGAGCCTGAGCGGTCGGTCCCGAACCTCACCTGGTAAAGAAAGAAACGATTGGTGCTGCGCGCCATTGTATTCCACTGAGCACCTCCGAAAGACACAGAGGGAGCCGAGGGTTGCGGAAATTCCAGTGAGCCCCGCTGAGACACTTGGGGGAACAGAGTGCTGCCGGGCCCTATCGAGCCCCGCGCAGACATACAGGGAAGCCGAGTGCTGCCGAGTCCCAGCGAGCCCCGCCGAGACACTCGGGGGAACCGAGTGCTGCCGAGCCCTATCGAGCCCCGTCGAGACACACGGGAGAGCCGAGTCCTGTCAAGTCTCATTGAGCCCCGCCGAGACTCACGGGAGAGTCGAGTATTGCTGAATCCCAGCGAGCCCCGCTGGAGACACACATGGGAAACCGACTCTCTGTGTAAAGCTGAGAGCGGTGGAGAGTGAGGATACCTGCATGTAACCGGGCTTCACGGAGGGTGGAAAGGAGCCTGCCTTGTGCTCAGTGGAACCCTGAACTACAATACAGGGGACATACAAGAGCAGCAGGGGGACCAGCCAGGTATTTTTTTTCAGTATTCATAAAGGGATTACCCTGAAAGCCAGAGTGAAGTAAGAAGGACCCAAAAGGAGACTAGACCCAAAAATATAGTACTGGTATATACCAATTAACTCATTTGATCGCTCATAAAAATATTAATATTAAGTGGGGTAAAATTTTTGTAGCATAGGGCTCTTGGGAGGTTATAGGGGAAAAATAAACTCCCTTACTTTTATTCTGAATAAATTCTGAAAAATTTTTTTTTTTTTTCTTTTTTGCTAACACGTGCGTTTGGAGTTTTTGATTAGCACCATTTTGTGGGGTTTTCTTAAGTGTTTTTTTTTTCTTGCTGACACCTGATTTTTGAGTTTTTGATTAGCACTATTTTGTGGGGGCCCTTTTTTTTTTCTTATTAACACTTGCACTTGATATTTATTTGTGGATTTATTTAAGGTGGCCAATATGTAATTTATCAATAGGTAGGTGAGGGATTATAATTGATAATGACTTTATTTAGGGAGGGAGGGTGGGGAGGGAGATAAGAAGGCATTTAGGGTATATTGGATATATTGGGATATAATAGTAAGATATATATATTACACAGCACACTTAGTTGGCACCTTTAGGTGTATGGATGGGTGTTTTTTTTCCCTGCCCCCTCCTTCCTTTCCTGTTCTTCCCCCCGTTTTTTTTTTTTTGTTTGTTTGTTTTTTCTTTCTTTTCTTGTAGGGGTATATTTTTTTTTTTCTTAGGAAATGTGGGAATCAAAATAAATTTTTTTTTTTTTTCTTTTAAGCCTGGGCCAGGCACGTTTTTATCCTAGGGGAATCTTTTCCTTTATTCCCCTAAATAGGGAACTTACGTAGTAAGGTTAGACTCAAAAAAGTCCCCCCCTCCCTTTTTTTTTTTTTTCTTTTGTAATTTATGGGTATGATAAAAACATGCTCTTATAATATCAGAGGTCTTAACTCAGCAATGAAGAGGTCCCAGGTTTTATACTCTCTCCATAAACAAAAAGTGGGTGTGATTTTCTTTCAGGAGACGCATTTTCGCACAGATCACATACCTAATCTACAAAATAGATATTATACTACATGATATCATTATTCCTTCATGTACTCAAAATCGAAAGGAGTTTCCATAGCAATACATAAGACATTATCACATCAGGTGTTGGAAAAATAGAGAAATAGAGATGGAAGAGCAATTTTACTCAAGGTTCTTATATATGGTAAGAAATATACCTTTATTATCATATATTTACCTAATCAAGGTCAGCCTAAAATAGGAACACAACTGATTAGTGAGCTCATGGAAAAAGCAGACGGGATCACAATAATAGGTGGAGATTTTAACTTCATTCTTGATAAGGATAAAGACACTACGGCACCCTCGGTAGCACAGATGAGTAGGGATAAAAAAAATTTAAAGAAACGATGGTAAAATACCAACTGGTTGATATATGGAGGGTTCTACATCCAATGGAAAGAGATTTTACATTCCATTCAAAAGTCCATGGTACATATCATAGACTTGACTACTTTCTGATAAACCAGTTGGGGATGACTGTGACCTCTTCCGCCGAGATAGGTAGCACTGTATGGTCAGATCATGCGCCAATATTTTTGGTAATTGCTCTATTTAAGGGTAAAACACTAGGAGTAATTGGAAACTTAATGATAATTTGCTGTATGATGAAGCCTGTGTAGCAGAGATAAGGATGGCAATAACAAACTTCTCAAGTGATCATATAAAAGACACCACATCCCTGCCGATTCAGTGGGAAGCACTGAAATGTGTAGTTTGAGGTTTATTTATAAAACACGGGGCCAGGTTGAAAAAATCAAAGGGAAATAGAATGGCTCAACTTTTGAAGGATATACCTAAACTGGAAGCTCAACATAAACAGAATCCACTACGAGAAATATCAATAGAATTAACGGAAATTAAATCAGAACTACAAACACTGTTGAATGAGCAAACATTACAGATAAGAGACCGTAAACGCTCTCTATATTATCAGCAGGGCAATAAACCAGGTAAACTTCTAGCTTGGGCATTACGCCATCGGATAAACACATCATCTATCGTTAAGATCAAGTCAGAAACAGGGGAGATGGTGTATCTTCCAAAAGGGATTCTGAAGGCATTTCAGACCTTTTATACGAGACTATATAACATACCCAATCAGATCGCAAACAGCGATCCTGAAAGATTTCAACAAAATATATATCAATATGTAAAAGAAACTGCCCTACCAACATTAGTATCAGTAGAAACAGCACAGTTAGAACAGGAATTTTCTGAGGTTGAAATACAGAAAGTAATCGATTCATTAATACCAGGGAAAAGCCCAGGCCCAGACGGCTTTACTCCACGGTTTTATAAAACATTTAAAGAAGTCTTAACCCCTATTATTAAACAGACTTTTAATTCAGTATCAACATCTGAGCCTTTTGTCTCACAAAGTATGCAGGCATATATCTCACTTATACCTAAACCAGAGAAAGATCATACCATCTGTGGAAATTATAGACCAATCTCTTCAACGAATATTGATCTAAGATTATATTCAAAAATAATCGCCAACAGACTTACCCCTATAATACCAGCACATATACACCTAGACCAAGTAGGTTTTATGAAGGGATGAGAGGCAAGAGATAACACCTTAAAAACACTCACATTGGTAGAACACGCACAGAGACGCTCCATCCCATCCCATCTATTGGCAATTGATGCCGAGAAGGCGTTTGATAGGGTGGGATGGAGCTTTCTCAAAATGACACTAAAATGACACTAAAGCAGTGGGGTCTGGGTCCCATACTTTTAGATAAAATAATGGCCTTATACCATAATCCAACGGCTAAGATAAGAGCGAATGGTGATATATCTGACAAAGTCCCTATAACGAACGGAACCCGACAGGGATGCCCGTTATCCCCATTATTATATATATTGGTTAAGGAACATTTATTAATAGCTATTCGGGAAAACAATGACATACAAGGAATAAAAGTGGGAGAGATAGAGTATAAAATGTCAGTATACGCAGATGACTTGTTATTATATATTACAAATCCGCTGGTATCATTACCAAACCTGATACTAGAATTTAAACGATTTGGCGCACTGAGCAATTTTAAGGTGAATTATAGTAAATCTGATGCTTTGAATATTAATTTGTCAAGTGCCATGGTGGAACTTCTCAAAAAAAATTTTCTCTTTTAAATGGCAGGTAAATGCAATCAAATATCTTGGAACTTTCATCCCTAAAGAGATGAACAAATTACAGGAATACAACTACCTTCAAAACTACCTGCAAAAAATAACTAGAACACTACAACAGTATGATAAAGGAACTTTTTCCTGGATGGGTAGAATAAATATTATAAAAATGGATATACTGCCTAAAATATTATATATACTTCAAACGATACCTATTTTTCCTTCAACAAACATTCTGAATCAACTGCATAGGGTGATAGGGAATTTTGTCTGGGCAGGTAAAACTGCCAGAATTAGTAGAGCAGTATTAAACAGGTTAAAAAAGGATGGAGGTCTTGCTCTCCCAGACATATCGGTGTACCTCAGATCAGTATTTATAACCAGAATTGTGGATTGGTTCCACAATGCGGATTGCAAACAATGGGTGAAGCTCAAAGAAGAGATCACAGTCATAAAACTGAAATCATTACCATGGACTAAGAGGGAGCATAGACCATTGGATGGCTATATGCCCTCCTTAGTTGTATCAACATTGAAAGTGTGGGATGATATGATAAAGCGGGGGATAGGATCTACTTATAGAGGTCCTATGACCCCCCTATTTAGCAATCCAGAATTCCCACTAGCAATGGAATCCAAAACATTTCTTAAATGGAAGAGATGTAAGGATACTAGGATAGTGGAGACGATGGAGGGGAATAGACTCCTTCCATTAGATGCCATGGGTATGGAACATAAAAAGAAATGGATGCAATACGGGCAACTTCAACAATACATCTCATCCTTAATGAAGGAGTCTGTATTAGATAGGCCTCTGACAGAATTAGAAAAAAAATTTTTACAAGAACATAGACCAGCACATACTTTATCTAATGTCTATAAATATCTGATTTCAGAAAATAAGGAACAAGAGATATTCTATATAAAAAATGGGAGGAAGATCTAGGGATGGATATCCCTAGAAAAAGATGGGAAAAGGCAATTATATTAACACATAAACTTTCAATCTCTGCCAAACATCAAGAAAGAAATTATAAAATCTTAGTCAGATGGTATAGGTGTCCAGTGGATATGCATAAAATAAATCCGATAATAAAGATGTATGTTGGAGGTGTCGCGTGGCAAAAGGCACAATGTCACATATCTGGTACTTCTGTCCAGAGGTTCAGCTCTTCTGGCAAAAAATATTTAAGATATATAGGGCTGTGACAGAGATAGATTTACAACCAGATATACAAGTGGCAGTACTATCTATGATCCCAGGATCGGTGAAAAGTATAAAGAAGGGAATATTAAAATATTTTTTGACTGCAGCACAAACTATTATAGCTAGAAAATGGAGTGGGAGTGTGAGATGGTGGAGATGCGCGCCCTGGAAGAAAGAATGGTAATTGAAGAAGGGTTAAAAAAACAGATATTAACAACCTGGCATAAATGGGAAGAGTTTAGAGCCTCCTCGTTGCTTTTGAGGGTATTATAGAACCTGAATAGAGTAAATCTTAGTGGAAAAGAGGGAAGAAAGGGGCATTCACCGCCTTCTTCAGGGTTTTTTTTTTTTTTTGAGTGGTGGGTGATTCGGGTGAGTGAGTATGAATGAGGGGGGGTTGGATTGGATGTATAAATGTGTTAGTTAGCAATTGGTTTAAATGGGGCATATATTCTTGAACATATTGTGTAATTAGCTAGGTGGTGATATGAATAGTGATTTGAATAGGGAAGTATAGGATAATTTAAACATATTATAGACAATGTCATGGATGTGTATATGTTTTATAAGAATTTGTATAAAAAATGTTTTCATAAATAAAGATTACTAAAAAAAAATTTATAGCCATATTTGTCTAATTGGGAAGATTTCCTATTACTTCCTGTTTTTTGTTTTTTTGTTTTTGCTATCTGTGTCCCATTGGGAAGATTTACTATTACGTCCTATCTCATAGCCAAAACAGGAAGTGAGGGAATATCCCTGTAAATAAGGGAATCCCTTGGGGCCCCCTAGGTCACTATAACTAGTGACCCCATTGGAAGATTTCCCCTCTCTTCCATTTCTGGGACACCCCAAAATTTGGGATCTTCTTTTACTTCCACTTTCAATGATAATGGTAAACAATTAGAGAGGGTAAATCTCCCTAACATAGGCACAGACAGTAATGATAACCTGAGAGGAGTTCTGATCCCTCTCCACTCTACCCAAAGCTAAAAAAACAAAAAAAAAAAGTTTTGCCTTTAGTTATACTTTATTGATTGCTGTAATGTTGAACTGTTTAACCGTTTAGTGTTCACAGCCGGGACGGCTTGCGATAAAGGAGGTGGATATGTAGGCAACTACACACTATAGAAGGATATGCTTGTAGGTAGGTTGCCTACTGTAAGTTAGTCAGTTTTTACTGTCCTAGCAAAGGGAAAATGGGTTAATATTTTTAATCGCCACCCCTAGGCTAAGTTTGCAGGCTTTTTTGGGCTCCAGCCTCCCATGCTGAGAAATTATAAAAGGGAGAGGGGTCTGGAGCCCAGGGGCCATAGGGTCTCTATGGAACTGCTGTTGAATCTCTGGGAAGATTTGCACCGCCATTATGTAAAAGGGCTACTGGGACTTGTGGTCCGCTCCAAGGAACACAGACTCATCAGGACACATTTTTATGGACTACTGCCATTCTAAACATACCATTTATGGACTTCCTATGCAGGTATGCTGGGACAGCCACAGTTAGGGTTTGTTAGGAAAACAACTGTCTGCTAAACTGTTCATTTGAGTTTTGTGAGTAAAAGTTTTTGACTTATGAGCCTGGTCTGAAGTTATTCCAAAGAGGGGCATGTTGAGTTTGGCGTATCAAAAGAACTAGGGTCTGTAAGCGCACCAAGGGGTATAAAATAACACCACCACAAAGGGTTTGCGCCACAGGTAAGTATAACATGTTTATTATTTAAAGGAGAAGTACAGCCAAAGCTCATTTGGTTGTACTTCTCCTGTGGATAACAGAAGTTTAGTTCGATCTACAATCCTGTGCTAAAGCCTGCTGTCGGCTGATGTCACAAAGCCGGTCCAGGCTGGGGAAATCTTGCGACGGACCATATGGTCGGGATCCACTCACATGCCTGGACCGGCACCGGCTCAGCGAGCTGCCGAGAGGCTGAGCTGCCCCTTCCAGAGCCCAGCGCTCCGGTGAGGGGGGCAGACAATCTGACAATCACCAGCCCTCTTCTCAGGGAGCTCTAAGAGCCGAGCGATCGGCGGTGTTTGATCACACGGTTCTCAGTGTTAGAGCCGGCGGGGGGACAGATGCTGCATCCACCTAGGTAAGTATGATTCTTAATAAAAAATGTTTCCCATACTAACAAAACAGAGCCTATACAAATGCTTTAATGTATTAGGCCTCATTTAGATGGGTGCTCAGACCCATTCTCCAATCTGAGCTACTGTCTGCTGCATGTGAATCCACCTTGATGCTGCATGCAGGCAGCCCATCCTATAGAAGTAGCAGCGGACACAAACGAAAAAAAAATGATACCCGCAATTATTTTTTCTAGAACAAAATATCTGACAAAATAATATAGGTGAATATTTATTTTAAAACAAAAAACAACATACGTTTGGTCTAAAGAGCTTTTATTTTCTATGCTCAAAAAAGCACCTAGGAAGCAGTAATAGGATTTATGTATTTAACATTTTTGTGTAAAATCAATTGCAAACAGCCTTTCTGTCAATTTTCTTATTGCTTCTAAATCCAGTTTCCACCTGTCAAAAGAAAATATTTTAGAGGTTAATATGCAAGTAAGCATACTTCTATGGGTTATTGCAACATCTTGTAGCAACCAATAGTTTGTTGTCACAAGAGATAAGAAATGACTGTTCTGATAATTATTTAATATGGGTAGCTGTGCTTTCTAAATATTCAAGTGTTTTAAACTCTCCTTGAAAAAAAAAAGAATAAATGTAACTGAATACTTTATATCACAACTACTTCCTGTCCCCAATTTTGTGCAGTCTTTACAGCATTACCAGCCTATAAAAGTTTACTCTATTGAGTTTCTGTATATAGGGTGTTTTCTTTGTCTCCAGTTTCTCTCCAGTGCCATCTGGAACTCCTGCACAGTTGAGGCTACTTACACTGTGTCTGGCTGGCGCATGCGCAGTATGGACCGCTGTCCTTTCTGTGCTCTGGCACTGTGTGTGCCCGAGGTATGTGCAGTAGGGAACAGCACACTCAGTTAGACATTTAAGCAGAAAGGCCATCAGGCATTACTGCGCATGCATTGGACGAGCATGGCTCCAGTGGCCCCCTACTGATCAGCTAAGCACAGTGCCAGCAGCCCCTACTTCTCTCCACAGGGCAGTGGCGGCTGTTTTTTTGGGGGGGCGGCAAACAAACAACCCCCCCCAGGCGCTGGTCTGCCGGTCGGTCTGGCACTTACCCCATCCCGTGTCCTCTCCTCCATCATGGCGGCTTCTGCCATGCGCCTCCTCCCCTCCACCTAGGCATCCAATAGAATTGCCTGTCCTTTCAGTCAATGGGGTGACGGGTCTCAAGACCCGCTTCCTGATTGGCCAGGAGGAGGATCAGTGTTACAATAGCGAATATTTATTCGCTATTTCCACACAACTGGGTGGGCTCGGTTCGCAGTGCTCTGCGTCCCAAGCCCACCCTATTTTGAAGCCTATTAGAGCCTCTGTCTCTAATCAGATGCTTCAAAAATACACCCCACCTCCAATGAAATCCATGCATCTGGCGTCCTGTATGGAGGCCGGACACATGGATAGGAGGGGCAGCGCCTGTTTGCCCTCAATGGATGGACCGTCCCTTCCACAGGGCATGCATCCAACCAGAGGTTTGGGAACAGGGGTGGCCCGTGCATTAAGGGGGCACTGGCACCGCTCCCTCTATCCTTGCCCCCCCCCTATATGGTTAATGGATAGATTCATCCATTGTGGCGGGGGTGTTTTTTTGAAGCACCTGATTAGAGCCATAGGCTCCAATAGCCTTAAAAATAGGGTGAACTCGGAGCGCAGAGCATTGCGCTCGGAGTCCACCCAGATGTGTTACAAAAGCAAATTGATATTTGCCTTTCTAACACTAAATCGCCTCTCTGCCAATCAGGAAGTGCGGTCTGTTACCCGTTTCCTGATTGGCTGAAAGGTTAAGCGATCCTATTGGACACCTAGGAGGAGAGGAGGAGACACACGGTGAAAGCCGCTGTGATCTCAGAAGGGAGGAGGACACGGAAGACCCTGCAAGATGCCTGCCGCAGCCTGTCGCCCCGCCCGATGATCCCCGATGTGCCCGCCGATCGGGTGAGTTACCGTGGACCTCCAAACTAAAAACCACCAGCCGCCACTGTTTGGGAAAGATAATTGGAGGGGTGAAAATATATAATAAAAATATAAGGATTTGGCACACAAAAAAAAAGTTTGACACTGTTTGGATGGAGCTTAATATAAACGGGCAATTTTACATTTAAGCTTTGTTAACACAGATGTGTTGTGGGAATGGATGCAAAATCACGTGTTTTCCCACAATTCACAAAAACACACTTCCCGTTTGCTGACACACAGAGGCGCCATTAATTCTTAATGTCATCAGCACACATTTTTCAAACGCAGCCACATTCACGAGTACCCTGCAGTTTGGTGAGGCACGATTTTTAATATGGCGTAGGCACCTTTTTGTGCATTTCCTGCACATAAGGAAGCCCATTGAAATGAATGGACTGTCCTAAACACTGCACGTGAAATGCATGAAGTGTGCGCTCTTGGTCGCACATCCTGGTGTTAATAGAATCTTAGGGTTTAATACTTATATAACGTATAACTATACTTTACACCTGCTTAATTCGGTAGAAAAGCCTACTTTGTGATTTTTACCTACAGGTAAGCCTATAATAAGATTTACCTGTAGGTAAAATGAATATCTCCTAAACAAGCACCATTTAGGAGATATTCACCCTGGGTGCAGCCAGTGACATCACTAGTGCATGCGCTCTGAAGGTCCGGCATACCTTTGCTGGAACTTCAGATCTTCGTGCCGAACCGAGGGCTCCCGTGTGAATGCGTGTGAGTGATGTCATTGCGGCTCCGGCCAATCACACAGCCGGAGCTTGCAAACCCAGAAGAAAGACGAAGGGAAGAGATGAAGGGAAGATGTCAGCCCTCTCAGCGGTGACAACGCGGCACTGGAGGGCTTTGTTGTAAGGTAAGTTTTTCATAATGTGCTAGTATACCATGCATACTAGCACATTATGCCATTGTCTTACAGGTGTTTTTTTTTTTTTTTTTTTAACCAGCCACAGTTTACAACTGCTTTAATTACAGCTGTATTAAACCTAAAACCAAAAATGTATTAAATTGCAGCTTGCCAATTCTTAGATGTCGTGAATGCATTAGTAGTTTTTAAAGGCTTGTTTCCTTTATTTTCACCAGCCAGTAAGTCTCTTTTTTTTAACTTCCATTAACAAACCAAGTTGTCCAGCAAAAGCTGCAGTTAGAGGATTGAGACAAACTGTTTAACACTGATGAGGTGCTTACAATAGTCAGCTTTTATTTATGTAAAATCTTTATCCTTAAACAAAAAAAAAAAGTTTGCTGTGGCTGCCTTTAAAGTGTCAGCCGGAGTTTGGCTTTAATTTGTTAGTTAAGTCTGTCTAAAGCTGGATACACACTATACAATTTCCTTTAGATTTTTTCCTTTAGATTTACCAAAACCATATAATATGAGGTCAAACCTTAACAGTTTCAATTTGTATGTAATCAAGCAGGCCCTTGCACTACATGGTTTTGGTAAATCTAAAGAATATCAGACAACAAAAGTTGTATAGTGTGTATGGGGTCTTAATTTGCTAATCTAAAGCTGGCCTTAGCCAAATCTTGGCTGGTTCTGCAGGGACCAGCTGAAATTCGATACATCTAGGGGCAAATTGGTTGTACTGAAGTTGATCCATCAATCGACTTCAGTACAACAAGCCTGTGGGATTTGTTTCATGCGATCATTGCTGGTGGCTATAGTAGCCAGCAGTGATCATTGTGTTCTGCCAGCAGGGAAAGTTCCCGATCTGCAGAACACAATAGTGCCGCGGGAGGGATTCCTCCATTAACACTGACTGTCTTGATGGGGGAATCAAGCAATTTTCTTTCCTTCCACCCATGGTAGAAGGAAAGAAAATTGCATAATCTATGGGCTGCTTTAGACAGTCCATACATTATTCTGTTTTTTTTTTGTTTTTTTTTCCTTCAACCAGTGGATTGGAAAAAAAAAGATCCAATTCCCCCATCCACACACTCAATGTGGGTGGGGGAATTACTCCTTCTAAACTATTGTATTCTGACAGCAGAGAGACTTCCCCACCATCAGAATACACTTATCAGCACTGCTGTGTAGAGTCGGCAGCGCTGATTGAGAGAAAAGTTTCCCACAGGCTGATTGTACACAAGTTGATAAATAGATACAACCAGCCTGCTGGTTTACCTATAGGTAAGCCTGTAAAAAGGCTTACCTATAGGTAGTGTAAATATCTCTTAAAACATGTACCGTCCAAACCTGCAGCAAGATATTTACTGTAAATGCAGCCAGTGACACCACTGGTGCCTGCGCTCTGAAGGAACGGGCACCCAGAGCCCTGTGCTGTGATTGGCGGCTCCTGTGCACATGCGCAGGAGCAACGTCATCGCGGCTTCCTCCAGTCACAAAGCTGGAGTCTGCGAACCCGGAAGCAAGACGGTAAAGATGGAAGCTGTCTCAAGTGATGACATTGCATCGCTGGAAGACTTTGTTTTCAGGTAAGTTTCACATAATGTGCTAGTATCCAATGCATACTAGCAAATTATGCCCTTGTCTTGCAAAAAAACGCTTTAAGATGAAATGTGTTACTGGTCGGATCACAAGGTGAAATAAAGAGAAGGCCTAAAATAAAAATGCAGACACAACGCCAAAGGATTGCAAAGTTGCAATGTATTACATTTTTGCTTTTGGGTTTAATACCGCTTTAAGTGTAAATATGATAAAAGAAAGATGAACGTCACTGAAAAACCTATTTTCTTAGAAATGTTTTATGAATGAAAACACAGAAATACACAAAGGATACCAAGATTTAAATAAGAACACCGATGGCTTTTACATATTCAGGCAATATTCAGACAATAGTCCATAAGCCTGGAGTTCATCTTTCATAACTACACTGAATAGCATGCATCCTATATCAAGAAAGTTGCTAAGCCACCTTTGCTATAAAAAAAAAAAAAAAAGTAATTGGTCCTATATGAACTGACTAGCGAGCGGAAAATAAGGCTTATATGAACTGCTGTTTACTCTTTAAGGAAGTTTGGACCAGCAGCATAGGGGTGTGTGCCAGGTGTACACCCTAATCACAGTGCCAATTCCCCTTACTGTCTGGGCTTTCCCCGTGTTGCACCCCCCTCCCCCACTGCAGTGCTGCTGGCTGCCCTCCTTTCCACTCCCCCCCCCCCGACTGCTGCGGGGGGATGTTTCAGGATGGAGAGTGGGGGAAGGGGTTAACCAATATGTAATTTACTGGCCCCTTCCTTCTCTAAATGAATACAGTGAACGCACTCACTCAATGTGTTCAATCATAACTATAACTGAAGCATAGGGAACTGTGTTTACTATGCTTCCGTTTGTGAGTGAACAAGAAGCCTCTCAGCACAGAACACTTCCCATGCATTCGCTGTGCAGTGCAGCTAAGGCTGCAGAAAAAAAAAAAGACGTGTGTGTTTGAGCTTTGGGGTGAACACCCTAATGCAATGGACTGCGCACACCTACGACCAGCAGACTGTCCAAGGCCTCCCCAACAATGTTCATTCTCTCATTAGGGGCTTCTGCACATCCCTTTGGCACAAATAAGATATTCACCCGTATAAGTTACAGTATATACCATTTGAGATTAACAAATGTTGTAATTTTGAATTAAATTTGTCACATTTCCTAAACTGTAGAATAAGATTATTTCACATCAAAGCTTTGGTGTAATATAAAATGTATCCAATGGTTTCCTTTTTCTAAAACATATTTACCTCAGGATGCTAATAATAGCGTCTATAGTAATGAGGAGGCCAATAACGTCCCCCGGGGGGAAAGTAGTTAGGAGGAGGATGATGTGGATATGGATGTGGCTGTGGATGTGGATATGGACGTGGATGTGGATGATGTCCAGGATAATATGTTCCTGGGTAATGACCATTGTTCCATGATGGTGGATAACCTAAAGTAAAATAACTTAAGTTAGTCATGACTGTTGCCAAAATGTAGTATTTTCTTGGTTATACATACATAATATGTGACTATATCACAAAAAGAACAATAATTGAAGAAAATTATATATATATATATATATATATATGTAAACTTTACATTTACAAATGCAGTACAGCTGTCTTTTAAAACTAGTAGGGGTGTTACTCTGGCCCTAAAAGGCATAGGGCACCCCCAAGACTTGACTGTTGTGTGTAAAACAACCAAAAAATGGATAGTACTAATAAAGGTCAAGCACTGACTATGGCCAGCCCCATTGCTGTGCTGCTTTTTTAGTTTCATTTGAGAATCCTGAACTGTATTTGGCTGCAGCCTTAAGTAATTGAGTTGAGTCGATATAGACTTATGATTTATGTATATTTGTACCACCAGGCTCAATAGAATATTTGATTTTTGCTTACTTACCATAGTGCTTTTGCTTCAGAATCAAAGCATGTTTTCAGGATCTTGCTGGTCATTGTTTTTGACAATGTTATCTATTTTAACTTGCTGCACTGTGGGTTCATTGAGGGATGTGCACAGTATCTTAACTTGCAATTTTCATGCATTAAAGTAGAACTAAAGACAATACTTTTTTTTCATTTTGGATAAGGGAGGGTTATTACCCCTGTCTTTTTTTTAGCCATGTGTGTCCCATTGGGAAGATTTCCTATTACTTCCTGTCCCATATCCAAAACAGGAAGTAAGAAGAAATCCTTTCAAACTGAAGGAATCACCAGAACTAGTGTCACAATTGGAAGATTTCAGCTATACTGTTCTGGAGACAACTCAAGAATTGTGATTTTCTTTCACTTTCACTCCCAGTGATCACAGTAAACATGACAATAGAGAGGGTGAATCTCCCTAAAGGAGACACATACAGTTGTTCTAATCACTCTCCACTATATTTCAAAAGAAAAAAAGTTTTGCCTTTAGACATACTTTAATAAAGATTGTGATATGTTATTGTTACAAATATAGCTTTTTTTCATTATAACTGTTTTTGTTCATTATAACTGTAAATTCCTTGCTTGATTTACTTTGTCTAGGTTTTGGATCAACTACATGTATCCATACCTCCCAACTTTTTGAGATGGGAATCAGGCACAACTATCAGCAAAAGTATGCAGGTTTAGGACACACCCCTTGCCACACCCCCTTAAAGGAGAATTGTACAAAAAAAAACAAGATTGGTTAAGTCCACAAGTGTTTTTTTTTACCATTACTATTCCTTTATATTGGCTTTTGGAATTTACAAATGCAGCAATTTAGAAATCAGATAAAAGGTTTAGCGCTGGAAAACACTTTTTGATAGCTAAAAAGTACATTTTACATACATCTATATAGATCAGACCAAAATGAGGGACAAATGAGAAGGAAAGAGGGACAGAGGGACATTGCTCCAAATCAGGGACAGTCCCTCCAAATCAGGGACAGTTGGAATCTATGTGTATTCAACTGTAGAAGTTACCTCTTATCCTTTGCTCCTAAAATTTTGTGTGTACTCTCCCCCCCCCCCCCATGTTATCTCTTTTCTATCCCTTCTCCTTTCTCTTTGCTGTTATGCATATTTTTGATATCTGTCCCCTTTTCAACAACAATCTCATTTTGCACTATTAGTGCTGAAGCCCTTTGCTAGGCTTTCTCTGAGTGGATGAGGTGGAGATCTGTCCCTTAAAATCAGAGAATACCTGGTATCTATTGGAAAGGTTACAGGACGTTCTCTGAATGGTGGAGGTGCCGAGCTAGCAACCCCCTGTGTTCACTATACAAAAGGCAGGTCATTCAAGCTGCACCTGGAAGAGACCAGCTCTGACTGTATGTAGCACAGGCTGCTACACTGAACGTCTGCATCCCACAGACCCACTGGATGAAGAATTAATTGTAACCAAACTGGACCAAAGTATGTTAAAAATATAATCCCTGGAGTAAATGTTTATAATACAAATCCTATGTGAGTATTTATAGATTTAGTTAAAGATATAAAACCATCATTCAATCTAGCCATTTTCAGATGTTTTGTCTATACCCAACTTTAGTTCTGAACTCATTTTTCCATTTTGAATTGATTTAGGCTAGTCAAAGTGAAACGAATTTGCCTGTAGTATTTCCAGGGCTTTTTTTCAGCTGGAACTTGGTGGAACTCAGTTCCACTACCTTTGGCTCAGGCCCTCTGCTCCCTGCTCACCACTATCATTTGTAAACACAGAAATCCGGCTTCTGTGTTTACAAGTGACAGCTTGTCTCCCAATGGCTCTCACAGATCTGATCTTCTGAGAAGCTCTCAATGAGTGCAGGATCGGGACAAGGGAGTTGCAGGTGCCCAGGGTGCAGTGCAGATGCCAACACCCACACTGGATGATCTTCCTGCAAGTGAGAGAGGTGGAGCCACCTACAGTGTGCAAGGAGGTACTGGAGCCCGATGGGTGCTTCAACTTAATACAGCAACAAAAATAATATATGTGGAATATGATGGAGCTTTTAAGGAGGAGGGGGGGGGGGTGGTTTTATGTAAAGGTCAGAGGCAAAGAGGGGTGAGATGTGAATGGGGGATGCAGAGGTAAGCAGCTGTGGAAGTAGGCAAAACTCTGCACTATGTACGTAGCGCACTTCTGAACTCTGCACTATGTACGTAGCACACTCCTGAAATCTGCACTTTGTACGTAGCACATTCCTGAACTCTACACTATGTACTAGCACACTCCTGAATTTCTCCATGCAACCCCCCCCAAACTCTGCAGGCCATATGTAATTCACTCCTGTTATTTAATGCTCCCAGTGAAATTTGACCACACCCCCTATTTGATGCGGTCTGGAGGGATGTGTGTGTGTGTGTGTGTGTGTGTGTGGGGGGGAGGGGGGGTTAGGGGGTCGTGGTTGAGTTCCTGCACCTATTTTCTGAGAAAAAAAGCCCTGAGTATTGACAGCCATCTATGGATGGAAATTTGTCCAGTTCAGCAAGGACACAGATATACACCAATCAGCCATAACATTATGACTGCCCACCTAATATTGAGTATGGCCCCCTTTTGCTAAAACAGCCCTGATCCATTTAGGCATGGACACAAAAGTAACATCCACATGAATGGCAGGACCCAAGGTTTCCCAGGAGAACATTGCCCAAAGCATCACACTGCCTCTGCCAACTTGCCTTCTTATACCGCATCCTGGTGCCAACTCTTTCCCAGGTAAGTGATGCACACCCACCCAGCCACATGATGTAAAATAAATTGTGATTCATCAGACCAGACATGTTCATGTGACCATTGGTGAAGCTTTTGGCTGTGGACATGGGTCACCATGGGCTTCACAGCCCCATACACTACAAACTGCGGAGCCCATTTTTTTCTGCTTTCACCACATCAACTTCATGGACAACATGTTCACTTGCTGCCTAATATTTCGCACCAAATTTCAGATGCCATTGTAACAAGATACTCCTTACCCGTCAGTGGTCATAATGTTATGGCTGATCGGTGTATAATAATCTTTTCTGATAACCCCTTAAAACATACTTTTTAATACATTAATTAGATAACTGGGGATATTTTGTAATTTTAAAGGGAATGTAGGAGTTGTTTTCATTGATTACACATGAAAAATGTGTCCACCACCAACAACCATTTTTTACTATAATAAAAAAAATAAAATGAAACTAGTTTTTTAAAAAAAAAATACATTAGTAATGTAGGCACTAAAAAGATACTCACCGAAACCAGACATGATGAAAAGCCTAGAAAAAAAATGCATATGATTTAGATATAGATAGATAGATAGATAGATAGATAGATAGATAGATAGATAGATAGTTAGATAGATAGATAGACACCCCCATTGGCCCCTAATCCCCACTGCTCTCCCATATGGCAATGGCCATATTTGTTCAATTACATCAGCCAGCATACCCGTCCCTTTGTCCTTTGTCTACATTCACCTGTAGTTCGTGGTCTCTCGGCTGGCAGCTGAATGGAGTCAGGGGTGTGTCACTGGTCGCTATGATGCTGTCGGCTGTGTAGCCAAGAGCATCTTAAAAACCAGTGATGCTGGCAGTGCATTCAGTGCTGAACATGCACTGAGGATGGAAGTATCCAGTATGAACACTCTAGCCTCAGTCCTGTCCTCCTCAATGGTGACAGGTACAATAATCTGTTCCTGGTTGCAACACTTGTCTCACAGAGCAACGCCAAAATGAGTGTCCACAGTACTCCTTATAAATTCCAGGGAATCAATATGTCCAGACAGCAGCCATACTCTGCATGTCAGAGCCGTTCAGGCACCTGAGTCTCCACTTACTGGACTGCTTCATTATGGTGATGATCAATCTGAAAAGTTACCCTGCTGATGTAGAGTCAGAACTAGCTACCACTAAAAACCACCTAGAGCCACCACTAGGCAAATGTCTTACCAGCCATTGTTCTCTGTGAGTAATCTGCTCACCTGTGTCCAGCTTTACCCTTTCTGCCACAACAGAAGGAATCCTCTAGGAGCCATATTCCTTTCACCACATACTGATCTCATTTAGGTGCAGATATCTTAAATCTCAAAGAAATAGGAAGCCAATAGGCATATTAAGGAGTCATTATGGTAGGATGACCATTTAACCCCTTTCTATGTGCCTGGAGACAAGGTTTATCATTGAGTTCCTCTTCCATCTGTCTTCACGGCATATACGGTACTTTATTTTGTTCATAGTCATATTTCCCATGTTGTCTACTTACCTAAAAGTGCCACTTAGAGGAGAAGATTGTTAGACTGGCAATCTTAGATAACTTATATATCTGCAGAAGGAGAGGGAGGGAATACCAATTATCAGTGGCAATTATCTGATGTGGGAAGGAGCTCTCAATTTGCATTTTATGGTGTATTATTATGTTAGTCATCCTTTAAATATATCAGTAAAGATAATGAAAAAATTTGCATGTGCAGAGTGATCAGCCATACCAGTGACATGTTTCATGAATAACAATGAATATCTCATTACAATGGCATGTGAAAGTTGGTGGGATATATTAGGCACCAAGTAAACATGTTGAACCCGAAGTTAATGTGTTGAAAGCTGAAAAAATGGGCATTGCAGTTTGTTGTGTATGGGGCTGCATAGCTGGAGGGTGTCCAAGCCTGTCTCCAGCCAAAAGTGCATACAATGGGCACATGAGCATCAGAACTGGACCACAGAAAATTGAAAGAAGATGGTCTGGTCTGATGAATCACGTTTTCTTTTTCATTATATAGATGGTTAGGTATGTGTGTCGCTTACCTGGGGAAGAGATGGCACTGAGATGCATTATGGGAAGAAGGCAAGTCAATGGAGGCAGTGTGATGCTTAGGACAATGTTCTGCTGGGAAACCTTGAGTAATTCTATTCATGGATATTTTACTGGAAATGGTACCACCTACCTAAACATTGTTGCTGACCAAGTACACTCCTTTATGGAAACAGTGTTCTCTGATGGCAATGGCCTCTTTCTGGAGGAGATTGTGCCCTGCCACACTGCAAAAATGCAAAGGGGTAGGAAAATACATTTAAAGTCCCGCACTTGTTCTCTCCCAATTTTATTACACTGCAAAAATGGTTCAAGAATGGTTTATGGAAAACAACAAGTTTGAGGTTTTGTCCAGGCCTCCAAATTCTCCAGATCTCAATGCAATTGAGAATTTGTGGGATGTGCTGGAAAAACAAGTCCATAGATGCAATCATCATACAGCTTACATGATTTAAAGGATCTGCTACTGATGGCTTGGTGCCAGATACCACAGCATACCTTCAGAGGTCTAGTGGTATCCATGCCTCAGTGGGTCAGGTCTGTTTTGGTAGCAAAAGGGAGACCCACTCGATATCTGTGGATGGTCATACAGTTATGGTTGATCAGTGTATGACTAAATAGCCCTCTATAGAAATTGTAAAAAGCTCCTCCCCCAAAATTGCATACATAAATCCTGGCCCTTCTGTTGCTGGATCAGAGATTATAATCTTTTTGAAGTAGGACTATGGTATTATAAGTCCAGGCAAGATCACTTAGCAGACATCCTTCCCGGTCATAGCAGGGCTAATTTGAAAAAAAAAAAAACACTGTAAAAGTGAAGCAGCTGCTCAGAGAAACCAATTACATTCTTTGAAAAAATGCATCACTTTTGTTTTTATTGTTTTTGCACCAATGTTAATGTCAGGGCCACAAGTATTATGCCGTGGCCCTACTGGACTAAGAGCCCCTAGCACCCCTTGTTAAAATGGATTAAAGCGTAACTTCACCCAAAAGTGGAGGTTCTGCTTTTCTGCCTTCTCCCCTACCTCTTTTGGACACTTTTATTTTTTTGGGGGGGATGACCTTGTTTTTCCCAGGTTCCTGCTCCCACTTCCTAGGCGATCCAGGCACAAGTTCAGCCCCCTGCCTACATCACAGGTTGCAGGAGGCTGCGGGAGCATAGTAAACATGCCAGTTGCAGGGACCCGAAGACCAGCAAAGAACCCGCGTCTAAAGAACCGGTGTATAAGGCCGGGTTCACATATATGTGGCTGCGGTTCCCAGCATGGGGTCCGGTGTGTTCCTGTTCACTGGTTCAGGTACGAATCAGGTCCTAATTTTTGCCTGAATTCGCACCTGAACCAGACCTAAACAGGCACAGGACCCTTTTGGAATGGGGACCACGGCCTCCCGGACCTGTGTGAACCAGCTCCATCGAAAGCTGGTCATACTTGCATGTCATGCGAATTGGATGCGGAGAAACCGGCATCCAATTCGTACATATGTGAACCTGGCCTAAAAGTATTCACGGAATGGTGTGAGATCCTACGGCCTGGTCTGTCCCATTAAGCCATACTTCAATAATGCACTAAAAAACAAAATTCACTGCAAATGGCACCAACTCTGCAATGACAGCAGTACTGAACTAAATGATGGTAATAAAACATACAAAGAAAAGCAAGTCTTGCACAGTTCTATATTCTCTCTTATACTAAACATTACTTACCCGTATTTCACTGCACACTGTGAGCTTCTCAGAGAGTGCATTAGAAGCTGCAGCAAGTGAGATAAAGCCTGCCTCATTTTCTTGTTGGCATCACCTGGCCATTTCCTCCTTAGCCTTATGTTTTTGGGCTACCATTTTCATTCATTGGATTTCAGTTCATATAACAATGGGAGCTCAGCTTCATGTGTGGGGAATACTTAGAGACTGCAGTGGTTTTTAACCATTTCTCGGCCGCTAGCGGGGGTAAAACCGCCCCGCTAGTGGCCGAATACCGACGGTAAAGCGCCGCTTACAATAGCAGCGCTTTACCGCCGACGCCGCCCCCGCTCCAGTGTGAAAGGGGCCTAACTGTGGAGTTGCTGCTGAAAACTGTGTATCTGGATTCCATCTCTGAGCCGTGGGATGGCTCATAAGCGTGTTTAGACTCAGTCTCACAGCTGAGTCGCATGCTCTGAGGTGAGCGGCTGTCCCCGAGGGGTCACTGGATGGCACTTGAGCATGGGATTCTGAGCACTAAGCACTAAGATTAATGCACGCACGTTGGATTTTTTATGAACTGTTTTTATGGACTTTATGTGCATTTCTTTCATATATTGGACTTTAATAATCACGTACCACATCTTGGATTTGATATTCACACTCATTGTTTGGCACTTGGCACTTTGTTTGTAGTTTGCAGTATATATATCCTTTGTGCCTTGCTGTGGCTGGATAAGCCGCTTATGCAGTATTTTCAGTATACCTCAAATGCATTAATAATCTCCAGATTGATATTTTCACCTTAGCGCAGCGTATCTTTTGTATACATTGTATTGCATGGCATATGAAACGTGTTCTGCGTGGGCAGCTGGGTGATTCCCACATTTGAGGCAATATACCATTGTGGCTCGCAAAATCCCCTTTTATCTACCCAGATAGTTCTTGAGAGGAGTACTGAGGCAGCGTAATGTGTTCCACAAAAAGAAAATACAATCTATTTACATTCTAATTTCATCCATAGGTAGGTGCGTTCTGTCATCAGCCCACCTATCTGCCACCTCCAATTTTTGGTCACCAACACCAGACTATCCCCCCAACGTATCCACTCCCGCCACTCTCCGCTATTGCGTTGCACAAATTACACATTCCCACCCTACCGCCATGACACTGGTTCTACATAGGCACAATACATGCTGTGTAGGGGTGGTCTCCACATGTGTGTGTATGCATGTGGACATGTATATGTGTGTATGTGTATATGTATATATATATATATATATATATATATATATATATATATATATATATATATGTGTGCATATGTGTGTGTATATGTGTATATATATATGTATACAGACTTATGTGAATATATACATATATTTATTTTGTGCATATTGTTTCTTTATTTATAAATATGCATATGCGTTTTAGATTTTTATGTACATTTGATATAGCACAACCGGTTTTACCATGCGCAGAGACAATATCTCTCAATGAGTCTCAGTGCATTTTTTACTGCATTTTTTACTTCATTTACCATCGTATGCATATGCATATATGTTTTTTATGCATTTACATGCGTGTTTATTATGCACGTGTATGTGTGTGCATGTATATGCATGTATGTGTACACGAGTATGTGTGTGTACACTTATGTATGCGTAGATTTTTTCATTTGTATTCATTTGTATGTATTTAGACTAGAATCTCATGTTCTGTGCTTCAAAATCCCACTACCTATCATTAATTCTTTGTACTGATATGGTCATTTTTATTTCTAATATATTTATATTATATACTTTTTATCATTTTAAGTTTTCACATCTGACCTTTCTGAATGCATCTTTCAATGTAAACTTATCTTTCATCTCCAGTCTGTAGTGTACGGTATATATTGTTCTTATTTATACCCCATCTAGAACACCTGGACGTGGACTGGTATGGAACTTGGAATAATCAATTGTCCATCACAGGACACATCCTCCTACTAGCAACACCACCTCTCCCCATGTACATATGTCAGCCTACCGGCCCATACAGACTGTGCTCCAGTTCTCCTGGCTCTGATGAAGAGGTTTTCCTCGAAACGCGTCAGCCTTTCTTAAATACCTGCCTCAATATGGGCACACCCCAATTTAAACTTTTAAGTACTTATTTTGTTACCTGTTTTTCCTTTTTTATAATATTATGTAGTATTTGTATGATTTTATATCTATATGACTATATGTCTATATTCTTTTACATAAATAAACCATACATTTCTTGATGTAAGCGTCTGATCACGCGCCTTCCATCCACTTCCTACTAAGCGTAATGTGTACAGCTATGTATACAGCACCCTGCAGGACCTTACTACCAGCCATAATCTTATAGGTAAAAGAAAGCCGACAGCTTGATCTTCCGCAATGAATGAGTTTATTAATCCAGGTGTAGTACAAAAGTATGCATTTCGGAGTGTAGCCTTAATCCTAGCCATTAAGCTGCCGCCTTTCTTTTACTTGTATGCTTGCTCAGGTGCTAGGAGGACACTACAAGCCAGTGCACCATCCGCTCACCACCTTGGGGAATTACAACAGGTGTTTTCTACTATATACCAGCCATAATCTGCCTGAATTGCATAGAGAAGTAGAAATACCTAGTAAGTAGGTAATGAAAAGAAAGGTATTATTAAAACAATTCATGACTGCTGAGGCGCAATGGGCCTAGGTACAAATGAAATGTAACATAATGGGATCAAAAACCCCCAAAACCCTTGCCCCTTCACCCCTTTAAATAAAATACTTACAACCATTAGGTTGGAAAGAGCAAGTCCACAGCTTTATTAAATTCCAACACATAACACGTGAACACATTTAACCAGTGCCAGTCATAGTCGTACTGTGAGCACTCAATTCCAAAAGGGGGGGGTGGGGCCTGTCCTTACCATAAGTGCTGGACAGACAGCCTACTTCCAATTTTTCATCAAGGGCATAGCCTATTACAGAAACTTTAAATGCTGGCAAGGTCAAGAAACCGCATACCATAAAGGAGAAAAAAGGGGCGGGAGGGTGGGCAGCTCTTCCATCCACTTCTTCAAATGACCCAGAATTCCCTGGAGGCAAACGTTTTCTGAGCTCAGGCCCATCCCATCCCCCATGTTTCTGCCATCAACCACCTTGTCCGGCACCTGGCCATGCCCCCATAAGTCAAGGCTTTATTTCCCTATGGGGCTCAAGAGGCCTTCATTTGGATGTGGATGGGGGAAGGGGGAGGAACCAGGGAAGGCAAAATATACTGTAAGCAGAATACATTTCAGGTTGACTAGCCTGACTATTAAAGTGGTTGTAAACCCTGTTACACCACTTTTACCTACAGGTAAGCCTATAATAACGCTTACCTGTAGGTACCGTGAATATCTCCTAAACTTGCACAGTTTAGGAGATATTCACTGTATCCACATGTGCTGACGTCATCGGCACATGCGCGCTGAAGAAACGGCCAGGCGTGCGCGGGAGTGACGTCATCATGGCTCTGACCCATCACAGCGCCAAAGCCCCACAAACCCAGAAATAACTCCGGGAGACATGTCACCAGTCATAGCGGTGTGCGGGGACCGCTGCAACAGCTTCGATCTAAGGTAAGTATGCGATGCATACTAGCTCATTATGCCTTTGTCTTTTTTTTTTCTGAGTTTACAACCACTTTAAATACCTAAAGAATTAAGTTACTACATCAATAAATGAAGAAATGTATTCAAACTGCTATTTGTACATAATACTGGGCTCCATTCACTAAAGCAGATCGCATTTTGAATTTAGGTGATCTGACACATTTTTCCCAAATGTCGCATGCGATGCTAAAAATGTTAATTCACTATCCCTTTATGCAGTATGCATATGGCATACAATGCCAAAATATTACCCTTTTTTTCATTCTTATAACCACAACAGCCCATAAGTTAGCATACAGTGCAACATAACTTATGGACCTTACCATTCATCCTTGGATCCTGGATCAATGTAATTAAGCTCCTTTACTATGCTTAATGGATGAGAATAAATCTTAAGCCTAATACACACCACTATTTTTTTTTTCTCTTCAACTCACAGGTCAGGTCAGAGTCGTTGTACTAACTATGCAATGTTAGTACAATGATCTCCCCTGCTGTGCTATTGTGTTCTCACAGGGGGACAGCCCCCCCGCCAGAACACTCCGGTCAGCGTTCTCAGCCATTGGCTGAGAGCGCTGATCGGGAGCCAGTCGTCAGACCATGTCTGGTCATGGCTGGCTTCTGTTGGACCGGCTGCCATACACACAATAAAAATATGCACTCGCATAGAAGTAAATTACATCAGCACCCAACGTGTGTGGCTTATCAGCTACTGGATGAATCGCTCTGTCAGAGTCTACGTGTGTTCCACAGACCCGGAAGTGACATAGGGTAGATCCAGAAATGGCATCAGGGGCTCGTACCTTAATGCATTTCTTTCAGGCGTGCATCAGGAAGTTGGGTGCGAATGTAAGTTACTTCTATGTGAGTGCATATTTTTCTCTTATCTTTATCGTGCCTTAATAAATATACTGCACTTTATACCCTCTTCTTGCGGTCCTGTTTGGAGCACTTTATTTCAGTGACAGAGAGAATAAGAGAGTTTCAAAAGAAGACTTTGCTTAAACCCCCAAGTGGTGGGCTCAGTTGTAAACCTGCTCGATGATCACCTTGTTGGCCTTATGGTTTTGGTGAGTGCGAGTTTTATAAACACGTGGTGGAGCACTTTTAACTGAAGTTTTGGGCACATTTGTAGATTGAGCAGCACAGTGACATATACACATATACAGACTTTTTATATTTACATATGCTATGTACTTTATAAATGTTTTATTAAAATAATTTAATTGCGGATTGTTGACAGCATTTTTTTGTGTATAGGGAAGCGCCTACCTTTTTAATTTATCCATTTGTATTGGCGTCTTCTTTGCACTTAAAGGGGCAGCAGCCTCGAGTTATTAGGTGTGGTGTTTTGGGTTTTGGGTTGGCGCCCTTCATATTTAGTGTATAAACTTTACTACTCCTCACTGCTACACTTGAGGTGGCCTAGCTACTGTTTATGCTGATGTGGACACCAAATGCCATCTTATGCCTAGTCCTTACTGTTCATCACTTTGTATATTAAATTGTGTTATTACCATTATTAACCGATTGCCGAGCGGCTCACCCCGATATACGTCGGCAAAAGGGCACATACAGGCACATTAACGTTAGTTGTAGGTTGCCCTTTAAGAAGCGGTTTGTGGGAGCGCACGCCTGCCTCGAGTTCCGTGAGTGTGATCGCGGATTCGATGTCCGCGGGTATACCCGCGATCATCTCACGGAGAGGAAGAACGGGGAAATGCTGATGTAAACAAGCATTTTCCCATTCTGCCTAGTGACACTGACACTGATCACCACTCCCTGTAATCGGGAACGGTGATCAGTGTCTTGTCACACATAGCCCAGCCCACCCACAGTTAGAATCACTTCCTAGGACACACTTAACCCCTTCACTGCCCCCTAGTGGTTAACCCCTTCACTGCCAGTCACATTCACACAGTAATCAATGCAATTTTAATCGCACTGATCGCTGTATAAATGTGAATGGTCCCAAAATAGCGTCAAAAGTGTCCGATCTGTCCACCATAATGTCGCAGTCATGATAAAAAAAAAATCGCTGATTGCTGCCATTACTAGTAAAAAAAAAAATTATTAATAAAAATGCCATAAAACTATCCCCTATTCTGTGGACACTATAACTTTTGCGCAATCCAATCAATAAAACACTTATTGCAATTTTTTTTACCAAAAAAATGTAGAAGAATACATATCGGCCTAAACTGAGGGAAAAAAAAAATGTATATATTTTTTGGGGATATTTATTATAGCAAAAAGTAAAAAATAATGCGTTTTTTTCGAAATTCTCGCTATTTTTTTTATTATAGCGCAAAAAATAAAAACCGCAGAGGTGATCAAATAACATCAAAAGAAAGCTCTATTTGTGGGAAAAAGTGGACGTTAATTTTGTTTGGGAGCCATGTCGCACGACCGCGCAATTGTCAGTTAAATCGACGCAGTGCCGAAATTGGTCTTTGGCCAGCCAAATGGTCCGGGGCTTAAGTAGTTAATCTATTTTACTCTTGCCAAGTTGCCAACCATTTTGGATGACAATATATTACGTGTGCCTTTACTAACTGGTTTGGTTTTCTTTGATATAGCACTACTACTGGGTACTAAGTGATACTTTCAGTGATTTCCTGTGATATTGTTTGTACACTTAACCTGGTGTGTTAGAATGGCTGAGGTTCTTGAAGAGGTTGAGGCAAGGAACAGAGGACAAATCCTAATCAGCGGCTCCTACAGGGGTTGCGCTGCACACTATTACCCAGCAGCTGCAGATGGGTTGTGAGCTGAGGGCGCAATGTGGCCATACTATTGATGTATTATATTAAGTAATTTATCCAGTGATTCATTTAGAGCAGGGGTAGGCAACCTCTGCCTTCCTGCTGTGGTGAAACTACAAATCTCATCATTCCTCTCCCTCTAGGAGTCATGACTGTGATTGTCAGGGTCTTGCAATGTCTCATGGGACTTGTAGTTTCAAAACATCTGGAGGGCAGAGGTTGCTTACCCCTGCTTCTTATGCCCCGTACACACGGTCGGACTTTGTTCGGACATTCCGACAACAAAATCCTAGGATTTTTTCCGACGGATGTTGGCTCAAACTTGTTTTGCCTACACACGGTCGCACAAAGTTGTCGGAATTTCCGATCGACAACCACGCGGTCACGTACACCACGTACGACGAGACTAGAAAAGGCCGGTTCAGAACCAAGCGCGGCACCCTTTGGGCTCCTTTTGCTAATCTCGTGTTAGTAAAAGTTTGGTGAGAGACGATTCGCGCTTTTTCAGACTCGTGGCTTTCAGATCGTTTTCTGCCGTTCAGTTTGTGCTTGTGGGTTTGTATCTGCTCTTCAGTGCGTGCAGTCAGTTCGTATCGGAGTTTTCTGTGCGATCTTGTCCGCTCGTTGCTGTTTTTCAGGTCGCTCTTCACAGGCCTTGCTGTTCTTCAGTGCGTTCTGTTACTTCGTTCTGAGCAGCCGACCGTTTTCTAGCCATGTTTCGTATGCGTACTCCTCGTACAGTTCGTGCTGTGCGGGGGCTTGGTGTTGGGGTCCTGACCTTGACACAAGTCCAGTCCATGAACAGGGCGAGGAGGAGTTCATGGACCAAGAATTGGTTGCTTCAGCGTGACCAGTTCTGTCATATGCCTTTGCTCCGTGAGATCCGTGAGAATAATCCTGATGATTTCAGGAACTTTCTCCGGATGACGGACCCCGTGTTTCACAGTTTGTTGGCTTCGCTGACCCCCTATATCAGCAGGCAGGATACCTGCATGAGGCAAGCCATCACTCCGGAGCAGATGTTGGTCGCTACCCTGCGGTATTTGGCGACAGGGAGAAGTCTGCAGGACCTCAAGTTCTCGACAGGCATCTCCCCCCAGGCTCTTCTTTGTGGACATTTACTGCTTGTGTTTGTTTTAGCTGACCCTGACAGAAATGTGTGGAGTCCAGAAAATGTCGTGATTGTGTAACCTTATACAAAGCACTGTTGGCTGTTATTTACTAAATGCAAAGACACTTTTCACTACAAGTGCACTTGCAACTGCACTGAAACTGCACTTGTAGTGCAAAGTGGATTTGCCCTTAGGAAATAACCCCCATTTTCTCATAAAACAACAATTGCATCACCCCAAAAGTGTTGTAGCGTTGAGACAATAATCCACACATTCTTGATGAACAATCTTTTTAATACCTGCACAATCACATGTGCATTTACCAAAGGTTTTTCTGACAAACCAACATGTTTGTTGTATAACAATTTTTGTGGTGTCATTATCCAAAATCAAAATGTCCATTTTATAGAAAACAGGCCTGTGTAAAACCCACAAGAAAGACACAAATCTTGATCTTACAAAGTTCACATTTGGTAGAACTGGAAGGCAATATCAGACATGAGTATTTAGGAACTGTGTTTGATATTGCGTTCAGATGGGGGGAAATCACCCCTGGAAAAGCCAAATTTGGAAGATGCACACAAATTTCCCAATGTCAACATGTGCTATCTGCCATTACGGGGGATGAAGGGACGTGTTTTTGGGGAGAAAGCCCTTCCTCACCGTTACTTTATTATTGAGGAAGGGGTTGCACCCCCAAAACGCGTCCATTGATCTCCCGTGATGGCAGATAGCACATGTTGGCACACTGTGTGCATTCTCCAAATTTGGCTTTGGGAAAAATCACAAAAACATTTCGCACATTGTAGCACACAAAAGAAGAAAGTGATTTTTTGGGGCTTTAAACTCGCCCCAAAACATCAATGATATTTTTATATTTTGGAATAACATCATTGATGTTTTGCTTGATGTTTTCCAATTGTAAATTACACCCCATGATCTCCCCGATCACGATCTGGGCACTTTCGGATGTGAAAGGATCTGGATCCACAACATCAGGATCACCTAAAAAGAAAGGAAACCCAAAATAAATTAGGTCTAAAAAAAATGCCGCCATCCATCTCTTATCTGAGCCTGTGGTTGCAGACACTCACCTGTTGTGGTGACTACTTCCACCACGTCTTCATCCTCCTGCTCAGCTTGTGTTGGGTGGATTTCCCCTTCTTCCAGAGGGGGGTGGGCTCTGGTCTCCTCGGATGAGGGGTGTCCTCCGAGTCTTTTCTCCCCTATGTAAAACAAAAATGGTATACTTAGCACACAGATATTTAATGTCAGAACTATAAAGATGAAACATTGCTTGGAAGTGGGGTACAATTGTCTATTTTAGCCGAGTTCCAAGATGTAGCTTTTTTAGTGTCCTTTGTCAAGCTGCAATACTTTACCTGTTTTGTACAAGCTTCACAGATGGAGACCCCCCTATAGTATACACTGGAGCACCTGTGTGGCCCCCCTAATAAAAAGGGTGTTCTGGGGTCCCACACTAGCGTTCCAGTGTCCAGATGTGAAAACAGCTGCTCAGTGTCCTCTCCTTACACAGAATCTAATTTGCATTTCATTCTAGTAACAAAGCCATCTACACAACCCAATTCTTTGAAGACAAGTATAGGGCCTCAAAATGGTGGCCAAATGCATATGGGCTAAACAATGGTATTTTATAGTCCTAAAAAAAAATGTGTGATCCGAACGAATAATGTGCCCATGAACATGAAAGTTGCCATTTTAAACTGTACAACAGTTCCTAAAAGCACATGGAGCAGCACGAACGTAATAAACACAAGAACAATAGGAACACAGCACAACTACTTACTTTTTTGCAGCACTCTCCGGATCTTTCTGTACTGCTCATGTTCTCGTAATTTCAGGTCCGACCACCGCTTCCTGAGCTGATCTTTCGATCGTCGTACCCCGAATTTCCGGTGCAGACTCCTGACCACTTTCGCCATGATCTTGGCCTTTCGGACATTGTGGTTGGGGTAAGGCCCATACTTTCCATCATAGTCGGCCTTCTTCAGGATGTCCACCATTTCCAACATCTCCCCAAAGGACATATTTGAGTCCTTTAATCTCCTTCTGGATTGGGACGTTTCAGGCTCCGGCCTTTCCTCCTCCTCCTCCTCCTCGTTGCTGTAATTAGCACGATCCTGCTGTCTATCCGCCATGTGCTCTTCCTCCACTGCGCCGAACAAAAAGGGGCGGGGAATAGAATAGAAAGAACGTCAGGGGCGGGCGGAGTTATACGCATGCGCAGTGTGTATAAATCGTAACGCGCGCGTCTTACGTACGATTTGTGAGCGGAGGAAGGAGCATCGGAGACGCCGATCGTGCTAACGAAGGTAGGATCTAAACTTGGGCCTATACTGCTTCGAAATGGAAGCCTATATTGTAACAAGATTAGGGGAGTTTGGCCTGACATTAGGGTTTGTCTTGTGTTGTGTCTTGCAGAGAAAATGGATGGGTTCAACGACCACAATTTCCTGCCCCTGTTTATTGACAAGTACAGAGAGCTGCCCTGTCTGTGGCAGGTCAGACACCCCCACTATAACCACAAATAGAAGAGGCAGGCAGCGCTGGAGAAACTGCTGGAGTTGGTGAAGCCGGTGGTCCCCACAGCAACCATCCCTTATTTAAAAGCTAAAATTGGTGGCCTGAGGAGCACATATCTGAGGGAGCGCAAGAAGGTCACAGATTCCCAGAGGTCCGGAGCTGCAGCAGATGACGTTTATGTCCCCAGGCTGTGGTACTATGAGAGACTGCGATTTCTGTCAGACCACACTGAAGTCAGGGAATCCCTCTCCACTCTTCCTTCCACTCTTCCTTCCATCCCAGCTGAGGCTTCTGATGTCCAACCTGGGCCTTCCAGCCAGGAAGAAGTGGAGGAGCCCAGCTGGAGTCAGGTATAGCATTCTTTTACAGATTTCTGGCCAATAAATAAATGATGTTTACTAGATGTTATTATTGATCACTAATTGCTGCTTGAAAGTGTTTTACATATCAATACACAGTAGTGGGCACCCAAAATTGGGACAAGAATGCAAAATGCTGGGCTCAGAAGGATAGTCTGTTATATTTGTTAACATTCAATTTGCAGCAATCAGGAGGTGAAAATTGTGTGTGATTGATGAAAACAATACTAAAACTATGTCCCTTTTTCATACAGAGGAAGACCTCAGCCAGGAGGAGGCTGTGGAATGTGGCAGTCAGGAGGAGGCGGGGCTAAGTGTCAGCCAAGAGAAGCCAGGGACAAGTCGCAGCCTGACTGAGTCTCAGGTCCCTCCCCTCCGCCTGCCATATAAAAGGGCCAGGAAGGCCACTCCCAGTCCTGTGCAGGATTCAGCGTACAGGCTGATCCAGGAGGCTTCGGCGTCCCTCAGAGCCTTCCCCAGACCTGAAGAGGCCTTTGCCTGCATGGCTGCCACCAAATTGCAGGGCATGCAGGAGGGCCAACGCAAGATTTCTGAGGACCTGATTTATAAAGTCCTTCGTAAGGGGGAGAGTGGGGAACTGACACCCAAGACGGATGTCATTGAGATGGACCATCCTCCTCCTCCTCCTCCTCCTCCTCCTGCTGCCACAACTCCACCACCACAGCCAAAGGCTGGAAGGAAGCGTGGAAGGAAGACCAAAGAGTGATTGCCGTGGGTTCAGTCTGGTCTGACAGAAGATGCAGTCTCTTGTATGACCACAGCCTGGGGACACAGATGTCATCTGCTGGTTTCCGGATCTCTGGGACTTCTGGACCAGACTGCCCTCCCTTAGATATGGACTCCTCAGGCCACCAATTTTGCTTTTAAATAATTGATGTCTGCCCCGGGGGTCCAAGGCTTCGCCCACTTCTGCAGTTTCTCCAGCGTTGCCTCCCTCTTTGTTTATAGTTGTGACCCCTTAATAAAATATTTTTAGGTAAATTCTACTCTCCTGTGTGTGTTTTCATCCAAAAAGGACAGTTTGTTGGTGAGTATTCAGGTACATTTCTAAAGTACAATGTGAAATTAACAAGGGACAACAACACCAAACAATCTCCTCCTACAGATTAAATAGAACAACATATCAATGGTGTTGTGGGAACTTGTCACAAAAAACACACAAACATTTTCGGGAGTACAAATCAAAATCACCAAAAAAAAAATAAAATAAAAAGAGAAACACAAAAAAAGATTCTACATTAAAGTAAAAAAAAAAAAAAAAAAAAATATGTTGTCAGATGTGAGAAATCAAAATATATTGAGGGAATCCCGATAAATAGTAACGAAAAAAGTTTGTGAGAAGTGTGTGTGAATATGAGCATCAAAACGACTTAATTCTTGTCACATTATAAAGAAGAAGAGAGTGCGCTGTATTAAACCATTTTGAACATTGCAGCGTGACGAAAGTGCTTTATCCATTACGAACGCTAAGTTTACCAGAACGAGCTGTCCCGTGTCGGAATTTCTTCTGAGCATGCGTGGCACTTTGTGCGTCGGAACAGGCCACACACGGTCGGAATTGACGCGATCGGATTTTGTTGTCGGAAAATTTTATCTCCTGCTGTCCAACTTTGTGTGTCGGAAAATCCGATGGAAAATGTCCGATGGCGCCCACACACGGTCGGAATTTCCGACAACACGCTCCGATCGGACATTGTCCATCGGAAAATCCGACCGTGTGTACGGGTCATTAGAGTTGAGACTGTTAGACTGGCAATCTTAGATATTATATATCTGCAGAAGGATAGGGAGGAAATAGCAATTATCAATGGCAATTATCTGATGCGGGAAAGGAGCTCCCAATTTACATTTTATGGTGTATTATTTTGTTAGTCATCTTTAAAATATATCAGTAAAGATAAAGAAAAATATTAGCATGTGCAGAGTGATCAGCCATACCAGTGACATGTTTCGTGAATAACAATGAATATCTCATTACAATGGCATCTGAAAGTTGGTGGGATATATTAGGCACTAAGTAAACATGTTAAACCTGAAGTTGATGTGTTGAAAGCAGAAAAAATGGGCATTACAGTTTGTTGTGTATGGGGCTGCATAGCTGGAGGGTGTCCAAGCTGACCCCTGTCTCCAGCCAAAAGTGCATACAATGGGCACATGAGCATCAGAACTGGACCACAGAAAATTGAAAGAAGATGGTCTGGTCTGATGAATCACGTTTTCTTTTTCATTATATAGATGGCTAGGTATGTGTGTCGCTTACCTGGGGAAGAGATGGCACTGAGATGCATTATGGGAAGAAGGCAAGTCAATGGAGGCAGTGTGATGCTTAGGACAATGTTCTGCTGGGAAACCTTGAGTAATTCTATTCATGGATATTTTACTGGAAATGGCACCACCTACCTAAACATTGTTGCTGACCAAGTACACTCCTTTATGGAAACAGTGTTCTCTGATGGCAATGGCCTCTTTCTGGAGGAGATTGTGCCCTGCCACACTGCAAAAATGCAAAGGGGTAGGAAAATACATTTAAAGTCCCGCACTTGTTCTCTCCCAATTTTATTACACTGCAAAAATGGTTCAAGAATGGTTTATGGAAAACAACAAGTTTGAGGTTTTGTCCAGGCCTCCAAATTCTCCAGATCTCAATGCAATTGAGAATTTGTGGGATGTGCTGGAAAAACAAGTCCATAGATGCAATCATCATACAGCTTACATGATTTAAAGGATCTGCTACTGATGGCTTGGTGCCAGATACCACAGCATACCTTCAGAGGTCTAGTGGTATCCATGCCTCAGTGGGTCAGGTCTGGTTTGGTGGCAAAAGGGAGACCCACTCGATATCTGTGGATGGTCATACAGTTATGGTTGATCAGTGCATGACTAAATAGCCCTCTATAGAAATTGTAAAAAGCTCCTCCCCCAAAATTGCATACATAAATCCTGGCCCTTCTGTTGCTGGATCAGAGATTATAATCTTTTTGAAGTAGGACTATGGTATTATAAGTCCAGGCAAGATCACTTAGCAGACATCCTTCCCGGTCATAGCAGGGCTAATTTGGAAAAAAAAAAAAAACACTGTAAAAGTGAAGCAGCTGCTCAGAGAAACCAATTATATTCTTTGAAAAAATGCATCACTTTTGTTTTTATTGTTTTTGCACCAATGTTAATGTCAGGGCCACAAGTATTATGCTGTGGCCCTACTGGACTAAGAGCCCCTAGCACCCCTTGTTAAAATGGATTAAAGCGTAACTTCACCCAAAAGTGGAGGTTCTGCTTTTCTGCCTTCTCCCCTACCTCTTTTGGACACTTTTATTTTTTTGGGGGGGGGTGACCTTGTTTTTCCCAGGTTCCTGCTCCCACTTCCTAGGCGATCCAGGCACAAGTTCAGCCCCCTGCCTACATCACAGGTTGCAGGAGGCTGCGGGAGCATAGTAAACATGCCAGTTGCAGGGACCCGAAGACCAGCAAAGAACCCGCGTCTAAAGAACCGGTGTATAAGGCCGGGTTCACATATATGTGGCTGCGGTTCCCAGCATGGGGTCCGGTGTGTTCCTGTTCACTGGTTCAGGTACGAATCAGGTCCTAATTTTTGCCTGAATTTGCACCTGAACCAGACCTAAACAGGCACAGGACCCTTTTGGAATGGGGACCACGGCCACCCGGACCTGTGTGAACCAGCTCCATCGAAAGCTGGTCACACTTGCATGTCATGCGAATTGGATGCGGGGAAACCGGCATCCAATTCGTACATATGTGAACCTGGCCTAAAAGTATTCACGGAATGGTGTGAGATCCTACGGCCTGGTCTGTCCCATTAAGCCATACTTCAATAATGCACTAAAAAACAAAATTCACTGCAAATGGCACCAACTCTGCAATGACAGCAGTACTGAACTAAATGATGGTAATAAAACATACAAAGAAAAGCAAGTCTTGCACAGTTCTATAGAGTCCTCTCTTATACTAAACATTACTTACCCGTATTTCACTGCACACTGTGAGCTTCTCAGAGAGTGCATTAGAAGCTGCAGCAAGTGAGATAAAGCCTGCCTCATTTTCTTGCTGGCATCACCTGGCCATTTCCTCCTTAGCCTTATGTTTTTGGGCTACCATTTTCATTCATTGGATTTCAGTTCATATAACAATGGGAGCTCAGCTTCATGTGTGGGGAATACTTAGAGACTGCAGTGGTTTTTAACCATTTCTCGGCCGCTAGCGGGGGTAAAACCGCCCCGCTAGTGGCTGAATACGGACGGTAAAGCTGGATGCCACTGGATGGCACTTGAGCATGGGATTCTGAGCACTAAGCACTAAGCACTAAGATTAATGCACGCACGTTGGATTTTTTATGAACTGTTTTTATGGACTTTATGTGCATTTCTTTCATATATTGGATTTTAATAATCACGTACCACATCTTGGATTTGATATTCACACTCATTGTTTGGCACTTGGCACTTTGTTTGTAGTTTGCACTTATCACTGTGACATATTTATTTATATAATTTATTTTTTTTTCACAGTAAATTTCAGACTATATAAATTTTTTTTCATCCATTATATATACAGGTAGTAGTTCAGTAATTGCTACTCTCATTCTAATGGCATACATCTAGTATATCATTTACACATTACACATTGCACTTTAAAATCACTTGTGTTATATATATATATATATATATATATATATATATATATATATATATATATATATATATATATCCTTTGTGCCTTGCTGTGGCTGGATAAGCCGCTTATGCAGTATTTTCAGTATACCTCAAATGCATTAATAATCTCCAGATTGATATTTTCACCTTAGCGCAGCGTATCTTTTGTATACATTGTATTGCATGGCATATGAAACGTGTTCTGCGTGGGCAGCTGGGTGATTCCCACATTTGAGGCAATATACCATTGTGGCTCGCAAAATCCCCTTTTATCTACCCAGATAGTTCTTGAGAGGATTACTGAGGCAGCGTAATGTGTTCCACAAAAAGAAAATACAATCTATTTACATTCTAATTTCATCCATAGGTAGGTGCGTTCTGTCATCAGCCCACCTGTCTGCCACCTCCAATTTTTGGTCACCAACACCAGACTATCCCCCCAACGTATCCACTCCCGCCACTCTCCGCTATTGCGTTGCACAAACTACACATTCCCACCCTACCGCCATGACACTGGTTCTACATAGGCACAATACATGCTGTGTAGGGGTGGTCTCCACATGTGTGTGTATGCATGTGGACATGTATATGTGTGTATGTGTATATGTATATATATATATATATATATATATATATATATATATATGTGTGCATATGTGTGTGTATATGTGTATATATATATATGTATACAGACTTATGTGAATATATACATATATTTATTTTGTGCATATTGTTTCTTTATTTATAAATATGCATATGCGTTTTAGATTTTTATGTACATTTGATATAGCACAACCGGTTTTACCATGCGCAGAGACAATATCTCTCAATGAGTCTCAGTGCATTTTTTACTGCATTTTTTACTTCATTTACCATCGTATGCATATATGTTTTTTATGCATTTACATGCGTGTTTATTATGCACGTGTATGTGTGTGCATGTATATGCATGTATGTGTACACGAGTATGTGTGTGTACACTTATGTATGCGTAGATTTTTTCATTTGTATTCATTTGTATGTATTTAGACTAGAATCTCATGTTCTGTGCTTCAAAATCCCACTACCTATCATTAATTCTTTGTACTGATATGGTCATTTTTATTTCTAATATATTTATATTATATACTTTTTATCATTTTAAGTTTTCACATCTGACCTTTCTGAATCCATCTTTCAATGTAAACTTATCTTTCATCTCCAGTCTGTAGTGTACTGTATATATTGTTCTTATTTATACCCCATCTAGAACACCTGGACGTGGACTGGTATGGAACTTGGAATAATCAATTGTCCATCACAGGACACGTCCTCCTACTAGCAACACCACCTCTCCCCATGTACATATGTCGGCCTACCGGCCCATACAGACTGTGCTCCAGTTCTCCTGGCTCTGATGAAGAGGTTTTCCTCGAAACGCGTCAGCCTTTCTTAAATACCTGCCTCAATATGGGCACACCCCAATTTAAACTTTTAAGTACTTATTTTGTTACCTGTTTTTCCTTTTTTATAATATTATGTAGTATTTGTATGATTTTATATCTATATGACTATATGTCTATATTCTTTTACATAAATAAACCATACATTTCTTGATGTAAGCGTCTGATCACGCGCCTTCCATCCACTTCCTACTAAGCGTAATGTGTACAGCTATGTATACAGCACCCTGCAGGACCTTACTACCAGCCATAATCTTATAGGTAAAAGAAAGCCGACAGCTTGATCTTCCGCAATGAATGAGTTTATTAATCCAGGTGTAGTACAAAAGTATGCATTTCGGAGCGTAGCCTTAATCCTAGCCATTAAGCTGCCGCCTTTCTTTTACTTGTATGCTTGCTCAGGTGCTAGGAGGACACTACAAGCCAGTGCACCATCCGCTCACCACCTTGGGGAATTACAACAGGTGTTTTCTACTATATACCAGCCATAATCTGCCTGAATTGCATAGAGAAGTAGAAATACCTAGTAAGTAGGTAATGAAAAGAAAGGTATTATTAAAACAATTCATGACTGCTGAGGCGCAATGGGCCTAGGTACAAATGAAATGTAACATAATAGGATCAAAACCCCCCAAAACCCTTGCCCCTTCACCCCTTTAAATAAAATACTTACAACCATTAGGTTGGAAAGAGCAAGTCCACAGCTTTATTAAATTCCAACACATAACACGTGAACACATTTAACCAGTGCCAGTCATAGTCGTACTGTGAGCACTCAATTCCAAAAGGGGGAGTGGGGCCTGTCCTTACCCTAAGTGCTGGACAGACAGCCTACTTCCAACTTTTCATCAAGGGCATAGCCTATTACAGCAACTTTAAATGCTGGCAAGGTCAAGAAACCGCATACCATAAAGGAGAAAAAAGGGGCGGGAGGGTGGGCAGCTCTTCCATCCACTTCTTCAAATGACCCAGAATTCCCTGGAGGCAAACGTTTTCTGAGCTCAGGCCCATCCCACCCCCCATGTTTCCACCATCAACCACCTTGTCCGGCACCTGGCCATGCCCCCAAAAGTCAAGGCTTTATTTCCCTATGGGGCTCAAGAGGCCTTCATTTGGATGTGGATGGGGGAAGGGGGAGGAACCAGGGAAGGCAAAATATACTGTAAGCAGAATACATTTCAGGTTGACTAGCCTGACTATTAAAGTGGTTGTAAACCCTGTTACACCACTTTTACCTACAGGTAAGCCTATAATAACGCTTACCTGTAGGTACCGTGAATATCTCCTAAACTTGCACAGTTTAGGAGATATTCACTGTATCCACATGTGCTGACGTCATCGGCACATGCGCACTGAAGAAACGGCCAGGCGTGCGCGGGAGTGACGTCATCATGGCTCTGACCCATCACAGCGCCAAAGCCCCACAAACCCAGAAATAACTCCGGGAGACATGTCACCAGTCATAGCGGTGTGCGGGGACCGCTGCAACAGCTTCGATCTAAGGTAAGTATGCGATGCATACTAGCTCATTATGCCTTTGTCTTTTTTCTTTCTGAGTTTACAACCACTTTAAATACCTAAAGAATTAAGTTACTACATCAATAAATGAAGAAATGTATTCAAACTGCTATTTGTATATAATACTGGGCTCAATTCACTAAAGCAGATCGCATTTTGAATTTAGGTGATCTGACACATTTTTCCCAAATGTCGCATGCGATGCTAAAAATGTGAATTCACTATCCCTTTATGCAGTATGCATATGGCATACAATGCCAAAATATCACCCTTTTTTTCATTCTTATAACCACAACAGCCCATAAGTTAGCATACAGTGCAACATAACTTATGGACCTTACCATTCAACCTTGGATCCTGGATCAATGTAATTAAGCTCCTTTACTATGCTTAATGGATGAGAATAAATCTTAAGCCTAATACACACCACTATTTTTTTTTTCTCTTCAACTCACAGATCAGGTCAGAGTCGTTGTACTAACTATGCAATGTTAGTACAATGATCTCCCCTGCTGTGCTATTGTGTTCTGACAGGGGGACAGCCCCCCCGCCAGAACACTCCGGTCAACGTTCTCAGCCATTGGCTGAGAGCGCTGATCGGGAGCCAGTCGTCAGACCATGTCTGGTCATGGCTGGCTTCTGTTGGACCGGCTGCCATACACACAATAAAAATATGCACTTGCATAGAAGTAAATTACATCAGCACCCAACGTGTGTGGCTTATCAGCTACTGGATGAATCGCTCTGTCAGAGCCTACGTGTGTTCCACAGACTCGGAAGTGACATAGGGTAGACCCAGAAATGGCATCAGGGGCTCGTACCTTAATGCATTTCTTTCAGGCGTGCATCAGGAAGTTTGGTGCGAATGTAAGTTACTTCTATGTGAGTGCATATTTTTCTCTCTTCTATCTTTATCGTGCCTTAATAAATATACTACACTTTATACCCTCTTCTTGCGGTCCTGTTTGGAGCACTTTATTTCAGTGACAGAGAGAATAAGAGAGTTTCAAAAGAAGACTTTGCTTAAACCCCCAAGTGGTGGGCTCAGTTGTAAACCTGCTCGATGATCACCTTGTTGGCCTTATGGTTTTGGTGAGTGCGAGTTTTATAAACACGTGGTGGAGCACTTTTAACTGAAGTTTTGGGCACATTTGTAGATTGAGCAGCACAGTGACATATACACATATACAGACTTTTTATATTTACATATGCTATGTACTTTATAAGTGTTTTATTAAAATAATTTAATTGCGGATTGTTGACAGCATTTTTTTGTGTATAGGGAAGCGCCTACCTTTTTAATTTATCCATTTGTATTGGCGTCTTCTTTGCACTTAAAGGGGCAGCAGCCTCGAGTTATTAGGTGTGGTGTTTTGGGTTTTGGGTTGGCGCCCTTCATATTTAGTGTATAAACTTTACTACTCCTCACTGCTACACTTGAGGTGGCCTAGCTACTGTTTATGCTGATGTGGACACCAAATGCCATCTTATGCCTAGTCCTTACTGTTCATCACTTTGTATATTAAATTGTGTTATTACCATTGTTAACCGATTGCCGAGCGGCTCACCCCGATATACGTCGGCAAAAGGGCACATACAGGCACATTAACGTTAGTTGTAGGTTGCCCTTTAAGAAGCGGTTTGCGGGAGCGCACGCCTGCCTCGAGTTCCGTGAGTGTGATTGCGGATTCGATGTCCGCGGGTATACCCGCGATCATCTCACGGAGAGGAAGAACGGGGAAATGCTGATGTAAACAAGCATTTTCCCATTCTGCCTAGTGACACTGACACTGATCACCGCTCCCTGTAATCGGGAACGGTGATCAGTGTCTTGTCACACATAGCCCAGCCCACCCACAGTTAGAATCACTTCCTAGGACACACTTAACCCCTTCACTGCCCCCTAGTGGTTAACCCCTTCACTGCCAGTCACATTCACACAGTAATCAATGCAATTTTAATCGCACTGATCGCTGTATAAATGTGAATGGTCCCAAAATAGCGTCAAAAGTGTCCGATCTGTCCACCATAATGTCGCAGTCATGATAAAAAAAAAAATCGCTGATTGCTGCCATTACTAGTAAAAAAAAAAATTAATTAATAAAAATGCCATAAAACTATCCCCTATTCTGTGGACACTATAACTTTTGCGCAATCCAATCAATAAACACTTATTGCAATTTTTTTACCAAAAATATGTAGAAGAATACGTATCGGCCTAAACTGAGGGAAAAAAAAAATTTATATATTTTTTGGGGATATTTATTATAGCAAAAAGTAAAAAATAATGCGTTTTTTTTCGAAATTCTCGCTATTTTTTTTATTATAGCGCAAAAAATAAAAACCGCAGAGGTGATCAAATAACATCAAAAGAAAGCTCTATTTGTGGGAAAAAATGGACGTTAATTTTGTTTGGGAGCCATGTCGCACGACCGCGCAATTGTCAGTTAAATCGACACAGTGCCGAACCTGGTCTTTGGCCAGCCAAATGGTCTGGGGCTTAAGTAGTTAATCTATTTTACTCTTGCCAAGTTGCCAACCATTTTGGATGACAATATATTACGTGTGCCTTTACTAACTGGTTTGGTTTTCTTTGATATAGCACTACTACTGGGTACTAAGTGATACTTTCAGTGATTTCCTGTGATATTGTTTGTACACTTAACCTGGTGTGTTAGAATGGCTGAGGTTCTTGAAGAGGTTGAGGCAAGGAACAGAGGACAAATCCTAATCAGCGGCTCCTACAGGGGTTGCGCTGCACACCATTACCCAGCAGCTGCAGATGGGTTGTGAGCTGAGGGCGCAATGTGGCCATACTATTGATGTATTATATTAAGTAATTTATCCAGTGATTCATTTAGAGCAGGGGTAGGCAACCTCTGCCTTCCTGCTGTGGTGAAACTACAAATCTCATCATTCCTCTCCCTCTAGGAGTCATGACTGTGATTGTCAGGGTCTTGCAATGTCTCATGGGACTTGTAGTTTCAAACATCTGGAGGGCAGAGGTTGCTTACCCCTGCTTCTTAGAGTTGAGACTGTTAGACTGGCAATCTTAGATATTATATATCTGCAGAAGGATAGGGAGGAAATAGCAATTATCAATGGCAATTATCTGATGCGGGAAAGGAGCTCCCAATTTACATTTTATGGTGTATTATTTTGTTAGTCATCCTTAGAATATATCAGTAAAGATAAAGAAAAATATTAGCATGTGCAGAGTGATCAGCCATACCAGTGACATGTTTCGTGAATAACAATGAATATCTCATTACAATGGCATCTGAAAGTTGGTGGGATATATTAGGCACTAAGTAAACATGTTAAACCTGAAGTTGATGTGTTGAAAGCCGAAAAAATGGGCATTGCAGTTTGTTGTGTATGGGGCTGCATAGCTGGAGGGTGTCCAAGCTGACCCCTGTCTCCAGCCAAAAGTGCATACAATGGGCACATGAGCATCAGAACTGGACCACAGAAAATTTAAAGAAGGTGACCTGGTCTGATGAATCATGTTTTCTTTTACATTATATAGATGGCTAGGTATGTGTGTCGCTTACCTGGGGAAGAGACGGCACTAGGATGCATTATGGGAAGAAGATGAGTCAATGGAGGCAGTGTGATGCTTAGGGCAATGTTCTGCTGGGAAACCCTGAGTCATTCTATTCATGGATATTTTACTGGAAATGGTACCACCTACCTAAACATTGTTGCTGACCAAGTACACTGCTTTATGGAAACAGTGTTCTCTGATGGCAATGGCCTGTTTCTGGAGGAGATTGTGCCCTGCCACACTGCAAAAATGGTTCAAGAATGCTTTGAGGAAAACAACAAGTTTGAGGTTTTGACTTGGCCTCCAAATTCTCCAGATCTCAATGCAATTGAGAATCTGTGGCATTTTCTGGAAAAACAAATCCATGGATGCCCAATCATACAGCTTACATGATTTAAAGGATCTGCTACTGATGGCTTGGTGCCAGATACCACAGCATACCTTCAGAGGTCTAGTGGTATCCATGCCCCAGTGAGTCAGGGCTGTTTTGGTGGCAACAGGGAGACCTACTCGATATCCGTGGGTGGTCATACAGTTATGGTTGATAAGTGTATGACTAAATAGCCCTCTATAGAAATTGTAAAATAATCCTCCACCAAAATTGCATACATAAATCCTGGCCCTTCTGTTGCTGGATCAGAGATTATAATCTTTGTGACTATGGTATTATAAGTTCAGGCAAGATCACTTAGCAGACATGCTTCCTGGTCATAGCAGGGCTAATTTAGAAAATGCTGTAAAAGTGGAGCAGCTGCTCAGAGAAACAAATTATATTCTTTGAAAAAATGCATCACTTTTGTTTTGTTTTTAATGTTTTTGCACCAATGTTAAGGTCATGGGATTGTAGGTCGCACATTCTATTACTTAATGTTTTAAATGGCCGCGGCACCTTTATTGGTATAATAAATAAATAAATAAACTTAATTCAATAGAAATCAATAAATGAATAAATAAATTCTATTTTAAAATATTTTATTAAAAACCAATTCTAAACTCGCTCAGTCATAGAACTCGAGCTATAAATGAATCAAATCATAAAACCAAAGTCCCCACCAGCCGAGTTTGTTGCAAACAAACACGGCTACCCCAGCACCGCGGCTTGCTCAATGCAAGTTTGAAGACCTAAATTAAAGATGTCTAAACCGACATCAGAAAGATGAACACCATCTTGTCTATATATACCGGGGAAACCTCCTTCCAAATCAACATGACGGAAAGAGAATCCCCCAAGTGATGGCAAGAATTTTTCAATAGAGTGATTAATTCTTCGTTTGATCTGTTCAAGTGGTTTACCGGCTGCCGAATCTAACCAAGGTAAACGAGAAATCATTTCCGAAAAAACAATACATGTATGTGGAAAAGACAATTTTAAATGATGCAAATCTTGTTTTTTTAAAAACATTAAATCTAAAGTTTTTAGCCTCCCAACATCATTACCTCCAAAGTGCAGAATTAAAATAGATGGAGAAGGCCAAGAATGAAACAAGGTAGAAAGATGAAATAAAAGATCAGTCCATTGAAAACCCGAATGCCCTTCCAGAGAATTTGAAACTTATCTGAAGGTAAAGATAGATTGAAACTGTAGCAACGCTGTGCAGCTCTTTTATGAGCCCAATGTATATATGAATGACGAACTATCCATATGTAAGATTTGGCATCTATAAATTAAAGAGATAAGTTAGGGCAAATGTAAATATTAAATCTGCTAGACTCCCATCTACCCAATCTCATAATAACTGAATCACTCAAACCCAATCTAGCAGCTTCCGTGGCGGCTCCAATCCTAAATGAATGAGTAGTGAATTTAAATGGAGAAAGATCCAAATTAATGAAAACAGCGCTTTAGAACTGATACGCTATCATAGTAGAAGAATCTAAATGAACTAAAAATTGATGTCCCAAAACCGGTCTAATAGAAAAATATTTCCGGAGAATTAGAACAGGACAGAGGATAGAGTCGCCACAGGCAAATAGACTGAGCCACTGGCCTTTGCCAGTTTTATCCGTTTTATATTTTTTAACGAAGATAAGAACCTTATTCTCTAAAATAGAAACTTCTGATGATAATAAACCATCCAAGCTGTGCTTGTTATTTGGTAACATTTCCAAGATACGTAAAGCAGCAAAGAACATGAATGCTGCATGAAATAATACAGCCTCGTAATCTGAAATGCAAACAATAGGAGTAACCAAACACAGCCTGGATAAGATATTTAGCGTAATTGGTCTGCGCATATCCGGAACCAACCTTACCTTTTTCAGTCCCTTTAAAGCCTGTCGAACTGAAAAGAAACTATTACAGGCCGGGAAGTTATGTAGCTTAAAGAAAAAGGAAACCCCTGCTAAAATCTTATTAATATGATTAAAAGAAAAATTTTACTGCACCAATGAGCAAAGAAAGGCTAAAATGGAACTCTCTGTAGGGGGTAATCCAAAAGAATCTAACCCAGCATTAAAAGACAGCCATCTTTCCCATGCAACTGAGTAGTCAGTCCATGTTTTTGGAGCGGTCAAATTTTTAATAGCTAAAAAGACTGGATTTAGATCAGATCCCAAAGATGACTTGGGCAATGGTAACCAACCATATCCACCTGGGGCAACAGTTGTCTGACACAAGCCATCTGGAATCGAGATAAGGCATCGGCGATGACATGGAGCTTCCCTGGCACATATTTTGCTTTAATCCAAATATTCAATTTAAGACATAAAAGCACTAGATAACGTAACAGTTTTATAACGGGCAGAGATTTTGAAGAAAGGCAGTTTAAAGCAAACATTACGTCCCTATTATCTGTATGTATAATGATCCGTTTGTTTGCAAAATGCTTTCCCCAGATTTCTAAAGCAACAATAACTGGAAAGAGTTCCAACAAAACTATGTTCTTAGTAATCTTGTTGGAAATCCAAAAGGGGGTCATGAACCTGAACACCAATGGGAGCGGAAAATAGCCGCAAATCCATGAGAACCAGCTGCATCCGTAAACAGCTCTAAATCTGCCGCAAAAACAAATTCATCCTGAAAAAGAGCTCTACCATTATAATCTTGCAAAAATTGAGACCATATCAACAAATCATTCTTCATGTCACAAGTCAACCTAATGTGAGTAAAAGGACATTTAAAGCCGGACATGGCCAAGGATAGCCTTCTGGAAAAAATTCGACCCATAGGCATAATGCACGCTGCAAAAGCCAAAAGACCCAGAAAGGATTGAAGCTCTTTCAGAAAATCTTTTTCCGACGCAGAAAGAACAAAATTTTGGATTGAAGCCTACCAATTTTAACAGCAGGCAGTTTAAACTGGAATAATAAAGTATTAATTTCTATACCCAAAAATTCAATAATTGGAGATGGAAAAGAAGTCTTTTCACGTGCTAGGGAAATCCCGAAGTATTCGGATATGAGAAAGAATAACTTGAGAGTTAAAGAACAAACCGAAGAATTAGAAGGGCCAATAAAAAGGAAGTTATCTAGATAATGAATTATCCCAGAATGACCAGATTCAAAAATCACTACAACTGAAGAAATGATGCAAAAATTTCAAAATAGTAACATGACAATGAACAACCCATCGGAAGGCATTAATAATAAAAGAAATAACCCTCAAAGCAGAAACCTAATGAATTGTGAGATTCTGAAGCTATGGGCAATAATCTGAAAGCTGATTGAATATCTGCCTTTGCTAATAATGCACCCTGACCAAAATTCTTTATAATTCGAATAGCGTCATCAAAAGTAGCATATCTAACAGAAGCAGATAATGGGTCAACCTCATCATTCAGAGAATTGCCGGCGGGAAAAGAAACATGATGAATAAGACGGTAAGAATTAGGCTCTTTTTTAGGAACTAAACCCAAAGGAGAAACGTGAAAATTCTTAAATGGAGGGGAAATAAATGGTCCTATTGGCTGAAATTTCTTTCTTTAATTTTTCTCTAACTATATTAGTATGAAGAAAAACGGATTTCAAATTATCTGACCACTGGCAACCTAAATCTGAAAATATAGGAAGTATAAAACCTAAAGAAAAGCCATCAATTAACAGCTGTGCTTTCTCCCTGTCGGGGTATAACATTAACCATGGATGCATTGCGGACAGCCTCACTGGCGTGCAGGCTTTTGGAATGATCCCTGTGGACTTGATTGCTGGACAGTCGTTTAAAACACTTCGAGACTGGATGGTTACCAAAGCAAAAAGAACATTCATGTCGATAACGACATGAACTCAACCATTTGCATCGAGTTTCATTATAGGCATAACATGTGCCTTTCTTATAAGCTGAATTTAGAGCATTCAGTGTTGGCTGTGGTTGTGGTCTAGTGAAAACAGGCTTTTGAGGAATAATAAGGTTCAACCATAATCCAACATCTTTATTACCCCATTTAAGGTTAGGATAAATTGCGATTTTTTGGCGAAAGGATTCATCATAGTTAAACCAACCCATGCCACCAAAGCTTTTATAAGCTTCAAGGATATGTTCCAGGTGCTGAAACAGCCCAGCGCATTTTCCTGGATGTTTCTCACCCATTACTGCAGAAAAGATGCAGAAGGCCTGAAACCAATTAAAAAAGGACCTAGAAACAGGACGGCGTCAAATGTCATCGGCGTTTTCATCAAATCTTTTATCTGATTTAGTAAGAAAATCTTTTGAAATCGGTAACAGGGATAATAAGTCTAAAAATTCAACTTTCCATATTTTTTCTTTAATCTCTATTGGCAAATGAAAACCTAAAGGGGACATTTCGCAAGGAAGTACTTCTTTAAAACATGTCTCAGGGATAACAGTAGACACACTGATAGGAATGTTAGTACAAGTAGCGACAGGGTTAATGTTAGCTACAGAATGAGCAGACCAGACATTAGCAGGCGAAGGAGATACAGATGCTGATTGATTAACAGATAAATGATCATTAAATCTGGATAAAGAAGCCAGTAGTTTGTTGATTAAATCAGTATGAGTAGACTCACCAGCCAGTTTAGTTTCTGGAGGATTACATAAAATTGGGATTTGGGCTCCTACTGTTGCGGTACGGTTGACATCGGGACCTGTATAGGATAAAGAAGACAAAGGGGCCCTCACGACATCCAGCCTGCATGGCCTAGATGCCAGAGCTCTGACCTGTGATACCTGCCTGGGATGAGACCCGGAATGATGCGGAGACATCCTTGCTCTGGGCGGCGCCAGACTCGTAGGCGGTGAGGTACGCTGAGCATCCACTGGACTGCATGGTGACATGTCAGTCATGTGTGGAACATGACTCGGGGATATGGACTAGCGGCGAGCCCGACCTCTGCCTCCTCCTCTGTGGATAGGGGACGGAGAAAAGACCCGCCTACTCCTCTTGCCACGTCAACTTGTGCGCTGAATCGGTAAGATATCCTCTTGTACTTCTGTGGAGAGAGACCTATTTCCACTCACCAAAGCCGGCTCTCGAACAGAACGTTCGACTGGTAAGTTTCTCTGTATTCTGCGGGATGGTGAGCGCTGAGTTGCGGCATTAGCGACTGGCCGGGTACCGTCAGCTGGCTCTAACATTCTCTGAGGAGGCCGTTGTTCAGCCGGCGCTGTTACCGCTGGTGAGTCCTCCCCTGCTAGTGCCAGACAACTCTGGAGCCATTCGTTTCCGCCCTCCGCTTCTGCCCGCTCCAAGACTCTACAGACCAGGGACTTAATTTCTTGTCATGGCTGTAGTAAGCTAAATATACTAGCGGAGCTCAGCCAAGCTACTCAGGGCAACTGTGAGCGGGTCTGTCACACAGGGGTTTATATAGCCTCTCCACATCTGTGGCACATGTTTTTCCCGCTCTGCTGCCTCGTGACAAGCCCGCTCATTTTTTTTTTATTATTTTAAATTAAAAGCTTTCTTGCCACATGGGGCGGCCACAATCCCATGTTGCGGGCCCTTTAGTTGTGCCCACTTTCAGGACTACAAGTATGCCGTGGCCCTACTGGACTAAGAGCCCATAGCACCCCTTGTTAAAATGGATTAAAGCGGAAATTCACCCAAAAGTGGAAGTTCTGCTTTTCTGCCTTCTCCCCTACCTCTTTTGGACACTTTTTATTTATTTATTTATTTATTTTTTGGGGGGGGTACCTTGTTTTTCCCAGGTTCCTGCTCCCACTTCCTAGGCGATCCAGGCACAAGTTCAGCCCCCTGCCTACAGCACAGGTTGCAGAAAGCTGCAGGAGCAATCTCAAAATCGCATTGCAGCTCATACATGCGCAGTGGGAATCTGTCTGTGACACAGTCAGCTTCCCTTAGTAAACATGCCAGTTGCAGGGACCCGAAGACCAGCAAAGAACCCACGTCTAAAGAACCGGTGTATAAGGCCGGGTTCACATATATGTGGCTGCAGTTCCCAGCATGGGGTCCGGTGCCTTCCTGTTCACTGGTTCAGGTGCAAACCAGGTCCTAATTTTTGCCTGAATTCCCACCTGAACCGGACCCAAACAGGCACAGGACTCTTTTGTAATGTGGATCACGGCCACCCAGACCTGTGTGAACCGGCTCCATTGAAAGCTGGTCACACTTGTCATGCTAATTGGATGCGGGGAAAAGGGGGATCCAATTCGCGCATATGTGAACCCGGCCTAAATGTATCTACGGAATCGTGTGAGATCCTAGCCATACTTCAATAATACAATAAAAAGCCAAATTCACTGCAAATGGCACCAACTCTGCAATGAAAGCAGTACTGTACTAAATGATGGTGATAAAAAATACAAAGAAAAGCAAGTCTTGCACAGTTTTATAGATTCCTCTCTTGCACTAAACATTACTTACCTTTATTTCACTGCACACTGTGAGCTTCTCAGAGAGTGCATTAGAAGCTGCCAGAAAGCCTGCCTCATTTGCTTGCTGGCATCACCTGGCCATTTCCTCCTTAGCCTTATGTTCTTGGCCTACAATTTTCATTCATTGGATTTTAGTTTATATAACAATGGGAGCTCAGATTCATGTGTGGGCAATACTTAGGGCAGTCTGCATGCAAATGCAGCTACACCTTCAGACTGACACCCACAAGAGCAAACCCAGAGGGCTCCCAACAGTGAGCCCAGATAGTTCTTGAGAGGAATATTGAGGCAACGTAATGTGTACAGCTATGTATACAGCACCCTGCAGGACCTTACCACCAGCCATAATCTTATAGGTAAAAGAAAGCCTACAGCTCGATCTTCTGCAATGAATGAGTTAATCCAGGTGTAGTAAAAAACTACGCATTTCGGTGTGTAGCCTTAATCATAGCCATCAAGCTGCAGCCTTTCTTTTACTTGTATGCTTGCTCAGGTGCTAGGAGGACACTACTAGCTAGTGCACCATCCGCTCACCACCTTGGGGAATTACAACAGGTGTTTTCTACTATACACCAGCCATAAGCTGCCTGAATTGCATAGAGGAGTACAAATACCTAGTAAGTAGGTAATGAAAACAGAAAGGTATTATTAAAAAATGTATTTGCATGTTAATGGGGGTGCACACCCGGGAATATCCGTGACCGCATCAAGGATCAGCGACCGTTTACCACGTGATCGCTCCATCAAATGACTGAATGATCACTTGTAAACAAACCGGCATCATAATCGGTTCATCTCTCCCCTCTCTGTACCGATCGGTACAGTGTGAGCGGAGAGGGGAGAGATCAGATGCAGCAGCGCTGTGGGCTGGATGTATAGTGCCCACAGCACTGATATGTGACAATTCCTGCCTCATCCAAGCATCCATGCTCAGCCATCCCATCTATCCCCATCCATAATCAGCAATACTCAGCCATACATCCTCATCAATACTCATCCACCCATGCTCATCCATCCATCCATACTCGGCAATACTCATCCATCCACCCATACTCAGCAATACTCATCCATGCTCAGCCATCCATCCATACCCATCCATCCATCCATGCTTAGCCATCCTATCCACCCCCATCCATACCCAGCCATACTCAGCCATACCCATCCATACCCAGCCATACTCAGCCATACCCAGCCGTACTCAACCGTACCCAGCCGTACTCAGTCATACCTAGCCGTACTCAGTCGTACCCAGCCATACCCAGCCATACTATTAGATTGTAAGCTCTTCTGAGCAGGGCCCTCTTAATCCTATTGTATTGTATTGTATTATAACTGTATTGTCTCCCTTTTATATTGTAAAGCGCTGTGTAAACAGTTGGTGCTATATAAATCCTGAATAATAATAATAATAATAATACTCAGCCATATCCAGCCGTACCCAGCCATACTCATTCATGCTCAGTAATCCCATTCATACTCAGCCATCCCCATCCATGGCTCATCCATCCCCATTCATGCTCATCCATGCCACATCAGTTCTCATCCATACTCATCCGTACTCAGGAGGAATAGCAGAATGTGTTTTGGGATGTAATTTGTGCTATGCATATGCTGTGTGTGAGAAATAACCTGCTAATATAACAATTTTGTTAAAAAAAAGAAAAGAAAAAAAAAATCTTGATTTTGCAAAGAGATGTGGGAAAAATTACAACTTTAAAAAACTCACCATGCCTCTTATAAATACCTTGGAATGTCTACTTTCCAAAAAAGGGTAATTTGGGGGGTATTTGTACTTTCCTGGCTTGTTAGGGTCTCAAGAAATGAGATAGGCCGTCAGTACATCAGGTGTGATCAATTTTCAGAGATTGGCACCATAGCATGTGAACTATAACCTTCACAAAGACCAAATAATATACATCGATGTGGGTTATTTTTACCAAAGATATGTAGCAGTATAAATTTTGGCAAAAATTTATGAAGAAAAATTATTAATTTGCAAAATTTTATAACAGAAATGAAGAAAATTCATTTTTTTTACAGAATTTTCGGTCTTTTTTCTTTTATAGTGCAATTAATAAAAAGCCCAGCGGTGATTAAATACCACCAAAAGAAAGCTCTATTTGTGTGAAAAAAAGGACAAAAATTTCATATAAGTACAGTGTTGCATGACTGAGTAGTTGTCATTCAAAATGTGAGAGCACCAAAAACTCAAAATTGGTCTGGTTAAGAAGGGGGTTTAAGTGCCCAGTGGTCAAGTGGTTAAAGTGGTTGTAAACCCTGTTACACCACTTTTACCTACAGGTAAGCCTATAATAAGGCTTACCTGTAGGTACCGTGAATATCTCCTAAACTTGCACAGTTTAGGAGATATTCACTGTATCCACATGTGTCAACGTCATTGGCACATGTGCACTGAAGAAACGGCCCGCTCGTGTCATCTCTTCAGTAGCTGTGACCAGCGGCTCCCACGTATGTGCGTGGGAGTGACGTCATCGCGGCTCTGACCCATCACAGCGCTGGAGCCCCACGAACCCAGAAATAACTCCGGGAGACATGTCGTTGGTCACAGCAGTGTGCGAGAACCACGCAACCGCTTCGATCTAAGGTAAGTATGCGATGCATACTAGCTCATTATGCCTTTGTCTTGCAGGTTTTTTTTTTTTCAAGTTTACAACCACTTTAAAGGGGTTGTAAAGGTAAAAATTTTTTCACCTTAATGCATTCTATGCATTAAGGTGAAAAAACTTTTGACAGTACCGCCGCCCCCAGGCCCCCCGTTTTACTTACCTGACGCCTCGAATCTTCGCTCCTCGTCCTCGTCAGCTTCATTGCAGCTCAGCCTGGTCGCTGATTGGCTGCAGTGGATGGATTGAAAGCAGCACAGCCATTGGCTCGCGCTGCTGTCAATCACATCCGATGACGCGGTGCGCCGGGGGGCGGGGCCGAGTGATACAGCGAGCGGCTATAGCCGCCGGCTGTATCACAGGAGCGCGCCCGCAAGCACTCACCACCGTGCGAGGGAGCTCGCATGAAGGTGGTAAATGCTTGCGGGGAGGAGCTGAAACAGCCGCCGAGGGACCCCAGAAGACCAGGTTCGGGGACACTCTGTGCAGAACGAGCTGCACAGTGAAGGTAAGTATAACATGTTTGTTATTTAAAAAAAAAAAAAAAAAATAACTTTACAACCCCTTTAAATACCTAAAGAATTAAGTTACTACATCAATAAATGAAGAAATGTATTCAAACTGCTTTTTGTACATAATACTGGGCTCCATTCACTAAAGCAGATCGCATTCGGAATTTAGGTGATCTGACAGATTTTTCCCTAAATGTCGCACGCGATGCTAAAAATGTTAATTCACTATCCCTTTATGCAGTATGCATATGGCATACAATGGCAAAAATATTACCCCTTTTTTTCATTCTTATAACCACAACAGCCCATAAGTTAGTATACAGTAGGGGTGTAACGGATCGTCACTGATCTGTGATCCGAACGGTTCACCCTGTTCGGATCTGTACACATGCGCTCTGCGGAGCGCGCCGCTGCCTCAGCCTTAGGTACATCCTCGGCCATCTTGGTACACCCAGCGGCCTTTTACCACGTGATCGCTCCGTCAAATGATGCCGGTTCCTCTCTCCCCTCTGTGTACTGATCTGTACAGTGGAGGGGAGAGATCGGATGGCAGCAGTGCCAATACTCTGCCATACTCTGCCAATACTCTGCAATACCCTGCCAATACTCTGCAATACCCTGCCAATACTCTGCCATACCCTGCCAATACTCTGCCATACCCTGCCAATACTCTGCCAATACTCTGCCAATACTCTGCAATACCCGCCAATACCCTGCCAACACCCACCAATAACCTGCCAATACTCTGCCATACCCTGCCAATACTCTGTCATACCCTGCCATACTCTGGCAATACTCTGCCAATACTCTGCAATACCCGCCAATACTCTGCCAATACTCTGCAATACCCGCCAATACCCTGCCAATACTATGCCATACCCTACCAATACTCTGCCAATACTCTGCCATACCCTGCTAATATATTATTACAGTGGGGGAGATTGTGGATATTACAGTGGGGGAGATTGTGGATTTTACAGTGGGGGAGATGACGTGGATATTACAATGGGGGAGATTTTTTTTTTTTGATCCGAAAATGATCCGAACCGTGACTCCTGATCCGAGGAACGATCCGAACCGTGAGTTTTTTGATCCGTTGCACCCCTAGTATACAGTGCAACATAACTTATGGACCTTACCATTCAACCTTGGATCCTGGATCAGTGCGATTAAGCTCCTTTACTATGCTTAATGGATGAGAATAAATCTTAAGCCTAGTACACACCACTATTTATTTTTCTGTTCAACTCACAGGTCAGGTCAGAGTCGCTGTACTAACTATGCGATGTTAGTACAACAATCTACCCTGCTGTGCTATTGTGTTCTGACAGTCCCCCCCCCCCCCCCCCCCCCACCAGAACACTCCGGTCAGCATTCTCAGCCATTCCATGTCCGGTCATGGCCATACACACAATAAAAATATGCACTCGCATAGAAGTAAATTACATCAGCACCCAACGTGTGTGGCTTATCAGCTGCTGGATGAATCGCACTGCCACTCGCTCTCTCAGAGCCTGCGTACATTCCACAGACCCGGAAATGACGTGGGGGTGGATCCAGAAATGGTGTCAGCAGCTTGTACCTTAAAGCATTTCTCTCAGGCGTGCATCATCAGGAAGTTGGGTGCGAATGTAAGTTACTTCTATGTGAGTGCATATTTTTATCTTTTATCTTTATCATGCCTTAATAAATATACTACACTATATACCCTCTTCTTGCGGTCCTGTTTGTAGCACTTTATTTCAGTGACAGAGAAAATAAGAGAGTTTCGAAAGAAGACTTTGCTTAAGCCCCACAAGAGGTGGGCTCAGTTGTAAAGCCGCTCGATGATCACCTTGTTGGCCTTATGGTTTTGGTGAGTGCGAATTTTATAAACACGTGGTGGAGCACTTTTACCTGAAGTTTTGGGCACATTTGTAGATTGAGCAGCACAGTGATTGGTAACATATCATCACATATACAGACTTTTTATATTTACATATGCTATGTACTTTATAAGTGTTTTATTTCAATAATCTAATTGTGGATTGTTCACAGCATTTTTTGTGTATAGGGAAGCGCCTACCATCTTAATTTATCCATTTGTATTGGCGTCTTCTTTGCACTTAAAGGGGCAGCAGCCTTGAGTTATTAGGTGTGGTGTTTTGGGTTTTGGGTTGGCACCCTTCATATTTAGTGTATAAACTTTACTACTCCTCACTGCTACACTTGAGGTGGAGTAGCTACTGTTTATGCTGATCTGGACATCAAATGTCATCTTATGTCATGTCCTTACTGTTCATCACTTTGTATGTTAAATTGTGTTATTACCGTTGTTAATCTATTTTACTCTTGCCAAGTTACCAACCATATTGGGTGACAATATATTAAGTGTGCCTTTACTACCTGGTTTGGTATCTGTTTTCTTTGATATAGCACAACTACTGGGTACTAAGTAATACTTTCAGTGATTTTCTGTGATATTGTTTGTACACTTAACCTGGTGTGTTAGAATGGCTGAGGTTCTTGAAAAGATCGAGGCAAAGAACAGAGGACAAATCCTAATCAGCGGCTCCTACAGGGGTTGCACTGCACACCATTATCCAGCAACTGCAGATGGGTTGTGAGTTTAGGGCGCAATGTGGCCATACTATTGATGTATTATATTGAGTAATTTATCCAGTGATTCATTTAGAGCAGGGGTAGCTAACCTCTGCCTTCCATTTGTGGGGAAACTACAAATCTCACCATGCCTCTCCCTCTAGGAGTCACGACTGTGATTGTCAGGGTCTTGCAATAATGTCTCATGGGACTTGTAGTTTCAAAACATCTGGAGGGCAGAGGTTGCTTACCCCTGCTTTAGAGCATTAACACAAGACAAGACACGTGTGGCAACTCCAGTGTTGGGGATCTGCTGTTTCTTAATATACTTGAGAGACCTTTTACCAAGACACATTTATTTATATCTGGATTATGTCAGTGCATAGATACAATACATTATAGTGGACTATTAAAAACCATTTCTTACGGACCACAGTGGAGGTAAATATGATCCTTTTATGAGTCACATTGCTCAGTTTGGGTTTAGACCCAGGACTTCCTATTTGGAGGTGCAGTAGGCAGACCATTTAGATTATAAGAGTAAACAAAAGTTTTGAGATAATATCTTTGTCAATACAAATATCCAATGAATTGTCTTATGTATTTTGATTTTCAATAAATAAAACACTTTGAATAGCAGTTTGTGTATATTCTTTTCCCTATATGTGGGTAACTTAATCCTATAGGTATATAAACTTTTTAAATGTTAGCTTTATAAAAGTGTAACCGTATTCGCAGATATAGACTGGGGTGGCTACAATGCCAGAGCAGATCTTTATTCCTAGACCAGCTCTTCATACCTTCCACGGTCTTCTTTTCTCCTGTACATACTGCACACCATAGGCGTGCGCATAGGATGTGCTGGGTGTGCCTGGGCACACCCTAATCTACCCATGCGCTTTCCCCCCAACTGCCTTGGATTGGGTGGAACCATACTAAGATTTAAATTAAATCCCAGTGTCTCACCAATCCAGGCTTAATCTCAGAGAAAATGGCAATGCATCAGTTTGAAAGCACCCTTCTGGGGGAGGGAAGACCAAAAGCATATTTTATAGGCACAGGAAGGCTTTTTTTTTAAAGGTAATCACACCCCTTTAAGCCCCTTCCACTGTAAATGCAATTTGGCCACACCCACAATTTGCAATGACTTTGGGGTACACACCCTAATGCAATAGGCTGCGCACACCTATGCTGCACACATCACACCCTCCACATTCTTTTCCTGGACATTCTAACCTTTCATACCCTGCTCATTCCTCTCCTACACATACTGCCCCTTCATACCTTCTGCACTCCCCTTCTGCACATACTGATCCATCATACCCTCTGCACTCCTCTCATGTACATACTGCCACCAGCATACCTTTGCACATCTCTTTTTTTTATAATTGTATTTTTTATTGATTTTCAAAAATTAAGTACAAAGTTTTAGCAGAACTAGCATTACATTGTCAATGTATGTGCATTATACAGCAATCATTATAGAAAAAAAGAAGAACAAAGTATAAAGTAACAAATATAGGTGACAAAAAGTGTTCACAGTAACAAAACACATAGATATATTTAGGTCAATTCCCTATGGTGTGAAAATAAGCATAATATTGGAGGGAGTCTGGATCCTTGAGATCAGTTCAGGCCATATACACAGGTAGTATAGGGTTGACTTAAGCTTAGGGTGAGCCTGGTGTCATGGGGGTCCCATACTCCGAAAGATCCCATGGTTCCCATATTTCAGTGAACTTGGAAATACAATCGTGTACCGAGGCTGTCAAAAACTCCATTGTCCGAATCTCAGCCACCAGGTGTAGTAATCTGGACCTTGGGGGAGGAGCATTGGATAGCCAGAATAACGGAATAAGTCTTCTGGCGGCTAGTAATATGTAGGATATTAATTTGTTTGTCTTTTTAGATATCCCTGAAGGAGGTAGGCCCAATAGATAGGTCAAGAGATCCATCGGAAGGGACACCCCCGTCACCTTTTGTATAAGAAAATGTACATCACACCAAAAAGGTTGAATCAAAGAGCACTGCCAAAAAATGTGGAATAGTGAGCCTATTTCAGTTCCACATCGCCAGCAATGTTGCGAGACTGAAGGGTCATACTTATGAATTACATCGGGTGTTCTGTACCAGAACATGAGAATTTTAATGGTTGTCTCTCTCTGGGTGACACATTTGGAAGATTTAAATGTAGAGGACCAGATTCTATCCCACATCTGTATTGTAACAGGACGGCCCACTAGATGGGACCACTTGCGCATATAAAAATGTAATGTCTCTGTGACGGGAGACGACCCATGGAGGATACTATATATACAGGAAATTAAATGTAATTGATGGGGGCCTTGGGCACATAGATATTCAAAAGTAGTTGGTTTATCTAGAATTAGGGATGGTGATTTAGAATGGAAGAAATGTCTAATTTGCATATAGAAGTGGAAGTGATGTGGTGTAAGGCCAAATTTCTCACTTAAAGTGTTAAAGGTATGTAGTTTCCCTGTTATGGGATGTACAAGGTTCCTGAGCTGAAAGAGGTGGACGTTCACCCATGGGAGTATCCTGCCCAAGGACATACTATCCGGAATGAGAGGGTTAAATAATACGTTTATAAGAGGGGAGCAGGGAGACATAAGGGAAAAGCGTTTAAGACAGTTACGCCATATATTTAGAGTCAGTATCATTGGTCCAGTACACTGACGTTTATATATAGGATCCAGAGCAGGGGGAGCGCCCCATACCAAGGATCCCGGGTGGACCGGGTAAAGTACCCCCTTTTCAATAGCAGACCATTGGTTTGGTGCATGTAAGGAAGACCAAGAGGTAATGGCCCTCAGGTGTGTAGCATAATAATATTTAGTGATGTCAGGAGCTCCTAAGCCCCCTCTGGATCTAATGGCAAACACCACTGAGCTTGCTATACGGTGCGCTCCGCCATTCCATATAAACCTCAGGAAAGTTCTGTGAAGTGCTTTTAATTGTGTGGCAGGTACAGCTACTGGAAGGGTTTCAAAATAATAAAGTAATCTAGGCAGTATAGACATTTTCAAAACATTAATTCTGCCTAGTAGAGACAGGGGGTATTTGGTCCAGTTCGACAGAGATTTATTAATATCTAGTATCAGGGGCGGGAAGTTTGTATCATATAGGGAAGTATAAGAGGGAGTAAGTAATACACCTAAATATTTAAGAGAGGTGTTACACCATTTATAGGGGAAAGATTCTTTAAGTTGAGATATTAATGGCGATGGAATGTGTATAGGAAGGGCTTCAGTTTTAGAAGTGTTGATTTTGTACCCGGAGATAGCACTAAAAGAGTTCAGTACTTTATGTAGTGAGGGAAGGGATATTAGCGGGTTAGTGATTGTAAGCAAAATGTCGTCTGCAAATAACGATAATTTATATTCCCCCTGTCTCATCACCACCCCACTGACATCCGGGTGAACCCGAATATACTCAGCCAGGGGTTCTAGGCATAGAATAAAAAGCAATGGCGAGAGGGGGCAACCCTGTCGAGTTCCGTTTGTCATGGGAAAGCCAGGAGACAGGAAAGACGACATTTGTACCTGCGCAGAGACGTTGGAATATAAGGCTTCTAGGGCTGTTAAAAAAGGGCCAACAAAACCATATATCTTTAGGGTGGCGAACATGTAGGGCCAGCTTAGCCTGTCAAAAGCTTTTTGTGCATCTAAACTCAGGATCAGTGTCGGTCGGGATGTTCTGTCCAAGAGATCTATCAGATCTATAGTACGCCGTGTGTTATCTCCCGCATGTCTCCCAAGGACGAAACCTACCTGATCCCTGTGTATCAGTTTGGGGATGAATACAGAAAGTCTGGTAGCAAGGATTTTAGTAAAAATCTTGTAGTCCGAGTTTAAGAGGGCTATGGGCCTATAGTTATCCGGGAGAGAGGGATCCTTTCCAGGTTTAGGAATAACTGATATGAAAGAATGGGAGAACTGTGAATGAGGGGGAGTACCTTTGAGAAAGGAGGCATATAAAGCTAGCATGTGAGGAGATAAAATATCGATAAAAGATTTATAGTATGAATAAGGCAACCCGTCCGGGCCAGGGGCTTTGTGTAATGGGAGATTTTTAATTATAGCAGAGAGTTCTTCAGCTGTAATTGCTACATTTAAGCTTTCTAAATCCGTTGTAGATAGTTTCGGTAGCTTTATATTGGAAAAAAAAGACTTAAAATTTTCCTGGGTGAATTCAAATTGATTCTCCGGATTCAGGCAATTGTACAGTTTATTGTAAAAGTTGCCAAAAATTTTGGACATCTCACGAGGACAATGAGTTCTAGATCCGTCTGGTCGTATAAGAAAATCGGGCAAGGAGTTAAACGGACGAGGGCATAACTTATTGACTAGCATTCTGTGAGGTTTATTGGAGAATTCATAAAATTTTTGCTTCGTCCATAACATGGATCTAGCTGTTTTGTTAAGTTTTGTTGATCTAATTTGTTCTCTAAGTTGAATGACTTTGCGAAGTTTTGGCACTGTGGGACCACCCAAAAGTCTCCGCTCAGCAGTTACCAGAGCAGACATTAGTGACTGTAATAGGTTATTTCTATCTCTCTTCAGTCGAGAACCTTCAGCAATACACGTGCCTCGGAAAACAGCCTTATGTGCTTCCCATAGTGTGGAAATCCGAGACACAGATCCAGTGTTGAGTAAGAAATACTCACTCAAGCTATTTGCTAGAGTAGAGCGTGAGATTTCAGACTTCAAGAGATGATCATTAAAACGCCAATGACAGGATTTGGTATAGGTCTGAGATAACATTAAATCCAGCATAATGGGTGCGTGGTCTGACCATGTAATGGGAGAAATATCTGAATCAACTAAATAAGGGATAAGTGGGGCTGAAATAAAGAAATGATCTAGACGGGAATACATATTGTGAGCTGGTGAGTAGAACGTAAATTGTTTAGCAGAAGGGTGTTTTATCCTCCATGAGTCGAAAAGTCTATGTGACCTAATACATTTACGGAAGGCGTTAGCCTGAGACAATACTCTTTTAGATGGGGTAGGACTAAAAAGTGTTTGTCTGTCTCTAGTGGGTGACATGACCAGATTGAAATCCCCACCAACTATCATAAAAGGTTGTGAGCAATATTGGGGGGTATCAAAGAGTTTGTCAAGGAAATCAATCTGGCCCGTGTTCGGGGCATACAAATTGACCAGTGTAAAAGAGGTAGACATGTACTCACACTCTAGAACAAGAAATCTCCCGTGAGGATCTGCATGGGACTTCCGAACCTTAATAGGACATGTTTTCCTGATCAAAATTGCCACTCCTGCCCTGCCCGTAGAATCAGAGGCAAGGGCAAGAACCTTGAGGCAAACTTGAACGATCCCCTCGACCGAAAGTGGGTCTCCTGGATCATCACCACATCTGCGCCAGAGGCCCTGAAATCTTTCAGGGCCATCCAGCACTTACTAATGGAGCCCAATCCCTTTACGTTGTAGGACATAATTTTTAAAGCCATGTTTGTGGTCTATGTAGGAATGTCGATATAAACACCGCTAACACTATAAACATTAGAGTATTTAAAGCAAAAAAATACATATGTTGCATTTTACGGGTAATAGTAATGGTGAGCAACCTCCCATCTCTAACTATTGAGATATAAACACCAAGGTATATCTCTCTCAAAGTGGGGTAATAATGACCATGGGATTTCAATCTGTGAAACACAGCAGTGAATATAGTTGAAAAAATTAAAAAGGAAAAACAACAAAAAAAAAGTAAAATGAAAAACAAAAAAGCAAAAAAGAGTTCAAAACTCTGTATACCTGAGAGATAAAAATCTCTCAGGAAGCCCTGGATGCAGACCAGGGCCTGGTAGGGGGATGAACGGACTCCCATCTGGCGACTCTGCCTGAGGGGATGAGATGGGTCTGCTGCTCACCTTGTGCAATTGGTTGCTAATAGAACAAAGTAGGACAACATTCATTAGAGGAGTAAGAAGAAAACAAAAACCTGTAAAACCTTAAAGAAAAAACAAGGTTAACAAGTAAAACAGGTACGTTGAACACTTAAAATTTCAAAACCTTTTGTGAATGCATCTCTTGGGATGAGAAAGGATCTTCCCCCGAAGATAAACGGGGAAGGATCAGACGAAAATCGGTAGGACCAGTTCAGCAACATCGTTTCGTCGGAAGAGAAGAAGAAAAAGAAAACTCCAGAGGAAACGGAAATGCACAAAAAAAAAAAAAAATTGAGAAAGTAGAACCAAAAAGGAAAGTCCAGAGAAGTTCAAGGGGGTTGTTTAGAAGATCGCAGACGTTGAGGGGTGGAAAGCTGCTTCTTAGATTTGCCCCGGACAGGGGTCCAAATGCGAGTAGGAGTAGTCGGAGGTAGACGGACTTGTGTGGCCGGTGGGATCATGTCCTCTTCCGGGAGGGGGGGGAGCCCCAAATTTTTCAGGAAGGCTTCTGCTTCTTGCAATTCACGTAGCGAATATTGGGTGCCCTCTTTGGATACAGTTAAACGGAAAGGGAATCCCCAGTAATACGGAATCTTGAGTTGTTGCAGATGTGAGGTCAGGGGACGTAAGTTTCTACGTTTAGCAAGGGTGATGGGGGAGAGGTCGCTGAAGATTTGCAGTTTAGCACCTTTGAACATTATTTGGGATCTATTGCGAGTCGCCATGGTCAGTGCTTCCTTACTTTCAAAAAAATGAAAACGTACCACGACATCTCTTGGCCTAGCTCCAGCCGGAGGTTTTGGGCCTAAAGACCGATGAGCCCTATCCAGGCGCCAATCAATATCCACCACCGAGGGGGCTAGAGAATTGAAAAGGCTCAGGAGGTAGGCTCGGAGTTCAGAGTCACCCACTGTCTCGGGTATCCCTCTGAATCGAAGGTTTTGTCTTCTTTCTCTATTTTCCAAGTCCTCCTGTTGTATTTGAGGTGAGATACAGAGAGGCGTAAAGTATGGTTTTCTTCCTCAATCGTTTGCACATAATTTATCATTTCATCGAATTTGTTCTCTAGAGTGTCTGTGCGGTCACCAATTTGGGTTATTTCCCCCCTCAGTTCGGCAGCCAGTTTGCTTACCTCGGCCGAGACGTTGGACGTAATCTGTTGAAGTAAAAGTTGTAGCTTGGAATCCAGGATTTCAGGGGTGAGAGTCGCATTTGAGGATGGCAAAGTGGGCGCCGATATCTGCGAGTTGGTTAGAGAGGGGTTTGTAGCATCTTCCGAGTCTAAAGAAGGATCCAGCAGGGCAAAAGGATTTACGGAAGGATTAGAGGAGATAGGTTGTGATCTGGTAACAAAACGTTCCATGTTTGGTTCTTCTCGTGGTGTAATCAGTGGTTTGTAGTATTGTTGCTGTTGGCCGACTTTGCCCATGAGGTATGCAGAGGATTTAGTGGTCAAACTTGCAGGCTTACCTCCGACTCTGTGTATAGCTACTGTTATTGTACGGAGGTCTCGGTGAGCAGGCTAGGACCCTGAAATTATTTAAGCTGCATCCTTTTCATGTATAGTAACAAGCTTCATTTGGGTCCTCAAAACCCCTTGTTTGTTCCTCTCCTCCTCCTTATCACTTTACTGGGAGAGAGGGGACAGTGCTCACAATTCCCAGCACTCTGTGTGAGCCTGTGTAGCCCAAGGGGCGGGATGATTACCACTGGGAGCAGATTAGAGTCCCAATATGGCCGCCGGCCTCCATTGGTAGGCCGAAGCCGCGGTCTATCCTAAGGGACGGCCGCCGGAAACGTGTACACGGCCGCCCCGGGTCTCCAGAGCCTCTTCGGGGGTATGGGAACGGAGGGACAGGTAGGCCCTAGTCTCCTGAGGACTCGGTTGGGGGAGGTTTTGCGGGATGCCTTACCTAAAGTGTCCCGGGAGAGCGTCCGTAATCCAGGCCGCGGTCCGCGTCTGGATGGTAGGCCGGTACTTGCTTTGTTCGACCGCCGGACTAAACCAGGCAATCCCTCTTCATCTACAGGGCAATCCTCCCGCCCCTCGTAGACTGTATCATCCGCCAGGCCGTTTGATTTGTCCCCTTACCTCTCCAAAGGAACAGGGCAGAGAATCTGTCTGTAGGCCCCAAGATGGCGGCGGACGGCCCTGATGGCAAAGGGGGATATGGAGATGATCCGGTTGACAAGGTGTAAAAATATACTCCCAGGATCAATTGGCAATGGTCTGGGAACAAAATGTGCTATTTGTGGCTGTGATGGGATGAGCAGGTACAAAGGATGGCTCCAGATTTTTGCAGGCTGTGAGGAGCTTGGCTCACACACGTCCTTCCAGTAGCACGTCCGGACACGCCCCCCTGCACATCTCTTCTGTACGTTCTGCCCCTGTCACCCCAAATTTTAGCCATTCTGGAATGGGCACTCTTTTGCTAGTCATTATACATTTAACCACTTCAGCCCCGGGAGGATTCTGGCCAGAGCACTTTTTGCGATTCGTCACTGCGTCGCTTTAACTGACAATTGTGTGGTCGTGCGATGTTGCACCCAAATAACATTGATGTCTTTTTTTCCCCACAAATAGAGCTTTCTTTTGGTGGTATTTGATCACCTCTGTGGTTTTTATTTTTTGCGCTATAAACAAAAAAAGAGCGACAATTTTGAAAAAAAGCAATATTTTTTACTTTTTGCTATAATAAATATCCCCCAAAAATATATACATAAAAAAAAAATCCTCAGTTTAGGCCAATGTGTATTCTTCTACATATTTTTGGTAAAAAAAAATCACAATAAGCGTATATTGATTGGTTTGCACAAAAGTTATAGCGTCTACAAAATAGGGGATAGTTTTATGGCATTTTAATTATTATTTTTTTTTTTATTAGTAATGGCGGTGAACTGCGATTTTTATTGTGACTGCGACATTATGGAGGACACTTTGGACACGTTTGACACTATTTTGGGACCATTGTCATTTATACAGTCGATCAGTGCTATAAAAATGCACTGATTACTGCGTAAATGACACTGGCAGGAAAGGGGTTAAACGCTAGGGGGCGATCAAGGGGTTAAGTGTGTCCTAGGGAGTGATTCTAACTGTGGTGGGAGGGAGCAGTGATCTCTGTCATATCACTAGGCAGAACGGGGAAATGCCTTGTTTACATAGGCGTCACCCCGTTCTTACACTCCGTCACACGATCTTGGGACACCTGGCAGACATGCCGCTTCTTAAAGGGGACGTCCCTGTACGCCCATTTGCCCAGCCGTGCCATTGTGCCGACGTATATCGTCGTGCGCTGGTCGGCATGTGGTTAAAGAAGTCAAGTCAGATTAGAGACATACTGTATGTTGATTGATTTACTAAAACTGGAGAGTGCAAAATCTAGTGCAGCTGTGCATGGTAGCCAATCAGCTTCTAACTTCAGCTTGTTCAATTAGGCTTTGACAAAAAAACCTGGAAGCTGATTGGTTTCTATGCAGAGCTGCACCAGATTTTGCATTCTTCAGTTTTAGTAAAGCAACCCAATGATGTCCTAACGTTCTAAAATAACAGCAAAGGTAGAAAATCCGATTAAATATAATGACAGTATTTTATACAGCAACCTACTCACACACTGTAAAACATGATATGCAAGCAAAGTAAAAACAAATATAGGACAGCAACAGGTGAATGTGATAACAATAAAATAAATATAGGGCAATTTAATGTAGTATTTTTAGGTCCAGACATCTGAATGTAATTATCGGGTTATAGTTGAAGGCAGCTACCTATTAACATACTGATTGCCATAATGATATAGCATACAAGTAGATATAATCATGAATAATCCAAATACAGTTTCCTTGTTTGAGTCACCCTTAAATACTTAATAGCAATACCAGGAGCTCATAAAATGCTCTCCATAATTGACAAATTTAAATAATTGTGAAGAAAAATATTCTAAATATATAAACTTGCGCTGATGGTGTAACAAATATAACAATAATAATAGATGAAAAACAAAATAGAATATAAGGTGCAGCTGCTGTACACAAGGTGCTTTCCACTTGACAAATAAAATAAGATATGAACTACAGCGCTTGCAAACACAGCATTAATGAATATAATGAAAAACAATAAAAAGTGAATGTCCATATTCTGTAAAGTGACTGATGTGCTCCAATCCAAAAAAAGTGCAAAGAGCTCCAGAGGAAAATGGTTATATTATTTCTATTCTATTGTTTTTTAACCACTTCTGGACCACCGCACACCGATATATGTCCTAACTTTGAAGAGGAATATCATTGTTATGGCAGCAGCTAGCTGCCATAACCCCAATATCCACTTCTTCGGCCGGCGGTCCGGTTTCCGATAATAGTGGTCTCTGTGGCAAATTCGCCGCAAGATCACTTTTATCGGCTGCTTACCGGAGCTGTCTGAAGCGGTGAAGGCGATCGGATGCTTTTTCTTGCTGGGTATGGAGACGAGTGAGGGGAAGATGGCCCCCAACCGTCTTTTTTTTTTAATTGCATATTAGTGTAAATATGAGATCTGAGGTCTTTTTGACCCCATATCTCATATTTAAGAGGTCCTGTCATGCTTTGTTTCTATTACAAGAGAAGTGACACAATTTTTTTTTAAAAGAACAGTGTAAAAATAAAAAATAAAAGGTAAAATAAAGAAGAAAAAAAATAAATACATTTTTAAACGTGCCCTGCCCCGCCAAGCTTGTGTGCAGAAGCGAACGCATACGTGACTAACGCCCGCATATGAAAACAGTGTTCAAACCACACGTGAGGTATCGCCGCGATCGGTAGAGAGAGCAATAATTCTAGCTCTACACCTCCTCTGTAACTCAAAACATGCAACCTGTAGAATTTTTTAAACATCGCCTATGGAGATTTTTAGGGGAAAAGTTTGTCGCCATTCCACGAGTGGGCGCAATTTTGAAGCGTGACATGTTGGGTATTACCGTTATTTTATTTTTTAATTCAAAAAAGTGTATTTTTTCCAAAAAAAGTGCGCTTGTAGGACCGCTGCGCAAATACGGTGTGACAGAAAGTATTGACGACTGCCATTTTATTTTCTAGGGTGTTAGAAAAAAAATGTATAATGTTTGGGGGTTTTCTAGCAAAAAAAAAAAGTTTTTAACTAAAAGAGGCTCGGTCCTTAAGTGGTTAATGCTATTCTTTTCTATTCTATTCAAATTTCAGAAGTAGGTTATAATTTTTTTAATTTAATTATATTTTTTTATTCTATTCTATTCCATTCCTTTCTGTTCTTTTATTTTCTATCCTATTTTGTTCTGTTTTACTCTATTATATTCTGTTATATTCTTTTCTTTTTTCTTTTTTTTTAAATTCTATTCCTTTATTATCAATTCTATTTTATTTTTTTTTTTTATTCTATTCCTTTATTTTCAATTCTATTTTATTCTCTTTGGAGATTGTAAAACTATTCGAATTCTAAACTACTTAAATTCGAGAACGATTTGAATTTGAAAATTTTTCAAATTCGAAAACTTTTCGAATTCGAAAACGATTCAAAAACTTTTTTGAATTCGAAAACGGTTCAAAAACTTTTTTGAATTCGGAAACTATTCGAAATTGATTCGAAAACTTTTTGAATCGATACGAATTTGAAAATTCAAATAGATTCGAATAAGCATAAACTAAATGAATTCCGAAAACAAATTAAATAACGGATTAAATAACGGATCGAAACAAAATTAATGTTTTCGTTCTGCACATGTCTAACCACCACCCCCCTGCCCTGCACACCTTTAGCCCATAAAATATTTCTTTAAACCCCTCCCACAACACAGCAGTGTACTTTAGTTACCTTGGTCACCTAATGGAAGAGACAAGCACAACCGACCTCTATGCATGAATGGCAGGGTCAACCGCCATCGTGCGTTCTGGGAACCCTGTCATCTTAGGGAAGATCCTCCATGAGGCTTTCAGGCTCTCCTTTCATCCGGGATGTCGACGCTCTCTAGACCAGTGGCGGCTGGTGAAGTTTTAGGATGGGGGTGCCAGACCCCGCCCTTCCTTTTTGACCCCTCCCACTTGGTGAAAATGGGCGTAGTTTCAGTGAAATAGTGGGCATGACTTAAAGGGGTGTGGCTCTAAGGGTGTGTGGTTAGCGTCTGAGATGAACGAGGGATGGAGGGAGAGGGAGGGAGAGAGGAAGAGAGAGATGGAGGGACAGCAGGCCCAGATCCTACACAACAATAGAAATATGTGTATTCCAGAAAGTTTAACAATCAGCAGATAAAGATACTCCAAACACCTGGTCTTAGCGCTTCAATCATCCCAGCACTATGGACGTTATGGTGTCAGGATGATTGAAGCGCATTATTTCTATTATTACATTGTTATATAAAATTAAATGATTAACTCACTATAATGCAGAATCAGTAGGAGCCCTGAGTGTGTCACCTGCCACATCGCCTGCCATCAGATGCCCCCAGCAGAGTCCGTCCTTGCATCAGGTGCCCCCAGAGGAGTACGTTCTTGCATCATGTGCCCCCAGCAGAGTCCGTCCTTACATCAGTTGACCCCAGCGGAGTCCGTCCTTAAATCAGGTGCACCTAGCGGAGTCCCTCCTTACATAAGTTGCCCCCAGCAGTGGAGCCTTCCTCACATCTGTGTCCCTATCAGCGGAGTCCCTCCTTACATCTGTGTCCCCATCAACAGACTCCCTCCTTACATCTGTGTCCCCATCAGCGGAGTCCCTCCTTACATCTGTGTCCCCATCAGTGGAGTTCCTCCTGCCTTTAGCAAGGCCGTGGTCGTCTTGGAGGTGTGTGTTGGGGTCGTTATCATGTTGGAATACTGCCCTGCGGCCCAGTCTCCGAAGGGAGAGGATCATGCTCTGCTTCAGTATATCACAGTACATGTTGGCATTCATGGTTCCCTCAATTAACTGTAGCTCCCCCGTGCATGCAGCCCCAGACCATGACACTCCCACCACCATGCATGACTGTAGTAACACACTTGTCTTTGTACTCCTCACCTGGTTGCCGCCACACATGCTTGACACCATCTGAACCAAATAAGTTTATCTTGGTCTCATCAGATCACAGGACATGGTTCCAGTAATCCATGTCCTTAGTCTGCTTGTCTTCAGCAAACTGTTTGCGGGCTTTCTTGTGCATCATCTTTAGAAGAGGCTTCCTTCTGGGACGACAGCCATGCAGACCAATTTAATGTAGTGTGCGTATGGTCTGAGCACTGACAGGCTGACCCCCCACCCCTTTAACCTCTGCAGCAATGCTGGCAGCACTCACATGTCTGTTTCCCAAAGACAACCTCTGGATATGACGCTGAGCATGTGCACTCAATTTCTTCTGTCGACCATGGCGAGGCCTGTTCTGAGTGGAACCTGTCCTGTTAAACCGCTGTATGGTATTGGCCACCGTGCTGCAGCTCAGTTTCAGGGTCTTGGCAATCTTCTTATAGCCTAGGCCATCTTTATGTAGAACAACGATTCTTTTTTTCAGATCCTCAGAGAGTTCTTTGCCATGAGGTGCCATGTTGAACTTACAGTGACCAGTATGAGAGAGTGAGAGCGATAACACCAAATTTAACACACCTGCTCCCCATTCACACCCGAGACCTTGTAACGCTAATAAGTCACATGACATAGGGGAGGGAATATGGCTAATTGGGCCCAATTTGGACATTTTTATTTAGGGATGTACTCACTTTTGTTGCCAGTGGTTTAGACATTAATGGCTGTGTGTTGAGTTATTTTGAGGGGACAGCAAATTTACACTGTTATACAAGCTGTAGCAAAGTGTAATTTCTTCAGTGTTGTCACATGAAAAGAAAAAAATATAATACACCATTTACAAAAATGGGAGGGGTGTACTCAATTTTGTGAGATACTGTATATAATGCAGTTCAGAGTATAAAGTGCAGTCTGTATAGTACATATAATGCAGTTCAGAGAATATAGCGCAGTCTGTATAGTATATATAATGCAGTTCAGAGTATATAGTGCAGTCCGTATGGTGTATACAATACAGTTCAGAGTATATAGTGCAGTCCGTATAGTATACAGTTAGGTCCATATATATTTGGACACAGGCACAATTTTCATACTTTTGGCTCTGTATGCCACCAGAATAAAATTAAAACGAAACAATACAAATTAATTTGAACTGGAGACTTTCAGCTTTAATCCAAGGGGTTGAACATAAATATCAAATACAAATTTTAGGAACTACAACCATTTTTCTACACAGTCCCCCCCCCCCCCCAATTTTCAGGTGCTCAGATGTAATTGGACAAATGAATATATTCATAAATAAAATGTTAATTTTTAATATTTTGTTGAAAATACTTTACTGGCAACGACTGACTGAAGTCTGGAACTCATGGACATTACCAAAGAGTGGGTTTCCTCCTTTCTGATGCTTTGCCAGGCTCTAACTGCAGCTGTCTTCAGTTGTTCTTTGTTTGTGGGTATTTCTGCTTTTAGTTTTGCCTTCAGCAAGTGAAATGCATGCTCAATCGGGTTGAGATCAGGTGATTGACTTGGCCATTGCAGAATATTCCACTTGTTTTCATTTAAAAGCTCCTGGGTTGCTTTTGCAGTGTATTTTGGATCATTGTCCATCTGTTCTGTGAGGCGCCATCAAATCAACTTTGCTGCATTTGACTGAATCTGGGCTGACAGTATATCTCTAAACACTGCAGAATTTACCCGGCTGCTTCTGTCTTCTGTCCCATCAATAAACGCCAATGACCCAATGCCACTGGATGCCATGCATGCACATGCCATCACACTGCCTCCACCATGTTTTACAGATGACGTTGTGTGCTTTGGATCATGAGCTGTTCCAAGCCTCCTCCACACTTTTTTCTTCCCTTCATTCTGGTACATTCGTCATTCTTCCCGTCATCTTAGTTTCATCCATCCAAAGAATGCTTTTCCAAAACTGGAATAATGCAGTTGAGAAAATATAGTGCAGTCAGTGTAGTATATATAATACAGTGCAGGTTATATAGTGCAGTGCAGAGTATATAATACAGTGTATTGAAGTGGTCAAGGGGAATCCTATGACAGAATTAAGAAAAAATGGCATGGGGTCCCCCCCCAAAATCCATACCAGGCCCTTTGGGTCTGGCATAGATTTTAAGGGGAACTCCACGCCAAAATTTTAAAAAAATTGCCGTGGGCCCCTCCCAAAAACCATACCAGACCCTTATTCGAGCATGCAGCCTGGCAGGCCAGAAAAGGGGGGGCAAGCGAGCACCCCCCCCGAAGCATACCAGGCCGCTTGCCCTAAACATTAAACATGGGAAGGGTGCTTTGGGGTGCCCCCCAAAGCACCTTGTCCCTATGTTGATGGGGACAAGAGCATCTTCCCGACATTCCTGGCCAGTGGTAGTCGGGGTTGGCAGGTGGGGGGCTTATCGGAATTTGGAAGCCCCCTTTAATAAGGGGACTCCCAGATCCCGCCCCCCCATGTGAATGGGTAGGGGTACAATGTACCCCTACCCATTCACCAAAAAATGTCAAAAAGCAAAAACCAAAACAGACAGTTTTTGACAATTCCTTTATTAAAAAAGAAAAAAAAAAAGTGTCCCATGATGCCTATCTATCTTCACGCCACCCGACGGACCCAAAAAATAGAAAAAAAGAAAAAAGCTCTGCCTCGATGGGAGTCTTCCCAGCGACTGCTGTCTCTTGACTTTGACAGCTGTTATATAGGCAAGGGTGGGGCCACCCAGTGATGTAACCGAGTGACCCCACCCCCTTCTGACATCATGTGCCGCCAGATGGGGCGGAGTCATCTGGTTACATCAGCAGGTGGACCAGTCCTTGCCTATATAAGAGCTGTCAATGCGAAAAGACAGCAGTCCCCGTGAGGCCTAACATAGAGGCAGAGCTTTTCATTATTTTTTTTCTATTTTTCGGGTCCGTCGGGTGGCGTGATTGAAAATGGATGGACGTCACGGGACACTTTTTTTTTCTTTTTTAAGATACCCATTCACATAGGGGGGGCTGGATCTGAGAGGACCCCAAACCACCCTCCCCATGTTGAGAGCATGTAGCCTGGTATGGTTCAGGAGGGGGGGGGGGGCGCTCGCTCGTCTCCCCCTATCCTGACCTCCAGGCTACATGCTCGGATAAGGGTCTGGTATGGACGGTGGCGTAACTAGAACCTTCAGGGCCCCGATGCAAGAAACGCAAAGCAAACTGCACAGTGCAGATAAGTATATGTTTGTTATTTAAAAACCTTGCTTTGTGCACTGGTCCAAATCATTTGGTGGAGGGGGATTATGGTGTGGGGTTGTTTTTCATTGGTTGGGCCTGGCGCCTTAGTTCCAGTGAAGGGATCTCTTAAGGCATCAGCATACCAATATATTTTGGACAATTTAATGCTCCCAACTTTGTTGGAACAGTTTTGGGGATGGCTCCTTACTGTTCCAACATGACTGCGTATTAGAGCACAAAGCAAGGTCCATAAAGACATGAATGAGCAAGTTTGGGGTGGAGGAACTTGACTGGACTGCACAGAGTCCTGACCTCAATCCAATAGAACACCTTTGGGATGAATTAGAGCAGAGACTGCGAGGAAGGCCTTCTCGTCCAATATCAGTGCCTGACCTCACAAATGCACTTCTGGAAGAATGGTCAAACATTCCCATAGACACACTCCTAAACCTTGTGGACAGCCTTCCTAGAAGAGTTGAAGCTGTTATAGCTGCACAGGGTGGGCCAACTCAGTATTGAACCCAACGGACTAATGCCCTGTACACACGGTTGGATTTTCCGATGGAAAAAGTGCGATTGGATTGTGTTGTCGGAAATTCCGATCGTGTGTGGGCTCCATCTGCCTTTTTCCGTCGGAATTTACGACACACAAAGTTTGAGAGCAGGATATAAAATTTTCAGACAACAAAATCCGATCGGTTAAATTCTGATCGTGTGTACACAAATCCCACGCACAAAGTGCAACGCATGCTCAGAATAAATTAAGAAACGAAAGCTATTGGCTACTGCCCCGTTTATAGTCCCGACGTACGTGTTTTACGTCACCGAGTTCAGAATGATCGGATTTTCCCCAGTGGTCTTCTGGGGTCCCCTGGCAGCGCTCGCGGCTCCTCCTTGCATCGGTAAACCCCCTGGGAGAAGCGCTCTCCCAGGGGGTTACCTTGCTGGCGTATCCTAGTTTGGGTAAAGGTACCAGGTGTGAGAAAAAAAGAAAACTAATTTATAATATTAGTACTTAGTGACCTGTGAATACGTGACTGGTAAACAGGCTGTTATTCACTTAACAAAGTGATCCTGCCAGAAACATGACTCATCTTAAAATCAGTGAGTGTCTCCTATTGGTAAATAAATTTTAATGTGCAAATCTCCAAATATATACTAAATACCTAGCTCCAAAATATCCGTCCTATATATTGGTGCTGGTATATACCAAAATAAGGCCCATACCCTCAGTTATGAATCAAAGAAAATATATATGTACATTGAACATATGTGCAGAAAAATAATAACATAAACCAACAAATAATTGTACATAAGGACTTAGTAATGGTCCATAATTAGATGTAGAACCCCCCTCTTGGTTAGCATCCCAAATTAGTAAGTGCAAATATTCCAACAAATCTTGCTGCGTGTAGCTAACAGTTCATCAGATAAAGTGAATTTCCATTCATAATCGTTGACGTAAACACAGTGACTGTGAATGTTCAAAAAATTCAGTGACTGTAGGTGTTCAGACAATTCCACTTGTGACTTCGTGCTCCCCCTCAAGTGTCCCCACTCACCAGATCCCCTCGCCCCCACAGGGGCACTGTGCTTATCTTTAGGCCCACCAAGGTTGCTCCACCGAACTCATCCAAGGGTCTGGGGTAATCCACCTTCCTGCAGGTATTATCTCTATGGTTGGCTCCTCACAGAGGGAAAGAAGAGATATAGGCTCCCATAGTGTAGTAAAAACGCTGGGTTTTATTGAAGACACAACAACATGATCCAAACAAGTCCGTCGCTGAGGACGTCTATGACGAAACGCGTACGACGGCGCTGAGATTTGTGCTGACGATCCCCACTGACGCTGCGGTATCCAGTGCCTGCCTGTGAGATCCCGGGCTGGGGTTACAGCCATCTGCTTAGTGTGGTCCCCTGTAACAAGGGACCATTGCCTTCCGGTAAGCGGCAGTGTTTTTTCCATGGTGGAGGTTTCAGCTTTGCACTTGTCACTACAGTGAGGAATGTCACTACGCATCACCTTGGGATTTGTTTTTTGCAATATGGACTTTTTTTCATTTTTTTAATATTTATTACAATTCTTTTGTTTTTTACTACACTCAGTTTATGGACATTCTTAATTGAACTTCCTCTACATCTGCACGTTTTTCTGATTGTATTTGTTTTTTGTATATTTATAGCACTTCAATTCGCACTTTAAATATTTTCACTCATTATGTAGTATCACCACTGTTTTGTGGTACCTAGCATTGGGAGCCCATTACTACCTTTTTTTATTAGCGCAACTTTTTTGTTTTGTAAATCTGTAACAAAGACCTGAAGCACCGAACTGTATGCTGTCTACCGGGTGCTCGGGTTCGGCACATCACGCATCTGGTGGACAGATTACTGGGAGGGGCTGGGGAAGACCCGGCTGTCATGGTGCATGTTGGCACCAATGACAAAGTCAGAGGCAGATAGAGTGTCCTAAAGAACAATTTTAGGGACTTGGGAGCTAAATTGAGGAAAAGGACCTCCAAGGTAGTATTCTCAGAAATACTACCGGTACCTCGAGCCACACCAGAAAGGTAGAGGGAGATTAGGGAAGTAAACAAGTGGCTGACGAGCTGGTGTAGTGAGGAGGGGTTTGGGTTCCTAGAGGACTGGGCCGACTTCTCAGTCGGTCACCAGTACTATAGAAGGGACGGACTTCACCTAAATGAGGAGTGTGCAGATCGGCTGGGAGTGAAGATGGCCAAAAAGTTAGAGGGGTTTTTAAACTAGGCGACGGGGGGAGGGTCCAGAGGTAAAGATAGTCAGTGCGGAACATATTCCAGAGGGTAGTATTGGGGGCATTCGTGGTAGGTTGACTAAAGCACATAAACCCAAGGTAAGTATAGTAACAAGTCCTAGTTGCAATCTTGGAACACCCAATAAGAGGATAGTATGAGACTGGTCTAAACTACGGGGCATGTTCACGAATGCCAGGAGCCTGGTGAACAAGATGGGTGAACTAGAGATACTGTTGTACGAGGAGGATTTGGATTTTGTGGGAATTTCAGAGACCTGGTTCAACAGCTCTCATGATTGGCTGGCAGCCATTCAAGGGTATACCCTTTATCACCGGAATAGAGAGGGTAAAAAAGGGGGAGGGGTATGACTATATATCATGAATAATATACAAGTGAATGTGAGAGATATCACTAAGGGAGCTAGGGAGGAGGTGGAATCATTATGGGTAGAGCTCCAAAGGGATGAAGCTAAGGGAAAAAATAATACTGGGAGTATGCTATAGGCCCCCTGACCTGAGGGATGAGGGGGAGACGGATCTCCTATCACAATTTGGATTAGCAGCAAGGATGGAAAGTGTTATCATAATGGGGGATTTTAATTATCCAGACATAGACTGGGCGGCAGGAACCACGCATTTCTCTAAGTCTCACCAGTTCCTAGTGTCTTGCAGGACAATTTCTTGGGTCAGATGGTAGAGGCACCAACTAGAAATAAAGCATTACTGGATCTACTGATTACCAACAATACAGACCTGATCACGGATGTGGAAATATGTGGCAATTTAGGAAACAGGTCATTTGGCTTCAGTATAAATCACACAAATAGGAAACATAAGGGGAATAAAAAGACACTGAATTTTAAAAGAGCCAACTTCCCTAAACTACGAACCTTGCTAGAAAGCATAAATTGGGATAAAATCGTAGGATCAAAGAACACAGAGGGGAGATGGGTTTGCTTTAAGAGCATATTAAATAAGGGCATTAACCAATGCATCCCATTGGATAATAAATTTAAAAGAGCGAACATCCTGGATGGCTTACCTCCAATGTAAAAATGCATATAAAAGCAAAGGAGAAGGCCTTCAAAAAATACAAGGTTGAGGGATCATCATCAGCATTCAGACTTTATAAAGAAATGCAACATGAAATGTAAGGGTGCAATTAGGGCGGCTAAGACAGAACACGAAAGACACAGAGGAGGAGAGCAAAAAAAATCCCAAGAAATTCTTTAAGTATGTAAACAGTAAAAAAGGCAGGCCAGACCATATTGGCCCCTTAAAAAAGGAAGGACATCTGGTTACAAAGAATGGGGAGATGGCGAAGGTTTTGAATTTATTCAAAGAAGAATGGGGAGATGGCGAAGGTTTTGAATTTATTCTTCTCCTCAGTCTTCACGAGGGAATCGGGGGGGCTTCAGTAACCAAAACTGCAGTGTTTATCCTCATGACACATCACAGGAAGCACCTCCATGGTTAACAGAGGACAGAATTAAAATTAGACTTGGGAAACTTAACATTAATAAATCATAGGGACCAGATGGCTTGCACTCGAGGGTACTTAGGGAACTCAGTCAAGTGATTGCCAGACCATTGTTCCTAATTTTTATAGACAGTCTACTGACTGGAATGGTACCAGCTGATTGGAGAAAAGCCAATGTAGCAGCAATATTTAAAAAGGGCCCAAAATACATCCCTGGGAATTCCAGACCAGTTAGCCTAACATCAATAGTATGCAAGCTTTTGGAGGGGATAAGGAACTATATACAAGATTTTAGTAATGAGAACGGTATCATTAGCAGTAATGAGAATGGATTCATGAAGAATCGTTGTTGCCAAACCAATCTATTAACCTTCTATGAGGAGGTGAGTTGCCATCTAAAGGAAGGCCCGTAGACGTGGTGTATCTGGATTTTGCAAAAGCATTTGACACAGTTCCCAATAAACGCTTACTGTACAAAATAAGGTCCGTTGGCATGGACCATAGGGTGAGTACATGGATTGAAAATTGGCTACAAGGGCCAGTTCAGAGGGTGGTGACAAATGGGGAGTACTCGGAATGGTCAGGGGTGGGTAGCGGGGTCCCCCGGGGTTCTGTGCTGGGACCAACTTGCAGGGCACTAACTTCTCCACAGGATGTGAAAAAACCTTGCAAAAGATCTGAACAAATTAGTGGGTTGGGCAACTACTTGGCAAATGAGGTTTAATGTAGAAAAATGTAAAATAATGCATTTGGGTGGCAAAAATATGAATGCAATCTATACACTGGGGGGAGAACCTCTGGGGGAATCTAAGATGGAAAAGGACCTGGGGGTCCAAGTAGATAATAGGGTTGGCAATGGCATGCAATATCAAGCTGCTGCTAACAAAGCAAACAGAATACTGGCATGCATTAAAAAGGTGATTAACTCCAGAGATAAAACAATAATTCTCCTGCTCTACAAGACTCTGGTCCGGCCGCACCTAGAGTATGCTGTCCAGTTCTGGGCACCAGTCCTCAGAAAGGATGTACTGGAAATGTAGTGAGTACAAAGAAGGGCAACAAAGCTAATAAAGGGTCTAGAGGATATTAGATATGAGGAAAGGTTGCGAGTACTGAACTTATTCTCTCTGGAGAAGAGATGCTTGAGAGGGGATATGATTTAAATTTACAAATACCGTACTGGTGACCCCACTATGGGGATAAAACTTTTTTAGTGGAAGGGAGTTTAACAAGACACGTGGCCACTCATTAAAATTAGAAGAAAAGAGGTTTAACCCTAAACTACGCAGAGGGTTCTTTACTGTAGGAGCGGCAAGGATGTGGAATTCCCTTCGACAGGCTCAGCGGGGAGCATTGATGGTTTCAAAAAACTATTAGATAAGCACCTGAACAACCACAACTTACAGGGATATACAATGTAATACTGACATATAATCACACACATAGGTGGACTTGATGGACTTGTGCACCCGGTAGACAGCATACAGTTCGGTGCTTCAGGTCTTTGTTACAGATTTACAAAACAAAAAAGTTGCGCTAATAAAAAAAGGTAGTAATGGGCTCCCAATGCTAGGTACCACAAAACAGTGGTGATACTACATAATGAGTGAAAATATTTAAAGTGCGAATTGAAGTGCTATAAATATACAAAAAACAAATACAATCAGAAAAACGTGCAGATGTAGAGGAAGTTCAATTAAGAATGTCCATAAACTGAGTGTAGTAAAAAACAAAAGAATTGTAATAAATATTAAAAAAATGAAAAAAAGTCCATATTGCAAAAAACAAATCCCAAGGTGATGCGTAGTGACATTCCTCACTGTAGTGACAAGTGCAAAGCTGAAACCTCCACCATGGAAAAAATGGTAAAAGCCATTTCTCAGGGTCAGTGATTCTGTCAGAAACAGACTTATGCCCCGTACACATGATCGGAAATGCTGCCAGCAAAAGTCCGATGAGAGCTTTTGGTCGGAAATTGCGACCGTGTGTATGCTCCATCGGACTTTTGCTGGCCGAATTCCAGCCAGCAAAAGATTGAGAGCAGGTTCTCTATTTTTCGATCGGAAAAAGTTCCTATCCGAAAATGCGTTCGTATGTATGCAATTCCGACGTGCAAAAAAACACGCATGCTCGGAAACATTTCGACGCATGCTTGGAAGCATTGAACTTCATTTTCTCAGCTCGTCATAGTGTTGTACATCACCGCGTTCTTGACGGACAAAAGTTCAGATAACTTTTGTGTGACTGTGTGTATGCAAGGCAAGCTTGAGCGGAATTCCGTCGGAAAAACCATCCAAGATTTTTCCCACGGAAATTTCGCTTGTGTGTACGGGGCATTACTCTGAAGTGAATTAGACCCTGCACTAGAACTTAAGACCAGGAGAACTTTGTTAAGTATTTTTTACTTTTTACTCCTGTTTGTTTTGTTGTATCTTATTGTCTATTTTGTATTTTTTTCCGCAAATATTTTCTGACAGAGTTTTTTCTTTTCTTTCATTAAAACAATATTTAAAAATGTAAAAATCATTGAGCTGCATCTGCTATAAACCTAGAAATTAAAAAATCCTCGCCTCTGTGAGGCTACCATATTTAAACTCTGTAATATTCCTGTCCAGCAAAGCAGCGAATGTCACAGACATTTCTTAAAAGGTTAGAAATGCTGCAGAAAATATTGTAAATGGTGCATGTTTCTGTGAATGATAACAGGGCGGTGGCTACCGTTTGCTCTGTAAAGTGTTTAACTGTGGAGTTACCTGATCCCAGTGAAAATTACTGTTGGTCTTTTTGGATTGTTGTTCCAAAATCATTATATTCTAAAGGCAGTAGTAGAATTAGAAACTGAGGCTGCTGCCATCACACCAGGAACAAATTAGAGTTTGACCTAGGAATGGAGTACAGTAGAGGTACTATCTGGATCTTATGATTTTTAGGCAAAGTGACTCTTTTTGCACCAAAACATATTTGAAAAAAATCGACAGGAATGGGTACATACTCAAAGGGAACTGTCACCACCCTCCATGGCTAAAGGCAATCTCTAAAGGGCAATTTCATTATATTAGGCAAAATTGTTCAGGCAGAAAATATTTAATTGTGTAAGCTGATCTTTTAAAACAGAATATCCTGGATAAGGGGTATATAGAGGAATTTCTTGACCAGGAGATAAGAGCTTACGTATGAAAGCACAAGCACACGTTATGGACATGTGTTGTGTGACTTGCATCATAATTTTTTTATTAAATTTGAACATGGTTGGACATGGTTGTATTTCAACGTGTTACAATGGTTTACACCTATTTGAATTTGTGATATATATAAGGCATGATTCTTAAAGCGATAGCACCCCTTGTTTGTATTAAACAAATGAGAGTTAAACCGTTTTCTTTTGTTTTTGCGTTAAAAAAGCAGAAGAAAAATGCATGATCACGAACCCTTCACACTGCTCAGTTTCAAGTCCTGCTTGCTGCAATTTTAGTGTAAAAAAATGCACCAAAATGCACCTCCCCTTTGAAATGAATGGAAAATAATGCACCAAAAACACATCAGAAACGCACCCGCAGTTGCATTTTTAAGTCGTTTTTATGTTGTTTTTTCACAGATACCAGAAATGCGGCACAAATATGGTAAAAAAGCAGAAATGCATATGAGGTTTTGCAATGGGGTAGTGGTAAAGTATCCTTAACAGTCTGACTTTGTGGTTTGTATAATGTGTGTCCTTCATTGCTGCACTACGTATAAGGCAGCAGTAGGTGGGATGGGAGATTTTGTTTGTCAGTTTTATTTTAAAATAGAAGTGTGGGATTCTTGAGAAATACACATTCATACTTATCTATGAAGATGCAGCACTGATCTGATGCTGCATCTGTCCTCCACTGCCTGAGAACTGAGCGACCAAAGACCACTGATTGCTTATGCTTAGTTCTCAGTCTTCAGTAAGCAGAGAGCCGGTGACTGTAATATTTATTTATATAGATTCTTGGACTAGCTAATTTCACAGTGCGCTGCAGCCGCAACTCAAAGCGGCCCCAGAGTAGGCGGCCTACCGGGAAATTTCCCGGTATCCCAGTAGACATTCTGGCCCTGGCTGGGGTCTCTGGGCAGGTGGAGGCCTCCAGGCAAGTGGGGCACCCGGGCAACTGCCCAGCGTGCCCATGCGAAAAGACGGCCCTGAGTAACGACTTGTAGTTTAGAGGAATTGCTGCTGCAAAATTGTATGTGTGAGATGGCCCTTATGCTGGTTTAAAAAAGCTTACTAACAAACTAGAGCAAGTCCTTAAACAGCAAATTTGTTACTTAAATGTTGCTCTCAAGCGTCTCTTCTCCAGAGAGAATAAGTTCAGTGCTCGCAACCTTTCCTCATAACTAAGATCCTCCAGACCCTTTATTAGCTTTGTTGCCCTTCTTTGTGCTCACTCCATTTCCAGTACATCCTTCCTGAGGACTGGTGCCCAGAACTGGACAGCATACTCTAGGTGCGGCCGGACCAGAGTCTTGTAGAGTGGGAGAATTATCATTTTATCTCTGGAGTTGATCCCCTTTTTAATGCATGCCAATATTCTGTTTGCTTTGTTAGCAGCAGCTTGGCATTGCATGCCATTGCTGAGCCTGTCATCTACTAGGACCCCCAGGTCCTTTTCCATCCTAGATTCCCCCAGAGGTTCTCCCCCAGTGTATAGATTGCATTCATATTTTTGCCACCCAAATGCATTATTTTACATTTTTCTACATTGAACCTCATTTGCCATGTAGTTGCTCACCCCATTAATTTGTTTAGATCTTTTTGCAAGGTTTCCACATCCTGCGGAGAAGTTATTGCCCTGCTTAGCTTAGTATCGTCTGCAAATACAGAGATTGAACTGTTTATCCCATCCTCCAGGTCGTTTATGAACAAGTTAAATAGGATTGGTCCCAGCACAGAACCCTGGGGGACTACCCACCCCTGACCATTCCGAGTACTCCCCATTTATCACCACCCTCTGAACTCGCCCTTGAAGCCAGTTTTCAATCCATGTACTCACCCTATGGTCCATGCCAACGGACCTTATTTTGTACAGTAAACATTTATGGGGAACTGTGTCAAATGCTTTTGCAAAATCCAGATACACCACGTCTATGGCCTTCCTTTATCTAGATGGCAAGTCACCTCCTCATAGAAGGTTAGTAGATTGGTTTGACAAGAACGATTCTTCATGAATCCATGCTGATTACTGCTAATGATACCGTTCTTATTACTAAAATCTTGTATATAGTCCCTTATCATCCCCTCCAAGAGTTTACATACTATTGATGTTAGGCTAACTGGTCTGTAATTCCCAGGGATGTATTTTGTGCCCTTTTTAAATATTGGTGCTACATTGGCTTTTTTCCAATCAGCTGGTACCATTCCAGTCAGTAGACTGTCTGTAAAAATTAGGAACAACGGTCCAGCAATCACTTGACTGAGTTCCTTAAGTACCCTTGGATGCAAGCCATCTGGTCCCGGTCATTTATTAATGTTAAGTTTCTCAAGTCTAATTTTAATTCTGTTCTCTGTTAACCATGGAGGTGCTTCCTGTGTTGTGTCATGAGGATAAACACTGCAGTTTTGGTTACTGAAGCCCCCCGATTCACTCGTGAAGACTGAGGAGAAGAATAAATTCAATACCTTCGCCATCTCCCCATCCTTTGTAACCAGATGTCCTTCTTCATTCTTTATGGGGCCAATATGGTCTGTCCTTTTTTTATTGTTTACATACTTAAAGATACATACATACTTAAAGAATTTCTTGGGATTTCTTTTTCTCTCCTTCGCTATGTGTCTTTCATGTTCCATCTTCGCCGTCCTAATTGCACCCTTACATTTCTTGTTGTATTCTTTATAAAGTCTGAATGCTGAGGCTGATCCCTCAACCTTGTATTTTTTGAAGGCCTTCTCCTTTGCTTTTATATGCATTTTTACATTGGAGTTAAACCATCCAGGACTTTTGTTCGCTCTTTTAAATTTATTACCCAATGGGATACATTGGCTAATGCCCTTATTTAATATGCTCTTAAAGGGGTTGTAAAGGTAAACATTTTTTCACCTTAATGCATTCTATGCATTAAGGTGAAAAAACTTTTGACAGTACCGCCGCCCCCAGGCCCCCCGTTTTACTTACCTGACGCCTCGAATCTTCGCTGCTCGTCCTCGTCATCTTCATTGCAGCTCAGCCTGGTCGCTGATTGGCTGCAGTGGATGGATTGAAAGCAGCGCAGCCATTGGCTTGCGCTGCTGTCAATCACATCCGATGACGCGGCGCGCCGGGGGGCGGGGCCGAGTGATACAGCGAGCGGCTATAGCCGCCGGCTGTATCACGGGAGCGTGCCCGCAAGCACTCACCACCGTGCGAGGGAGCTCGCATTAAGGTGGTAAATGCTTGCGGGGAGGAGCTGAAACAGCCGCCGAGGGACCCCAGAAGACCAGGTTCGGGGCCACTCTGTGCAGAACGAGCTGCACAGTGAAGGTAAGTATAACATGTTTGTTATTTTTAAAAAAAAAAAAAATTAACTTTACAACCCCTTTAAAGCAAACCCATCTCTCCTCCGTATTCTTTGTTCCTAATATTTTATCCCAATTTATGCCTTTTAGCAAGGTTTGTAGTTTAGGGAAGTTGGCTCTTTTGAAATGCAGTGTCTTTGTATACCCTTTATGTTTCCTATTTGTGTGATTTATACTGAAACTAATTGACCTGTGATCGCTGTTACCTAAATTGCCCCGTATTTACACATCCGTGATCAGGTCTGTATTGTTGGTAATCAGTAGATCCAGTAATGTTTTATTTCTAGTTGGTGCGTCTACTATCTGACCCATAAAATTGTCCTGCAAGACATTAAGGAACTGGCGAGCCTTAAATGAATGCGCGGTTCCCTCCGCTCAGTCTATCTCTGGATAATTAAAATCTCCCATTATGAGAACACTTCCCATCCTTGCTGCTAATCCAAATTGTGATAGGAGATCTGTCTCTACTTCCTCCCTCAGGTTACTGGGCCTATAGCATACTCCCAGTATTATTTTCCCCTTAGCTTCATCCCTTTGGAGCTCTACCCATAAGGATTCCACCTCCTCCCTAGCTCCCTCAGTGATGTCATCTCTCACATTCACTTGTACATTATTCTTGATATATAGGCATCCCCCTCCCCCTTTTTTACCCTCTCTATCCTTGCGGTAAAGGGAATGTTTGCCAGCCAATCATGAGAACTTTTGAACCAGGTCTCTGAAATTCCCACAAAATCCAAATCCTCCTCGTACAACAGTATCTCTAGTTCACCCATCTTGTCTGCCATGCTCCTGGCATTGGTGAACATGCCACATAGTTTAGACCGGTCCTCATATTGGGTGTTTTGAGATTGCAACTAGGACTTGCTACTATACTTACCTTGTGTTTTTGTGCTTTGGTCAACCTACCACTAATGCCCCCAATACTAGCCTCTGGAGTATCTATCCCTACCTCTGGATCCCCCCCCCATCGCCTAGTTTAAAAACCCCTCTAACTTTTTGGCCATCTTCATTCCCAGCAGATCTGCACCCTCCTCATTTAGGTGCAGTCCGTCCCTTCTATAGTACCGGTTATCGACTGAGAAGTCGGCCCAGTCCTCCAGGAACCCAAACCCCTCCTTACTACACCAGCTCTTCAGCCACTTGTTTACTTTCCTAATCTCCCTCTGCCTTTCTGGTGTGGCTCAATGTACCGGTAGTATTCCTGAGAATATTACCTTGGAGGTCCTTTTCCTCAATTTAGCTCCTAAGTCCCTAAAATCGTTCTTTAGGACACTCCATCTGCCTCTGACTTTGTCATTGGTGCCAACGTGCACCATGACAGCTGGGTCTTCCCCAGCCCCTCCCAGTAATCTGTCCACAAGATCCGTGATGTGCCGAACCCGAGCGCCCGGTAGACAACATACTGTTCGGTGCTTCAGGTCTTGGTTACAGATTGCCCTCTCTGTCCTTCTAAGAATTGAGTCCCCTACCACCAGAATCTGTCTTTCCTTTCCCTTCGCTGCCCCCCCCACTCTCACTGGAGGAGTTCTTCCCCCGGCAGCTAGGAGAGTCCCTCAGTTTCAGCAGTGCTGGTCCCTGACTGGTTTCACCAATGTCACTCAATGGAGCATACTTATTGGGATGCTCCAGTCCTGGATCGGCCTCCCTGGCACTTCCCCCTCTACCCTTCCTGACTGTCACCCATCTACTCTTTGCTAGTGCCTGCACCTCTTTCTCTCCACCCGCCTCTGTGCTGACACCTGCTGTGTACATTCCTGGCTTTCCTTTAGTGTGGAGGGACTTCTCAGTGCTGACAGTTGCTTCCCCAGATTCAGAACCTGGGCTTCCAGGGAAACAATGTGCTTACATTTTGCACAGCAGTATTCGCCCTCGATCGGATGATCAAAGAAGGCATACATGCAGCAAGATGTACAAAGAGTCACCTCTCCACACTCGCCGGGCATTGTACCTATTAAATTTAGTGAGGATTGGGGATTATACCCTGTCCAAATTACCTAACAGCTAGCTTCCTGGCACTAATACTCAAGACAATACACAGGTACACAACAAGACAATACACAGGTACTCACAGACCTATGTGCACTTGCAGAACAGTCGCAGACCTACGTGCACTCGCAGACCTACGTGCACTCACAGGCCACTCGCAGACCTACATGCACTCGCAGGCCACTCGCAGACCTATGTGCACTTGCAGACCTACGTGCACTCGCAGGCCACTCGCAGACCTACATGCACTCGCAGACCTACGTGCACTCGCAGGTCACTTGCAGACCTACGTGCACTCGCAGACCTACGTGCACTCGCAGGCCACCTACGTGCACTCGCAGGCCTGTTTAAAGGCCTTTAGGAATTTACTCAAAAAAAAGTTACTTAATGTAGATTTGAGTGCACTTTTGTATTGTGACCATTGACTGAATAGGATAAACATCCAAATCAGTATGCAACTAAATGCTGTAAAAAAGTGTACGTCAAGCTAAAACTTTTTTTTTTTTGCTGTATATAGAGTGGGGAAGTGATAAAACCCCTGTTTGTTTTTTACTTCTATCCAGGCTCATTTTCAGTAATGTTCCCTTCACTTTCTTTCTTGATGAGAACAGGAAAATAAAACAGGGGTTTCAGCCTGCCACTACCCTACAAAAAAAAGTGTCTGTGTTGCAGTTGGTGGAGAGTTTCTCTTCCTTCCTGTCTGCTTAAATATTGCCAGAAGGACATTAAAGTGGACCTAAACCCATTACCTGAACCTGTTGTAGCGCTACTCCCATAGGAGTTGCAGGATTACTGTCCAGCTCTTCCCAAACTTCTGCCCGCAGCCAGGCACAAAACAGGGTCATTCACTCTTTCTTCAAGGACCAGTCATGGGGATGTTGTTTTGTGATTTTTATTTTTTAAGAACTTAGATAGGTTGAGGGAAGTGGTGGGATACTCCAAAGATTAGAACTATGTACAACTTGAGGACTTTCTGAGCGAGCTATAAAAAAAAAAAAAAACAGGCTTGTAACAAACAGTGGACTTCAGCTTGAGTAGCAATTAGAGCCACAAGAGCAGAGTAGGAGATTATGTGGACAAAGCTTTTCAGAACACCTTCAGCACACCAGACCCCTTTAGCAGACCTACAACTGACTATAAGGCACTAGAGGGGTAGCTAAAATTCCCCAGGATCTTTCAGTGTCTGTACTCACAAGCCAATGAAAGATGGTAGCGTCTTTTCAATCTCCCAAGCGACACCTTCAAGTGATACCAGAAAGATCTTTGGCAGACAGCTTCCCTCAGTCAGCTTCTCCTTAGCACCTGGGTCTCAGCATTCCAACAGCAGCTTCTACCTGGAAGGGCAGCGTGCCGCCCAGGCTGGATTAATCCACTTTTGGAAAAGATCCAGAGCTCAGTGTGCTAACTGAGTATATACAGTTACCCAGCATGCCATCAGAGCCTGCCTCTCTGGGATAGGCCAGGGCTGTATCAATATTCATTCTGCCATCTGCATAGCTTCACTCCTATTATCCAGAAATGTCTCTAGTTTCCTTTATTCAGAGGAAGTCATAGGCCAGACTGGCAGCAGCTGAGCGCAGTGAGCAGACCTTATTAGCAGATTACAGCTATACTGAATATGGTGAGCAGAATATGTTTTTGCCCATCAAAATAATGTAGCCACATGACTACAGTGTTGCAACTAAATTTACCTATCAAAAAACAAAACTAATACTAACTTATCTAATCCTAGCACCTACCTAGGAGGGCGCTACACTGTTCTCAGTTGGTTTCTTCTGCCTATTTGTTACAGAATAGGGACACATTTTAATACTAATGGTATAGTGTAGTTCATGTGCTGCAAGGCTTTCTTGCCAGGGCGTGAATTAAGTATGTACCCCTTTCTGCCTTCCTATAATACCATGGCACAAGTTGCAAGATTGTGCGTATGCACAGATACAGCTAGGGTTGCCACCTGTCCGGTTTTTGAATGATGTGTTTGGCTTTTGATCTGCCCCAGACCCAGACACATCATTCACATGGACTGCACCGAGAGTGACATGTGATGTGTCTCCCCTCCCCGACGGCAGCCTGGTTCAGCACAGCACAGTGTCGGTAAATCAAAGCGCCTCCTCCTCCTTCTCCGCTCTGTATATGCATACAGGAGGAGGAGGGGGAGCAGGGACACGTTAATGGAGGTCTGTAAAACGTTTTCTATGCTCGGTACAGAGGATAGAGGGGAAGGGGGAGAGTGACTGGAAAGGAGGACAAATTAGAAAATATGAGGAGTGATCGAGGGGTTAGGAGGTTATATGCTGGGGGGCTTTGGCAGGGGGAAGACATGCTGGAAGAGGGGGTTGGATTTTAAATCTGACAACCCCTCCTAGCACTAGCCCTCTCCCCTCTCAAAGCACCCCCCAAGCACATATCAGATCCCCCCCAAGTGCCCCTAGCACATATCCAACCCCCCAAATGCCCTCCAGCACATATCCTACCCCCCCTTGCACTAGCCCTCTCCTTCTCCCTCTCACAAAGCGCCCCCCCAGTACATATCTGATCCCCCCAAGCACCCCCAGCACATACCCTGTATCCACCCCCAAGCAACCCCCAGCACATATCCTACCACCCTTGCACTAGCCCTCTCTCTCTCTCTCTCTCTCTCTCAAAGCACCCTCCCAGCACATATCTGCACCCCCAAGCACATATCCAACCCCCTCTACCCCCCCTTGCACTACCCCTCTCAAAGAGCCTCCCAGCACATATCTGACCCCCCCACCCTCATCTTGCACTAGCCCTCTCCCCTCCCAAAGCGTTCCTTAGCACATATCTGACCCCCCTTGCTAACTCTAGCTTTCTCCTCTCCCAAAGCATCCTCCAACACATATCTGAACCCCCCCGCTAGCACAAGTCCTCTTTCCTCCCAATGTGCCCCCCAGCACATATCCAAGCCCCCCTTGCTAGCTCTAGCCCTCTCCCCTCCCAAAGACTCCCCCAGCACATATCTAACTCTCCCCACCCAAAACTCCAAAACTGTTCTTGAAGTAGTTTCAGAGATAATAAGATTAATAGCATTTGCCTAGCATGCCTCGGTTATGGAATCCATTTTAAACACTTTTTTCATCAAGCCCCATCAAATTCTACTGATATTCCAGTCACTCATTTAAAGTACTTTCCTAATCACAAAAGTTCTCTTGGATAATGCAATCTGTTTTAAACCGCATATTTATACATTATGCTGCCTTATGCATGTCTAGGAGATGATGCCCTTTTGAGAAGTTTTACTCCTTGTATCATGTGATTCATTTACTATTTTGAAATGAGCTATTGGAGGCAGCATGGGATATGCTTTATATACAGGATAACCAGTTGGCCAGAGGCCAGATCATGTGACCATTGTGAGAGCCAATCACAGCAGTCATGTGATATGGAATTTGCTCTGCCTCTTGTCATTAAAGCCCACTGAAAAGCTTGCCGGGAGGCAATCTGAAGGGGTTAACGAGATCAGGTCATTTATACAAAAATGTGCCTGTTTCTTAAATAGTGGTTCATGTAAATGTCAGGACTTAATTAAAAATGGTCTTTGTAAGCTTCATGATATGATGTATTAGTATGCACAGCATATTAGCACATTATAGCTGACTTACCTGCCAAGTGATCCCCTCAAGTGCCTACGTATCAGTACTCTTGGCTGTCATGGTGTCTCCCGGTCTTCCTTCCAGGTTCAGACTCTTAGGCTGCTTGATTGGCCAGGCCCCAATGACATCACTCCCGTACATGTGCATGGGAGTCACATCATCAAAGGCACAGAGTTGTGCTGTAAATGTATGGTAAACTGCACGTGCGTGGCACAGCATACTTTAATGGTGGCAAGCAGGGAGAAGCAGTTATGACAGAAGAGACTAACAGCAGCCACAACAAGGCAATGATGTCCCCTTTAAACCAGGATCCACCCATCAATAATACCCTCAAACCTTTATAGGCAATGTAAGGTAAATGGCCTCTCAACATTCTGAAGTCTGACGATGAGCCACTTGAGTCCAGTCTGCACCCTGCCAACCCTTCCTGCGTGACAAATAGGGGCATATGCCGATAATGGTTAGGCAGCAGTGCCTTGACAGATATCTCTCGGAGACTTCCTCTCTCCTGGGTCTCCTCAATAGCAGATCTTGCACTGGGATGGAGCAAGGTGGAGGGTTTTGTGTGGAATTAAGACACCCTGAACTTTCATTTTCCCTGGTGCCTAGATGGAGTCTCACCCCTCAGCAGCCTGCTCAAACCCCAGCCTGTTTTTCCTCCATGCCCATGTCCTTCTGTCACTAAAGGGTAGGTTCATGTCCCCTAGCTGCCTTTTCAGCCAATTATGTCCTTTGCCTCTTTCAGCTGTCTGTTACCAGTGGCAAATGATTCGGCCTGCCTGGCTACGACACAGCCTGATGATGCCTTAAAGAGTCATGTCAGAGCTACACATTACCTCTATTGGAAAACGTTGGTCGCCAAAGAAGCAGAGAACTCAATTCACCGTTTGCATGGAACCAAGTGACTGTTAATAACATAAGGTGTTTATAAGAGAACTTCCCACCAATGGGTATCAGGTGTACACTGGATTAAGAAACGCTCCTATCATATATTGTGTACAAAGGGTCTTCAGATCATGGTGGGTGGGGTAAGGGACTGGGGTATCACTAACTGGTAAGGTGACTTCATGTACTTCTGTGTTGTTGGGTCTGCGTACTGTGGTGGTGGTCTTTTTAAAACTGTTTCCCATAGAGTCATATGTCAGTCTCCTGGGAGGTCTAATTTGGCTCTTCTTTCTCTGTTCCCTATGTTCAAGTGTTTCTCCAATGGAGAAGGAGGCTGTGTAGAGGGTGCCCCTGTTATATTTTGGGTCTCCACTTCTGGTTCAAACTGTGTCTCTTTCTGTGCTCTCTCCACTTGAGCCAGTGTCACAAATTCTGTTGCATCAGCCTTGTTCTGTTTCAAATGCCATTTTATGAACTGACATACCTTTTTAGACCCAGTCTGCCTGGACAGTATGATTACCTGCTGATTTGGCACTTTTCTAAACCCTGTCTCTGTGAATAACTAACAGTATTTGAGAGAACAAGTATGGAGTGAGGAGGGTCTAGCTAATACTAAACTAACTAGCATTAAACAGGGAGGGGAAATATAGAGGAAGATAACAAAATCACATTAGTAAACAAGATGTAGTGTCTGAAAACTGCCACTAGATGTCAGCATACTACAGAAAATTGTAATTGAATGCAGTTCAATACCACACAGAATATTTACATGAAAGGGGGCAGAACAAGCCTTGAAAAAAATTGAGTAATTCTCAATAGAGGATGGAGTGGCAGGCTGGCAGCAGAGAAAATAAGCCACGGCCATTCTGCCTCAAATCTCTTAATAGTCTTCATCCTCCTTTTCACAAAGGAGATACTGTGACCAAATCACTTTAAGGCTCCTAAGAAGGTGTGTACCATTTGGAGGTACCAGCACTGCTTCACTCAGTGGTAAGAGGTGGCAGTTGGAAGAGCTGTTAAATAGTTTGATGCCCTAAGGAGATTGTCTCTCACGAGGGGATGGATGAGTGAGCTGTGAGGACAGGAGCTGCCTGCCCCTGGAGCCCCAAGGACATGATGCTGAGCTAATTACAAGAGGCTACACCTATGGACAGGTCCTGTTACAGGATTTTGTGAGTGGAGCCTCCTATCTGTTCTACAAGCTGCTCCATGGTCCCCAGCCATGAACCTGAAGACTGTTCCAGTCTTTCAGCTTTTGACCTACCAAATATCTCATGGTTCCCAGGTGTGAATGAAAAGAAACTGTGCTTCTTCTGTTTATATCGTCCTCTGACAAGTTGTGTCTCAGCGTTTTGGAGTAGCCCGCACCACCGTAGATCCCCTCCCTAATTTCTTTAAACAATAAATTACAGAAATAAACCTCTAGACTGATCAATGAGCTGGAGTGTATGAACTGTTGCGGAGTGCTTGACTGCATCTGCATTATAGTGGGGAAGAACAAGGTAACAAATGCAGCCCTAGCAGGGACTACTGCTGAGATTTGTATACTCCAGTGTTGCTTCTTTTTGGATATGAGAGTACCCATCATGTTTAAGAAGTATTGGTTAAACTATTCAGCTGTGAATCCTTTTGGGGATGGTACAGAGTTGTTCGTTACTTCTGTATACCCAGCTTGTTTAACAATTTTTTATTTAATTTACACTCAAAGGCTCTCTGTCTTGGTCTGAGTGTCAGGGTAACGCGTAATAAACAATTAACTTTTCTACCAGGACTTTGGCTACAGTGGAAGCTGGAAAATGTTCCCTTGTCCACTTGTATTGGGCTCCAAACGCAGAAAATCAATGGAAACCAACTTTATAGTATATTGATTTGCAGGTCGCCCATTGGGGCGGACCTGTAAAGGACATCTTCTGCTGTGTACTGCACAAGCATAAATGACAGTAACTTTATCCCCACTTTCATTCAAGGCCAAATGAACCAATTGTTGACTAGTATGAAAGTCCTCTCCCAGGTGACCGTATTTATCGTGTAGGGACTTGAGGACTGTACTCCTGTATTTTTCAGAAAGAAACAATGAGATCATCAACAGGGGCTCTTCTGTAAATTTTCTATCATGGACTTGTAGCAGAGTCGACTCACTATGACTCAGCTTGGCTCCCTATGGAGATCTAGTCAGCAAATGCTCTGGCTGACCGCTTTCTAGAAATGTAATTGTTAGATGACAGAGGGGATCTTTTGCTTGATCCAGTCTTAGGTCATTATTACTAAGGGTGGGCAGGCTTCCATCTTTCACAGGTATCAGTGGAGCTTGGGAATTCCTGAAGCAGTAACAGCAGTGGTCGTTCATGCCACGGTCTCGATACTAAACTCCTTGACATAGGGCTTGTAATTCTTCCAGAGTCAATCAAGTCCAATCCTCTTCTGCACTAACAGCTTTGTGCAGCCATCAGCATCTCTATTTGCAACCCCTGTTTGATACTTCAGCAGAAGTGAAACATAGCCAAAGTTGCCAACCATCAGGGTCCAGTGGCATATAACTTGGTGGTGATGAGAATGTAAATTAGTGCAATTTTGTTTGTCCTGACTTCAAAGTATGCACCTAAAAGGTGATCCTTCAGTTTGTCAATGACAGCCCATTTTAAAGAGGAGCTACAGTCTGCCAGAAAAATGTTAACAAAATAAATTTCTGTGATTGTTAATCTTCGCTCTTCTGACTTTAGGTGTTGCTCAGTATGTTATTGGTGTGTATATTGTTTAAATCCCTTCCCGAAATGTTGCTGCAGAACGGCTGGCGATGGCCATGTCATCTGAGGGCATCTGAAGCCGTCTGTCGCTCTCTTCCAGCATGCACATCATGATCTTGCACATGTACAGTAACAACAATGCGCAGGGCACACTGTTGTTTACAAGTTGCAACTTGGAAAAAAACAAGGAATAGGGAAGAAGCAAACACCCAGCAGTAAGTCCCTCTTTCAAAAATGGTGCCTAACTCTGCCTGGCATCTCGTCATATCTGATTTTGAAATAACGCAATGCCAGAAACAGAGAATGCCCATTGATTTCTGGGATTGATGACACCGATATACCAAGAGTCAATGGGACACCATTGGATGATGTAAATCGCCATAGTGATAGGGATGGAAATGGCAAAAATGTCTAAAAAAAACAGATACTTATACAAAAAAGAAAATTCCAAACATTGAAGCCAAAATGTATTAGCTACTAATAAGGACATGTTTATTAGGTAGAGTGAAGCTCTGCTTTAAGGCCGAGAACTCCAGCTTGTGAATAGGATAGTTCTCAGCAGGGGTAATGCTGGAACTAACATATGCAACAAGTCTTAGCTAGCCATTGTGTTCATGATACATTTGCCAAGACCCTTTCTACTTGCATCCAATGGACTGAGCAGGATCATCATATGCCAAGACATGGGATGTGGGTTAAACTCCACTTTAGCTGCTGAAAGGTTTGTGCACATTGGCTGGTCCACTACTCTTGTATCGGCTCCGAGATTTTCTAGGCCCTTTGGGTTAGATCTGTCAGATCTGGCAGCTTAGAATGATCTTCTTCCTCATTCCTCAAGAGTTCATCGAGAGGGTGGAATATCTTGGCAAATCTGTAGTAGGAGCAGAATTCCAGGAATGTTGTAAATTCTGACACACTCTGGGTGTCTTGGCCATGTGACAACAGCCTTCAAATCCTTTGAGCCTGTGGCTATTCCTTCAGCTGAGACCATGTCAAAGATATGTGACAGATGGCTAACAGAACTGGCACCTCAAAAGATAGCATCAGCCCACTTCATGTTATCCAGGTACACCAACACACCCATCATATTCACATCCCCTATTGTTTAATTCATCAGAAGCTGGAAGAAGGCACTCTCTCTGGTCAAGCCTGGGGAAATTCTTTAAAACTCGTAGAAGCCCAGTTGGCATATAAAGGCAGTCTTTTCTATGTCTTCATGGTGCACAGGAATCTGATAAAAATTGAAACCCCGCACCACTGTTGAGAGGTCCAGGTACAATTTTATTCCAATAAATGTCAGGTAGACAATACAAAAAGTATCCAATGTGTTTCAGAGGCCAAAGACTACATTCTTCATCTGGGCTTGTTTGACAGGACTAGAATTGAACTGAACCTTTAATGTTATTATTTCTAGTGTGATTGCAAGCACAGGCCTTATCAGCAGCTGGTTTGGTGCTATAATTTAAATTTTTGTTACATTCCACTACACACCAAGGAGATCCTGGAAATCCTCTGTGGTGTAGAAGCTGCCAGTTGGGGGTCAAATGCATATATCTGATGATATGAACAACAAACCAGCCCCTGTAAATGATGCGGTCAGTGTCGGCGTGCTAGGAGACTGATATTAATATACGCAGGTTGTTTACCCACATGGCTGGGGCTGCCATAGTCCATGTCCCTGGTTGCTGAAAAAGCAAATTACTATTTTGATTGGGATAACCTCTGGGCTGTCCTTTGCAAATTTAGGTTTGGACCCTACTTTATCATCTGGCTGCATATTCTGTACTCCTCTCGGACAGCTAGGGTCCCTACCAACAATTCTGCCCCTTCCCTCTCCATAGAGGAATGAGACAGGGTATCCCCTTTCCCCTGGTATATTTGCTCTAGCCCTGAAGCCATTGGCTGACCAATTCCTTGCTGCTGACTCAGTGAAGGGTATCAGAGTGAGGGTGCTGAAGGAAAAGCCTTCATTATGTGCTGATGACATAGTCCTTTATCTTGGGGACACATTTTCCTCTTTGCAGATGTCGTTGCAGATTATAGACAGATTATAGACAAGTTTGGTACTTTCTCTGGGATTGGAGTTAACTTGGGGAAGTCTTATGCCCTGTACACATGGTCGGACATTGATCGGACATTCCGACAACAAAATCCATGGATTTTTTCCGACGGATGTTGGCTCAAACTTGTCTTGCATACACACGGTCACACAAAGTTGTCGGAAAATCCGATCGTTCTGAACGCGGTGACGTAAAACACGTATGTCGGGACTATAAACAGGGCAGTAGCCAATAGCTTTCGTCTCTTAATTTATTCTGAGCATGCGTGGCACTTTGTGCGTCGGATTTGTGTACACACGATCGGAATTTCCGACAACGCATTTTGTTGTCGGAAAATTTTATAGCAAGCTCTCAAACTTTGTGTGTTGGAAATGTGTGGTGGAGCCAACACACGGTCGGAATTTCCGAAAACAAGGTCTGTCCGTGTGTACAGGGCATAAGTCTTTCACATCCAAAACCAGCTACAACTATTCCACTATGCTGGGTAGATTAATTCAAATATCTTGGGATACAAATTAGCGGTTCCTTGGCAAGTTACTTTGACCTTAACCTGCTTCCTCTCTATTTCCCAGAGATGAACATCCTGGAAATCCCTTCCACTTACTACAGTTGGTAGGGTCAATTTAATTAAAAAGGTGTTCCTTCCTAAATTACTTTTTCAGGAATGCACCAATACCATTATTAAAATAATTTTTCACCAACCTGGATAGTATAATTGTTTCCTTTTGTGTGGGCAGGGAAGACCCTCTGTCTTGTTAAAACAATGCTACAGCTGTGACACTGGAGGCAGCTATTGTTGGTTCTTATGCAGCCCTTAATAACCTAGTCTTTAGAGGACCCTGATCCCCCCCTTCTGTCCTATGTTTGATAAGAACCACCCTCTCAATATGGCACAAGGCTAGAGTGAAATATCGCCCCCCTCCTCTTACTCCCCGCATATATATGTATCTTTAAGCAGCTTTCCCACTCTCCCCCATCTGAGAAGTATTCCGGACCCACAGTTGTGGGCAACTCGTGTATTGTGGGTCTGAAACACATCATATCAGAAGGGAAATTAATGGATTTTGCCACTCTCAAGGCTAAATACAACCTCCCTAATTGGATAATCTTTAGATACTTACAATTATTCCATGCATTTTTTATGCAGTTCCTCACCCCCTTATCCTTGAATCTGATCCTCTTGTCAACAGGCTTCTTGCTTCAAGAAAGCTGGAGAAACCTCTATTGTCCATATATGTCAGACTCTCCCTTGTCTATGCTTCCAAAATATCTCATACATATCAGAAATGGAAAGACGACCTGCTAGACCCTGAGGAAGATGAGTGGGATGACTTTATGCATAATTATGTCACGAATATGGTCTCCGCTAAGGACTGATTTTTACAACTGAAGTTCCTACATAGGTGTTTCTGCACGCCTCAATGCTTGGCAAATATTTACCTCTCGGCCAGCCCTCTCTGCCCACGCTGTCACTCAGTGGAGGGCACTTTCCTCTGCATGGTATGTACCTGCATTAATTTTCTATGCTACTTTTTATGCCTGCAGAGAAATTCTTATACACTGGAAGTCACTTAATCCTCCCACAGTGTCCTCCTGGTTTTGCTGCTATTAATAATGTTTTGCCGATGTATAAAATGACCTATGGCAGTAGGAGCTGCCCCAAGAAGTTTGAAAAGATTTGGGCCACCTGGATAGACTCTTGGGACTTCATCTGATTCCCCCCACACACACACATTTAACACACATTTACTGCTCTCCTACTGTATTTTTTTTTTTCAGCCAACTATACTGGTTTCTTAGTTGCAGTCTCAGTCCCCCATCTCTCACCCTCTGTTTTGCCCTGCCCCCTTCTTTTTCTTCCATTTTTCCTATTCCTATTGGACAGTGGCAACTTTGCCAGGCAGCCTCTCCATGTGGTCCAAACTTATCTCTATAATACCTGTGATTGACCAATGTGACTGTCATGATCATGGATACTGTATTGCTCATTTGAACGGATGTGCTGATTTTTCTTCCTTGAAATCCTATGATTTACATACCTCCCAACATTTTGAGATGAGAATGAGGGACACCTACTAACAAATGTATGTAGGCATAGGACATGTCCCCTGCCACACCCCCTTAAAGGAGAATTAACCAAAAAAAAGTTAATTAAATCCACAAGGACTTTTTTTACCACTACTATTCCTTTATATTGGCTTTTACAATGTACAAATGCAGCCATTTAGAAATTGGATGAAAGGTTTAACACTGGGAAACACTTCTTTAAAGATAAAAAGTGCATTTTATATAAAACTATATAGATCAGACCAAAATGAGGGACAAATGAGGAAGAATGAGGGACAGAGGGACGTTGCTCCAAATTAGGGACAGTTGGGAGCTATGGATTTATGTGTTGTGTTGTATATATTCTGGATGGTATCTATGCCCTCATTGTACTAGCACTCCTTGGACTTTGCATGCTGCATTTGTTTTTGTACTGTTGACTCTCCTAATAAAAATGTATTACTTGTAAAAATGCACATCTCATATCTGATGGGCCACTGGGGAAGTGAAAAATCATTGTACTAGTTTGTGCTAGATACAATATTCCTGGTCTTTCTCAGGTTCTGTGCAAGCAGCTTCCCTTCTGCACACAGAAAACTCCTTTGGCACCACCACCACTCATACAACACCTTGTATTTTTTGTAATGAATACAAGGTGTTCTCTACAAGGTGTTCTGAAGGGTGTTGACGACATGATTAGTGGGCTCAGTGAATATTAATTTTGCAAATGTAATTGTCCCTTTTTCTCACTCTGAACTGAGGACCTGTATACAGTAGACAGTGCCTTGAAAAAAGTATTCACACCCCTTTAAATTTTCCACATTTTGTTGTGGTATAACCAAAAATGTAAATTTTTTGGGAGGGGGATTTTATGTGATAGACCAACACAAAGTCACACATAATTGTGAAGTGGAAGGAACATTATAAATGGTTTTCAAAGTTTTCTACAAATAAATATGTGAAAAGTGTGGAGTGTATTCCGTCCCCTGAGTTAATACTTTGTAGAACCACCTTTCGCTGCAAATACTGCTGTAAGTGTTTTTGGGTATGTCTCTACCAGCTTTGCACATCTAGAGAGTGACATTTTTGCCCATTCTTCTTTGCAAAATAGCTCAAGCCCTGTCAGCTTGGATGGAGAGCATTTGTAAATGGCATTTTTCAAGTCTTGCCACAGATTCTCAATCTGATTTAGGCCCGGACTTTGACTGGGCCATTCTAACACATGAATATGCTTTGATTTAAAACATTCCATTGTAGCTCTGGCTGTATGTTTAGGGTCGTTGTCCTGCTGGAAGGTGAACCTCCATCCCAGTCTCGAGTCTTTTGCAGACTCTAACAGGTTTTCTTCTAAGATTGCTCTGTATTTGGCTTCATCCATCTTCCCATCAACTCTGACCAGCTTCCCTGTCCCTGCTGAAGAAAAGCATCCCCACAATATGATGCTGCCACCACCATGTTTCACGGTGGGGATGGTTCAGGGTGTTCAGGGTGATGTGCACTGTTAGTTTTCTGCCACATATAGTGTTTTGCTTTTAAGCCAAAAAGTTCAATTTTGGTCTCATCTGACCAGAGCACCTTCTTTCACATGTTTGCTGTGTCCCCCACATGGCTTCTCGCAAACTGCAAATGGGACTTCTTATGGCTTTCTTTCAATAATGGCTTTCTTCTTATCACTCTTCCATAAAAGCCAGATTTGTGGAGTGCATGACTAATAGTTGTCCTGTGGACCGATTCTCCCACCTGAGCTGTGGATCTCTGTAGCTCCTCCAGAGTTACCATGGGCCTCTTGGCTGCTTCTTTGAATAATGCTTCCCTTGCCCGGCCTGCCAGTTTAGTTGAACGGCCATGTCTTTGTAGCTTTGCAGTTGTGCCATACTCTTTCCATTTTCAGGTGATGAATTGAACAGTGCTCCGTGAGATATTCAAAGCTTGGCATATTTTTTATAACCTAACCCTGCTTTAAACTTCTCCACAACTTTATCCCTGACCTGTCTGGTTTGTTCCTTGGCCTTCACGATGCTGTTTGTTCACTAAGGTTCTCTAACAAACCTCTGAGGGCTTCAAAGAACAGCTGTATCTATACTGAGATTAAATTACACACAGATAGACTCTATTTACTAATTAGGTGACTTCTGAAGGCAATTGGTTCTACTAGATTTTAGTTAGTGTTATCAGAGTAAAGGTGGCTGAATACAAATACACTCCACACTTTTCAGATATTTATTTGTAAAAAATGTTGAAAACCATTTATCATTTTCCTGCCACTTCACAATTATGTGACACTTTGTGTTGGTCTATAACATAAAATCCCAAAAAAATACATTTACGTTTTTGGTTGTACCATGACAAAATGTGGAAAATGTCAAGGGGTATGAATACTTTTTCAAGAAACTGTATAGTTAGTGTTGTGTTTGATGTGCAGCTCTCAAATCTAATATAGCCTTAGGGATACTATTGTAGCACCCTGGAGTTTAGGCAGGGTTGCTCCTAAATTTCCCTGCAAATTTACCTGCCTTGGCTTATTGTTGAGGATCAGTTGATTTCACTCTGTCTGTAATTGCTGCACTTCTCTCTTTTTCCACTAGGTGGCCGGGTACTTGGTGACATTAGATATGAGAAGGGCACTGCAAGGTTAGTTATGGGTACAGTATATGGGCTATCTCAGCCAATGGGCAGGGGTTTTCTTGAATCCCTTGGCCTGCTGGGAGAACCTATACATTTGGGTGGAGTCAGGTGATCGGGTTCTATGCCACCTAGACAGCTGTCTGGGTGGACGTGTGTTGTATTGCCTGGGCCGCTAGGCCGAAGTCTGGGCCTATCCCGGGCACATCTGGTTGCTAGGCTGTCTGAGGGCCTATCCAGAAGCAAGAGAGCAGCGCAAGGCTGGGATTGCAGCTTGCAGTCCCACCAGAAGTGACGGTTCTGCCAGCCGGAGAACCTGTCATGGTCGGAGGTAGAGGGGAAGGTGTAGCCACTAAGTCACCATCCACCTTTTACCAGGGACCACTGTGAGTAGTTGAAGCAAGTACCAGACCACAGTGAGTAGTTGAAGCAAGTACGGGAGCAGTATTCTCACCAATGGTGAAGAATCAGGAAACTTCAGTGGGTATCAAGCCAGGGACCCAGCCAGCGGAGGGGGGTAGTGTCCCCATGTGAAGGTTTCTCCTCTGGTGACAACCCAAAGTTTGTCTTTCTTTCTTTTACTCTCACTGCTAAGCAGGACAAATACTGTGTACTAAGAGTGAATCTCCCCATTGGGGGCATAGACAGCAATAAAAACATCACTCTATCCAAAAGTGTTGCCTTTAGTTATACTTTACCTTATGACAAAGCTACATCAGGCTAGAACTGATTTTCTCGGTTTTATTTGTGTGTTCAAATCCCTGTTTAACCAAACCCCTCAACCCCCCCCCCCCCCCCCCCCCCCATCTCTCCATGCAAAGGCAGCCTTCATCCTTTAAATTAAACAGCCTGCTTGTAATCCAACACCCTTATATTTATGCTTTAGATATGCATTGATAAGAAGCAGGCATCAAAATCAGAACACTGTACTGACTGCGCTGCCTGTTCTTTATATTACTTTAAAGCTTAAACAAAATGCACAGACATCAACAAAAGACAAATAATAGTTAGGGACTATTGTGCATTAAAGTAGACTAATCTAAACAGATGATGAGTTAGTCATGAAAAATTCGGAGCCATGCAAACACAAGGGGGGTCGTTTTTTTAAGATGTTTATGAGTGTTCATAAATATTAGTATGAGACATAAAAGAAAAACTCCTCTAACAACTGGAAATAATAGTGTTGCTTTCTGCTGTTGAATTAAAAAATGTAATGATGACAAAACAAATTTACATCTTTCCATCGTTTCTTTATAAACGTACTCTAGCTACTTTTGCAGATTTAATTGGAGAAAGTTGGAAACTCTGAGAACAATTCCAGGAGACGTATAAAGGTGCCATAACGAGTGTAGATTGGTGAGTTCAAGTAACAGCCAGGATCCCAGAATACATCTGGAATACATTTTCTGTAAACATCTGTAACTAGTTTGTCTCTAAAAGGGGCAGAGTGAGTTTGTAGAGCTTCAAATATTTGTAGTTTCCTAGCAGCTGAACTGTATGAGTTTATAAATAGGGGTATCAAGACTTAACTCATTATGCTTCAGCCAGGCAATGAGTGTATTACATGTCAAATGTATAAGTAAATATATGTATTAATCCCCAAAACCTATACTTATCTAGACCTATAAAATAAATATTTTTATTGCATGTGCACAACAGTACTGAATGAAAGTGAAGCCATGGTTTGAGCCAGTGTTACCAACCTACCAGATTAAAATTTACTGGCACAACGCCCAAAATTTACTGGTACAGCCAAGTTTTTACTGGCATTTCACAAAAGTTACAAAATTATATTTTTAGGTGCATATTTCAGTATTTAGTCTACAAACAAGTACGCTAGGCAAATAGCAATGTGATTTAAGGTAGATATTAAGGTATAAAAACATATTTTTGTTATTTTCAATATAATAAGGGCAGATTATTTAGTTCAATCACCTCCTGCCTCCATCACCTGTCACCAACACCCCCTGCCACCAACACCCCCTGCCACCAACACCCCCTGCCTCCATCACCTCCTGCCACCAACACCCCCTGCCTCCATCACCCCCTGCCACCAACACCCCCTGCCTCCATCACCTCCTGCCTCCATCACCCCCTGCCACCAACGCCCCCTGCCACTGATAAGGGCAGGGACATGATTTAGAGTTCTCACTTAATCTAATGCCTACGTGTAAAATCTGTTAAATGTAACCTTTGGCTGCTGAACTCGATTGAAGCTGCTTTTGTTGCCTTGTATCTGTATTGCCATGGTGTTGGAGCTTGTGCTTGTAGCCCAGGTGACTCCTGTTGTGGTTGACCCTTGCCCTGTGTGGGGGTGGTGCTGATGCTATTGTTTGTATAATCGCCTATAAAAGGCTTTTGAAACTAATAAAGCAAGTCAGTTCAGTACGGGTCCTTTATGCTCGGAACTGATGCACGGATTTCTGACTCTGTGTTTTAATTCCTATACTGCAAATAATCTGACACAGCAATATAAATTGTAGAGCAGTTCCATAGAAGCTGCACCTAACATTTTGGCACCCGAACAGGGACTCACCGATGATACTACAAGAGGTGGACGAACGCGGCTGACGGAACAAAAAGGATTAGGCATTCCGGGAACCACAGATCGAAAACCTGCGCAGGTAAGAAAAAGCTTTATTTTTCTTATATTCTGTGCTCCCCTGATTTGTGCCTATCCGTTCTGTCAGTTACGGTTCTCCTGGTTTTAGAACACCAGCCTCTGTAGTGGTGAGTCTAGAATTACTGCATATTTTAGTTTATATTGCTGGAATTATTTGTTGTCTGTCTGTCTTGTTGAGCAAGTGAATGAGCCTTGTCAAGGTTGGTATGAGTTAGAAGGGGATTGCCGAACTAAGCAACGGAATGCGCCCTTACATCACATAAGTGAACTTGGGGGGTCTGACGCTTATGCTTAACCTCACATCTAACTCATAAACCATAGACGGGTTGAAAGTATAAGCCCTGTCTGCTCCATAAAGCAGGGATAAGAGTGTATGAGAGGGATCCCAGATACGGGGGGGGAATAAGGTCTCCACAAAGTCCGGAGATCTAGTCGGATACCTGGCCACTTAAAGGAATGCTTGTATATGTTGTAGCCGCATTCTTGTATATGTTGTAGCCGCATTCTGGTTTGTTATTGGGCTAGCATATAAAGTAATTATTTGTTATTGGGCTAGCATATAAAGTAATTCGGTTTCAGAAATCTCATCTAGGAGAGGTTTTTAGTATTCTGGCACCCTAGGAGGAAGGCAACGAGGAACTAGTGTAACTTGGTTAAGTGTTTTATATTGTACACTAAGTGTCCCACACGCTACCTAGGCAGGACTGTCAGAATGGGCCAGCAGAATACAAAACCCCGTCAGGGAATTGTGGCGCATTATACGGTGCCACAGATAATTAAAAACATCTGTGGGAAAGATTAAGCGCGGGACTTAAAGGATGTCCTTCGTAAATTTAAGGTGAAAGGAGCAGCGGGCTTAGACCCGGATGTATGGAGTGAAATAAAAAGGGACAGACAAGGATAGGTGTTAGAGAAGCAATGGATGCGTCAGGTTCAATGCTTAATTAAGGTCTCAAATGGAGCGAAAGAAGAGGGGTGGAAATATAATCCAGATTGTGATGGTTGGGATATGAAAGATAGAAGAACAAAAAATGTCGAGGCTCCGGTTGACCCCAGCTCAGCCATCCCACCCCCATATACTGACGTAGAACGCAAACCACACAAGATATATCCTGTACTTGAGGGGAGAGGATGGGTTTGTCAGGTTTGTGGAGCACAAAACCCAGAATGGGCAGAAGAATGTGTGCATTGTGGGGCACAAAAACCTCATCCAGAAACTGTAGCTCCCGTACGCACTGATACACGCATTGTTCAGGTAAACAATCCAGACTTTGGAGCAGCCCATCCAAATGCCCCGCCTACTGTCACTTGTAGAATGCAAATAAGGACTTGGGCACCATGGTCGGCAGACACCCTTATGGCATTAATACAGAGCGCCCCAGACCCGGTGGCAAAGCCAGCTGCTTTCTGTAGATTTGTGACACAGTTAATGAATACACATGAAGCAACCTGGCAGGATGGGGAGGATCTATGCAGACACAAAATGACTCTGACCCTGTTTAACCAGTTTATGACAGAAATAGGTCCACACAGACCTGCAGGACAAGTTGATGGGAATGGCAACCTGGAGGCAGGACATGTCAGACATATAGACTCAAGGGCCCCTTTTATTGCTAGATTAGAAGCTTTTTGTCAAGCAAAACAACAGGAGAGGGGGTCCATATCACCCATGAAGCAAATGCCAGGACAGACTGTATCGGAATTTTACTTATCTATGGAAAGTATGATGGCAGATGAGGGATTGGACTTGGCCCTGCCAATCACAATCCGAGCCTTCAATAGACAATTTATGGAGGGATTAATTCCACAGATAAGTGAGAGACTGAAAGCCTGCACACCAGAGTGGAGGGCAACTAGAGATAGAGGGACGTTGTTACAAAAAGCGCAAGGCATAGAGGCGGACTTAGCAGAAACCAAAGGGAGGAAATCTTATGCTATCAACGCACTCGGGGGTTCCCAAGAGCAAGGTAGAGGTTCCTTTCGCAAACCCCTTACCTGTTACTACTGTGACAAGATTGGTCACATCAGACGCAACTGTAGGAAAAGAATAAAGGATGAAAGAGAGGAAGGTGTTGATTCTCCAGTTGAACAGAGAAGGAACCAGCCCAGGGACAACAAAAATAGTCATATCAGGCAGCAGGGAGATGGCCCACGAGCATGACTCGCCCCGATTTTGGAAAGATCAAAAACAAAAATGCATAAGACTACTATAACGGTTGGTAATAAGAAAATTTCTTGTTTAATTGACACGGGAGCTTCACGCTCGCTACTTTCTGATTCTGAAATACTCCCTGAGCAAGAATCACCTGACACTTTATTGATAACTGGATATGATGGCATTTTAGCCGATGCCCCACTCACAAAACCTCTGAAAGTTAAAGTAGGAAACCACATGTTCCTTTCACGCATTCTGGTATCCAGAGGAGCCCCCACTAATTTGCTAGGAGCTGACATTTTGCAGAAAATAGGAGCTAACATTACCTATCACCCAGATGGTACCGTCACATTAGCCATAGCATTCACCTACCTTGTATTCGCAAGCATTGCAAACGGTGTTGGGAGAATGGGTACCACCAGATTCCTGTGTATTGTTACAATATGTGGATGATTTATTGTTATGCTGCCCTGACAAGGAAACTTGTTTGGCCACCACCCTTAATTTGTTGCGATTTTTGGCAGAAAAAGGTTGCAAGGTTAATAAGAAAAAGTTGCAAGTGTGTCAGGAAAAAGTTATCTTTTTGGGACATTGTATATCACAGGGTACGAGACATCTCACTGAGGAGAGGGTTCAAATAATAAAGGGAATGTTACCCCCACGGAATTTCAAACAATTGCGTATGTTTTTAGGTATTGTGTCATATTGTAGACAATGGATACCACATGCTAGCGCTTTGATGCAGCCATTATACGATTGTTTGAAAATTGTACCGTATGTGCTTACAGAAGTAGCGTATGAGCTATTAATTTCTGCCCCGGCTATTGGTATTCCAGATTACACTAAGAAATTTAATCTATATGTTGCCGAGATCACTGGACACGCCACAGGTGTTTTGACACAGGCACATGGAAAACAAAGACCAGTCGCTTACTTTTCAGCAGCACTAGATCCAGTGTCCAGAGGTTCACCGTCCTGTGTACGGGCGGTAGCTGCAGTGTCAATCATCATTGATAAATCATCAGAGATTGTCCTAGACAATCCAGTTGTAGTACACACCACACATGACATACATGCAATCTTGTCTCAAGTTCAGCCCAAACACATTTCAATGGCCAGACAACTGAGGTTACAGCGTACTTTACTCTTACCTCCAAATGTCACTTTTCAGCACTGTACAACTTTAAATTTGTCCACCTTTTTGCCTCTTCAGTCACCAGATTTGGCAAGGGGGAATAATAGTGCTAATAAAGAAGGAGATGAGGAAACTGACACCCTTCTGTTTAAAGAGATAGATCAGCACGATTGTTTTCAGCTCATGGAACAGGAGACAATGGGATTCCCACATGTTACAGATACACCGATTTTAAATGCTGAGCACACTTTGTACATAGATGGCAGTAGGTTTGCTGATGACAAGGGTAAATATCACACAGGGTATGCTGTAGTAACTGATACACAGGTGATTGAAGCACAGCCCTTACCAGCCCACATGTCAGCACAGGAAGCAGAATTAAAAGCTTTAGAACAAGCCCTAGAATACTTAAAAGGACGAGAAGGGAATATTTACACTGACTCTGCCTACGCTTATGGTGTAGCGCACGATTATGGCCACATATGGAGGGCTAGAGGTTATCTGACAGCAGCAGGTACACCTGTAAAACATGGAGAAGGGATTAAGAGAGTCCTGAACAATCTTCAAAAGGTTAAACGAGTGGCCATCATGAAGATAGCGGCACACACAAGCGCAAAAACAATTGAGGCAAAAGGAAATGCATTTGCAGATTTGACTGCAAAAACAGGCAGCTCTAGGGGAAGGAAGCCCTGAGACCTTAGCAGCGGTAGAGGTGAGTATCCCAGAACCAACATGGCAGCAGCTGAGTAAATTACAGGAGCAAGCAGGGGAGAGCGAGAAAGATAAGTGGGTCAGGATGGGAGCAGCACCAGACCTTGACAATGTATGGAGGGAAGGAGGCAAAATATGCCTACCTGCCTCTCTGTACCCAGCAATGGCAGCGGCAGTTCACCTACCCACACATGTCAGTTCCAATTCCATGTATAGGATTGTGAACCAAGGATGGCTCGCCCCTGGATTCAGTAGTACTGCGAGAAACTACTGTGCAGCCTGCCAAATCTGTCTCCCGAATAACCCAGGACAGAAAGTAAAAACCCCACGGAAACACCAGGTCCGGGCCCAATACCCCTTCCAGAGACTGCAAATTGACTACATACAAATGCCTAAGAGCGGCCCCTTTGAATTTGTCCTTGTGTGTATCGATTTATTCTCAGGTTGGCCTGAAAGCTATCCAGTAAAATCAGCTACAGCTAAAGCCACAGCTAAGAAACTGATCACTGAGTTAATACCTAGGTTTGGTCTTCCTGAAACCATAGAAACAGATAGGGGGACACATTTTACAGGAGAAATCATGCAGAATGTGATGACCATGTTAGGGGTTCAACAAAGTTTCCACACCCCTTACCACCCACAGAGTTCAGGATCAGTGGAAAGAGTAAATGGGACAATAAAGTTAAAAATACAAAAAGCCATGCAAGAGTTAAACAAGCCATGGCCAGAATGCCTGCCTTTGGCTTTGTTCTCCATAAGATACACTCCAACAGGGAAAACAGGATTATCCCCATATGAAATACTTTTTGGGAATGCACCTAGATTAGGTCTATACTTTCCACAGAGTATGCAATTGCAATGTGATAGTTTGACTGCATATGTGATACAATTACAACAACTTCTAACTAAGATCCACAAAAGTGTGTATTCTTCTCTTCCAGACCCTAATTCTGTAACAGGTACACATACTCTGCTACCAGGGGATTATGTATATGTAAAAAGACACACCAGAAAGTAATTGGAACCCAGGTTTGAAGGTCCTTATCAAGTACTCCTGACCACAGCCACTTCAGTAAAGCTGGAAGGAAAGCCAACCTGGATACACGCATCGCACTGCAAGAAACAACCTGAGAAAACTCCATCATGAAAATGCTGTTTCTCTATAGTTTGTTTGCACTTATCACCTTACAAGTATGTGCCTGGACTCCTGGTATCAATGTACTTGAAGTAGAGGAAACAATGACTTTCGAATGGAGCATAGATGACCCTAAAGTGGCAAATGTATCAGGATATGAGATAAATAAGGATTACACTGTGGGTAATTATACTGTTGAAGGACATAGGCGACCGTTTCATGTAGATGTAGGTATAGCATGGATACAGGCAGACCCCCTCTCAGAAGTAACTGTAACTTTCCAGTGGAACGATAATATGGGTTTCCCCTTTAACAATAGTAAGAACCATAGGTGTCATAAAATATTCCTTTCACAGACATGGAAACAAGCCCAGGAACGGGTAGTGGGACAAATGTACCAAATATTAACAGTCATGGCAGAAGGAGGGAATATAACCGAAGGGATGTTTACTCTGACAAATATTACCGTTAATCAATCTAGTACTTTTCTCTGTGCCTCTTGGTGGAGGGAAGAAAGAGTTGATGGGTGGTACTGGTATGCACAGTCCTATGGATTTCACATACAAATGGAGGAAGAAGTAACGCCAACAATTGAATCTTCCATATTAACACCCGTACCAAACACTTGCATAAATGTATCAACATCACAACAGAAAACAAAAATAAAATTCAATATCACCTTTCCCCCGATACCGGAGTGTAGGTATAAACGAGAATGGTACGACACACTATTGGGACTGACAGGTACAGGGATGGGAATTTTAAACTCGGTCGAGATAGAAGAAATAAACAACAGATGGAAGCATGCAGGGGGACACATAGCTGACAGCTTGACTATCACAAGCAAATGGTTACCCACCACTTTTGAAACCCAACTGCAAGAAATACCCCATTACAATTTTTGGGAGGGTTAATAAATCACACGATAGGAGCAGAGCTCCAGCTGTGGAATCAAAGTCAACAGTTTGTAAATTTCACACAGTGCTCTTTTAACCTCTTATCCTATCATATACAAATAAATAGGGCCAGGACTGAACTACAGTTGGGAAATTATCATACCTGGATGAAATATTTTAAGGGTTTAACTGACGATGGTGTATGGTTCCAAGTAAAAGGGGATAAGATAGAATGTGAGGAGAAATGGTGTGTAGGAAGGTTCGAAGCATACCGGGTAGCAGATGTAATGGAAATGTGTAAAATAGTGGTCATGCCACTAGTAATTAAAGACGAGTTTTGGTATCCAGAAATATATGGGAAATATGTAGATAAAGGAAACAGAACCCATGATTTAAATCTATGTGAAGGAACTAATAAGGGAATGGTATGTGGCAGAAGTTCCCCAGTATATGAACCTTGCTTGTTAAAATACCAAACTAGCATATGCAAAATGCAAAGAACACCGGTAAATGTGAACAATAGATTCATAGAAATAGGACCCCAGCATATTTGTATCATTACTAATGACAACCGCACCATGTTAGCATTAAATAAATCGGCGCCGTTTGCGGGATGTATAAAAAAGATTAAAATATTACAATGGGGTAACGACACCTATCTTTTTGAACCAGACGCCGATAAGATATTCTCTTCAGTCTATGAGGTACATAATCTCACTGACACTACACCCTTTATAATTTCTTTAGACCCACTAAAACAGGTTTTGGAACAATCAGAGTTGTTAAGACAACACATAGAAACACTAGAACATACCCTACAGAATAACCTCGTATCCGCAATAATTGACAAAGGTAGACTAGTGCATCTTTCCTCACAGATACAACAGGATACTGCACCACATTGGTGGGATATATTCAGTGGAATGTCTTCTACAGCAACCAATACCTTTCACTGGTTGTTAAGTCCAATGGTAATTATTATTCTAATATTAATATCACTTACAATCACAAATATATGTGTATACAGGAAAATAAATAGGAAAATTAGGAGAATAGACAGGGCATACTGATAAATGTGTATTGACATCACCCTACTCCTACAAAACTCCTCTTCTTGAATTTTAAGATGTTGGTAATACCTAGGGGGATGGGTTCTACCCCTCTGACAACTCGCGGTCAGGGAAAGGACTCTGGGGAAAAACTGACTAGAACTTATTCATGAGGACCCAGGGGGAAGGAGAGGATGATGTCAAAGGGGGAAATTGATAAGGGCAGGGACATGATTTAGAGTTCTCACTTAATCTAATGCCTAAGTGTAAAATCTGTTAAATGTAACCTTTGGCTGCTGAACTCGATTGAAGCTGCTTTTGTTGCCTTGTATCTGTATTGCCATGGTGTTGGAGCTTGTGCTTGTAGCCCAGGTGACTCCTGTTGTGGTTGACCCTTGCCCTGTGTGGGGGTGGTGCTGATGCTATTGTTTGTATAATCGCCTATAAAAGGCTTTTGAAACTAATAAAAGCAAGTCAGTTCAGTACAGGTCCTTTATGCTCGGAACTGATGCACGGATTTCTGACTCTGTGTTTTAATTCCTATACTGCAAATAATCTGACACAGCAATATAAATTGTAGAGCAGTTCCATAGAAGCTGCACCTAACACCACCAACACCCCCTGCCTCCACCACCCCCTGCCACCAACACCCCCTGCCTCCATCACCCCCTGCCACCAACACCCCCTGCCTCCATCACCTCCTGCCTCCATCACCCCCTGCCACCAACACCCCCTGCCTCCATCACCCCCTGCCTCCATCACCCCCTGCCTCCATCACCCCCTGCCACCAACACCCCCTGCCTCCATCACCCCCTGCTTCCATCTCCCCCTGCCTCCATAACCCCCTGCCTCCATCACACCCTGCCTCCATCACACCCTGCCTCCCTCACCCCCTGTCACCAACACCCCCTGCCTCCCTCACCCCCTGCCACCAACACCCCCTGCCTCCATCACCCCCTGCTTCCATCACCCCCTGCCTCCCTCACCCCCTGCCACCAACACCCCCTGCCTCCCTCACCCCCTGCCACCAACACTCCCTGCCTCCTTCAAACCCTGCCTCCCTCACCCCCTGCCACCAACACCCCCTGCCTCCTTCAACCCCTGCTTCCATCACCCCCTGCCACCAACACCCCCTGCCTCCATCCCCCTGCCACCATCCCCCTGCCACCAACACCCCCTGCCACCATCACCCCCTGCCTCCATCACCCCCCGCCTCCATCACCCCCTGCCTCCAACACCCTCTGCGTCCATCACCCCCTGCGTCCATCACCCCCTGCGTCCATCACCCCCTGCCACCAACACCCCCTGCCACCAACACCTCCATAACCCCCTGCCACCAACACCCCCTGCCTCCATCACCCCCTGCTTCCATCACCCCCTGCCTCCATCACCCCCTGCCTCCATCACCCCCTGCCTCCATAACCCCCTGCCACCAACACCCCCTGCCACCATCACTTGCTGTCACTATCGGCTGGGCTGTCACTCTGTTCCTGACTCCCCGTGCACAGGGCTCCTCTGTTCAGCCTGGTAATACATCACTTGCCTCGTCAGTACAGAAATCTGCCAACCCCCCCCCCCCCCCCCCCCAAGTTCCAAGCCGGACCAGTCACGGCTATTTTTTACTGGCACTTTCCCGCTATCACGGGCATTATGGGCAGAGAAAAAAGTGCCTGTTTTTATCGGCTGCCCGTAAAAATATGGGCGGTTGGCCACAATGGTTTGAGCTCATGTTAAAGAGGAAGTAAACCCTGATGGGTTTTACTTCCTCTTTTGTTCCCTGCAAAGTAAAAGCATAATGGGCTAGACAGTGTTAATTTTGTCGACTAAAACATTTTAGTTGACTAATTTATTACCATTTTAGTCGACTAAAATATGACTAAAACAATTGAGATGACAAAAATATGACTAAAACTAAAATGGCATTTTAGTCAAAAGACTAAAACTAAATTGAAATTTGACGTCAAAATGAAAGCGGTAGTAAACCCGCTGACTTTTTTTTTCCCTACACCTGTAAGGGAAAAGGCATAATGAGCTAGTATGCACCTCATACTAGCTCATTATGAGATACTTACCTTAGAGCGAGGCGCCGGCATCTTACCCGGTCCACGCCGAGGGAGCTGACATTTCCCCTCGGCGTGCCTTCCGGCGCGGCTCCGGCGCTGTGAGTGGCCGGAGCCTCGATGTCGTCACTCCCGCGCTTGCGCGTGGGAGACTTTTTTCAGGCAAAGTCCGGCTGGCTGCCGTGCTTTCAGCCGAGAATCCCCTGTGCGCATGCGCCGCTGTAGTCAGCGGCTCATTGCAAGTGGAATATCTCCTAAACCGTACAGGTTTAGGAGATTTTTTTTACCTACAGGTAAGCCTTATTATAGGCTTACCTGTAGGTAAAAGTTTGAAAAACAGCTATACAACCGCTTTAACACTGGTCTGTAGTGCATGTTCATACCTCAATACCATGAATAATAACATATTTGATTTTTCACTCCAGCAGTATATAATGAGTTTGGAAACTGTACAGAAATGGTTAAATAACGCATTACTATTAAAAATACACCCATTAGATTTTAGATGACTAAAATGAGTTTTAGTCGACTAAACTGATTTTAGTCGACTAAAATGTCCTGGAGATTTAGTTGACTAAATACGACTAAAACTTAAACAATTGCAGAAGACTAAAATGTGACTAAAACTAAAATGCCATTTTAGTGCTAAGACTAATGCCCTGTACACACGGTCGGACTTTCCGACGGAATATGTGCGATCGGAGCTTGTTGTCGGAAATTCCGACCGTGTGTGGGCTCCATCTGGCTTTTTTCCATCGGAATTTCCAACACACAAAGTTTGAGAGCTTGCTATAAAATTTTCCGACAACAAAATCCGTTCGCGTAAATTCCGACCGTGTGTGGACAATTCCGACGCACAAAGTGCCACACATGCTTAGAATAAATTAAGAGATGAAAGCTATTGGCTACTGCCCCGTTTATAGTCCCGACGTACGTGTTTTACGTCACCGCGTTCAGAACAATGGGATTTTCCACAACTTTGTGCAACCGTGTGTATGCAAATCCATAAATTTTGTTGTCGGAATGTCCGATCAATGTCCGATCGTGTGTACAGGGCATTAAACTAAAACTGAATTGAAATTTGCTGCCAGAATTAAAACTGGGTCTAGTATGCATTGAGTACTAGCCCATCATGTGCCAATTATCTGCAAATGAAGCCCACAATGTCCCCGATTCCCCCGCTGATGGCCGCATCCATCTTCACCCCTCTTCCTTCCGGGGCTGTGAACACTGGCTCTGACTGGCTGGAGTCATGTGACGTCACTCCCACGCATGCACGCGTAAGCCGACGGTGATGGAACGGGCCCTGTAGAAACGTCACAATCATGCCCTTTCTTCAGTGCACATGCGCCGATGACGTCGGCGCAAGTGTATATGGCAAATATCTCCTAAACTGTGCATGCAGATTTAGGAGATATTTCCAGCACCTACAGGTAAGCCTTATTATAGGCTTACCTGTAGGTAAAAGTGGTATGTAAGGGTTTACAACCACTTTAATATTGTTAAGTTAGGTAAACACCAGACAAAACTAAATTCACAGATGAATTACATAGCTAAGAGCTCTTTTACCTTCCAAAGAATTTGTATTTCTGTCCATCCAGCCCTAAGATTTACACAGCCCTGCACATAGTATAGCCCTGTGTGGCAGGGAATGGGACCTGATCTCTTCTCTCTCTCTCTGCTTCAGTTCCACTTTCATTTAAAGGGTTATTTTGCCTTTACAGAAAAAAAATGTAAAGATGATCTAACATTGGATACCCTCACCACCCCCCTGGTCCCCACTATACTTACCTCAGACGATCCTGAGTTCACAGGGCTCCTGCAGCCGGTCCAGTGGTCCAATAGTCCAGGGATTTGAAATCCTCACTGTCTTCCCTTTTTTTCTGTCGGCGCTTTTAGGATGGACTAGATGGGTTCTGATTGTTCAGCGCCATCCATATGATGGATCTTGAGCGGCTGCAGGAGCCTTGACAGCTCAGGATCGCCAGAGGTAAGTACAGCGGGGAGTTGGGGATGGTGTCCAGTGTTAGGTCACCTTTACATTTTTTTCTGTAAAGGTGAACTAACACAAAAAAATCAGCACAAAGGACGTGACTTACTACCATTGTGATGGCACTTATCAAGAATACAAATTATGCCCAATAATGAAAGCTGTACTATGGCTTCTATGAATGGAAGGGATGGCAGAATGTTTTTCATAATCAAGACTCTTGATAAGTGCATATGACAGGTCCCTTGTCCTAAAGTAGGAGCTTTGATAATGAGTAACGTCCCTTGTACTGTTTTTTTTTTTTTTTACAAAAATGAATAAAGTGGTATTAAACCCAAAAAAAAAATATATATATATTTTATTGCAGCTTACCAATCGATAGATGTGGTGGCTGCATCAGTTTTCTTTTCTTTGCATTTTTACCCTCAGTTTTCACCTCGTGATCTGGCCAGTAACACCTCCTGTATTATTGAGACACAACTCTGGAGGAATGAAAACAGGAGGCACAGCAGACAGCAACATTGTAAGTCTAATTGGGGAGGGTAGTGTTAAATGTATTGGCAGATCTAGATACACTAACAAACTGAAGCCAAACTCCAGTTCACACTTTATAATTTACAAAGTAAAGTTACAGCTAACAGTATTTTTTCCTTTTGGATAAAGGTTTTGCATGAATAAATAAAAGCTGATAATTTTAATTACCCCTGCCAGAGTTAAATGGTTTGTCTTATCCATGTAAACTTTTACATTCTTCTGGAGAGCTTGAGTTTGTAAAAAATAATAGACTTGCTGGGTGGATTACTAGATCAAAATAGAAGAAAAAAAGCCTAGAGAAGGAAACTAATACAGCCATCACATTTAAGAATTTGTAAGCTGCAATATGATAAATGTTTGCTTTTGGGATTAATACTGCTTTAAGCTGGCCACAGATGGATCGAAATGTGACCATCTATGGGCAGACTGGTTGTACAGAAGTCAATCTCTCGATTAACTTCTGTACAACTAGCCTGTTGAAAATTCTATGCTTTAGCTATAGCTGGGGATGCTAATGAGTGTATTCTAACTGCGGGAAAGCATATAATACACCTCAAATGTGTGGATGGGGTAATTGAGTCATTTTCTTTCATTCAATCTGCTGGTTGTATAAAATAAAATGAATCATGTATGGCCTGCCTTATGCCGCGTACACACGGGCGGACTTTTCAACCGGACTGATCCGAACGGTCTTTCCGACGGACTTTTGATGGACTCTTGATGGACTTACATACAGTTACATATATAGTTACATATAGTAGGTGAGGTTGAAAAAAGACACAAGTCCATCAAGTCCAACCTATGTGTGTGATTATGTGTCAGTATTACATTATATATCCCTGTATGTTGCGGTCATTCCCTGCGCCGACTGGTCCGACGGACTTTTGATGAACGGACTTGCCTACACATGATCACACCAAAGTCCGACGGATTCGTACGTGATGACGTACGACCGGACTAAAATAGGGAAGTTGATAGCCGGTAGCCAATAGCTGCCCTAGCATGGGTTTGACTCGAGTCCGTCAGACAAATTTGAAACATGTTCCAAATCTAAAGTCCTTCAGATTTTTGACCGAAAAAGTCCGCTGCAGGTCCGATGGAGCCCACACACGGTTGGATTGTCCACCAGTCCAGGCGAAAAGTCCGCCCGTGTGTACACGGCATTAGGCTTTAAGACCGCCCACACATCTCTACCCTTTTATTGCCTAGTCAAGTATATAATAGGAATGGCTCCTTGGCTAAACCCCCCCCCCTCCCCCCAACCCAAAAAAAAAAAAATCTAAACTTTGTTGAACAAAGATGGCATGAGGCTGATACTAAATAAAATGTATGTATTTACACTGCTTTCTTTTAATAAAATAGTTTTTAGTTATATATTCATGATTACATAGTTGCATTAAGCTCTGCTTTTTTTTTCTGCCTGGAGTTCAGCTTTAATAAACTAGTCTTAGAACTGAATTCCCAGAGCTTTCCTGCAATAGCAATTCCTGGGTACAGACATCATAAGAATGCTGCCACCCAGTATCCCAAAAGCCACCTGTCTAGAAAGAATTAATGGAGACTGTAATTGCTGACTTCCTGCTGAACCTGCTGAACCAGCCGATATTTGAAACATGTATTGCCAGCATTAGTTGCCTTCCCTGGCTGGTATGCTGATGTGTTGTTCTCAAAGGGAGGAAGTTGTGAAGAACTTGGTTCCTCTATGATTTCCTCAGTCACAGTACTAACAAATCAGGTTTGCAAATTCTCAGTCATTGATGCTATTTAGTAGTCATTCTCTCCTGATTCAGTTATGACTAGTGAGAGCAGACACGTACGAAGAGGAAAACCTTAGAAAGCATAATAAAATGAATGGAAAAGCTTCCCAAGCACAAAGGACAAATCTTATTTTTGGTCACTACTTGTTGCAGTAAAGGGTGTGTCGATAGAGGCTTGGCAGATCAATTTTTCTTGGACTGGGTGATAGGGCAAAAATGACTCCCAAAAATCTTAGCAGCTCTTCAGAAATCTAATACCAAAGCAAGAAACATAATCTAAAAATAAATAATAGGCAGCACTCCAAACAGCTAACTTTTTGATTTTCATATGTTGAAAGAATATGAAAGAAAGTATCATATAGAGACATAACAGTACATCAGAGTACATGCGCACGACAGTTCTTCTACCTAGACAAAGGCAAACTCCTAGCTACAAGCATCATATACCTTTTCATTAGAACATGGAGAAGATCCGGGCTAAAAGTACAAGAATGAAAAAAACATTAATAGACATGGATAGATACCAGAGAAAACCTTCAGCTGGCATGTGGACACTCAGGATCAGACGGAGGTGGGAATCACATCATTTCAGAGTAAAAACCCCTTTCTCAAGTAAGATCCACCTCAAGGTGGATCTCACTTGAGAAAAGGGGTTTTTACTCTTAAATGTTGTGGACATTTTCTGATAACTGGAAGGGAGGTAAGTCCTTCAGAGGAAGGTCATCTAGATAGCTCATGTCTTGGATGCCCTGAATTCTGGAAGGGCAAGGAGAAGTTCTAAGTTCTTTGTAAACATTCTTGAGCAGAGGATAGGCCAAAGGGCAGTGCGACAATCTGAAAGTGATTGTCATTGCGAAGCACAGAAAGCGTTGATAAGGGGGTTAATGGGAACATGCTGATAGGCACCCTGGATGTCCATGGTTGTCATATTGCTACAAAACCATTCATTTGCTCCAGGCCTTTAGCTGGGATCACCACCTCACCCCTAACAATAGGGATGTCCCTCAGGTTGAGGAGGCATACTCCAGTCCCAAGGAATATGGTCATGGGGGGAAATCAAGTTCCCCACCAACATCTTGGAGCTCAAGCAGTCTGGATGACCCTGAAGCACTGGACCCTCCTTTAAAGTGACACCCAATCAGGGTGCAACCAAACAATGCCATGGCTGTGGCCTACATCAGCCTTCAATGTTGAAGATTGTCTGCTTGCCTTGAAGGAAGCAAACTAGATAACCTCATGGACAGCAGCTCACTGTCCAGCAGTATCTGCAGTCCACATACCAGGAGTGGGCAACTGGGAAGTGGATTACCTCAGCCACCATCCCCTGGATCAAGGTAAATAGGCCCTTCATCAAGATGCCTTCAACCTGATACACCAGATGGGGAGACTCTGGATGTGGACATCCCAGCCTTCATATTCAACAGACTACCTCTGTTTGTTACCAGAATTAGGGATCCTTTAGCCTCAGATGTTTTGATAACCTCCTGTTTTCATTTCACGCTAATTTATGCCATCTCTCCTGTGCAAATCCTACCCCATCTGCTCAAGAAAATAGAGTAAGAGAGAAAATGGTGATCCTAATTGCACCAAAGTGGCCCAGAAGAACCTGGTACACAGACATACTCAGATTTCTAGCAGAGAACCCCTGGCTTTTACCCAACAGACCAGATCTGCTATCTCAAGGCCTTCTGTACCGTCCTGCTTCGCAGTCTCTGACTTTAACAGCATGGCTCTTGAAATCTTAAAGGATAGAGGAGTTTGAGTCTATGATTCCTACCATACTGAAACCAAGAAAAGTCTTCTCCAGAAAAATGTATTATACCTGGAAATCCTTTTTTGCCTTGTGTGAACACAGGCACTTCAATCCCAAAGATTACTCGATGCCTTCCATTCTGGCCTTCTTACAAGCAGGTCTTGACCAGAACTTGTCCTTCAGCATTTTCAAATTATTTGCCTCTTCCTTGAAAGCCGATCCCACCCTACAGACAAATGGAAAATAGGGTTTCCATCTGTCTGGATTTCATGGACAGGACAGGATCGGATATGTCACCGCTGACATCTTCCGCTCCATAGAGGTGCATATAGCGTCTGATCAGGTCTGCCTGAAAAAACTGACAGGTGGACTTGATCGGAGCGCCCGTGTAAAAGGGGACTTAAGGTTTGACATATGTCTTTCCCTGCTTCAATGCCTCCAAACCTGCCAGTATCCTCTTCCTCCTCACCCTCCTCCTCCCTCCCCTCTTGTGTGTTCTGTGGCATCGCAAGAATGGTGTCCGCATAAAGCGGGCCTTGAGAGGAAAGGAAGTCCTCCTCTGCCTCCTGCTGCTCTGCCTTGAGTGCCCTGTCCATAATACCATGCAGAGTCTGCTCCAGCAGGAACACAACAGGGATTGTGTCACTGATGCATGCATTGTCACGGCTCACCATCCTTTTCGCCTCCTCAAATGGTGACAGCACAGTGCATGCATCCGTGACTTAATCAGGGGTAGCTAGGTGACATGTCATTTAAGACGGCCATGCAAGTCACCTAGCTACCCCTGGTGAAGTCAAGTGGTTAGTGGCGATACGCATGGGGAGGAGTGAGGTGACATCACGGATGAGCTACGAGGAGTAACAGCAAGTCTTTAATCAGTTGACCATCCTTAAACGAGTCTACCCCTGACATTGGGGAACAGGTGTTTATAGAACTATAACATAGGTCTAGGCAACAGGTAAGGGCCATTCTTATATAGTCACTAGCTGGTGGAACACTGGAGAAGATACAGCAAGCACTTACAGCACTGGAATTTGGGTTTTAAAAACCAGTAGAATATTGTATGTAGAATATCACAAGTGAAGGCTATACCTAATGGTGGAATTTACACCCATAAAGCAGACACAGTGAGTGAAATATTTCACAGATTGAACACTTTTAATACACTATTACCAAATAGAGTTGTTTGGACTTTTTAGCACTAGACATTTATTGTGTTTATTAAGGATCACTGGATAGTATTTAAGTATTTTATAAGTATTAGAACTTCATTTAGACAGTTCATTTCTATTCACTTCTTTGATGTGTATGTAGTGGGATGCCCTTTTGTCCAGATTCTGGTGCAGGTCCCTTTAACTCAACTCCCCACAATCCTCTGAGCCCGGGGGATATAAAAGTCAGCTCCACCCAGCTTCCTGTGCTCAGAGAGATCCTGCCTGATGGGACAGCAGTGACTGGGCAAATGAGCTGTTCCCAGGTGCTGGGTCCTCCCCTGTTAAGTCTTGTGTGCGGGCCACCAGCAGTGAGCACAAGAGCACGCAGTATCTTTCCAAGCCCCAGTCACTGGAGAGGACTCTATTACAGTCCTTTGATGGAAGCTGTCCATGAAGTGAGTTGGCCCTATCTCCAGCCACCAGAACCCCCTGACCAAAGCGAGTAGAAAGCAGTGCCAGCGTGAAGTTTGTGTCAGCAGGAGGTCCACTCAGCTCACAGTCTGTGGAATGAATGATTACTATGTTGGAACACGTGAGATTCTTAAGTTTTCATTTCTATCTGTAGATTGGACTCAGAACACGCTGCTGCCACCTTATGGACATTAGTTGAAAGGCAGTGAAATTGTTATATCCTCTTCCTTTACGGTTCATATTAATGTTCTGTACTGTATACCCAGTTTCACACGATTTCCGGTACAATTTATGTTGAAGTTCACTGTTAAGTAAAATAGAGATTGCACATCACCACTGGTCTGATTATTTGGCTGTGACTGTTACACTACACTTGGCGTCACGAACAGGATACAGCCATGTCAGACAGTGATGAGGAGAACAGCACAAGGGCAGAGCCAGTCCACAGCGGCACTGAGGGAGTTAAACAGTCTGCCATAGCTTCTCTACTGCTGGCAGGATTGCTACCACAACAGCTGCCTAAGTATACAGGACCGGATCAGGACTGGATGATTGGATTAGGAGGTTGCGGGGCTTGATCCGTTCATATGGGGTCCCACCTGCACAGCAGGCAGACCTGGCCATTAATGCCCTTGAAGGGGAAGCAAGGAGGTTGATCCTACACCTTCCAGCAGAGGACCAGGACTCCCTAGACAAGATAATCAGCCGCTTGGAAGCAGTGTACACCCAGACGGTTGCATTATGGGATCTTAGAGCACGCTTTATCAGTAGAAGGCAAAGAGTGGGATAATCCATTCCGCAGTATGCCCTGGAACTGCAGGATATAGCAGCTGAGATCCGCCGCAAGGAGAGGAGGTGAGCAGGACGTGCTGGCTGGAGTGATACAGATGGGTGGCTGAAGGATCAGTTTGTGGATGGGCTTCTGTCTGACAAAGTCAGGGAAACGTTACAAGAGAAGGACAGAAGTAACCCAAACTTAAAATTCCACGAAATTCTGGAAGCAGCTATACTATATTCAGAACCCAGACGTGCCAGTACGGACGTCCTCATGGCCAGCACAGGTGATAAACCATGTAAACCGCCACAAACTGGACACACAGCTCCGTGGGAGGTGGCCATCCACAAGCTGACAGAAGGAATGGCCCAGCTCCAGACAGAACTTGCCACGCTGAGACGTGAGCGAGACAATCCAAGGGGGCCAAGGGAACACACCCCTTCATGGAGAAACCGATCACCGCCCCGCAGACGACCAAGACGGGAGAGGTCACCCTCTCCATGTTGGGGCTGTTGACAAAAGGGACATCGCTTGGCGGACTGTCCTGATCGAATACCGAGGGAGCCATTAAACTCAGAGCACCCCGCCGCTAGAAGTCAAGCAGTGGGGCGGCCCAGCAAAACGACTACCCCGTCACATACGGAGGGCGTGGTGGTCGATTGCCCTGTGGTACACGGGTACTTTGATGGCCAAGAGGTCGAATGTCTTTTCGACACTGGGTCCCAAGTCACCATTCTACCAGAACCCTTGTTCCAGCGATACTTCCCAAAGAAGAAAATGAGTCAGGATACCCCCTGGATCTCACTGACAGCTGCCAACGAACTTCCTATAGAAGTGGTCGGGATTAACTGGATGAAAGTAGAACTGTGGGGACAGGACCTTGGCCAAAAAGTTGTTGTGGTTACACGAGCATCCGGAAAAGGGTCAACCGCAGGTGATATTGGGCATGAATATCATCCAGGGGCTGAGGCCTGAGCTGTTAAAACGGTGTCCTACACACCTGGGACCACCTAAAGAAGTTAGAAAGCTGCTCCTTACCTTGGCAGCACTAAAGGGCTCTGACGCAAGTATCGCAAACATTAGTGAAAAGGCTGGTGTCGTGAGGGTTCCTTTTGGGACAGAGATTGTAATACCTCCCTGCAAAGAACTTGTACTCCCCATGAATGTTGGATCATGCCATAGACTGCAGGGTGTCCCAGTGCTAGTGGAACCCTTACCCTCAGATATGGCCCTGTTTGTTGCTAGAACTCACAGTAGTTTGTCAAGGCACCGTGCTAGTTAGGATGCGGAACAGCAAGACAATCCCACTTCACTTGCCCCCAGGGACACCAGTGGCGGAACTGGCCCAGATTTCAGGTGTGATTTCTCCCAAAGTGGACCACATAGAGCTCCAGAAATTTCACGGACGACGTTATGTAGCTAAAGTGAATGTTGTCAAATGTTCAGCAGGAGCAGACCCAGCATGGGTAGGAGAACAGATACTTCCACTTCTACAGCTGTCCACTGAGGAACTCACACCCACCCAGATAGAAGCAGTAAGGCAACTGGTGGATAAGTGGTCAGAGGTGTTTTCCCAGGGGGATTTTGACCTGGGCTGTAGCAATGGAATTGAACATGAGATCTCAACAGGAGGAAATCAACCCATCCGGGATCGCTACAAAAGCATACCCCCTCACCTTTATCAGGAAGTCAAGCAGATGTTGGAACAGATGATGCAACAAGGCATAATTGAAGACAGCAAGAGCCCATGGGCAGCTCCCGTTGTATTAGTGCGGAAAAAGGATGGCACCCTCCGCTTCTGTGTAGATTATAGACGGTTGAATGCTGTCACTACAAGAGACGCCTATCCCATGCCATGGATTGAAGAGTCCCTAACAGCTCTAGGGAAAGCAAAGTTCTTTTCCATGCTTGATCTCGCCAGTGAGTATTGGCAGATCCCTGTGGCCAAAGCCGAACGACCAAAAACTGCTTTCATCACCCCTATGGGACTATGGCAGTTCAAGAGAATGCCTTTCGGACTGAACAATGCACCTGCTACCTTCCAGAGGACAATGGAGCATTGTCTTGGGGATATGAACCTGGATAGCATCTTGATTTATCTTGATGATATCGTGGTATTCTCTGCCACCTTCGAGGAACACCTCGCCCACCTCGATGCTGTTCTAGCCAGGCTACATCAGTATGGGCTGAAGCTTTAGCCAAAAAAATGCCACCTGTTCAAAAGTGAGATTGAATATTTGGGACATGTCATTTCAAAACAGGGTGTGCTCCCCAACCCAGAGAAAATCAAGGTAATACAAGAATGGAAGGCACCATCAACCGTGACTGAGGTTAGAGCCTTCCTAGGGTTAGCGGGGCACTATCAACGCTTCATCAAGTACTTCACCCATCATGCTGCTCCAATCCAGAAGTTACTACATGGAGTAGACCAGAAAGGAGGTCACAAGAGGGTAGAATGGGGACTGGAACAGCAAGAGGCATTTGACTTCTTAAAGCAACGGTTGGTGTCAGACCCTGTATTGGCCTTTGCTGATTTCTCCTTTCCCTTTAGGTTACAAACTGATGCCAGTAACCAGGGCCTGGGGGCCGTGCTCTCACAAATGCAAGATGGTAAGGAGCGGGTTATTGCTTATGCCAGCCACAGCCTTCACCCAACCGAGAGAAACCCTGCAAACTACAGCTCCTTCAAGTTGGAACTGTTAGCGCTGGTGTGGGCCGTCACAGAACATTTCACTGAGTATCTCACAGGGTCTAAGTTCGAAGTCTGGACGGACAATAACCCCTTAGCACATCTCCAGACATCCAAACTTGGCGCCTGGAACAAATATGGGCAGCACGTCTGGCAAAGTTTGACTTTTCCCTGCATTACCACCCAAGAAAGGGAATCACGTGGCTGATGCCCTATCACGGTACCCTTCAGCCCAACCACAGCGAGATGCGGATAAAGAGGCCGAAGACAAAGAAATCCCACCCTTAATGGGGGCTAGACCTAAGAGTAGACCACGGGTGGACCTCATCCAGGTATTGGAAGATTGTAACTGGGCAGAAACGCAGAAGGATGACCCTGTGATTGCCCCAGTCATAGAGGCAATGCAGTTACGGCGCTGGCCCAGTAGAATTGAAAGATCACAACTGCTACCAGAAACACAAAAACTGCTGAACGAATGGTCACGCCTCCTCTTGACAAATGGCATATTGTATCGCAGAATAATGTTCCCCCATGACTCTTCGGTAACCTGGCAGGTCGTACTGTCCCGGGCCAGAGCTCGACCAGTGGCAGAAAGGATCCATGTGGAAGGAGGACATTGGGGTGTCCACAAGACATTCGCCTGGTTCAAAAGGCAAGCCATGTGTGTGGGGCTGTTCCAGTTGATTGATCAGATATGTCGGCAATGTGCAGTATGCTCCTTGACCAAGGGGGCTGAGGTCCCGGTGCCTCCCATAACTTGGAACACGTCTGCCCCATTGGAAGTATTGACAGTTGACTTCCTCACCCTCGACATGTCGGAAGATGGACATCGCCATGTCCTTGTCATGGTGGACCACTTTACCAAGTTTGCAGTAGCTGTACCAACTCGTGACCAAACTGCAAAGACTGCAGCTCAAGCAGTGTGGAAGCACTTCTGTCTCCCTTATGGTTGCCCTCAGAAGATACATTCAGATCAAGGGCCCTGCTTTGAAAGTGAGTTCTTCCAGGAGTGGTGTCGCTCCTTAGGTGTCAAGAAGACGCACACGACCCCATATCACCCACAGGGTAACGGAGCCTGCGAGAGGTTTAACCGTACCCTGATACAACTGTTGAGAGGGCTGGCCCGTGAGAAACGAACCAGATGGACCCATTACTTGGCCGAAGTGGTTTGGAAGTATAATCATACTGTGCACTCAGCGACAGCTCGGTCTCCTTACCACGTGATGTTTGGCCGTACTCTTGGGGGACTCACAGATCTATGGGGTGCTGTCCCCACTGAAGATCTGGAGTATACTCCAGCAACCTGGATTTGAGAGTGGAGGCGACGTCTGTCAGAAGTCCAACAGTTTGTAAAGGAGCGAACTTGGGTGGAACAAGAAGAGTCAGGAACGGAGGTCTATGACCTGAAGCCCAGAGACAGGGTCTTGATCAGGCACAAAGGTGCACATCAGCAGGACAAGCTACAAACTCCATGGGAGGAAGTGCCCGGAGTGGTGCTACAGCAACCAATTCCAGGAGTGCCAGTCTATGACGTCCAGAAGGAAAATACACAAGATAGGCCAAGGAGGCTACACCGCTGGCTCCTCAAACCTATTAGAAATTACGTAGAGGTGCCTGAAAGCTTATCTAGAGAGCCGGAGGAACAGGTTTCCAAGCCACCCGTAGCAGTCCCAGCAGAGAATCAGTGGTGGTTACTCCCTGTCCCTTCACTGTTGCCTCCAAATCTCCAAGGAGAGATTACAGATACAGACAATGCCAGGCAGCCCAATGATTGCCCAGCTCGGATTCCTACTCCTGCTGTGGAGCCCTCTGACCCACTGTCCACTGAGATGCCTGAAAGTGAAGATGTACCTTTGCCTGCTCCTGAAGAGGAGCCTGAACCTCAACCCTTGCAATGCTCTCAGAGACACAACGTTGGGAAACCACCTGAAGGTTTTGCACAGGAGGACTTTGTCTGGTCGGTAAACTTGCCTGGAATCGCAAGTTCAAGCGGGGTGGAGTGTAGTGGGATGCCCTTTTGTCCAGATTCTGGTGCAGGTCCCTTTAACTCAACTCCCCACAATCCTCTGAGCCCAGGGGATATAAAAGTCAGCTCCACCCAGCTTCCTGTGCTCAGAGAGATCCTGCCTGATGGGACAGCAGTGACTGGGTAAGTGAGCTGTTCCCAGGTGATGGGTCCTCCCCTGTTAAGTCTGGTGTGCGGGCCACCAGCAGTGAGCACAAGAGCACGCAGTATCGTTCCAAGCCCCAGTCACTGGAGAGGACTCTGTTACAGTCCATTGGTGGAAGCTGTCCATGAAGTGAGTTGGCCCTATCTCCAGCCATCAGAACACCCTGACCAAAGCAAGTAGAAAGCAGTGCCAGCGTGAAGTTTGTGTCAGCAGGAGGTCCACTCAGCTCACAGTCTGTGGAATGAACGATTACTATGTTGGAACACGTGAGATTCTTAAGTTTTCATTACTATCTGTAGATTGGACTCAGAACACGCTGCTGCCACCTTATGGACATTAGTTGAAAGGCAGTGAAATTGTTATATCCTCTTCCTTTACGGTTCATATTAATGTTCTGTACTGTATACCCAGTTTCACATGATTTCCGGTACAATTTATGTTGAAGTTCACTGTTAAGTAAAATAGAGATTGCACATCACCACTGGTCTGATTATTTGGCTGTGACCTTTACACTACATGTATATATAGTAATATTCATTGTACACATTGGTACATCACTGTAGCGCAGCATTTTTTATTTATATAATTGCCAAAGTTGAGTTTCACCTGGTGGGCATGTCACAAATCAGGCGGTTTATGGGCAGGTGAAATTCCCGCTGAATTTCAACCAACCGAATACTGGCTGTGTATGACCACCTGAAATAGCTACAGACTCTTCTGGCCTGCTTTAGAAGATCTTGCAACCCTGGATACCTGTTTAAGAAATGCTGTACCACCAATTGAAGACATGTGTCAGTCATGGCACATGTGTCAACATTCCCTGTAGAAGGGGCAGGAGGTTAGTGCCATTATCAAACACCACTATGCTTGCAGAGAGGGAGGGGTGGAGTTGATAAATCTCGCATCATCACCACCAGCTGTATGGAGACGTGGCAGCAAAACAAGCTCCAGCACTAAGCCCTGTCTTGCATCCTTCCTAGTTGCAAGCAGAATTACCCAGTGTGCTGTGAATGAAATATAGCGCCCCTGACCATGTTTGCTGGACCACGTGTCAGCAGTAACATGGACTCTGCTGCTGCCTGCCATGCCACAACATTGCCTTCCACGTGATGGTACAAAGCTGGAATTGCCTTATGTGCAAAGAAATAGCGACTGGGAACCTACCATTGTGGTACGGCACGTTCTGCAAATTCACGGAAGGAGGCAGAATTCACCAGACAGAAAGGCAGGAGTTGTAAAGTCAGCAGCTTGGACTAGCTGGAATTTAGACGCTGGGCATGTGGGTGGCGGGGAATTTTTTTCACTGCCGCAGCTGGGGCAGAGAGGTTTGCCTGCTTTACTCTACAGCTGGTGGTGTGCAGCTGGCAGACATGCTTCAAGGACCTGTGACACCCTTTGCTATACCATCCTCCCTGTCAGTGGAGGCTGCTTAGAGGTCATGAGATATAGCGGGGGTAGACCTGAAAGGTGAGGAGTGAGGAGGAGAAGAATTGGATCCCTTTTGTGTGACTTTCAGGTGCTCTTGCACATGTGCTAAAAAAGGCCCAGACAGCTGAGCTGTGGGAAGTGGGCCAGGAGATAACAGCCCCACAATCTGATGGAATAGGGTGGCTGCTTTCTACTCTTCCATGACAGCTGCCTCTGGAGGACATTCTGCATCATTGGGGTTTTGCCCTACCCTCACTTTTCTTCTATGCCCTATTCGGTACCCAAGTCGTGTCAGTGACCTTATCATCATCATCCCCTCCATCCTCATCATTACTGGCGCAAACTTGGCAATACTCTGTGGCTTGGGGAACAAGACTGACAATTTGTTGTTTATAAGTGTTCTCCCCTCTCTGTAGGCTCATGTTCCTACCTTCCTCAACCTCAGAACCGAAATCAGAATCGAGTAATGCCTGTGCATCGTTAAGGACCAAGTGGCTGACACTGTGTTCAAATAACTCATAATTCATAAATTGTATGCACTTTAATCAACATAAAGTGGTGTTTGGTGCAGTTTAACTTGAGGACTGCCGCAGACAGAAATGCCAAAACTATAGAAAAGGGGGAACAACAGCGCTGCAGTCAGAAAAACTGTGGTTCACAATTTAAAAAAAAAAGCGGCAAGCATGGGACGAAAAAAAGAAAAAATAACACACAGCAACAAAAAAAAAGGGGGATATACAGCACTGTATACAGCACTAAATGTTATCTAATGTGGTTTAAAACACTGCACTACACAGACACACTCCACTGACACGCTACAATATACTGCAGCAAAACTGCACTGACGCACTTCAATATACTGCAGTAAAACTGCACTGATGCAATACAATATACTGCAGTAAAACTGCACTGACACGCTTCAATATACTGCAGTAAAACTGCACTGACACACTACAGAATACTGCAATAAAATTGCACTACAATATACTACAGTAACACTGCATTAATGAACTTAAATATACTGCAGTAAAACTGCACTAACACACTACAATATACTGCTGTAAAACTGCACTGAAGCACTACAATATACTGTGGTAAAACTGCACAGATGCACTACACTGACACACTTCAATATACTGCAGTAAAACTGCATGGACGTACTACACTGACGAACTTTAATTTCTTAGATTGTAAGCTCTAAGGAGCAGGGCCCTCTGATTCCTACTGTATCAAATTGTATTGTATTTGTACTGTCTACCCTCAAGTTGTAAAGCGCTACGTAAACTGTTGGCGCTATATAAATACTGTATAATAATAATAATAATATACTGCAGTAAAACTGCACGGACGCACTACACTGACACACTTCAATATATTGCAGTAAAACCGTCTGGATGCACTACACTGATGCTGCACTATCACTATATCCACACTACACTGACACTCTACACTCACAATAGAATCACAGTAGCACACTATAGCACACTAATTTGCTAGTAGCAATGAATAGAGACCTGTTCTATCTATCTCCACTCCAACATCACACTGCAAATGGCTCATATGGCAAGGAACCTTTTATAATGTGGGGTGGGTCTATGTGCAATGAGCCATGATTAGGCTAAGTTATCATGACTTTCTCCAATCATGGCTCTAACAGTGCTCTGTGACCTGAGTGGGCAAAGCCTTCATTGCTTCAGCCAATGAGGGCTTAGAATACACTGTGCGGCGCACAGTGCATTGTGGAGCGCTTGGCAGGCCGAACAAAGAGTCAAACACCCTGCCAATTAGGATGTTCGCTGAATCCACAGAAGCAGACTGGCCAGGAATAAGATGTTTTTAGGACTAGCTGCATGAAAAATACAGGGCTCAGGAGAGACATGGGATTCTTTTGAAGACACAGAGTTGCAGCAGAGGTAGGGCTGACATGGGGTGACAGAGAGGATACAGAGGAGACAAGATGCCCCAAGGACTTGAAGCGAACAAGACTTTGAATGCCTTCATGTACAACAGAGGTGAGAAAGTCTAAGGAGCTGCATGGTCTTTGCGGGAGCACCCTGAAAGGAATGATGGGCTTTGCTGCAGGATGGTTCCCAGGCTGCAGCCCTCTGACTCATCCATACAGGCAGCTACTGAGCATGAAGCACAACTACACAGAGAAGAGTCTCTGGGAGCACTAAGGTGCTAGAATCACAGGAGTAGGAGTGAGAGTCTCTAGGATCACTGGGATGCTGGGATCACAGCAGTGGGGTACGAAAAGCACTGATATAAAAAGCATTGCTTGATGAATGCCAGCACTGATGGAGCAGCATCTCTGGGTAATAATGATATAAATTAGGGGTCTCCAGACTTACTAAGGGCTAGTTTACTGTCCTTCAGGCTTTAGGGGCCAGTGGGCATAAGCAATGCTGCATGATTGGTTTTAAATGGGAAGAATAATGCCCCATTGTTGATATCAGTTGGAGGGATAGTGCCCTATCGATGGTGTGAGTAGGAGGAAAAGTGCCCCATTGTTGGTGTCAGTGGAAGTAATTGTGCCCCACTATTGGTGTCAGCGGCGGGTAAAGGCAGGCAAAGGGCCTCATCTGGCTCCTTGGCCACAGTTTATAGACCACTGATCTAAATGGAAGAGAAGCAAAAGATTAGTAACAGCAAAGTAACCAGCTGAGCACAGCAAAGAAGAAACAGAAGTCAAAATTTGGCCAACCCCCTTTGCAAGCATCATTAATAATGAAGAAATGTCAAGGGGACCTTGGTTTATATTATGAATCAGGAGCTATGCTATGGACTAGTCCCTTGCATAATACTTGCATGGAGCTTTCAATTCAGGTAGATATATATCATTAACACCTATATGCTTTCATTTCCTACACCTAGGACAGAAGACATCTGGAAAGCGGGAAAACATCATGTGCTTTGAAATGAGGTCACTAACTTCCTCTAACATCTGGATGGCTTTGATGCATCAGTACTGCTTTTAACATGCCAGAGTCCTCATCATATTATTTAGCCTCTGTAGATCCTCTTTGCAGTGAAGGGTCAGCTGCTCTCCATATGTGTTTCTGAAATGTTTTTTCTTTTCATTTTAAAAAGAGACGTGATTGACATACCTATGTCCCCTTAAGGCTCTGTTCCCGTGATCTGGGTATTGTAATCTGCTGACAGCAAAGTGACTGCACTTAACCAAGTTTCCAATTATATCAATTCTGCCATATACTGTAGCTGTGTGGTAACTTGTGCACATCAAAATCTACCCACCTTTTAGTTTCAGTAAAAGGCATTCCATTCACCTTCCAAAAAATACTGAGAGGCAGGTCTTAAGAGAGGCAGGTCTAAAATGAGAGACGGGGTGCTATAAGTGGCAGTAGTAGAAGGCGAGCAGGTTCTGCAGGACATAACTGTGGTAGGTTGGCACAAACTGAAGATAGGGCACATGTGCTTTTTTTCCCCAAAGTGGTCAATCAATACAATCACAGCACACCCAGCAGATAGTTGACTGGCTGACTAAACCTTCTAAACCTACATCCTTGCAGGCACAGAGCAGCCAGTTGTGTGCCAGCTTTACTGATGCACCCTCCTTCTTTCCGAATCTCTGGGTGAAGATTGTGCTTTTTGGTAGCACCATCATGTGCAGCTCTAACATATACCCCAAACCTGTATTTAAAGGATTTGCACATCTTTAATGTTATCCTCAAAGCTGCATACTGTAAAAAGTTCTCTCTGCAGTATTTTTTTTTTTTTTTTTTTTGCCATTGGTACAGTACATGTCTTCCATGCCTCAATTTTGACAATAGCTTGTTTATTAGCCCACACCAAGTTGAATATCAAATTCGCTTCCCCATAGACTATAATTGGGTTCAGGGAAAAGTTAAGATTTAGAAGTTAGGCATTTCTTGAAACGGACAATGAACCAAATCTGGGCAGGTTTGCTTATCCCTACATTCGATACATTACAAAAATCATATTGCAAAATGAAATGGCAATTGGTCAGTGAAGCACTAAGACATGTTTATTAGATGTACAGGTGTCAACGTGAATATTGTAAATGTTATAAATCACTTGTATACATGTTAGAATAAATGAAGGAATTAGAATCTGCGCTCACTACTTGGTAATAACTATTCACTTGCTGTGCATAGTACTGTAAGTCTGTTGATGCAACTCCCTTCTCATTGGCCTGCCTCTCCATAGGCTATCCCCTCGTCAGTCTATCATGAATGCTGCTGCCAGACTTATCCACCTTACCAACTGCTCAGTGTCTGCCAACCCTCTCCTCCAATCCCTACACTGGCTCCCAATCACCCAGCGAATTAAATTCAAAATACTAACCACAACATACAAAGCCATTCACAACTCTGCCCCGAGCTACATCACTAATCTTGTCTCCAAATATCACCCAAATCGACCTCTCCGCTCTTCTCAAGACCTCCTACTCTCAAGCTCTCTCGTCTCCTCCTCTCATGCTCGTCTCCAGGATTTCTCCAGAGCCTCTCCCATCCTCTGGAACTCGCTACCTCCACCTGTCTGGCTATCCCCTACTCTTGCTACCTTCAGGCAGTCCCTGAAAACTTATCTCTTCAGGAAAGCCTATAACGTCTCTAACTAATCTTTTACCACTTCCATCAGCTCATTACCCACAGTTACAACCTTTTGTACCACCTGCCCCACCATATTAGATTGTAAGCTCTTCTGAGCAGGACCCTCTTAATCCTCTTGTATTTTATTGTATTATAACTGTATTGTCTCCCTTTTTATATTGTAAAGCGCTGCGTAAACTGTTGGCGCTATATAAATCCTGTATAATAATAATAATAATAAAAGGTGTTGTGTAAAGGAGTATAGGGATAACTATATGTACACATGGGATGACCACATCACATATAAGAAAAGCCTATTTTATTTTATTGAGAACACACACATTCCTGAGGTCATACATGGGCTGATTTTGTAGTGTAATGCTATCTGGTGTGTAATGATACTTACTAAAAGGCACTAAAAAGCAATATGTTGTTTTTCAAATAAATGTAATCTTTAGCCACGTCGGCTGCTGCATACTTCCGGCATGGGGCCCTTCTGGCACTGAGTGAGGTGAGAATGCAGAGTGGGGGGTTATTAGGGCTTCTAACTATTCCCCATATTCTGCACTAAAAGAAATGTTTTGGTTTTAGATATGGTCTTAGTTTAGGTGTTTAAGGGTTAGATTAGGTGTTAAAGCAGACCATCACCCTAATGAAAACTCCTTTCCCCACCCTCACTCACATTATTTTATTAATTTCAGTTTTTTGTGCTAGGCGACTAGGCAAGAATGACGTTGCGCCCTATCCTTATTCTGTGCATACGCAGATGTGCCACTAGGGTTTCTGATCCCAGCAGAACTATGCAGCACATCTATGTACATGTGGGTTTCCAATGCATGCGTGAAGGCAGAGTCAGGGCCGTCTTTAGCGCAGGGCAAACGGGGCACTTGCCCTGGGCCCAATCTTTGTTGGGGGGCCCGCGCTAGCCGTGAATTGGGGCCCCGATGACAGCTTTGCAGAGTGCGCAGAGGACACGGGAGGATGTATTCCGTGCTAACCAGCTGAGAGGGGGTGGGGCCGGGAGCTCCACTGACGCTCTGACCCCGCCTACGTGACGGCTTGTAGTGAGAGCCAGTGATCGGAGTGGGAGTGTCATTGGAGCTCCCGGCCCCGCCTCCTCTATACTGGCTGGTGAATACAGAGGTCCGGGGGCGGGGCCGGGAGCTCCAATGACACTCCCACTCCGATCACTGGCTCTCACTACAGACGCTCTATTCCGAGTACACAGGCTGCACGTGGGCGGGGTCAGAGCGTCAGTGGAGCTCCCAGCCCCGCCCCTCTCAGCTGACTAGCGCGGGAATACATCCTCCTGTATCCTCTGTGCGCTCTGCAAAGCTGTCATCGGGGCCCCAATTCATAGGTGATGCAGCCCCCAACACAAAGCATCAGTGGAACTGTTGTAGTGAGAGCAGAGAGTGGAAGCCCCGCCCACACACCTGAATGTATGTAGTGAGTTTGGCTGGCCAGGTATGTCTTTACACCCATAAAATGCCTGACTGCTGAAACCCTGAGCTGTGTTATTCAGCTGTAAAGCTGTGCATTGCTGAAAGTTCTTTGACCATCACCTGTATAATGTCCGCGATCTCTGATTGTCTCCTGCAGTATGTCCGCAGTCTCTGATTGTCTCCTGCAGTATGTCCGCGATCTCTGATTGTCTCCTGCAGTATGTCCGCAGTCTCTGGTAATCTCCTGCAGTATGTCCGCAGTCTCTGGTAATCTCCTGCAGTATGTCCGCAGTCTCTGGTAATCTCCTGCAGTATGTCCGCAGTCTCTGGTAATCTCCTGCAGTATGTCCGCAGTCTCTGATTGTCTCCTGCAGTATGTCCGCAGTCTCTGGTAATCTCCTGCAGTATGTTCACAGTCTCTGATTGTCTCCTGCAGTATGTCCGCAGTCTCTGGTAATCTCCTGCAGTATGTCCGCAGTCTCTGGTAATCTCCTGCAGTATGTCCGCAGTCTCTGATTGTCTCCTGCAGTATGTCTGCAGTCTTTAATTGTTTCCTGCAGTATGTCCGCAGTCTCTGGTAATCTCCTGCAGTATGTCCGCAGTCTCTGGTAATCTCCTGCAGTATGTCCGCAGTCTCTAGTAATCCTCTGCAGTATGTCCGCAGTCTCTGGTAATCTCCTGCAGTATGTCCGCAGTCTCTGGTAATCTCCTGCAGTATGTCCGCAGTCTCTAGTAATCCTCTGCAGTATGTCCGCAGTCTCTGGTAATCTCCTGCAGTATGTCCGCAGTCTCTGGTAATCTCCTGCAGTATGTCCACAGTCTCTGATTGTCTCCTGCAGTATGTCCACAGTCTCTGATTGTCTCCTGCAGTATGTCCACAGTCTCTGATTGTCTCCTGCAGTATGTCCGCAGTCTCTGATTGTCTCCTGCAGTATGTCCGCAGTCTCTGATTGTCTCCTGCAGTATGTCCGCAGTCTCTGATTGTCTCCTGCAGTATGTCCGCAGTCTCTGGTAATCTCCTGCAGTATGTCCGCAGTCTCTGGTAATCTCCTGCAGTATGTTTGCAGTCTCTGATTGTCTCCTGCAGTATGTCCACAGTCTCTGATTGTCTCCTTCAGTATGTCCGCAGTCTCTGATTGTCTCCTGCAGTATGTCCACAGTCTCTGATTGTCTCCTGCAGTATGTCCGCAGTATCTGGTAATCTCCTGCAGTATGTCCGCAGTCTCTGGTAATCTCCTGCAGTAAGTCCGCAGTCTCTGATTGTCTCCTGCAGTATGTCCACAGTCTCTGATTGTCTCCTTCAGTATGTCCGCAGTCTCTGATTGTCTCCTGCAGTATGTCCACAGTCTCTGATTGTCTCCTGCAGTATGTCCGCAGTATCTGGTAATCTCCTGCAGTATGTCCACAGTCTCTGATTGTCTCCTGCAGTATGTCCGCAGTATCTGGTAATCTCCTGCAGTATGTCCGCAGTATCTGGTAATCTCCTGCAGTATGTCCGCAGTCTCTGGTAATCTCCTGCAGTAAGTCCGCAGTCTCTGGTAATCTCCTGCAGTATGTCCGCAGTCTCTGATTGTCTCCTGCAGTATGTCCGCAGTATCTGGTAATCTCCTGCAGTATGTCCGCAGTCTCTGATTGTCTCCTGCAGTATGTCCGCAGTATCTGGTAATCTCCTGCAGTAAGTCCGCAGTCTCTGGTAATCTCCTGCAGTATGTCCGCAGTCTCTGATTGTCTCCTGCAGTATGTCCACAGTCTCTGATTGTCTCCTGCAGTATGTCTGCACTCTCTGACACTCTCCTGTAATATGTGTATTAATGTGCCTTTACTTGCTCAATTATTTGGGATTGCTCCACTGCTCAGTGAGAGGTAATGATGTGCATTAACCTCTAGCAACCAATCAGCGAACAGTAGTGATCTGCTTTAATCTCTAGCAACCAATCAGTAAGTGATAATGATGTACTGTAACCCCTAGCAACCAAGTGAGGGCTAATAATGTACATCAACCTCTAGCAACCAATCGGCAAGCAGAAATTATGTGTTGTAACCTCTAGAAACCAGCCAGTGAGCAGTAAGGATAGGCTGTAACCTCTGGCAAACAATTGCAATTGCTGCGTGATCTGCTGCAGTAAACTGATTTTGAGTCTACCTGCTATTTTTTGTATGTCTCAGAATGGAGGGGTGGGGCCCCAAGAAAATGTTTGCCCAGGGCCCAATCAAAATTAAAGACGGCCCTGGGCAGAGTGGTTATGGAAGTTGAAAACCTCACTGTCTCGGAACCCCCACATGTGAGCAGATGTGCTGGAGGGTACTGCGGTTCTGCTGGGACCTGAAGACTCAGCAGAAGTTCTTTGAAACATCTGTGCATGTGCTAGAGTAACAAAGATGGAAGCACTGGAGGTGGCAGGGGCGAAGCTTAAGTTCTTCTTTGTGTTCTTGAAATGGAAGGTTAAAGCTGAAACCCATGTTTAAGGCTGGGTTCACACCTATGCGAATTGGATGCGGCTTACACTGCATCCAATTCGTATGACATTTTAAAATACGTTCATTTGAATGAGGCTGGTTCACATATGTGCGTTGCATTCGCACTCCGCATTGCCCAAAAGAGTGTGCGTTTTTTGGGCATTGCAGTGCAAATTGCAAGCACATTATCTTCTATGGGAATGCATCTGATTCGCATATGCATTCCGTTCTGCACACTAATTCTCTCCCCCTCCTCACTACACCTCCCCCCTCTCCCAGGTCATCTGATCCGCACAGTGGTAGCTGGTGCTCAAAATTTTTTGGGGGCGCAAACAAATGGAAAAATGAATCCCCCCCCATCAATTGCAGCCTCACTGTGCCCATCAAATGCAGCCATTGTGCCCATCAAATGCAGCCATTGTGCCCATCATACGCAGGCAGGCTCGGCTTTCACTTCACTACCCCCCGTCGCGGGCACTTACCACTCCCCTCTTGAAGTGATGGGGCTCTCCTCCTCGGCAGGAAGCGGCAGCTCTCCTCCTCGGTGGCTCTTCTCCTCGGCGGCTCTCCTCCTCGGTGGCTCTTCTCCTCGGTGGCTCTTCTCCTCGGCGGCTCTCCTCCTCGGCGGCTCTCCTCTCTTCCTCGGCGGCTCTCCTCTCCTCCTCGGCGGCTCTCCTCTCTTCCTTGGCGGCTCTCCTCTCTTCCTTGGCGGGAAGTGGCGGCTGCAGCCACTGTGTCCGCTTGTCTCCTCTTCCGCCAATGCGTTAGGCATCCAATAGGATCGCCTAATGCTTTGGCCAATCAGGAGACAGGTCTCACTGACCTGCCTGCTGATTGGCAGGGAGGAACGTTAGTGTAAAAATAGCGAAAATTAATTCACTATGCCACACAACAGGGTGGGATCGGGATGCAGTGCTCTGAGCCCACCCTATTTTGAAGCCTATTAGAGCCTCTGCCTCTAATCACGTGCTTTAAAATACACACCCCCTGCCTATCCCTGCCATAGTATTTCATGTGTCCGGCGTCCTGAAAGGGGCCGGGGAAATTAATAGGGAGTGCTGCAGAGGTGTCGGGGGGGCGGTGCCTGTGCTCCCACAATGCACGGTCTGCCACTGGATCCGCAGCTACCACGGAGAGGAACCGCTGAACAGCTCTTTTTTTTCTTTGAAGAGAAAACAGAACTGGAATTTGCACTGCTGTGAACCCAGCCTAAAGCATACTGTACCTAAAGGGAAAACTTTTTATTTTTTTTTTGTTTTTGTATAGAGTACAGGGGGTTTAGAATTCCTGTCAGTTTTTTTTATTGCTGTCTGTGCCCCAGTTAGGGAGATTCACTCTCTATTAGTCGTGTTTACCATTAACGAAAGTGAACGTTGAAAAAATCCCACATTTTGGGATGTTGCCAGAAGAGGAATAGTGAAAATATTTTTCAAAGGGGATACTAGTTCTGGTGGCCCCCCGGTGACAACCAAGGATTCCCATACTTTAGAGGGATTTTCTTTCTCTTCCTATTTTGCCCATGGGACAAGAAATGAAGGCAAATCTCCCCAATGGGACAGACATGGCAAACCTTAACAACACAGGGATTTTAACTGAACAGAAAAATGGAACAGAATATGTAAACACTTTAGTCTGCATGATCTCAGCACATGTTCACATTAACACTTGCCCTATGGTTTAATTTTTGGGAAAATTTAAAATTTTTTAAATATATTTAAAAATGATTCTATTGTCGAAATGATCTTAAGTGAATGCACAACAGTGATATATTAACACAATTTTTTTGTTATTTTCCATGCATGTTATAGTTTCCTTTTTGAAGAACAGTAAGTATATTGTATAGACTGTAACTAACCCATATGTTTACACTGATACAATTTCTCAAACCATATTGTAGGTAGAAAATGATATGATCAATATTTCCCATTTTATCTGTTGTCAGTAACTCTTATCTTGAACAGTGTTTCTTAACTCCAGTCCTCAAGGCGCTCCAACAGATCATGTTTTCAGGCTCTCCATTATTTTGCACAGGTGATTTGATCAGTTTTACTGCCTTAGTAATTACCGCAGCCATTTCATCTGAGGGGCATCCTGAAAACACGACCTGTTGGGGTGCCTTGAGGACTGGAGTTGAGAAATCTAGAATGCTGAAATGTCATTTATGTCATTGAATATTATTTGAATACACACTTTTTTTTTGTCTCTGAAACTTTCAAATTATAAGCAGCACGAAAATGAAGAAAAATCCATTAAGAAAGTTTTACCAAAATTAAACAAGGCTGAAGTGACCTTTTCAAAAATATCACCTCTGTGAAAAACTGTTTTTAAAACTGATACACTGTCAGTGTACACTCTAAGGCCGCGTACACACGGTCGGACTTCCGACGGGAAATGTTGGATGTGAGCTTGTTGTTGGAAAGTCTGACCGTGTGTATGCTCCATCGAATATTTGCTGTCGTACTGTTTGATAGCAGGTTCTCACATTTTCTGCCAACAAAACTTTGTTGTCGGAAAGTCAGATCGTGTGTACAAAAAGTCACACCTCAGTCACACCAGGTGTATGCTAGTCCAGTCAGAGACTAATTACGTTTAAAGTTAGCTGCTATTTTTATATACTTTATATACTAAGATTTGTTTATAAGCACTAGTCACTTTTCACATATTTTGTGTGTTTTATTGTCATACCTAGCTGATTACCTGTATGATAGGTATATAGTCATACCCTTTGCTAGAAGACATATCACTATTATATATTTTTTACAGAGTCCTATTTAGGCATGATTTTTCTATTGTCATATGTTTATATTTTGGAGACACTCACCATCACTGTGGTATCACATATAGAATTATTGTCCATTTAAAGGATTAGCGCAGCACCACATCTTTATTCATTCCTATATTTGTGTGAAGAAAATAATAAAAATGTCACATGGTTACAGTGTAGCATGACCGCGCAATTGTCATTCAAAGTGTAACAGCGCTGATAGCTGAAAAAGTGCCCTGTATAAAGGGGTGCAAGTGCCCTGTATTGAGGTGGTTAAAGGCATTTTAATATAAAAATGCAAACTCCAAGAAACAAAAGAAACTAAAAAAAAACAAGAAACTTAAAAAAAAACTGTTGGTGCTTTGTCATAAAAATCATTTCAGTTACTCATGGGAATCATAACAGGGATATAGAAATTGACCGTTGCAAGGGGGAATTACCGTTACTGGTCTCATAACATCATTGGAAACTTTGTGACAGGTCCATGGTCCAGGCATTTCCCTGCAACACTACAGAGCTTTGTATTCAGAACCTCCAGGTGCCAGGAAAGATTTAATGGGTTTTGGGTGGGATCAAGGAGTGGTAGTGACTCAGACTTCCAAATAACTCCTTCCATCAGAGTCAGGGAACAAGGAACACTGCTTGGGGTAAATATATATATATATATATATATATATATATATATATATATATATATATATATATATATAAAGAAACACAATATTTTTATGTAAAACCACATATTTATACTGTGGGCCGCAAGCTCATTGACTTACTGTACAGTTCAGCGGCATATTGCAATCTCTCATGTACATTGCAGTGACTTCTCCTTGGTAACCTTGTTTAGCTGGCCACATGGAAAATAGTTCTCAACTGCTGTTCTTTAGATATAATGAAATAGCCCAACCCAGAAAACATCCCTAAGAAAATCCTTTTTTTAGCTTATTTTAGGTATCGTTTCCTTGGTAGCTGAAGAAAACCTCATAATTATGAAATGAAATATTTGTCTTGAGTGACATAATCATCCAAGATCTGCTGAAATTAGTAAGATGTGTAGAAACATGCTTGTGAAACAGTAATGAAAAGGACAAAGCAAATATTTAAAAACAGCTAAATATAACCTGACTCACATGAAGGATTTCCCCTAATTAATCAAATTCCTAGGTGTTGCTGAAAACGAAGATAAACAGATTAGCTGAACTCCAGGCAAACAGCTAAATACAAAGATGAAATACATGTACAGTAAGTGATTTGTTTTACTTTCTAAAGGATTACTATTTCTGTCCATATATACCAGTACTGCCCTTTCAACAACCAGTCTTAGATGGATGGGAAAAGGTGACCAGGGGACAGGGAGGCAAGGATATTGCATGGATATGATAAGGATGGTGCGGCGCTCCTCCCCAGAGGTTGTCCACTTCCATCTCTCTATCACCAACTGAGCCATGGTCTGTCGAGTGTAAGGGGTGGATAAGGTTCACCCAACTAAGCCGCAGTAGGTATCTGTTGTTTTGAAATCTATCCAGCATGCCCACATGGTTGTCTACTAATGGATTTTGTTATGAGCAATGTGAACTAATTTTTTCAGTTCATGTCAGCTATTTTGTCTAGACTGGAGAACCATTCAGAAATGGAAGAAACCCTGGTAGATCTCCAGAGGACCTGCACAAACATTTTAGCCGCATTGACCACATGCATGGCTAATGATTTGAAATATAGTTTTGCTGATAAAGAAGTGTGGTGCAACAGGTATTGGGCAGGGGTGAAGTCCAAAACAAGTGTCAAAACTCTAGTTGTGACCTAATGGACTGTTTCCTGAAATGTTTGTATAGGTCCACCAAATATGTAGCAGGTTGCTCTCAGCTTGGCTGCAACGCCAACAGGTGTCAGAGGTTGCAGGGAAGATTTTGTGTAGCAGGCACAAGGTTTTATACCATCTCGATTGCAGTTTGTACCAGCTCTCCTGGACTTTGATGGACAGAGATCCCTTAGTGACTGCTACGTTAATCTGTTTCCCATCCTCCTCAGGAAATGTGCACTCTATATCCACTTCCCAAATGGCACAGGACACCCCCTTGTTAGCTTTGACAGTTGAAAACATACTAGAGTAGAATAGTCAGAAATCATGTGTCGCTGTTTGATCCTGGATGTGCAAAGAGTTTCCAGTCTGGTGAGATTCCTAGTGTACAAGTGCCTTGTTGTAGGGTTGTTGATGTAGTGCCCTATCTGGAAATATGACCAGAGGTGCCTTTGGCCAATTATGGCTCAGAGGGTTAAGTCCATGCCCCACACTATATAAGGCCGCCTACACATCGGCCCTGTGTAGTGTGTTGCTGGCGTTAGATTGAGCAGGCAGTCCGTTCCTGGTGTACTGTTTATAATCTACTTCAGGAAGGCAGGTGATTCAGTTAGCTGCAGTGTATTTAATATATATATATATATATATATATATATATATATATATATATATACAGTCAGACTGGTATATATATATATATATATATATATATATATATATATCCACTGTATCCAGTTTAGCTAGATCTCACTGCAGTCCGTTCCTGGTATACTGTTTCTAATCTACTTCAGACAGGCAGGTGATTCAGTTAGCCGCAGTGTATTTAATATATATATATATATATATATATATATATATATACAGTCAGACTGGTATATACATATATATATATCCACTGTATCTAGTTTAGCTAGATCTCACTGCAGTCCGTTCCTGGTGTACTGTTTCTAACAGGCAGGCAGGTGATTCAGTAAGCTGCAGTGTATTTAATATATATATATATACAGTCAGACTGGTATGTATATATATATATATATATATATATATATATATATATATATATCCACTGTATCCAGTTTAGCGAGATCTCACTGCAGTCCATTTCTGGTGTACTTTCTAATCTACTTCAGGCAGGCAGGTTGTTCAGTTAGCTTCAGTGTATTTAATATATATATATACAGTCAGACTGGTATATATATATATATATATATATATATATATATATATATATATATATCCACTGTATCCAGTTTAGCTAGATCTCACTGCAGACCGTTCCTGGTGTACTTTTTCTAATATACTTCAGGCAGGCAGTTTATTCAGTTAGCTGCAGTGTATTTAGTATATATATATATGTATCGCCCTGCTCCCATTGATCAGGCACTTGCATGTAAATTTCGGGGGTTATCTGTTCGGTATATAGTTCAGATTTAATCCGTGGCTAAATTAGCTTCTGTTCCAGCATTGGCTGAGTTGCGTGTAGTTCCACATTGTTGTCTGTAGGTGTCGTTGTCACCACAGGCCAGTGTTGAAAAGCAACAGGCTGAAGTGTATTGAGTGCTCTTCTTTCTCAGAGGTAACTCGGCAGAGGTGGTCCAGTGCTAAGCATTCTGGGAGAGAGTACTTAAGACGCAGACGCCATTTTTTGGTTCTCCTTTACCGCCTGGCCCTCCTGGCCTAAGGTATGTGACAGCTTCCTTTCTGTCTCGGGACCATGCTGGCCCGAGGCTACGTTATTGCAAGTAGGCCCAGAGGTCATCTAGGGACTGTTGGTTTAGAGGTGGTCCTGTGCTGTCTGTCCTGCGGGAAGAAGCCAAGCAATTGAGAAGATCCAGGGCAGGACTCATCTTGGAGAGGACCGAGCGGCATGCTGGTGTCTCAAGAAGGACCTGGTGACTCAATTGGAGGATGCATCCTAACTAACCTACTGTACAGTACTGCCGGTTCGGCTTAAAGGTTCTGGTACTGTGTTGCTGTTTTATCTAAAACTACACTTCTATGGCAGAAGATTGTACAACCATTACTATGTCCTGTGGCAGAGGATCGTACAGCTATTTTGTTTTTCTAAAGTCTGTGGCAGAGACTTTTCGTCCGTGTGCCATTCCAGCTGCTAGGTCAGTGAGAGAGACCTATCCGGGTGGGCACAGATCTTTAGACTGAAGGTGTGTTAGTCTGCAAGATCTTAAATTCCTTAGTGATCTGCAAAAGGTCTTTGAATTCTCCTGCAACTCCTTTTCTACCTCTTCACTGCTACTTCCTTTCAAGTAGTTTTGCAATAAAGCATTGGAAACAGAACAAAGTGACTGGTGCATACATTGATGGACGCAAGGCTCAATATGAACTCTAAGTTCCTGATGTGGTGAAACTACAGGTAAGGGGTGACGGCAACAACCCAATTTATTTCAGCAGCTCCTTTGGGGATCTTTGCTACATGTGGGGGTTCGTCTGGGATTGTTTGCCGTTGCCCTGAGCAACTCTGAGAAGTATTTCACCGAGAGTCTATGCTAAAAGAGGGGTTCCTGTACTTTGTCACTTTTTCCAGGAAAAGGAAGGGTTAAACTGAAGATCACATTTCTGACTACGTAGGCTGCGGGTGGAAAGTAAAAGCCCGGGAGCTACGTAATCAGAGGAGCAAGTGGGAGGAGCTACACCTGCTGATTACTGCGTGAGACACGTGTGTGTGTGTCTGGCGCCAAAGAAGAAGAGAGGCCTCATGATCATAGTGAGAGGATCAGAGTACAGCCATGTCTTCTTTTTCATTGAGCCGTCGGCCATGGGGTCCAAGATGTTCTCTACAAGCACCGCTGCGGGTGCTATGCTAACCGGAACCCTGCTGATGGATACCGGCATCCGCTTGAAGCCGCAGGGGCGGTTCTTGTTGTACACGGTTGGAGATATTGAAGGGCTGGGCATGTTTTGCCACAAGTGCGAGGGACTGGCCATACATCTCCGTCCATTTGTCCGATGTTTGCAGTGCGGAGAATACTTATTCATTGTGGAGCAACCTACAATGTCGCCCTGTGCTTACCGAATGGACTGGGCTACAGGGATCGCTACGGCGGAAACTACTGCCATTACTGCTGGAGAGCAACAGGCCCTTGTCCCATTTACTACTGTGAGTGTTCCTGAGGGAGATGTTGCTGTTACTGCTTCATCAGCGGACATCACCCTTGCTTCTGCTTCCATTACACCTGTTCCCGCTGCACCTGTCCAAAGGAAGGTGGGATATGTGAAGGCTTCCCGTGGCCGCAGTCGAGGCTTACCCTAAAGACTACCCGAACCGGAGCCGGAGGAGAGCATGGATCCGGAAAAGTCCACGGCAGGAACGGGTGAGAGATCAAGGGGGAACATATCTGGGACTGTTTGTAAATATTTGCCTGCAGAGGAGTTGAGAGATTCGGTGATAGATTCTCTGTCAGAGATCTCCGGTGATGATGATTTGTTTGAGACAATGTCAGAGGAATTATTGGGCCCAGGGTGAAGATATTGCTTCTGCCTTTACCTTCTCAGAATGGATAGCTATGGATTCTGGGAAGACATCACCGTGTGTGGAGCCGCACAGCACTACTAAAGAGACATTGTCTAAAGTTTTTAGTTCGTTTGAGTTTGAACCAATGCCCATCGGATCTATGGTGCCCAAATCGCCAAATTCTTGTGTACCTCCTGGTCTGGGAAAAACCAGAGCTTTGCCTAGACTTGCCCGTTTACAAAGAGTGCTCACTAAACGAGTTGCCACAGAGTATGGTCTGGAATTTCCTTACGTTACTCAGGAAGTCATGCAGGAAATTGAGGCCACTCGAGAGCAGTGGTACCGTGAAGCTGTTTGGGACTATTTGTCTGTGCCAAAACCTTTTCGGAGAGCTGGTTATTCTGCTGCTATGGATGAACGGTTCAATGGGTGTTTGCTACATTGGAATTATGGTCGGCACATCTATGCTGACAAAGTAGTCATTTGCAGAACTGGAAAAGATGACATTGTTTATTTCATCACAATTGAGAAGATCCAGGGGAAGAAACTGACTCTGCCAGATCCCCAGTTCTATTGGTGATTATGCAAAGGGACTGTTGTTTCTACTTTGCCAAAGAAAAGAGAACTTTGGGGTATATAGCTAGATAGTGTCAGGGTTGGTGAGAACTTTGTGGTCAAGAGATTTCATTTACTTCAGCACTCCTATACCCAAAGACTCTTTGTCATGTTAGATTTGTGCTGCAAAATGGTGGAATCTACTTATAGATAGGGATGGACTTTTAAGTTACTTTTGGTTCATTTTACATTTAAAGGAAAATGTGTGGAAGAAAGTTTCATTCTCTTTGGAATGAGACTTTGCTCCTAAATTGATGAGTAACCCTGTGGTGTGATTTCTTTATGTATAACTTTGTTTTTCAGGTAACAAAAGATCTTCTATCAAGCTGCTAGCATGGGGGTAGTTAGATAGATAGTGAGGTTTCTGTAACATGACTGATGTGAATGTGTTGATTATTGTTTGAAATTATAACATTTTCCTTACTGTTTTCCTTCTTTCTCATCCAAGTTTGGGTTCAAATACCTACTCTCAGGCTTGAGAGTCATTTTTTTTTTTTTTTTGCAAACGTTGAGGACTCCGTCTTTTCTAGTGGGGGGGGGGGGAGTATGTTCCCATTTATCAGGCGCTTACATGAAAATTTAGGGGATTATCTGTTCGGTATATAGTTCAGATTTAATCCGTGTCTAAATTAGCTTCTGTTCCAGCATTGGCTGAGTTGCGTGTAGTTCCACATTGTTGTCTGTAGGTGTCGTTGTCACCACAGGCCAGTGTTGAAAAACAACAGGCTGAAGTGTATTGCGTGCTCTTCTTTCTCAGAGGTAACTCGGCAGAGGTGGTCCACTGCTAAGCATTCTGGGAGAGAGTACTTAAGAGGCAGCAGCCATTTTTGGTTCTCTTTTACCGCCTGGCCCTCCTGGCCTAAGGTATGTGACAGCTTCCTTTCTGTCTTGGGACCATGCTTGCCCAAGGCTACGTTTCTACAAGCAGGCCCAGAGGTCGTCTGGGGACTGTTGGTTTAGAGGTGGTCCTGTGCTGTCTGTCCTGCGGGAAGAAGCCAAGCAATTGAGAAGATCCAGGGGAGGACTCATCTTGGAGAGGACCGAGCGGCATGCTGGTATCTCAAGAAGGGCCTGGTGACTCAATTGGAGGATGCATCCTAACTAACCTACTGCACAGTACTGCCGGTTTGGCTTAAAGGTTCTGGTACTGTGTTGCTGTTTCATCTAAAACTACACTTCTGTGGCAGAGGATTGTACAACCATTACTACATCCTGTGGCAGAGGTTCGTACAGCTATTTTGTTTTTCTAAAGTCTGTGGCAGAGACTTTTTCGTCCATGCGCCATTCCGACTGCTAGGTCAGTGAGAGAGACCTATCCGGGTGGGCAAAGATCTTTAGACTGAAGGTGTGTTAGTCTGCAAGATCTTAAATTCCTTAGTGATCTGCAAAAGGTCTTTGAATTCTCCTGCAACTCCCTTTCTACCTCTTCACTGCTACTTCCTTTCAAGTTGTTTTGCAATAAAGCATTGGAAACAGAACAAAGTGACTGGTGCATACATTGATGGACGCAAGGCTCAATATGAACTCTAAGTTCCTGATGTGGTGAAACTACAGGTAAGGGGTGACAGCAACAACCCAATCTTCAGCAGCTCCTTCGGGGGTCTTTGCTACATATACATCCTGGCTTTGTATATATATATATATATATATATATATATATATATATATATATATATATATACAGTGGGGACAGAATTTTTTTTTTTTTTTTTAATTTTTCACTCTTTATTATATTGCTGCCATTTGCTAAAATAATTTAAGTTATTTTTTTCCTCATTAATGTACACACAGCAACCCCATATTGACAGAAAAACACAGAATTGTTGACATTTTTGCAGATTTATTAACCGGTTCCCAACCGGCGCACACCGATGTACGTCGGCAGAATGGCACGGCTGGGCAAATCATCGGAGCAGAGATCAGTGACATCACACATACAGCCCATCCCCCTACAGTTAGTAATCACTCCCTAGGACACACTTAACCCCTCCCTGCCCCCTAGTGGTTAACCCCTTCACTGCCAGTGCCATTTACACAGTAATCAGTGCATTTTTAATTGCACTGATCGCTGTATAAATGACAATGGTCCCAAAAATGTGTCAAAAATGTCCGACATGTCCACCATAACGTCGCAGTCACAATAAAAATCGCTGATCGCCGCCATTACTAGTAAAAAAAAAAAAATTATTAATAAAAATGCCATAAAACTATCCCCTATTTAGTAAACGTTATAACGTTTGCGCAAACCAATTATTAAACGCTTATTGCAATTTTTTTTTTACCAAAAATATGTAGAATACGTATCGGCCTAAACTGAGGAAAAAAACAGTTTTTTTTATATATTTTTGGGGGATATTTATTATAGCAAAATGTAAAAAATAATGCGTTTTTTTCAAAATTGTCGCTCTTATTTTGTTTATAGCGCAAAAAATAAAAATCGCAGAGGTGATCAAATACCACCAAAAGAAAGCTCTATTTGTGGGAAAAAAAGAGACCTGTCCAATACAGTCCCAACAGTGAAGCATAGTGGTGGCAGCATCATGCTGTGGGGGTGTTTTTCAGCTGCAGGGACAGGACAACTGGTTGCAATAGAGGGAAAGATGAATGCGGCCAAGTACAGGGATATCCTGGACGAAAACCTTCTTACCATCCAACCTGACAGAACTGGAGAGGATCTTCAAGGAGGAATGGCAGAGGATCCCCAAATCCAGGTGTGAAAAACTTGTTGCATCTTTTCCAAAAAGACTCATGGCTGTATTAGATCAAAAGGGTGCTTCTACTAAATATTGAGCAAAGGTTCTGAATATTTAGGATGTGATCACGTGATCGCATGTGATATTTCAGTTTTTTTTTTTAAATAAATCTGCATAGATGTCAACAATTCTGTGTTTTTCTGTCACTATGGGGTGCTGTGTGTACATTAATGAGGAAAAAAAATGAACTTGAATGATTTTAGCAAAAGGCTGCAATATAACAGAGTGAAAAATGTAAAGGGGTCTGAATACTTTCCGTCCCCACTGTTTATACACTGTATCCAGTTTAGCTAGATCTCACTGCAGACCGTTCCTGGTGTACTGTTTCTAATATACTTCAGGCAGGCAGTTGATTCAGTTAGCTGCAGTGTATTTAGTATATATATATACATCCCGGCTTTGTGTATATATATATATATATATATATACACTGTATCCTGTGTAGGTAGATCTCACTGAAGACCGTCCCTGGTGTACTGTTTCTAATATACTTCAGGCAGGCAGTTGATTCAGTTAGCTGCAGTGTATTTTATATATATATATATATATATATATATATATATATATATATATATATATATACAGTCAGACTGGTATATACATATATTTATCCACTGTATCCAGTTTAGTTAGATCTCACTGCAGTCCATCCCTGGTGTACTGTTTCTAACAGGCAGGCAGGTGATTCAGTGAGCTGCAGATCTGACTGCAGGCCATTCATGGTGTACGTATTCAAATACACTTTTAGGCAGGCAGACCAAGCAGGTTATTCAGTAATCTGCAGTGCATAAAATATATATACTGTCTCCTACATATATATCCACTGCATTCTAGTCTAGCCAAGCCTATATCTGACTGCAGGCCATTGCTGGTGTACATTTTCAAATACACTTTCAGGCAGGCAGGCAGGCAAGTGATTCAGTGATCTGCAGTGCATTAAATATACATACAGCCTCCAACATATATATATCCACTGCATTCTAGTCTAGCCAAGCCTATATCTAACTGCATGTAGTTCCTGGTGTACGTTTTCAAATACACTTTCAGACAGGCAGGCAGGTGATTCAGCAACCTGCAGTGCATAAAATATATATACAGTCTCCTACATATATATATAGCCACTGCCTTCTAGTCTAGCCAAGCCTATATCTGACTGCAGACCGTTCCTGGTGTACGTTTTCAAATACACTTTCAGGCAGGCAGGCAGGCAGGTGATTCAGTGACCCACAGTGCATAAAATACATATTAATGAGATAATGTGAAAAATGTAGTGCTAAAACTAAATATATATATATATATATATATATATATATATATATATATATATATAACACATATGTGTAAACTAACAAGATGAGTGGTTCTCCCAGGTGGTAATAGGGGCCCTGGATCTCCAAAGATATCTCCTCTAGACTGGAACGGCTGTAATGATATCCACCGGACCGAGGAAACGACACATCCAAATCTCTCATAAAACCAAAAGGAATGGGAAAGAAAAAATGGAATGCTCCGATAGTGCAGATCAAAAGGGTAGATTTATTGGAACCAACCAATATACAGTAGTTAAAAAGTGATCACATGGAAAATAAAAGCAATATAGGGAATGAAGAGGATTTGATGCCCCTGTAGAATTCCAATTAGGAGGAAACGCGTCAGGCAAGGCTCTTCATTCCCTATATTGCTTTTATTTTCCATGTGATCTTTCCCACACCTTTTGGTTTTATAAGAGATTTGGATGTTCCCATTGGATGTGTTGTTTCCTCTGTCCGGTGGATAGCATTACAGCCGTTCCAGTCTAGAGGAGATATCTTTGGAGATCCGGGGCCCCTATTACCACTTGGGAGAACCACTCATCTGGATTCCTAAGCCTGTTTGATTCAGTGTCATTGGCATTTGAACCCATCTGCTCCGGTAAGTGTTTACACCTCCTTCACTTCAAGAGTAATTGTCAGACGAATTGCATGTCGGAAGACTTCCCTACTTCCATTGGATTTGTCACTTATTTCACTATTTGGACTTGATTATATTTATATGCTTTCTCACATGTATACTGCACTGGGCTAACACCCATTTACCATTGAACTTTGTTAGTTTACACAGATGTGTTTTATATATATATTTAGTTTTAGCGCTACATTTTTCACATTATCTCATTAGAATTTTTGTCACATTCTTGTGTAGCTGATTTTATTCTATTGGGTTAGCGCAGTTATATCACTTGCACATAAAATATATATACAGTCTCCTACATATATATATCCACTGCATTCTAGTCTAGCCAAGCCTATATCTAACTGCAGGTAGTTCCTGGTGTACATTTTCAAATACACTTTCAGGCAGGCAGGTGATTCAGTGATCTGCAGTGCATAAAATATATATACAGTCTTCTACATATATATATCCACTGCATTCCAGTCTAGCCAAGCCTATATCTGACTGCAGGCCATTCCTGGTGTTCGTTTTCAAATACACTTTCAGGCAGGCAGGCAGGTGATTCAGTAATCTGCAGTGCATTAAATATATATACAGTCTCCAACATATATATATCCACTGCATTCCAGTCTAGCCAAGCCTATATCTGACTGCAGGCCATTGCTGGTGTAAGTTTTCAAATACATTTTCAGGCAGGCAAGTGATTCAGTGATCTGCAGTGCATTAAGTATATATAATCGGTCTCCAACATATATATATCCACTGCATTCCAGCCTAGCCAAGCCTGTATCTGACTGCAGGCCATTCCTGGTGTAAGTTTTCAAATACACCTTCAGGCAGGCAGGTAGATGATTCAGTGATCTGCAGTGCATAAAATATATATACTGTCTCCTACATATATATCCACTGCTTCTAATCTAGCCAAGCCTATACCTGACTATAGGCCATTGCTGGTGTACGTATTCAAAGACACTTTGAGGCAGGCAGGCCAGGCAGTTGATTCGGTGATCTGCATTGCATAAAGATATATATACAGTCTCCTACATATATATCCACTACATTCTAGTCTAGCCAAGCCTATACTTGATTATATGCCATTCCTGGTGTATGTATTCAAGGGACACTTTCAGGCAGGTAGGCCAGGCAGGCGATTCAATGATCTGCAGTGCATAAAGATATATATACAGTCTCCTACATATATATCCACTGCATTCAAGTCTAGCCAAGCCTATACCTGACTGCAGGCCATTCCTGGTGTAATTTTTCTAGTAAACTTCAGGCGGTGTTTTTCTAATCCAATTTTACAGCATGTCTGGAAGGCCACCAAGGAAAGGCAGATACTCACAGACCACTAAAAGAGGAAAGCAGGCTCTGTGTCTACAGCCAACAGTGCTGGTCATGGACATGGCGCATCCTCAGCATGTGGCCGTGGGGTACGCTTGTCCTTTTTTTGACAGCTGGCCGTGTTGAGCCACAACATGCAGAAGGGTTGGTAGAGTGGATCACAAAGCCATCCTCATCCTCCTCATCCTCTGTCACCCAGGCTCAGAGAAGTTTGGCTGCCAATGCAGCTGCCAAAGCGGCCTATTCCATCGGCTCAATGGCATCAGTCACTCCTTCTCTAGCCCCACCATCATGTCCTGAGGAGTCCCCCGAACTGTTCGACCACAGTGTCAGGTACATGCTGCAGGAATATGCGCAGTGTTTTGAAGGCTCCGATGATGGTACCCAGGTTGAGGATGAAGGCAGTACCGTGAGCCCAGAGAGAGGGGGTGCCCAAGAAGGACAAGAAGCTGGCAGTCATGTTCCCCCATCTACAGCATACTGCCAGGTTTGCTCCAGTGGTGAGGAGGGAGGGGATGATGAGGTAGCTGACTCTATGTGGATGCCTGATAGAAGAGAGGAGGAGGAGGCACATCTCCAACGAGGCAGGATGACCTCCAGGGGCCAGCTTAAGGACAGCCAACCGACTGCATCACACTGCAGAGCTCCGCATGTGCAGGGCACTGCTGACTCCGTGTGTTTTTTCAAAAGTTCTTTGGTGTGGGCCTTTTTTGAGATGTGTGCAGCAGATCGCACCGTTGCTGTTTGCAACATATGTCTGAAGCGTATCAAACGTGGCCAAAACAGCAGTCACTTGGGCACCACATGCTTGAAAGACCCACACCAAAGAACAAGGCGGACCTCTCCTTGCTCCTCATCAGCTGGGTTCTCCAACCCCACTATACCTTCAGTCCTCTCAGAGACCTGCACTGAGAGGAATGAAGGTGTAGAATTAGGTGTCCCAAACACTTGCGGGCAATCTGCTAGCGGTACACCTAAATCTGATTGTAGCAGGCAAATTTCCCTACCCCAGTTGCTAAACCGTCAAAAGAAATTCGGTCCCAGCCATCCACATGCTCAGCGGCTAAATGCTAGTTTGGCTAAATTTTCTAGCACTCCAACTGCTGCCTTTTCAGCTGGTAGATTCTGCCCCCTTTCGAGAATTTGTGATATGTGCGGTACCTCAGTGGCAGGTACCCAAATGCCATTTTCTTTCTCAGAAGGCCCTTCCGGCTCTCTACCAGCATGTGGAAGGCAATGTCTTGACCTCGTTAGACAGGGCGGTCAGCGGTAAGGTGCATATTACTGCTGACTCAGGGTCCAGCAGGCATGGACAGGGACGTTACCTTTCTTTCACGGCACACTGGGTAACCCTGCTGGCAGTTGGGAAGGATGCAGAACAGGGTGCAGTAATGTTGGAGCTTGTTCCGCCACCACGCCTCCAAAATGCTGGTAGTGGTGATTCTGCCACACCTCTCTCCTCCACCCCCTCCTCTTCATCTTCCTCTTTGGCCTCTTCCTGTGCAGATTTGTCCTCCGAACCAGCGGTGCTCCGTAGGCATTCTAGGGGCTACGAAAGCAAAAAGATGCCATGCGGTGCTTGAGTTGGTCTGCTTAGGGGACAGGAGCCACACTGGGGCAGAGATTCTGGCAGCTCTGCATGGGCAGGTTCAGAGGTGGTTGACACCACGCCAGCTTCAGCCAGGAATGGTGGTTTGCGACAATGGCATCAATCTCCTCTCCGCCCTCCGACAGGGACACTTGACCCATTTTCCCTGTTTGGCTCACCTCCGTAATTTGGTGGTGCAGCAGTTCTTGTGCAGGTACCCGGGCTTACAGGATCTCCCGAGGCAGGCTAGGAAAGTCTGTGGGCATTTCCGCCGGTCATATAATGCCAGTGCTCGGCTGACTGACCTTCAAAAGGAATGCAACCTGCCCAAGAACCGCCTCATCTATGACATGCCCACCAGGTGGAACTCAACATTGGCAATGGTGCAGCGGCTGCACATGCAGCAGAGGGCCATCAATGAGTACCTGTGCGAGTATGGCACCAAGACAGGGTCAGGGGAGCTTGGCTTTTTTTCGCCACGCCAGTTGCTAATGATCAAGGATGCATGCACTGTCCTGTCACCATTTGAGGAGGCCACGAGGATGGTGAGCAGTGACAGTGCATGCATCAGTGATACTTTCCCTCTTGTCTTCCTCTTGGAGCACATGCTGTGTGGAATAATGGACAGGGCACTTGAAGTAGAACAGAGGGAGGAAGAGGAGGACTTCCTTACCTCTCAAGGCCCCCTTTATCCAGTATTCCTGCAGGCCCACCTATCACACAGGAACAGGAGGAGGAGGATTGTGTCAGCATGGAGGTGGAGCCTGGCGCTCAGCATCAGCAGCAGTCTTCAAGGGATTGTTTTCAGTCCCCGGAAACCCATGGACTTGTACGTGGCTGGGAGGAGGTGGCTGCGGATCATGTCGTCCTTAGTGACCCAGAGGACTCCGGACCGAATGCCTCAGCAAACCTACACTGCATGGCCTCCATGATCCTGCAAAGCCTGCAAAAGGACCCTCGGATTCGTGGTATCCAGGAGAGGGATCAGTACTGGCTGGCAACCCTTCTTGATTCACGTTACAAGGGTAAGGTTACGGAACCTATCCAGCCTTCGCAGAGGGAGTAGAGGATGAAACATCTTCGAGAGGCCTTGCAGAAAGGTTTGTGCAATGCGTTTCCAGAGCCTGGGAGGTTACAATTTCCTGGTCCTCCTGGACAACGTGTTGCTGAGGCTTCGGTTAGTCACAGAAGGAGCAGTGGAGAAGGTGACTGTCTGACCGATGTGTTCTGACAATTTTTTAGTCCGCAGCCCCAAGGTCTGATCGGTTCCAGCAACCATCGCCAGCATCTGATTTACATGGTGCAGGAATACCTTGGGGCAAGATCAGACTTGGAGACCTTTCCAACCGAAAATCCACTGGGTTACTGGGTCTTGAGGAGGGTCACTGGCCAGAACTTGCAAAGTATGCAGTTGAGCTACTGGCCTGTTCTGCATCCAGCGTTCTATCTGAACGCACATTCAGTGCTGCTGGAGGCTTTGTAATTGATCACAGAGTGCGCCTGTCCACAGACTCGGTTGATCGGCTCACCTTGATTAAAATTAATCAGTCTTGGATCACCAGCTACCAAGCACCTGATGCTGATGTAACCGATTAATTTTTTTATGAATGTGAGATCCCTTGAAGACTGCCTATGCTGATGCTGAGTGACTATCCTGTTATATTGAGTGACTATCCTATTCCTCCTCAATGTTCATGTTGATAGCTTTTAAGAAAATTTTTGGTTCTGGGCATCAGCACCAGTGCCTAAAGCCCAATTTTTCTGCTCCTTTTTAACAGGGGCATGTAATTACAATTTTTGCTGTAATATTTTGCAGCAGGGCTCGTTCCTGCGCTCAACTAGAGTATCTGTGAGGGGATGCAGTGTTGTGGCACCAGCACCAGTGCCTAAAGCCCAATTTTTCTGCCTCTGTTTAACAGGGGCGTGTAATTACAATTTTTGCTGTAATATTTTGCAGCAGGGCTCGTTCCTGCGCTCAACTAGAGTATCTGTGAGGGGCTGTAGTGTTGTGGCACCAGCACCAGTGCCTGAAGTCCAATTGTTCTGCCCCTGTTTAACAGAGGCATGTAATTACAATTCTTGATATAATATTTCACAGCGGGGCCCGTTCCAGCGCCCACCAAGAGTAACTGTGAGGGCTTACAGTGTTCTGGTACCACTAACACCTAAGGCCCAAATTTCTGCAGAGTATATAGGGCAGGCCATATAGTATATAAAGGCGGTCCCCTACTTTCAAACATCCGACTTACAAACGACTCCTAGTTACAAACGGTGGGAGACAACAGGAAGTGAGAGGAATTCTACCCCTATGAAGGGAAACTCTCTCCTGTAAGAGTTAATATGGGAAAAAGGTGTCTCCACTGATGCTTTATCACCAATCCTTATTTCCCTAAAAACCCCAAATTTTCAAAATCCAATTGTCATTGGGATAGAAATTGAGGTGAAATCTTCTGAACAGGGGCACAGACAGCAAAACAAATGTTACAGGGGTGATGATAAACCTTTCCTATGTTTTCCAAAATACTTAAAAATAGATTTTTTGGCTGGAACTGCACTTAAAAAATGTACCTGTTCCAAATTACATACAGATTCAACTTGAGAACAAACCTACAGTCCCTGTCTTGTTTGGACCGCCTGTATACTGCTGTTCAGAGTATATAGGGCCTGGGGGCCCCACGCCTTTTCTTTTTTTAATTTGGGTGCGGGGTTCCCCTTAATATCCATACAAGACACAAAGGGCCTGGTAATGGGCTGGGGGGTTACCCATGCTGTTTTTATCAATAATTTTCATCCATATTCCCCGGATACAACATTACATTACAGCCGCATGCAGTTTTAAATGACTTTTATTTCTTTAGAAATGACATTTTGTGCAGGGACTGTTCTAAACACAGGAAACACGCGCCACTTTACAGGCATACTATAGACACCCCCCAGGGACAATATTTAAAGGAATATTTCACATTTATTTTTTCACTTTAAGCATCATTAAAATCACTGCTCCTGAAAAAACGGCCGTTTTTAAAACTTTCTTTTGCATTGATACATGTCCCCTGGGGCAGGACCCAGGTCCCCAAACCCTTTTTAGGAAAATAACTTGCATATTAGCCTTTAAAATTTGCACTTTTGTTTTCTCACGTTCGAGTCCCATAGACTTTAACGGTGTTCGAATGTTCGCACAAACTTTTGGTCTGTTCGCATGTTCTGGATGCGAACCGAACCGGGGGGGGGGGGGGGGGGTGTTCGGCTCATCCCTAATTTTTACACATTATTCCAAAACAGCGGAGAATGCCTCCAATGAATGAGTGCCTTTTACTGCTGTAGTGTGGAAGTGAGGCCATATCCATGATAACAAGCCCATATCATTGTTCTAAAGTAACCCAATCTTTAGAAGTGGCATTCACATTGCAATCTAATATCCTAGTGAGATGGCACACACAGAAATATTTCTGTTCATTGGGCAATCCAATTCCCTCTTTGTTTTTTGGATTGGAGATAGTTCGGTAGCTAATCCTTGGGGCCCAATTAGACTATAAAAATGAAGAGCACATACTCTTAATTTTCCTAAAATATGACTTGTGTAGCTACAGTGGAATTGTTAGAAAATAGAATAGAATCCTTGGAAGGACATTCATTTTTTTAATTGCAGCCCTTCCAAACCACGAAAAGTGGGGTTTCATCTAGGCCTTGAGGTTGTGTTGGAAGCTCTTAAGCAGGGGTTGAAAGTTTCTCCTCAGTGTTTTTTAGTGTAACATATTAAGCATAATATAATAAACATTCCCCAGTGAACTATTTGTTAAGATTCTTACCCCAAGAACTTGCATTTTTCAATGCTGCTGGGTCCTGATCGCTTAGTTCTGCTTCCTTGAACCTCCTGTTTTCACAGGAAAGCGTTAACATTAGACAGTGCAATCTGGACAAAGCAATCTGTCTGGTGAAGGGAGGTGGGAGGAGTAAGGAGAAGGGAAGTGCCTTGTCATCCTAGGCTATGAGGCTGTGTGTTTCTATGGATGCACACAGTCTAAGGCAGGGGTGCTCAACTAGTGGTCCTCTCATGTGGAATGGCAGGTCGGCAAGTCTAGATTGCGGTTTGTTGCCCCGCAATTCCAAAGCATCGGAGTGGCTGGAGCCAGCGCCAGAAGGAGCAAGCGGCTCTTGTTTTTCAAAAGCTTGAGCACCCCTGGTGTAGGGAGACACAACTCTAGTCCTTGCATGCAAGGGTAACTCTGTAGGATGCCACAAGAGAAAGGAGCCATCCTGAAACAGGAAACATAGGAAAACAGTCATGGCACCACATAAACTGGAACATAGGCAAAGGAAAAAGATAAAGCCTTTGCAAGGGATTTAATCAGTTGCTGAAAGTAAGGGTTTAATATTACATTAAGAATTTATGTAAATGGGCTTCATCATCATAAGCGGGGCAAATGCAATATGGTGCTTCTGAACTGCTTAACATGTGTTTGAGTTGCTTTGATTTGCCTTTCAGTTACTTAGTTACATAGTAGGCGAGGTTGAAAAAAGACACAAGTCCATCAAGTCCAACCTATGTGTGTGATTATATGTCAGTATTACATTGTATGTCTCTGTATGTTGTGGTTGTTCAGGTGCATATATTTTTTTTTTTAATTATCGATGCTCCCCGCTGAAACCACTGCCTGTGGAAGAGAATTACACATCCTAACCGCTCTTACAGTAAAGAATCCTCTATGCAGTTTAAGGTTAAACCGCATTTCTTCTAGTTTTAGTGAATGGCCATGTGTCCTATTAAATTCCCTTTCGCTGAAAAGTTTTATTCCTATTGTGGGGTCACCAGTACGAAATTTGTACATTGAAATCATATCCCCTTTCAAGTGTCTCCTCTCCAGAAAGAACAAGTTCAGTGTTCATAACCTATCCTCATAACTAAGGTCCTCCAGTCCCTTTATTCGTTTTGTTACCCTTCTTTGTACTCTCTCCGGTTCCAGCACATCCTTCCTGAGGACTGGTGCCCAGAACTGGACAGCATACTCCAGGTGTGGACGGACCAGAGTCTTGTAGAGTGGGAGAATTATTGTTTTATCTCTGGAGTTAATCCCCTTTTTAATGCATATCAATATTCTGTTCAGGGCCTATCCTAGGGTCACAGGTGCCTGGGTGCAGAAATATTTCTGGTGCCCCCACATGGGCGTGGTCATCTTATCAACTCCTCCTCTTTACAAATGTTTCTATGGCAACGACTCAAACACAGAGATGTTCCCCTAAGAACTCTTTGTTACCCTGGGATCCTCCCATGATCTTTTAACAATAAAGAAAATACAGGAAGAGCGTACACTAATGAGACCTGGAGCGGAGTCTCTCTGATGCACACAGAGAGGGCTTCTGTTAGAGATGGTCAGAGACTGCAGACATACTACAGGAGATGGTCAGTGACTGCAGACATGGTACAGGAGACGGTCAGAGACTGCAGACATGGTACAGGAGATAGTCAGAGACTGCAGACATAATACAAGAGATGGTCAGAGACTGCAGACATGATACATGAGACGGTCAGAGACTGCAGACATAGTACAGGAGATGGTCAGAGACTGCAGACATGATACAAGAGATGGTCAGACTGCAGACATTTTACAAGAGATGGTCAGAGACTGCAGACATGTTACAAGAGATGGTCAGAGACTGCAGACATGTTACAAGAGATGGTCAGAGACTGCAGACATACTACAGGAGATGGTCAGAGACTGCAGACATGTTACAAGAGATGGTCAGAGACTGCAGACATGTTACAAGAGATGGTCAGAGACTGCAGACATGTTACAAGAGATGGTCAGAGACTGCAGACATGTTATAAAAGATGGTCAGAGAATGCAGACATATTACAGGAGATGGTCAGAGAATGGGGACATATTACAGGAGATGATCGGAGACTGCAGACATACTACAGGAGATGGTCAGAGACTGCAGACATAGTACAGGAGATGGTCAGAGACTGCAGACATACTACAGGAGACGGTCAGAGACTGCAGACATACTACAGGAGATGCTCAGAGACCGCAGACATGGTACAGGAGACGCTCAGAGACTGCAGACATATTACAGGAGATGCTCAGAGACTGCAGACATGTTACAAAAGATGGTCAGAGAATGCGGACATATTACAGGAAATGGTCAGAGAATGGGGACATATTACAGGAGATGGTCAGAGACTGCAGACATAGTACAGGAGATGATCAGAGACTGCAGACATATTACAGGAGATGCTCAGAGACTGCAGACATACTACAGGAGACTGTCAGAGACTGCAGACATGATACAAGAGATGGTCAGAGACTGCAGACATGTTACAAGAGATGGTCAGAGACTGCAGACATGTTACAAAAGATGGTCAGAGAATGCGGACATATTACAGGAAATGGTCAGAGAATGGGGACATATTACAGGAGATGGTCAGAGACTGCAGACATAGTACAGGAGATGATCAGAGACTGCAGACATATTACAGGAGATACTCAGAGACTGCAGACATACTACAGGAGACGGTCAGAGACTGCAGACATGATACAAGAGATGGTCAGAGACTGCAGACATGTTACAAGAGATGGTCAGAGACTGCAGACATGTTACAAAAGATGGTCAGAGAATGCGGACATATTACAGGAAATGGTCAGAGAATGGGGACATATTACAGGAGATGGTCAGAGACTGCAGACATAGTACAGGAGATGATCAGAGACTGCAGACATATTACAGGAGATGCTCAGAGACTGCAGACATACTACAGGAGACGGTCAGAGACTGCAGACGTGATACAAGAGATGGTCAGAGGCTGCAGACATGTTACAAGAGATGGTCAGAGACTGCAGACATGTTACAAAAGATGGTCAGAGAATGCGGACATATTACAGGAAATGGTCAGAGAATGGGGACATAGTACAGAAGATGGTCAGAGACTACAGAGATGAAACAAGAGATGGTCAGAGACTGCAGACATGATACAAGAGATGGTCAGAGACTGCAGACATGTTACAAGAGATGGTCAGAGACTGCAGACATGTTACAAAAGATGGTCAGAGAATGCGGACATATTACAGGAAATGGTCAGAGAATGGGGACATATTACAGGAGATGGTCAGAGACTGCAGACATAGTACAGGAGATGATCAGAGACTGCAGACATATTACAGGAGATGATCAGAGACTGGAGATATAATACAGGAGTTGGTCAGAGACTGCAGACATAGTACAGAAGATGGTCAGAGACTGGAGATATAATACAGGAGACGGTCAGAGACTGCAGACATAGTACAGGAGACGGTCAGAGACTGCAGACATAGTACAGGAGATGGTCAGAGACTGCAGACATAGTACAAGAGACGGTCAGAGACTGCAGACATACTACAGGAGACAGTCAGAGACTGCAGACATACTACAGGAGATGGTCAGAGACTGCAGACATGGTACAGGAGATGCTCAGAGACTGCAGACATACTACAGGAGACGGTCAGAGACTGCAGACATACTACAGGAGATGGTCAGAGACTGCAGACATAGTACAGAAGGTGGTCAGAGACTACAGAGATGAAACAAGAGATGGTCAGAGACTGCAGACATGATACAAGAGATGGTCAGAGACTGCAGACATGATACAAGAGATGGTCAGAGACTGCAGACATGTTACAAGAGATGGTCAGAGACTGCAGACATGTTACAAAAGATGGTCAGAGAATGCGGACATATTACAGGAAATGGTCAGAGAATGGGGACATATTACAGGAGATGGTCAGAGACTGCAGACATAGTACAGGAGATGATCAGAGACTGCAGACATATTACAGGAGATGATCAGAGACTGGAGATATAATACAGGAGTTGGTCAGAGACTGCAGACATAGTACAGGAGATGGTCAGAGACTGGAGATATAATACAGGAGACGGTCAAAGACTGCAGACATGGTACAGGAGATGGTCAGAGACTGCAGACATACTACAGGAGACGCTCAGAGACTGCAGACATACTACAGGAGACGGTCAGAGACTGCAGACATACTACAGGAGGCGGTCAGAGACTGCAGACATGGTACAGGAGACGTTCAGAGACTGCAGACATATTACAGGAGACGCTCAGAGACTGCAGACATACTACAGGAGATGCTCAGAGACTGCAGACATACTACAGGAGACGGTCAGAGACTGCAGACATGGTACAGAAGATGGTCAGAGACTACAGAGATGAAACAAGAGATGGTCAGAGACTGAAGACATGATACAAGAGATGGTCAGAGACTGCAGACATGATACAAGAGATGGTCAGAGACTGCAGACATGATACAAGAGATGGTCAGAGACTGCAGACATGTTACAAGAGATGATCAGAGACTGCAGACATGTTACAAGAGATGGTCAGAGACTGCAGACATGTTACAAGAGATGGTCAGAGACTGCAGTTCCTATGGACGTTAGTAGATAATGGCTGATCGGCCCTCTCACCTGACTCAGCGATACAGCAACAACGGTTCCTCTGATCAGGAGTCTGCTCACTCTGAATTGCCCGTGGCGACTCCGCTGGGTAGAGCCCAGATCTATATTCTGGCAATGACTACATTCCTTTCTCCACCAGGGATGGCACCAGGCTGTGTGGCTTTCCTTCATGTGGCGCAGGGCAGCAGGGTTCACTCTCTGATGGTGTTCCCTCAGCACTGCCCTCTCCCTCTGGAGTCCTGGGTGCACTTCCCTGAAAGCTTTCCCGGGCTCCTGGCTCTCTCTCTCCCATTCACCTGAGCCTGCTGTGTTGGCTGCAGTTTCTGTGTTACAGTGGGGCTGCCAGTCCTTGGGACTACATGTCCCACAATCCTCTTCTTTTCTCCTTTTTTTTTCTTTCCTGGCCGATATGAAGGCAAGGGAAGAAACATAGTGCGTCTCTCACTAGTACAGCAGCGCGCATGAGGAGGAGTGGGAGAGGGAAACAAGCGCCCACGGCTGCAGTGGCGTCACTAGGGTTGGTGTCACCAGGAGCGGTAAAACATGGTATCACCCCTCCACCAACTATAGTCGCCCCTCAGTACAGACCCCCCTCCACTAAGTATAGACTCCCCTCCGTCAGTGTAGACCCCCCACTAAGTATAAACACCTCCATCAGAATAGACCCCCCTCAGGACAAACCACTCCCCCTCCATTAGTACAGACCACCCTCAGGACAAACCACCCCCTCCATTAGTACAGAACCATCCCCCTCCATTAGTACAGAACCCCCCAGAACAAACCACCCCCCTCGATTAGTACAGACTGCCCCAGGACAAACCACCCCCTCCATTAGTACCCATTAGTACAGACCCTCCTCAGGACAAACCACCCCCCTCCATTAGTACAGACCCCCCCAGGACAAACCACCCCCCTACATTAGTACAAACCCCCCTCAGGACAAACCACCCCCCTCCATTAGTATAGACCCCCCAGAACAAACCACCCCCCCACATTAGTACAGACCCCCTAAAATAAACCACCCCCCTGCATTAGTACAGACCCCCCCAGGACAAACCACCTCCCTCCATTAGTACAGACTCCCGTGACAAACCACCTGCCCCCTTCCATTAGTACAGACCCCCAGGACAAACCACCCCCCTCCATTAGTACAGACCCCTGCGACAAACCACCTGCCCCCTTCCATTAGTACAGACCCCCCCAGACAAACCACCCCCCCTACATTAGTACAGACCCCCAGGACAAACAACCCCCCCTTAGTACAGACCCCCCCAGGATAAACCACCCCCCTCCATTAGTACAGACCCCCAGGACAAACCACCCCCCTCCATTAGTACAGACCCCCCAGGACAAACCACCCACCCTCCATTAGTACAGACCCCCCCAGGACAAACCACCCCCCTCCATTAGTACAGACCCCCCCAGGACAAACCACCCCCCATTAGTTTAGACCCCCCAGGACAAATCACCACCCACCATCAGTTCAGACCCCCCCCAGGACAAATCACCCCCTCTACATTAGTATAGACCCCTCCAGGACAAACCACCCCCCTCCATTAGTACAGACCCCCCATGACAAACCACCTCCCCTCCATTAGTCAGACCCCCCCAGGACAAACCACCCCCCTCCATTAGTACAGACCCCCCAGGACAAACCACCCCCCTACATTAGTACAGACCCCCCAGGACAAATCACCCCCCCTACATTAGTATAGACCCCCCAGGGCAAACCACCCCCTACATTAGTACAGACCCCCAGGACAATTCACCCCCCTACATTAGTTTAGACCCCCCGGACAAATCACCCCCCTACATTAGTACAGACCCCCCAGGACAAATCACCCCACCTACACTAGTATAGACCCCCAGGACAAACCACCACCCCTACATTAGTACAGACCCCCAGGACAAATCACCCCCCTACAATAGTATAGACCCCCAGGACAAACCACCCCCCACATTAGTACAGACCCCCAGGACAAATTACCCCCCCTACATTAGTATAGACCCCCAGGACAAACCACCCCCCCTACATTAGTACAGACCCCCAGAACAAATCACCTCCCCCTACATTAGTTTAGACCCCCCAGGACAAATCACCCGCCACATTAGTATAGACCCCCAGGACAAACCACCCCCCCTACATTAGGTTAGACCCCCCAGGACAAACCACCCCCTACATTTGTACAGACCCGCAGGACAAATCACCCCCCTACATTAGTACAGACCCCCAGGACAAACCACCCCCTACATTAGTACAGACCCCCCGGACAAATCACCCCCCTACATTAGTATAGACCCCCCAGGACAAACCACCCACCTACATTAGTACAGACCCCCAGGACAAATCACCCCCCCACATTAGTTTAGACCCCCCCAGGACAAATCACCCCCCACATTACTTTAGACCCCCAGGACAAATCACCCACCTACATTAGTACAGACCCTCCCCTGACAAATCACCCCCCTACATTAGTATAGACCTCCAGGACAAACCACCCCCCACATTAGTTTAGACCCCCAGGACAAATCACCCCCCCTACATTAGTACAGACCCCCAGGACAAATCATCCCCCCTACATTAGTACAGACCCCCCGGACAAATCACCCCCCCTACATTAGTATAGACCCCCAGGACAAACCATCCCCCCACATTAGTTTAGACCCCCCGGACAAATCACCCCCCTACATTAGTACAGACCCCCAGGACAAATCACCCCCCACATTAGTTTAGACCCCCCAGGACAAACCACCCCCACATTAGTTTAGACCCCCAGGACAAATCACTCCCCTACATTAGTACAGACACCCAGGACAAATCACCCCCCCTATATTAGTATAGACCCCCAGGACAAACCACCCCCCTACATTAGTATAGATCCCCCAGGACAAATCACCCCCCTACAATAGTATAGACCCCCAGGACAAACCACCCCCCTACATTAGTACAGACCCCCAGGACAAATTACCCCCCTTACATTAGTATAGACCCCCCAGGAGAAACCACCCCCTACATTAGTACAGACCCCCCCAGGACAAATCACCCCCTACATTAGTTTAGACCCCCAGGACAAATCACCCCCCCAACATTAGTATAGACCCCCAGGGCAAACCACCCCCCCACATTAGTTTAGACCCCCCAGGAAAAACCACTCCCCTACATTAGTACAGACCCCCAGGACAAATCACCCCCCCACATTAGTATAGACCCCCCAGAACAAACCACCCCCCTACATTAGTACAGACCCCCCAGGACAAATCACCCCCCTACATTAGTATAGACCCCCAGGACAAATCACCCCCCCCCTACATTAGTATAGACCCCCCAGGACAAACCACCCCCCTACATTAGTATAGACCCCCAGGACAAATCAACCCCCTACATTAGTTTAGACCCCCCCAGGATAAACCACCCCCCTACATTAGTTTAGACCCCTGGACAAATCACCCCCCTACGTTAGTATAGACCCCCCAGGACAAACCAACCCCCTACATTAGTACAGACCCCCCAGGACAAACCACCCCCCTACATTAGTATAGATCCCCCAGGACAAATCACCCCCCTACAATAGTATAGACCCCCAGGACAAACCACCCCCCTACATTAGTACAGACCCCCAGGACAAATTACCCCCCTTACATTAGTATAGACCCCCCAGGAGAAACCACCCCCTACATTAGTACAGACCCCCCCAGGACAAATCACCCCCTACATTAGTTTAGACCCCCAGGACAAATCACCCCCCCTACATTAGTATAGACCCCCAGGGCAAACCACCCCCCCACATTAGTTTAGACCCCCCAGGACAAACCACTCCCCTACATTAGTACAGACCCCCAGGACAAATCACCCCCCCACATTAGTATAGACCCCCCAGAACAAACCACCCCCCTACATTAGTACAGACCCCCAGGACAAATCACCCCCCTACATTAGTATAGACCCCCAGGACAAATCACCCCCCCTACATTAGTATAGACCCCCCAGGACAAACCACCCCCCTACATTAGTATAGACCCCCAGGACAAATCAACCCCCTACATTAGTTTAGACCCCCCAGGATAAACCACCCCCCTACATTAGTTTAGACCCCTGGACAAATCACCCCCCCTACGTTAGTATAGACCCCCAGGACAAACCAACCCCCTACATTAGTACAGACCCCCCAGGACAAACCACCCCCCCTACATTAGTACAGACCCCCCAGGGCAAATCACTGCCCCTACATTAGTTTAGACTCCCAGGACAAATCACCCCCCTACATTAGTACAGACCCCCCAGGAAAAACCACCCCCTACATTAGTACAGACCCCCAGTACAAATCATCCCCCCTACATTAGTACAGACCCCCCCGGACAAATCACCCCCCTACATTAGTATAGACCCCCCAGGACAAACCACCCCCCCTACATTAGTACAGACCCCCCCAGGACAAACCACCCCCCCTACATTAGTACAGACCCCAGGACAAATCACTCCCCTACATTAGTTTAGACCCCCCCGGACAAATCACCCCCCCACATTAGGTTAGACCCCCCAGGACAAATCACCCCCCCTACATTAGTACAGACCCCCAGGACAAATCATCCCTCCTACATTAGTACAGACCCCCGGACAAATCGCCCCCCCTACATTAGTCTAGACCCCCCAGGACAAACCACCCCCCCCACATTAGTTTAGACCCCCCAGACAAATCACCCCCACACATTAGTACAGACCCCCCAGGACAAATCACCCCCCCCACATTAGTTTAGACCCCCCAGGACAAATCACCCCCCTACATTAGTACAGACCCCCCTCCATTAGACTAATTAAAAACACCTGGGCGGCAGCTGGAGAGGAGAGGACGGTGTGCAGCCACGCCGCCCAGGTGGAGAACAGAGAGTGTCAGGCTTGGGCAGCGGGCAGGACTTGGAGTTACATACAGGAGAAATGGAACACGTCGGGCTCAGATTGCCCCCCTGTGACGTCACTGCACGGCTGTGGCTGGTCTCTTTCTGAACACAGAGACAGCTGCTCCGGTCTCTGGCTGTCTTGCTCTCCTCCTCTGACAGGAGGTGGGAGGGGGGATGGGCACAGCGGCGGCAGTGGCAGTGACCGGCGGAGAGAGCCGCCTATGGATAAGGAGAGGATGAGGGAGGGGAGCACTCTGGCGCTTCAGCGCCCCCACCTCTGTGGCGCCTGGGTGCACTGCACCCCGTGCACCCTGGCCAGGATCGGCCCTGATTCTGTTTGCTTTGCTTGCAGCAGCTTGGCATTGCATGCCATTGCTTAGCCTGTCATCCACTAGGACCCCCGGGTCCTTTTTCATCCTAGATTCCCCAGAGGTTCTCCCCCTAGTGAGTAGATTCATATTTTTGCCACCCAAATGCATTATTTTACATTTTTCTACATTAAATCTCATTTGCCATTTAGTTGCCCACCCCATTCATTTGTTCAGATCTTCTTGCAAGGTTTCCACATCCTGTGGAGAAGTTAGTGCCCTGCTTAGCTTAGTATCGTCCGCAAATACAGAGATTGAGCTGTTTATCCCATCCTCCAGGTCGTTTTTGAAAAAATTTAATAGGATTGGCCCCAGGACAGGACCATGGGGGACCCCACTTTTCTCCCCGAACCATTCCCCTTAGGAGTTGTACTGAGCTGCTTTGAGTTGCATTAGGCTTCAATTAAAAACTGACAGAAGTTTTAATCCTTCTCTACCATACTAAAAGCAAGTGCTATAATTGCACTCTATATTCTTAATAAAGACGTTTAAAATAAAATAAATAAATACATTTTATGTCCTGGTAATCTCACAGGAAGTCAAAGAAATACCCTCAATACAGTCACATACTTACAGTTTAAATAACATGTTCTATCCTAAATGGCAAAAATGTTGGCTTGAGTTGGGCTTTAAAGCAAACCTGTGCTTTATTTCAAATTTCCATAATTTGTCCCCTGGTGTTATTTGATGTAGTATTGTTGGTGTCCTGTTCTATTCTATCTTGTGGATCCTAACAATGATACAAGATTTTAATTTTTCCAATTAATGCCTTTACACACTGGTTAGCGAACTCCCAAGGCTCATTCTTTTGTTGCTGCAACCCACTGAATTTTATTGATTTTTTGTTTGTTTTTGTGATCATCCTAGTACAGTAATTTGGCATAGCATGCTACACATACTGCAATGTCACTGCCCCCAGCCCAGCCCCACCCTTAGAATTCCAGACTTCACTGGAATTAAAAAACCCCTTACGTATTCATGTAACAGTTACCTTTAGATTATATAAGTAGATACAATCAGCGCAACCTCCAATTCCTAAATTGTATGAATAAAATAACAAAAATATACAAATTATATATTAACACTCAGTTGCTAGCTGAACACTCCTCAGTGGTTTCACTACACCAAAATTATGACTAATTAAACCTGAACAGTGCAGTGCCAGTGCAACTAAGGCAATATGTGACAACATTTCTTAATTCTCTCCAAATAAATATTATTGTGAAACTTCAGTCTCAAAATATTATTAAACAAATATGAAAGTCCTTTCAAGTCCAAAACAATAGTATATAAAACAATTGTATGTGAAATAAGCATGCTCCGCTACCAACAATGCTCTTCTGTAGAATTCTGAAAAACCTGCTCACCTCATACAAGAAACAACAGGCTCATTATCATAACTCCTTTGAATCCCCTGGGGTGGTCGCCTTTCCTTTCTCCTGGAACTTGGCACACTTTCTTATGCTCATAATTCACAAACAAACCAAATGTAATAAAAAGGCAAATACATAGAGCTTTCCTGTTTAACACTTTATTAAAAAATCCCACTAAAATCCATTTACAGAAAAACAATATAAAAGTGCTTGATTCAACCACATCAGCTGATTCATCACTCCAAACATCATCGGTGGTGGCAATGTGACGTCACGGGCTTGGCTCCTCCCCCCTAGATGCGTAACACCCTCTCATTGGGCTTCCTCATTAGGTGGAAGTTACCTTCAGATGTTTGTGCTTTAGATAGATTGTTCTATAGCAGGGGTCTTCGAACTACGGCCCTCCAGTTGTTCAGGAACTACAAGTCCCATCATGCCTAGTCATGTCTGTTAATGTCAGAGCTTTACAATGCCTCATGGTAGTAGGAGTGTAGTTCTGCAACAGCTGGAGGGCCGTAGTTTGAGGATCCCTGTTCTATAGTATACCTTGGGTGCCCTGAATCCTGGGGTACTCTAGTATGAAAATATTGACTCCATTGCCCTGGTCAAAAGCTTGACAATACTGGACCATCACTGTGTTGAATAACACCCCTGTTTTTTGGACCATGGCTACAATTGAAATTCTTAAGGATTACATTTTATACAACTTTGGCTAAGAGCAAGAAGCAGGCATTATTTTAATGGATTTCTATTTGGGTAATACCACCTATCTAATCCCACATACAAAGTCTGCTCATAAGATGCCAAAAAATAATGAATACAATTTTACTTCTCTTTGTAGAATTAAAGTACACTTACACTAAGGCCCCATTCATACCTAGGCCTTCCAGGAATGTACACAGAAATGTGTGTTTTGGTACTTGAAAAATATGACAAAGGGGGACAGGAGGCGGAGCCTATAGCGGAGCAGACATGCATTGTTAGAGCTCCACACCGCTGAGGAGAGAAGAGAAGGACAAAGCGGAGCCTGCAGGCTTAAAAGGTATCCATTTGAACCTTTTTGCCCCAGGGAACAAAATGTGAAAGTTTGGGCAGGAAATATGGTACTGGGAGGAAACCGTGGCAGAAATAAAAATCACCTCACAAAGAGCTCACAGGCACTCACTGCAGCTGAAGCAGCTCCAGTCACCTCACAAGATACAGCATCAGGGCGCTCTCACAGACAAAAAATGTCACAGCAAGACTCTCCATTTGAGTCAGATACAGAACAAATCCTCTCACAAACTTCTCCACAAGCCTCCTCAGCATCCCCAGTAATATTATTACAATTTGAAAAGATGCTTCATAAGGCTTTAAAACAAACTTCAGACCAAATAACAAAAAGCCTAACCAAAGAACTAAGAGAGCTGGGAAACCTCACCGCAGCCTTAGAAATAAAAATGGATGAAATTGAAATTACAACCCAAGAAAATATAACAGAATTGGAACAATTAAAAAAAGAGAATTTAATACTTCAAACTAAGCTCGAAGATTACGAAAATAGAGCCAGACGTTCAAACTTGCGCATAAGGGGAATACCTGAAACTGTGACAGACCTGCAATCTACTATTACTGCTCTATTACAAGAACTAAAGCCAGATATCCCTATTGAACGTTTAGAACTGGACAGAGTACACAGAGCCCTCACAGCCAAAAAGAAAGATGGACCCCACGTGATATAATCACAAAATTTCATTATTACAGAACGAAAGAACAAATACTAATTGCTGCAAGAGAAAAAAAGGAACTTACTTTTCAAGGACACAATTATCAAATTTTTGCTGACCTATCCCAACTTACTATTACTAAAAGACGATCCATGAAACCCCAACTAATGGAACTGCAACGCCACAACATTATGTATCAATGGGGCTTCCCCTTTTCAGTCAGATTTAACTACCAAGGTACAATTTACAGAAGCAGATCAGCAGATGAACTACAACAAACCCTTTTAAAATTAAATCTGACAGAACCCACAAGCAGCAACACTCCCACACGCAGAAGAATGGCATCATCTTCACCTTCAGGCAGCACCCAGAAAATTTCAGAACAAAATGGGAATCATCATTCTCACAAAAGAGGCCGTTATGCCACATCATCCATGGACCAAGAAGATTCAATGGACTGACATCCTAATTCCTGATATCTCTTCATTTATTATACTAAGAGATGGTTCTCTATAAAAAAACTGTATTTATAACTGAATGTAACTGCATTCATGTTACATTCCAGTTATATTTCTTATTACTTCTGATTCATATAGCCTTAGAATATATAAGTGAATTAAGGAAATTCTTGTTCAGTTATATATTATCAGGTAATAACAATAGATTTATTACTTTTTAGGACAAATATGTTCAATAATCCAGAAGTAATGGAAGCTTTTTCTTTCTTTTCTTAAAATAAATATATTATTACCTAACTAGTTCCTAGAATTATGTTTTTGTTTATTCTAATCTGAAGCAATACAACCTCAATTTTATGAGTTAACATATCTAAACAGTTGCATAAGAATAAAATATGTAATTGTTTACTCTAAAAGGGTTAAAATCCCAAAATAATTCAAACTATCTTCATCAATACCAAAGTTATTAACAGTACCTTTCTAACTGAATTATTTAGCCTAGGGCAAGACTAACCATATACAACCACCCTGGAATAAATAATTTCAACAAAAACTATATTCTGCACTCCAATTAATGAAACATCATTTTGATGTCTTTTTGACATAGCACTTCTCTCCTGTAAGCGGAAGATCCGTGTACCCCCATTAGCCCTCCTCATTCTCCCAACCATATTATGTGGGAGTGTGACGAAGGCACTTATTCCCCTGAGAGAGATATTTATTCTCTTTCACGGGTAAATTGTGATTACGTGCAAAAAATAATTTATACAATGTATCATCTAATCTCATATGTTTTTTGTTTACTCTTTACTCCAGAATTCACTGGTTTCTTTTCTATCTATTCATCTCTTCAGTCCACACAGGTTGATCTGCGCAGTCAGCTCTGCATAACAAAAAGTAAGACAAAACTATTTGATCTATTGCCATGGCACCACTGAATATACTTTCCCTGAATGTTCAGGGAATAAATGTCCCTCAAAAAAGGACCAAAGCCTTCCGTACTTTCCATAACAAGAAGGCTCACATAGTATGCCTCCAAGAAACACACTTCACCAAAGATTCTACTCCAAAATATATTTCTCCTTTTTATCAACAAATTTACACGGCTTCTGCCTGTACCAAGCAAAGGGGAACTCTAATTGCATTTCACCGATCCACACCATTCACCTTATCATCAGAAATTAAAGACCCAGAAGGTAGATACCTGATACTCATGGGTTATATAATGGATACAGCAATCACGGTGATTTCCTACTACGCTCCTAACAAACAACCTACACCATTCCTCTCACATATATTACAAGTGATTAATACACACAAAATAGGAACAGTGATAATATGTGGGGATTCGAACCAGGTCCTCCTCCCATTTCTAGATAAATCACCTTTTACACCATCCAAAATAACCTCTAGATTACCTTTTTCTCAACTTCTTTCCAAATACAATCTGGTAGATTCATGGAGAGAAAGTAACCCAATGAAAAAGAAATTCACTTATTTCTCGCTCCCTCATCAAACCTTCACCAGAATAGATCATATTTTTCTAACAATAGGAATGATACCAGAAATTATTGCATCAGATATAATTCCGATTCCGTGGTCTGACCATAATGCAGTATACACTACTATAGCCTCAGCCATACCAAAAGCGCATGACCCAACGTGGTACTTACCGGACATAATGCTCAAACACCCACTACATCAGATGGCCATTGAACAAGCTTTAAAGGAATACATATCAATTAATAATACAACAGACATCTCCCCACTAACACTGTGGGAAGCTCATAAGCCTGTCTTGCGTGGTACAATACAAAGACAAATGGCACTATTTAAACGGGAACGCAAAAATCTAGCAAAAAAACTAGAACTCAATTTTAATGCAGCCTACATATCATTTCAAGATAATCCATCTCAGAGTACAAAATCTCATCTGGAAAAATCTAGATTGGAATACGATCTATTTCTCACTGAGTCAGTTGATAAATCCCTCAATCGCTCCAAACACAATTTCTACATGAATACAAACAAACCAGGTACATATTTGGCTCGGGCATTAAATTCAACTAACAAATCTTTCAAACCAATACGTTTGAAATTATCAAAAAATGTTTACACTTGTAATCCAGTTAAAATAGTCCATAAATTTCACTCACATCTCGCAACTTTATACAAGACAAACAATGAATTTAATCCTACAGAGGCTGAATCCTTCTTCTCAAAAATAACCTTACCTGAGTTATCTCAGAATCAAAAAAGCAGTTTGGATGAGCCTATAACTATAGATGAAGTTGCTAACGCCATAAAAGACCTAAAACTTAACAAAAGACCAGGCCCAGACGGCTACTCGGCATTATACTATAAAACATTCTCAGAAATACTCTCTCCCATTCTCACTGAAACTTTTAACAAACTTCTAGATGGACATTCTTTTCGGCAAGAAACACTAATGGCAATTGTTTGTATGATCCCAAAACCCCTTTCTGATGATACTTCCTGTGTGAATTATCGGCCTATCTCTCTGTTAAACCTCGATATTAAATTATTAGCAAAAATAATAGCAAAACGCCTCAATAGCATTATAGGAAAATTAATACATAGAGATCAAGTAGGCTTCATGCCAAATAGACAGGCAGGCGATAATATACGCAGGCAGTGTTATTGGCACTTATTGCTAAAAAACGGAAAATTCCTTTATCCTTTTCTATCTCTCGATATTAAGAGGGCATTTGACACAGTATCCTGGCAATATATGCAATATTCATTACAAAAATGGGGTTTTGGACCCCACTTTTTAACATGGATCAAAGCATTATATAATAAACCCAAAGCCTATATAAAATATGCTGGATACAAATCTGAAGCCTTTAATATCGAAAGAGGTACCCGACAGGGTTGCCCATCATCTCCCTTATTATTTGCCCTTATACTCGAACCCATGGCCCAATACATCAGAACAAACCAAACTATAACTGGCATTGAAGTAGGAGGTATTACACACAAATTATGTATATTTGCAGACGATATATTACTTTTTCTATCATCACCACAGGTCTCTAAGTCCTAACTTAATACCGGCTCTTGATGGATTTGCAGCCCTATCCGGCCTTATGATTAATCCTAAGAAATGCCTAGTGCTTAATATTTCACTCACAAACATGGAATTGATCCCGGCTAGGGCTGCACTCCCATTCACATGGGCAGAAAAATCAATCCCATATCTTGGAATTCATTTAACAGCATCTCATTCTGACTTATTCTCAACCAATTATCCTCCTGTATTAAGACAGATCACAAATCTAATAAAACAATGGTCGCAACTTCCTTTATCCTGGATAGGGAAGATTAATGCAATCAAAATGACTATTCTACCCAAATTGCTTTATCTATTCAGAGTCCTCCCTATTCCAATTCCTTCCTATTTTTTGAGAATAGTACAAAAAAGAGCAACTTCGTTTATATGGGGCTCTTCTAAACCACGTATACCTATACACACACTACATCTTCCCAAAAATAAAGGAGGCCTGGGATACCCTAATTTTACTAACTACTACAGAGCAGCACATTTGGCCAGTCTGTCCAAATACCATGCAAAACAGGAAATCCCATTATGGGTATTTATAGAGGCTTCAGAAAATGACCCTCTATTAATATCAAATTTATTATGGCTTGATCCTAAAGACCGCTTTAAAATTCATAATCCCATAACTAAACACTTCTTATCTCTCTGGGATAAACTAAAAACCAAATATCAGTTACAATCTCCACACAATCCTCTCCTTTCTTTTATCAGAAATCCGGCCTTTTATCCGGCAAGGATCTACCCAAATTCTTTTAAAGCTTGGACAACATCAGGCATTCAGACACTAAATGACTTCATAGCATCTAAATCATTCCTTTCATTTCCATCACTTAGAGAAAAATATGATCTACCAAACTCTGAGATATTTAGATATCTCCAAATCAAAAATTTCTATACACCATTCCTAAAGGGGGATACACCATTATCCCAATTATCCATTTTTGAATCAATCTGTACAAAAGATCCATTTGCTAAAGGTACAATTTCATCACTTTATAATCAATTATATGGAGTAGCAAATCTTAATAGACCCTCTTACGTTCAGAGGTGGGAGGAGGACCTGGGATGAACTTTAGAAGACACGGACTGGTCTAACATATGGCTCACATCTAAGTCATCTTCACCCAACATCTTAGCACTGGAGACAAATTATAAAGTCCTAACTCGCTGGTACCTTGTACCCGCTAGAGTGGCAAAATATTCACCTAATACCTCAGCTCTTTGTTTTCGAGGATGCCCAGAAATAGGCACATATTTACACATATGGTGGACGTGCCCAGTAATCCAAACCTTCTGGAAGGAAGTCTTCGTGATTGCATCTAAAATATTTAAAAAAATAATACAACCAGATCCATATTTAACTTTACCTAATCTAAAACCGGAATGGTTAACACTCTCTCAATTCAAACTTATGATCCAACTAATAACGGCTGCAAAACAAACAGTGGCCAAGGCATGGAAATCTCCTACATTGGTACTAGCAGAAACAATTCACAGAATGAATAATACAATGTCCCATGCTAAGATGGTAGCCATCGATCAAAATCAAATTCCAAAATTTGAAAAACTTTGGCATCCTTGGATAAAACAACAGTTCCTGTCAAACTTCAATGACTCTGTCCTGTTGCCATGGTAACAGATTAAATGACTTACAGAGACACCCATTCTAAGGCTTCAAAGAGAACTAAAAAGAATAATAAACTGACGAGCGGGACAACCTTGTGGACCATACCTCTACCTTTCAACCCTTTTTCTTCTTTCTCTTTCCTTTTCTCCACCTTACGATTAAAGTTCATTATCAGAATTTATTTGACCTATATACACTCTACTTGTAAACAATATGTATAGTAGGTATAAATCATTTAAATACCTACAAAAGTAACTAAGGAAATGATATATATCTTTAATTTAGGTTTACGTGAACCCAATGTTTAATATTTGAAATTTCATGATATTTACCTATATAAACCTTACTGTAAAACAATGAGCTTACTTTATAGATCCTTGTAAACTTACTTTATGTATCTTTATAACATTGTATACTCAATAAACTTCTTTTGACAAGGAAAAATATGACAAAATGCACGTTTAATGGCACCCCAAATGTGGGTAGCAGTTGCACATTTTGTTGCGTGTTTGGTGTGCAACAAAATACGCAAAAAATGCACCAAAATGTGCATTGCAAAAATGTGTGAGGAGCACTGCAAAAAAAAATAAATGCAAGGGCATCCTATTCGAATGAATGTTCATAAAAATGCGCAAACAAAACATGATGCATCACACAGGTGTGAATGGACTTAAAAGAAACATAAAGATTGCCATTGCTGACCTCTTTCTTGAAAGGGAGGGGGTGGGGCAGAAGAAAGTCAGAGCTGATGATTTGCATATTTGTCCTGGGTTGGTAAATAAAAAATATGGAAGCCATCTTAATAACATATAAGCCAAGCAATTATCACTGTAAGCAGGGCTGTGTTTGCCATAGGGTTCTGATGAGTCAGTGCCTAGGACAGCAGTGTTAGAAGGGGAATCTCAATGCCTTAAAATGTACAAATTGTAGTAGTTTTTCTTCCTTATTTTATTTTCCTTTTCTAGTCATCTTTGGATGTTTGTGGCTAAATTCAGCAAGGGAACTGCAGGGAAAGGTGGAGCAATGGGTGTTAAGAGGAGTCACAAGGCTCTTTAAAGTTTAGAACATATAAACTAATCTTTTATTTCTCTTGATTTGGTGTTTTGTACAGATCATAGACCAGGGATAGGCAACCTTGAGGAGGTAGGGGGGAGTATATGACCAAGGGAAAGATCTACATCTTTGATGATTTTTATAAGTGCTCCACTGAATTTGCCATTTCCTGCCCCTGTAACATACTTTATGTAGGCAGAACTATTAGAACTGTCAGAAAGAGATTTGGCAAACACAGACGGTCAGTAGAAGATGGCACCGACAAACGTAGTGTTGTCAGACATTTTCTAGAATTTCAATCCGCAGGCCTTCGAGTTTGGGTGTTGGAAATCATCTCCAAGAGCCTTCCCAAATCTGAACGGTTCCGGTACCTTTGCACAAGAAAAACCTTTTGGATATACACTCTGGGAAGTATGGAGCCAGGAGGCCTCAACGAGGATGTGGAGGTTCGCTTACATTTACATTCATACATATAATGTCCTTTTATTTTATATATTTTTTAATTTAAAGCGGAGCGCCGCCAAAAAATTTTTTTTTTAAAGTCAGCAGCTACAAATACTGCAGCTGCTGACTTTTAAAACATGGACACTTACCTGTCCAGGGTGCCCGCGATGTCGGCACCCGAGGCCGAAGCGTCTCTCCGTCCTCGGGTGCTGCCGCCTCCATCTTCGGTAAGGGAATCAGGAAGTGAAGCCGTGCGGCTTCACTTCCCGGTTCCCTACTGCGCATGCGCGAGTCGCGCAGCGCAATACGGATGGTCCCTGCTGCCTCTGGGACCCTTGTGTTTCCCAGCAGGCAGCGGGGAGGGAGCAGGAAGTGGCGTAAATAACCGCAGATTCTGCGGCTATCTATGCCGGAAGTGGGTACAGATACCTGTAATATACAGGTATCTGTACCCCCCTCCCCCCTGAAAGGTGCCAACTGTGTCACCGGAGGGGGGGAGGAATCTGATGAGTGGAAGTTCCACTTTTGGGTGGAACTCCACTTTAATTTTTTTTTTCCTTTTATATATATATTTTTTTGATCTCTCTATATACACATGTGTACACATATATGTATACATGTGTATGCATCCAATATTCTTTATATATAAATTTCTTACTTTCTCACTTTCAATAGAGCCTTTATGGCCATACTGTGATCCTGCACAACCCTAATCAATTTGTGCTGTACTTATCCCCCTTTTGGCTCATGTATTACCAATATCCACCATTAGATGACCAGCCCCATAGCCATCATTCAAGTAGTTCCAGTCCCCTCTATACCAAATATCTATTTCCCACTATTCCATATAGCCTTGCTTACTGTTTTGAAATAGAATATCCATTTTTTATTCCCAGTATCCATGAACACCACACATCCCCCTATGCCTTTTTTGCTGCACTAAAAATGTTACCTCCTGACCACCGTTGCAGCTCGCAAAGGACACTGGGTAATGTAGTTCCTCCCTCCTCCATGTCACCATATAAATACTGCCTCATTCCATCATGATGCTATCACATCCTGAAGAAAGAGCATGCATGCTCCGAACGCGCACCTGCCGGCCCTGTGTCCCACATCCAGTGACGTCACAGCCGACGGGGAGACGACTGCCAGCTTGACTCGGAGCCTTGGAAACTCCTGCAGCTAGCGAGACAGCCACAGCACCCCACACCGCCGGCTATCTGGATCAGGACTACACAGCGAGCATCCCCTTGTGAATAGCCATTTCAACCCTTACCCTGTGAGTTAATTCTTATTTTAATTTTTATCTTAAAAAACTTATCATTAATCATTTTAATATACTGCACTCAGATGAGCGCCGCTATTCTCCATATTATAAACCTTGAGGAGGTGGAGATCTAGATCTACCTGAATAACATCGATCGGACAACAAAGATCAGCAGGCACAGTGTTACTTCCTCACACCTGAATTTAATCCCTAATTGCCATACTACCGTGTCGCAATCATGTGCATGGAACAGCAATCATGGGTTTAACTCAGGTGGTGAGGTTGCAACATATCGACTCCTCACCACCTGTCAAAAACACTTGGTTCACTCTTTAGAGGAGCAGCAGTGCCTGCTGCACTTCTGAATGAGCCCTTAGTTGCATTTGGCAGCGGCACCCTTAGGGCACGTTCACACAAAGTTGGGAGTAGTAAAAAAGGGCGTATATCTCTTGCTGTGGCTGCGACATGTGTACACCCCTGGCTACTGCAGTTAAAGGGGGTGCAGTTGGAGCAGGGTGGCAAAAACATGTCTTAACTATGGGGTTTTACCAACCCCCAAACTACAAATGTAAATGAACCCTTACTGTTCTGAGCCCTCTATAAGGCTACTTTTACACTGATGTGCTGCGGTCCACCTGCACCGAGGGTGCAGTGCAGTGCATCTTTAACTTTCCTGGGTTAGCTGCGCTTTGCCATAGACTCCTATTATATCCTGCAGGCAGTGGCGGCGGTAGGGGGGGGCGGAAACAAACTGAAAAACTCTGAAAAAAAAAAACATCAATTGCAGCCTCACTGTGCCCATCAAACACAGCCACTGTGCCATCAAATGCAGTCACTGTACCATAGCTCCCAACTGTCCCTGATTTGGAGGGACTGTCCCTGATTTGGAGCAATGTCCCTCTGTCTCTCATTCCTCCTCATTTGTCCCTCATTTTGGCCTGATCAATACAGATGTGTATAAAATGCACTTTTTATCTATCAAAAAGTGTTTTCCAGCGCTAAACCTTTCATCTGATTTCTAAATTGCTGCATTTGTAAATTCCAAAAGCCAAAATAAAGGAATAGTAGTGGTAAAAAAAACACTTGTGGGTTTAACCAAGCTTCTTTTTTCACAATTCTCCTTTAGGGGGGCGTGACAAGGGGTGTGTCCTATGCCTGTATACTTTTAGTGATAGGTGTCCCTCATTCCCATCTCAAAAAGTTGGGAGGTATGCTGTACCATCAAACGCAGCCACTGTACCATCAAACGCAGCCACTGTGCCATCAAATGCAGCCACTGTGCCCATCAATTGCCACCACTGCCCATCAAACGCAGCCACTGAGCAGCCACGCCTATTATAGCCTATGGCTCTAATCAGGTGTTTCAAAAACACCCCCCCACCGCTGTAATTCAGGCGTTTGGCGCCCAAAAAGGGGTCGGGTGCCTGAATGGGGGTGGCAGCAGTGGCTATGAATAGATTCATGTAATGCATGAATCTATCTATTGGTGATTGAGGGGGTGGCTGGAGAGAGGGGGTGGCACCTGTGCGCCCTTATGGACGCACCACCACTGCCTGCAAGTGTGATACACTTTCTGAAAGCACACCAAAACTCCTGCATTCAGAAAGTGCACCAAACTCACAGGAAACTCACAGGATATAATTGAAGTCTAATGCTAAGTGCAGCTAACCTGCAGGAAATCTGCAGGTACACTGCACTGTACCCACGATGTGGGTAAACCGCAGCACATCAGTGTGAAAGCAGTCCTATACTATTATGCCCAGTGTATTGCTTCACACTGACGTGAAGATCTTTTCTTTCCTGCTGCTGGTACCACTCTGGAGACCGCTAGCCAGGATAAGAGATGGAGTGCAGTTGGTATCACTCTGCATGGGCAGGAGCCAGCACAACAGAGGAGGCATCTCATTATGCGGCTCTTGCTCCCTACTACAGCTCCAACTTTACAAGTAGTCCCTCTGCATTAGATCCTGTTTGTTGCTCTGGGATGGGGGGTCAGCAAGCCCAGACCGCGATCTACTGGTTGCTGACCCCCGTCATAGACCATATGCCCCATATGCCATATGCTCATACCTGCCAACATCTTCTTCTCAGTCCCAGAGACACTGTCTTCACTGCCCACATACTGTATATGATACCTTCTCCATGCTTGACTGTCACAGGAAATCTCGAACAGTCGGCATCTACTGCCTTTAATAAAATGTTCTAGTAGCAGTTATTAAAATAATCACAACACAATAGGCAGAGTTTGCACAAAAGGGTATCATCATTTACATCAAAACTAAACTCATTCATTTTACTGTTTCCCAAAACAATAGTCATGAATGATAACAGTCACAGTTCCTTGTGCTCTCAACCAAACTGTCAAGCCATCAAATTGTAGATCAAACAGGGGGCTTAGATGGCAGCTTCCTTGTCTGTAAAGAATAGGAGGGTTTAGTTCTGCTATAGGTTTGCCTAAAGCAGCATGATACTGTATTTAAATATGATGGAATCTGTACTGGCAGCGCACATGCTTCCTCAGTACAGAATTCCTTTATAGAAGAACACCAGGAAAAAAAAATTACATACAACTTACATAACAACATAAAACAAGACTGAATTTTTCAGAATTGTACCAGGGTATACTGCAGGAGAACCTAGCCCCAAAATAGGAATTTGAATATGTGTGAGTTTTGGTGGATTTAGAGTCGCATCATGGCCTAATTTTGTCCAAGACTGACTTTTCAACTTCCTTTAACTCTGAAGATATTTAGGGCTTTTATCTAGAAGATATTTTATTCTTAAATCATGCGGCGTTGAATAGGACACAGATATGCTCTGCGGTTTAAGACAATTCTGAGTCTGGCTGCTTTTCCTGCAGAGGAAATCAAGTCTCCTCCCTCCTTTACAGTTTATGTAATTCTGTTCCAATTTTTTTTGAAGGGGCAATTCTCTGCCTAGATAAACGCTACCAAAAATACTTTATTACTTCCCTATCTATTTTATCAAGGATTTGCAGTTCAGTGTCCCAAGAAATGTAAAAAAGTATTTCACAACTGAAGCTAAGCGAAAGTGCAGCCAATAGAACTTAACTGTGATTTACAGTCAGGATGGAACTCATTACTTGTCTACTTTGTTAAAAAAACAAAAAAAATCACATTTTTGTTGCAGTACTCATTGTATGCAACGTCACCAGGTTAGATTTAAAGAAAACCTGTCATGAGATATATAGAAGCTGCTTTTTAAAATTTCTAGTTTCTAGTGAAATCTAGTAAAATTTCTAGTCCAGCTTGGGTGACCTTTCTTTCAATGCAATTTCAGTCACTGCTCCAAAGCACCTATGTAGATAAGGCCTGACTTTTTTGTGATTATACATTTTTAGAGTAAGTGCCTAAGAAAGTATTAAAGCCTAGGGCAGGCCATATATTAATCACTTTTTTTTTTCGTTTAACCAGGGGGTTGAACAAAGAAGAAATGACTTCCCCATTCACTCACTCAATGTGGATGGTGGAATCGCTCTCACTAAGTTACTGTATTGGGGACTTCTATGCTGTCAGAATACACGGAACAGGAAAAACATTGATTAGAAAAAACATCTGTAGCACCCATTCTCTCCTGAAGAAATACAGAATGAAGGGACCAGCAGATCACGAGGCACAATGTGACCAGGCAGACCCCTCCTTCTTACTCACTTTGCCAATAACCTGACACCTTATTCGCTATCTCTTTTCCCCCACCCTTCACCAATACACTTAACCCTTTGCTGACAATCCTTATTTGGAAGGAACTGTAATCAGTCATGATGCTTGCTGTGTTTATAACAAAGGGCATTGCTGGAGACATCATCTGGGTGGCTGGTGTGTCTGACAGTCTGGGAGGACTGTTGGAAGTGGCCAAAAGGGCTAGTGAGAGAGGCAGCTGCAGCCAGGTGGGCTAACAGTGCCTGAAGAGGTAGTGCTGGGATCAGTAGCCAGAGGAATGTAGCTGGACACTGGACTTTTTCTCTACACAACCAAAGGGGCCCGCTGTCCCTGCCCTTAAAGGGCTTCTGCCTAATCTAAGTGCCTTTTTGTCAGATTCATCAAACAGTGTTCCAGCTGAGTATGTGTATTTTAGGTACTATATATAGATATATATATCTATATATATCTATAGATATATCTATATCTATAGATATAGATATATCTATAGATATATATAGATATATATATATATATATATATATAGTGCCATCAATTTCCTTAGCACTTTGCATATACATTGCACATCCACATCATATAAGAGAAAAGAGCCAGCAACTTCAAAGTCCTTGATGCAAAAATGTATTGCCTACATATGAGCATTAAAAAGCAAACATTGACGCGTTTTGGCATGAGCCTTAGTCACAGGATCTTCACAGTCATAGTACATTCACATCAGTCCCTGCCCTCAAGGAGCTTACAATCTAAGGTCCCTAACTCACTTTTATACATACACATACTAGGGCCAATTTAGACAGGAGCCAATTAACCTACCAGCATATCTTTGGAGTGTGGGAGTAAACTGGAGTACCCGGAGGAAACTCAGGCAGGCACAGGGAGAACATGCAAACTTCAGGCAGGTAGTTTTCTGCAAGCAAGTGAGTGCTGGAGGAAGAGAGAGGAGTGTATATAGACTGTAAATAGCTAAGTTGTCCCCGAAGAGTTCTAAAGTCAAGTGGGCATCCCATAGTTTTCCCTCTACCTTATCCAAGTTTTATCCCCTCAATAAAATATAAAAACAAGCAGTGGACGTTTCCTTGACTCTGGGATACTGTGAATATTCGGTGTGCCTGGCTGTGCAGGGTTGGGGGATCCCTATTCACCAGCAGCTCCTACATGGGGTACACTAGGTATCAATCAGGAAAAACTCTACATGCTGGTTGTACAGAAGTCGATCAGTAGATCTACTTCTTTTTGCCACTGTCTCCATAAATGGAAAGAAATTCAAACCATGTATATCCACCTTAAATTGATACTAAACAGAGAAGTGTTAATAGCCATAACTCATTCACATAAATCATATATATAATGCCACTACATACATGCAGTATCTCATAAAAGTGAGTACACCCCTTACATTTTTGTAAATATTTTATTATATCTTTTCATGTGACAACACTGAAGAAATGACACTTTGCTACAATGTAAAGTAGTGAGTGTACAGCTTGTATAACAGTGTAAATTTGCTGTCCCCTCAAAATAACTCAACACACAGCCATTAATGTCTAAACCGCTGGCAACAAAAGTGAGTACACCCCTTAGTGAAAATGTCCAAATTTTACTGGGCAGTAATGTGCACTCTCCAGTCTCCCTTATAGCAAGAGGAAGTCTCTTTGTAAAGTCTCCCTCTACAACCTGAGAAGTGTTGCTCTTTCCCTTCCTCCTGGCAATCTTTATCTGGGAAATTTAGTTCAAAAGCTCTTGATTACAGTAGAGTCTCTCTCCTCTGGACTTCAGTTCCCACAGTGCAGTGCTGCCTAATTAGCATAGAAATTACTGAAATAACTTTCTGGTCCCTGAGAACCCCTGCTAATAATTACCGTATCTCCAGCTCAGCAACCACACAGTATACTACTGTGATGTTCAATGGGAAGAATGCTATTGACATTTGTGGTCAGTAGGGTGAATCTCCCCTTACTGATATCTAAAAAAGATAATTGGCTTTAGTAACCCTGGTTGAAAAAGGTTGCACTAATCATAAAACCCTTCAAATATTCAAAGTGTACAATTGGTTTAGTGTTGAACACTTGGACTATTTGGCTTTGATTGCATATCTTCCATGGCTTTTTGGTGATAAACTGGGTGGTAAGACACTCTTCTTTTCATGGAAATGTGCGTGGCTTGCAGATCCTGTGCGATTATGACACATACAGTGCCTTGAAAAAGTATTCATACCCCTTGACATTTTCCACATTTTGTCATGTTACAACCAAAAATGTATTTGTATTTTGATGTATTTTACTGGGATTTTATGTGGTGGACCAACACAAAGTGGCACATAAATGTGAACTGGAAGGAAAATGATAAATGGTTTTCAAAATGTTTTACAAATAAGTATCTGAAAAGTGTGGTGTGCATTTGTATTCAGCCCCCTTTACTCTGATACCCCCTAACTAAAATCTACTGGAACCAATTGCCTTCAAAAGTCACCTAATTAGTAAATAGAGTCCACCTGTGTGTAATTTAATCTCAGTATAAATACGGCTGTTCTGTGAAGCACTCAGAGGTTTGTTAGAGAACCTTAGGGAACAAACAGCATAATGAAGGCCAAGAAACACACCAGGTGGGTCAGGGATAAAGTTGTGGAGAAGTTTAAAGCAGGGTTAGGTTATAAAAAAATATCCCAAGCTTTGAACATTTAATGGAGCGCTGTTTAATCCATCATCTGAAAATGAAAAGAGTATGGCCAAGACATGGCCGTCCACCTAAAATGACAGGCCGGACAAGGAGAGCATTAATCAGAGAAACAGCAAAGAGGCCCATGGTAACTCTGGAGGAGCTACAGAGATCCACAGCTCAGGTGGGAGAATCTGTCCACAGGACAACTATTAGTCATGCACTCCACAAATCTGGCCTTTATGGAAGAGTGACAAGAAGAAAGCCATTATTGAAAGAAAGCTATAAGAAGTTCAATTTGCAGGACACAGCAAACATGTGGAAGAAGGTGCTCTCGTCAGATGAGACCAAAATTGAACTTTCTGGCCTGAAAGCAAATATGTGGCAGAAAACTAACACTGCACATCACCCTAAACACAGCATTACCATCGTGAAACATGGTGGTGGCAGCATCATGTTGTGGGGATGCTTTTCTTCAGCAGGGAAAGGGAAGCTGGTCAGAGTTGATGGGAAGATGGATGGAGCCAAATACAGGGCAATCTTATGCCGCGTACACACGAGCGGACTTTCCGGCAGACTTGGTCCGGCGGACCGGACTCCGTCAGACAATTCGATCGTGTGTGGGCTCCAGCGGACTTTTTTTCCCAAAAGTCCGACGGACCTAGAAATAAAACATGTTTCAAATCTGTCCGATGGACTCGGATTTCTAGCGTGCAAACCGTTCGTCTGTGTGCCAGTCCGACAGACCAAAAATGACGCATGCTCTGAAGCAAGTACAAGACGGAAGCGCTCGGTCTGGTAAAACTAACCTTCGTATTGAAGCTTGCACATTCCTCACGCTGCTAATTCGGTGATCTTTAAATACAGCGCGTTCTTTTTTTCTTTACAATGCTAGAAGAATGAAGTTGTTTTGCTGCTTATATTCACACAGAGTTCTCACAAACTTCTTTCTTCATTATTTATCCTCATATCATGACTAATATTCTAGTTTTTAAAAGCCAGATCTCCATAAATAATGTTTACAATTCTTTTTTAGACTCATCTTTTATAATTTTATATTTCAACAATATATATTTTCCAATTTGGTAAAACTGTAAAAAATTTCTAGTGATTTCCATTTTTAATTTTTTTTTTTTGATTTTCAAGTTACCACAATAATATTATTATCTTGTATTTTTTATGAACCTTAATGAGGTTGGTGTCCCTTGTTAATTTAAATAGGGGGGTTATTTACAAAAGTGCACTTGAAATTGCACTGAAAGAGCACTTGGAAGTGCAGTCGCTGTGGATCCGAGGGGCATATGCAAGGAAACTAAAAAACAGCATTTTAGCTTGCACATGATTGGATGATAAAATCAGCAGAGCTTCCCCTCATTTCAGATCTTCTTCTCAGATTTACAGGGACTGCACTTCCAACAAGTGCACTTGCAGTGAAATTTCAAGTGCACTTTGCACTTGTAGTTTGCACTTGTATTGCAAAATGAATTTGCCTATTGTAAATAACCCCCATAGTCTTTTAGACATGTACCTGCCTACTCACAAACAAACTGTCCTTTTTGAATAAAAACACATAGTAAATTATCTTTTGTAAAGAAAATAGCCATTTATTCTGGTTAACAAAATAAAGAGGAAGGCAACACTGGAGACACTTTTGGAATTTGTGAAGCCTTTTGTCCCCCAGGGCACACATCAAGTCATTGGAAAACAAAATTGGGATCTTGCGGAGTCCATATAATAGGAAGCACAATCTGTGTCTTCTGTCAGACCAGACTGAAGCCAGGCAATCACTTTCGACTCTTCCATAGAGTCTTCCCTCCACGCTGCCCTGCAGCCTTCCCTCCACGCTTCTCTGCAGCCTTCCTTGGAGGCTGTGCCTCTGGTGGTGTACTTGTGGCAGGAGAAGGAGGAGGAGGAGGAGGAGTAGGGGCTTCATCATAAATATGGCTGGTTTTAGTAAGCTGGCCCCTCAACCCCTTCTGAAGGGCCTCTGAAAAAAGCCCCTCACAGAGGAGACGTTGGTGTTTCTCCAGTTCCATCAACCTGGTGGCCATATATGTACCATGGGCCTCTTCAGCATTGGGGGGGTTACTGAGGATTTGGGTGGCTTCCCGAATGAGGGCAAGTGATTGCTCCTCTGTTCTGGTCATCTTCCTAGGCCTATTGGTGGGAAAGAGGGGTGGCTCCTACTGGGCCCAGCCACCTCCTGCCTGCCACTGGGCACAGCCTCCTACTCTCCACCACTGGGCATGGCCTCCTCCTGGCTGAGCTCATCCTGTGTATAAAAAAAGGGACATAGTTGTATTTTTTGCTTCATCAATCACACACACAAGTTTCAGCTCATGACTTGCAAATTGAATTTTAAACAAATAGAAAAGGCTATCATTTTGACCCCACCATTTTTCTAGCTGTTCACCAATATTTGAACAACATTTTTGGCCACTAATTTCTAGTGATGTATACATAATAATTTTTGTGAGGACATAATTGATTTGTAAGCAATTCAAACATTTTAGTTTACATCATTAATATTCGGACAATCAATAATTCCAAAAAAAAGTATACCTGGCTCCCGCTGGGCGCATCCACTTCTTCAAGGATGAAAGGGCCGGTTCTTCCTGGGACGCCTCAGCTGGGGTGGAGGGAAGGGCGGAGGGAAGGGTCGAAAGCAATTGCCTCGCTTCTGTCTGGTCATCCAGAAAACGCAGTTTTGGGTAGTACCACAGCTTGGGGAGTCCCCTAGGCAGACATCAGGTTAGTGGACATTAAAATTGGGATCTTGTGGAATATGTACATGATTTGAGGGACTCCTGTATCTTCTTGTGCTCTCGCCTGTACATATTCCACAAGATCCCAATTTTATCGTCCACTAACCTGATGTCTGCCTGGGGGACTCGTGTCTTTACAAACTCCAGAAGTATCCCCAATGTTGCCTGCCCTGCTTGCTTATTGAAATACAAGGGGTGCTTGACCTCCCACAGGTTTCGGTTAGCTTGATATAGGTCAATAAAATGACTCAAAAAATCCTTCTCCTTAAAGGGATTCATTTTTTCTGAAAGACAATACACAAGAGAAAAACAGTAATGTCAGTCCAAACTTACAGTATTATCTTTATCCCAATATAGGGCACACACACACACACACACACACAGAACACACACACAGAACACACACACACACAGAACACACACACACACACAGAACAGACACACACAGAACACACACACGTTTAAATCTTACCTTTGTTTATGACGTTCACTACTTCAGTTTGGACATACGTAGGCCAGCTCACTAGCTTTATATACACTGCGCATGTGTCATGCTCCGCCTGCGTCACCTGCGTCGCCCGCCCCTGATGTTCTTTATGACGAATTTTCCCCGCCCCTTCTCTCTTCGTTGCGCAGTGGGATTATATAGATAAAGATGGCAGAGACATTATCAGGAAATAGCACAGAGGAAAGCCCGGAGCCCCAAACATCCAGACCCAGGAAGAGATTTAAGGCCACCAACATGGCCTTTGAAGAAATGGTGGAGATGGTGGACATCTTGAGGAGGGAGGACTATGATGACAAAAATGGTCCGTACACCTGACCCACTCTGTCACCACTCTGGAGCAGCAATTTGGGGTACGATGGGCTAAAGACCAATTGAGAAAGCGCTGGTCCGACCTAAAAACGAGGGAGCCAGATCAGTATCGCAGAATCAAGAAGGTGCTTAAAAAAAGTAAGTACTTGTCGTGTGTCCTTTTTAAGATACTTAATTTGCATGCTGATCAATATGCTTTTCATTTATACTGTTGTACTGTATGCGATCGCTCGTAAATATCGTTCTTTTGAAAATACATATGATTCTAACCAAATATCGTTCGTTTGCCAAGAAATACGATGGTACAGGGTTCTACCTACATTTTGTTCTTAATAATTTGTCTTATTAAAAGAAGTTTAGGATATTGTTGTGTATTTGTTTTTGAAACTAGAATGCTTTGAAAAAATGATTCAGTGTAATGTAAGGACAGGACACAGCAGCTGTTTCCACATTCGGACTCAGGAGCACTAAAGTACTGTGGGACACCAGAGAACATTTTTTTAGGATAATCCACACAGGGGCTCCAGGGGATACTTTAGGTGTCTCCATCTATGAAACTTGGCCAAAAAAGGTAAATATTGCAGCTTGGTTAAAAGGGAATTTGAATCATGTCTTCAACTTGGATCATTTTACAGACAATCGTACACCACTTCAAAGCAATGTTTCATATTTCTATTTCTGGACTCAAATATCAGTGTGCTAAGTATAACTTTGGTTTCATTCTCATAGGGGAGAAAAGACTCAGACAACAGTCAGAGGATCCCAGGACCCCCCGACCTCACCAGCCTGATTGGGTCATTAGCCCAAGCCCACATGAGGATCTGGAGGAAGGAGAGGTGGAGGAAGTGGGTGAGATCTGCACCCCACCAGGTGAGTGTCTGACACCCCAGCTTAAGGTAATCTATTTATGCCTGCATATTTCTAAATAGATATTTTTTCTCAAATTTTAGGTGATGTTCTGGTTGTGGAAGGCCAAGTGGCGGACCCATTTAGCACCGACAGTGCCCAAAGACTAATTGGGCAGATCATGGTCTGGAGTGGCCACATTGCTGAAATGCGCAATCAGCTAGACAGCATGAGAAATCGGCTGGACAGCATGCAACAGGAAATGAAGAACATGATCGATGTTTTGGGGAGAATCTAATCCCTTTTTCCCTAAAACATTGATCATGTTCTTCATTTCCTTTTTAAATGAGAACATTGTTCTTTTTTTATAGTTGTTAAATTTTAAAAGCCAAATTTTGAAGATGCACATGTGTCAACATGTGCTATCTGCCATTATGGGATCTCAATGTACACGTTTAGTGTTTGCAACCCCTTCCTCATAATGCTAGTAGGTGAGAGGAAGGGATTACACCCACAAAACACGTCCATTGATCCCCCATGATGGGAGATAGCACATGTTGACATTACCAATTTGGACTCCCAATTTGTGTGCATCTTCAAAATTTGGCTTTTACATGGGTGACATCACCTGCAACTTTTACATGTTGAACTTTGTAAGTTCCAGAGTTGGGTATGTTTTTTTTGTGTGAAAAAACCCTGTTTTAAAATACATATAAAAAAAAAAAATATGCAGAAAATACCAAAAAAAATTACAAAAATATAGTTCCCCAAAAAAAAAAAATGAAACAATTTTATATTGAGTAAAAAATATAAAACCAAAAAAAAAAAATACATTGACTGATGTTTTAAAAAAATGCACATATTTGAATGTGCACACAGTAAAAATTTTAAATGACAACAATGTGTGTGGCTTCTTCTTTCAATACTCAATACCAGTTTTGGAATTCATTTTGTGTTTACAGTGACAAAGGGCCTTATTTACTAAAGGGAAATGCACTTGGCACTACAAGTGCACTAGGAGAACCTAGGAGACAGCCAAAAAGAAAAGCAAACAAGAATAAAAACTTTATGATTTTATCATAAAAAAGATTTTTTTATTATTTGAAAGGTTAAATATGTTCTGGCATTGCAATGACCCCCCTACCATTAAAATAATTAACATATCTGTCCCGCACTCGACGGAGGTTTGGGGGGCCAAGCCAGTCCGGCCAGTATCCAGGCCTGTGAGTACAGATTCTGCACTAAGTCCGGCCTCAGGCCCAACTGAGGTAAGATATGTTTGCAAATGTTTTCTTAAAAAATTATGAAGTACGCAACAGCACATGATTAGATGATTGATTTTATAGTCCGCCATATTGATGGCTGAGAGAAACAAACGGAACCGGCTGGCCATAATCCCGAAGGCATTCTCCACAACTCTTCTCGCTCTGGCCAGCCGGTAGTTAAATACCCTCCTCTTGGTGGTCCTTTGGTGGAATGGCCTCATCAGGTGCTCGCCCAGACCGAAGGCTTCATCTGCAATGAATACAGAGGGGAGTCCCTCAACAGCATCAGGTGGCAATCCCAGGCCACCAGTCTGGAGATTCTTGCAGAACTCGGTCTGGGTGAAGACTCCTCCATCCGACATCTGGCCGTTCTTCCCCACGTCCATGTACATAAAATCATATTGTGCCGATACCACCGCCATCAATACTACACTATTAAACCCCTTGTAACTGAAGTAGTAAGACCCCGAATAGGGTGGTGTCACAATGCGGACATGCTTCCCATGGATCGCCCCTACACAGTTGGGAAAGTCCCAACGGTCAGCGAACTGGGAGGCCACAGTCTGCCATTCCTGTGGCATGGAAGGAAACTGTGGATTCAAAGAAGAAAAAAAAATATATAAGTACTTTTAAACATAACTTTGCAAGCAGATTACACAAAAACATTCTTGCACAACAGCAGTATAACATTTTTACACAAGTAGTATAACAAGTAGTATTTAAAAAAAAACTAAAATATAAGGCCCACTTATAAGATTCCTCACCCACTCTGATTGCCCATTGATCAAATTGTATGGGGGGTTCTAAATTAGTTTAAGACCACACATTACATTTGGAGACATTTGAGGGGGTGGGGGGGGGGTTCTAAATTAGTTTAAGACCACACATTACATTTGGAGACATTTGAGGGGGTGGTTCGGGGAAAGCAGTACAATGGAGCTGACAATATACATTGTTAAAGGGACTAGGCTATAGGTGTATATGGGCCAAGGATTGCATGCTGGGGAGGTTAGTGAAGGCAAATATGCATGTAGGCCAAAAAAGGAGTTTCTAAAATAAAAACATGCATGCATGAAGATAAAGGGGACATTCACAGCATATTCCAATCATGGTAATTAGATAATGATGAAATTAATACAATACAGTAGCAAACATTAAATACATATAATGTAATGTTAAAGGCTAAAACTTACCTTAATATAGTCCTTCTGCAGGACCTGAATAATGGCAGAACATGTCTCTGGGATAATGATCTCCAGAGCCTGGGGGGAGATGCCTGTCGAGAACTTAAGGTCCTGAAGGCTTCTTCCAGTCACCAAGTAACGCAACGTGGCAACTAGCCTCTGCTCCGCAGTGATGGCTTGCCGCATGCAGGTATCCTGCCTGCTGATATAAGGGGTCAGCAAAGCCAGCAGACATTGAAAAACGGGGTCCGTCATCCTGAGATAAATCCTGAAATCCTCAGGATTATTCTCACGGACCTCACGAAACAAAGGCATGTGCAAGAATTGGTCATGCTGGCGCAGCCAATTCTTCGTCCATGAACTCCTCCTCGCCCTGTTCATGGACTGGACTCGGGTCAAAGTATTAACCCCAACACCAAGCCCCCACACAGCACGAACTTGAGAACGAGTACGTCCACGCACCATGGCTTCAAAACGGTCGGCTGGTCAAACAAACAAACTTAAACGAATGCACTGAAGCAAGGCCTGTGAAGAGTGACCTGAATAACAGGAACGAGTGGACCAGAACGGCCTGATATACAGGTAACGAACTGACCAACACGCACTGAAAACCAGATACAAACCCCACAAGCACAAACTGAACTGCAGAAATCGATCGAAATAAGCTGAAGTCTGAAAAGCGCGAATCGTCTCTAACCAAACTTCTACTAACACGAGATAAACACAAGATTAGCAGAAGGAGCCCAAAGGGTGTCGTACTGGGGCTTGAACTTCCCTTTTCTAGTCCCGTCATACGTGCTGTACGTCACCGTGTTCGAAACCAGCGGACTTTTGGAGTGATCATGTGTGTCCAAGTCCGTCCGTTTGTAAGTCCGGCGGACCTACGCTGCAAAGTCCATCGGAAAGACCGTCAGACCTAGTCCGTCGAAAAGTCAGCTTGTGTGTACGCGGCATTAGAAGAAAACCTGTTAGAGTCTGCAAAAGACGAGACTGCGGTGGAGGTTCACCTTCCAGCAGGACAACGACCCTAAACATACAGCCAGAGCTACAATGGAATGGTTTAGATCAAAGCATATTCATGTGTTAGAATGGCCCAGTCAAAGTCTAGACCTAAATCCAATTGAGACTCTGTGGCAAGACTTGAAAATTGCTGTTCACAGACGCTCTTCATCCAATCTGACAGAGCGTGAGCTATTTTACTGATGAAGACATACCCAAAAAGACTTGCAGCTGTAATTGAAGCAAAAGGTGGTTCTACAAAGTATTGCCTCAGGGGGGCTGAATACAAATGCACGCCACACTTTTCATATATTTATTGTAAAAAATTTTGAAAACCATTTATCATTTTCCTTTCACTTCACAATTATGTGCTGCTTTGTGTTGGTCTATTACATAAATGTGTGGAAAATTTCAAGGGGTATAAATACTTTTTCAAGGCACTGTATGTTGAAGCAGTTTAAATATAGAACTTAAAGTGAACTCATGCTAGTTTGAAAAATCCATATTCATATATTTTCTGGGGTAATAGTATTCATTGCTGGTCATAATAACTTCATCTTATATTCTGATATGCATTAAATCATGTTCAATTTTGGGGTTGCCATCGGTTAGCCTACATTTCGCTTTAAAGGCAAATGTGTATGTATTATATCCAGGATAAATTGCAAGATGAAAGAATCTAAATAGTTATAGATCTGTTTAATATTCTCAATGAATATGAGGAAGTCATGCTTGGAGGTTGTTCACAGCAGAACCTTGTAACTAGAGTTGCAGCTTTGCTATATGTTTTCATCTCTACGTTACATACATTTGTGAGAGACATTATAGATTATTTTGGAATTTGAACATGTACAGGGTGTCTCTCAGCTTTACTATTATAAATATATCCTTGCAGCTTCCATATGGTTTCTGGTGCTTGTGATGTAATTCTTTACTTATCTAATTAGTCCTAATTATGGGTCCACCTCATGTGCACACCACACATCTAATTCTCCTAACTACTACAATACTGAAAGGTAAAGACATAAAGACAATTATCTCCTTATACAAGATACTATTGGCCTTTTGAATATATAGTTGCCAACTAGTATGTCTTTATTCATTATCCGCTTTCCTTAACATCATACAATCACTAAACTAGATCTAAGTTTTGGCAAACATTTAGCAAGATAACAAAAGCAATGATACCCAAGTTAATCCATAGCAATCAGCAACATTTTTGCTTTTCATTCATTTAAAGTCATGAAACCAGAAATATATGAATTCTATGAAATAGGGACTTATCATGATGACTGCTAAGACAAAACTATTTCAAGTACTGTACATGTACAGTGAAGCAGGTTTTGCTAAGGTTCTCTATAACCATGTTTCTGTACACCTTATATTAAATGTATCTGCCACATTCATGAAATTGTAATTCCCTAATATTTCTCCCAGGAAGACCGTGAAACAAGTCAATTTCATTCTTCTTAAAGCTGAACTTCAAGCATGCATCTAAAAAAACACAGATGAATGCAGTTATGTATTTATTATAAATAATATGTGTACTTGAATTGAACCTGATTTCCGTACTTTGCAATTTCCTGTGCAACACCACTTGGAAGAGGGAGGCACAATACTTGGAGCCAAGCCAGTATCCTGCATTTATATTTGCTGACGACAAACATACTGACATAAGGAGAAAGCAGAGAGAAGACCTCATTGGATTGTTGCCGTCTCTTTTTTGTCCAGTCACAGGCTGGGGGCAGGCAGATGCCTTGGTTATGTTGCTTTACTGCAGTGAAGAAAAGTCAGGTAACTGGACATGCTCTTCTGCTGGGCCAGGCTGTTTAAAACTCAAGGCTATTTGAACAGAGAATTCTTTATAGAGCTGTCAAGCCTTCTGGGAAGCTCAGGAGTCATTCAGTATTTTGGGGTGGTCTATTGTAAGCATCTCCCAATTTTTAGAAGATAGGTTATAAAATGCTATTTGTGCTCCAGGACAAAACAGTTAAAGCGGAGGTCCACCCTAAAATAAAAAATTGCATTAACATTCTCCAAAAAATATATTAAAAAAACATTTGAAAAAAAATGTTTTTTACTTACCAGAAACCCCTGTTGCTAGGCAATCTTCCTAATCTGCCTCTTCCTATTCCGCGGCGCTTCCTCCTCTTGGACGAGCTGCTCCGTTGCCTTCTGGGACATGTGTGTGTCCCAGTAAACAACAGGGCCGTTCACAAAGCGCTGCGTGACTCGCGCATGCGCAGTAGGAAACGGGCAGTGAAACTGCAAGGCTCCACTGCCTGTTTCCCTTCGTTAAGATGGCGGCGCTGGCACCCGAGCCAATGGACGGATTGGCCTGGGGGGGGCGACATTTTGGGCTCCCTGGACAGGTAAGTGTCCTTATTAAAAGTCAGCAGCTACAGTGTTTGTAGCTGCTGACTTTAAAAAAAAAAAAATTGCGGCTGGAACACCGCTTTAAGCTGATAATGAGTGTCAGGTGATCTCCTGTCAATCAAGAGAAAAATGGCAGTGCAAAGAGGGAAAATTTTATTAAGGTAGGTTACCACTGAACAACTGCACAGGGCTGGGGCTGATTGTATTCACCTAGTCCAGGATTTCTCAACCGGGGTTCCATGGAACCCTAGGGTTCCTCCAGAGGTTGCCAGGGATTCCTTGAGCAATGAGCAGTTTCTGCCTCTCAGATAAGTTCCCACTGACACCATTGATCTTTTTAGCTATCTGTAAGGGGGTAATTCTTCCCACTGACCACAAATGTAAGGAGCATTCTTCCCACTGACCACCACACTAATGTATCATGAGTTGTAGATATAGTTATTATTAGCAGAGGTTCCCTGAGACCGAAAAGTTATTTCAAGGGATCCTCCGTGTTGAAAAGGTTGAGAAAGGCTGACCTAGTCTCTCCATTCATGGCAGAAATAGAGAATTTACACAAATAAATGGCTGATAATCTTAAAGCTGAAGAAGAAAGATCATGTGAAATCCCCTCCCCTTCCCCCCCTCCCCCTCCATTCATAGAACACCTTGTATTTTGCAAAAAGAATATTATATTTGTGAATGTGTGACTAGAGAGGAGGGGGCAGGGATGTGAATGGAACCTTTCACTATCTTTATTGCCTCATTCATCCCTGCAGCACCTGGACATACAGCGCTATGTGTGTTAGTCAGCTTGCAGAAAGATATGATTTTTATACTATGAAGCAACCATCCACACACAGTAAACCTATTATCAAGACTATCTTACTAAGCTAATACAGAGTTTAAAATATTTTTTTCCCTAAGTTCAGCTTTAACCCATCTGTTGATTGATTGTATCTCTGCGGAAGTGTTTCTGACAGTGCGCCACTAATTGTGTCCCTGTGCCACTGCTGGTGAAGATGGAGCCTAGAGCATTTATCCCGTGAACAAGAGGATTTGGTAAGCCTTGTATGTTCAGAGCTAAGGTCATTAGAAGAATTATTTGCATTGGGAAATCATTATCAGGGGACTGAAGCATATATACAAAAAAGTAAGTCTCTTTATTCAAATTAGCCACATTACTTATGGCTACGATGTGATTTGTGCATTGCTACTTGATCACCCTGGTAAGCTTCCCCCAAGGTTGAGATTTCAGTTTGCTAAAATAGCCTGAGCCCCCTCTTGATCCAGCACAAGTGTGCACAAGAGCCTCGGCTATCCCAGTGAGCCAATGCAGAGAGAGCAGGGCTCAGGAGCGAGCATGCACCAGTGCCCCCATAGCAAGTGGCTTGCTATTGGGGGCACTGGTCAAGGGGGAGGAGCCAGGAACACCAGCAGGGGACCAGAGAAGAAGAGGATCGGGGCTGCTCTGTGCAAAACCACTGCACAGAACAGGTAATTATGACATGTTTTTTTTTTTTTTTGTTTTTTAAAGCCAAACCTTTCATACCACTTTTTTCCTCTAGACCATAATTTGCAAATCGAAGCGTGGAAATATTGCTTTAAAGAAAAAATGTGACACTATAGCATTTAGTGCACCATGAGGAACAGAACAAGCATATATTATGAACTCACATGGTGAATACTGAATAGTGTTCATATATTTTAAAGTGCATCTCTGAACTGTCTGAAAAGGGTGAATCAGAGTAGAGTGCATATAATATTAATATTGTGGTAGGATAGCTAAAGGCTTTGCCAGCTGGTCTGCCAGCTGACCTTGCTTGCATTATGGCAGGACTGCAATCCCTTTCTGTATTAGTGGTTATTTAGTTAATAGTTACTTAAGGGAGAAGTATAGCCAACTCTTTCTGTCCAGGCCCTGCTCTGTTGACCGCTGCTGAGAGCCTGAATCAACTGTTTCCAACTCCTGCACAGCCCGGTGCTCCAGTGAGCACTGGAGGGGCAGAGCAGAGAACCAATGACTGACAGTCACTAGCTTTCTGCTCAGTGAAGATCAGGAACTGAGCAATCAGCAGTCACATAGTTTATGTTCTTAGAGCCGGCAGGGACGCCTGCATAGAGCCTGCATCCACATGGGTGACTGTGATTTATTTGTTTTTTAAGATCCTGTATTTAATACAGGGGGAGGACCACATTTATAGTCTAAATCAAGGGTCTCCAAACTTTTCAGTATGAAGGCCACAGTTAAGTGTATATATATAATTTACTGTGCAGCGCTCTACTAATAACATAAAACGGTGTTCTAATCTTATATCACAAATCAATATACATATTATCCTGTGACATTAATATACATATAAAAAACACAGCAGTGTATAAGTAAAACAGTCCAAATCAATGTAATTTCCATCCAATTATCTTCTTTTGTTCTTGAAATGCACCACATGCATCTTCATCTTCACACTCCATGCAAAAAACTGCTCGCCAGCAGATGAGACCACATATAAAGAAAGAGATCAGATGCACTGAAATCTGAAAAATCCTCTGCACTGCTTATCGGCAAAAGCTCCATCTTCACTTCTCCTCGAACACTATACCAAATACTTTATTTTCTCATATGACAGTGGAAGATAAAGAAGAAGAGGTTTAAGCGGCACCCGTTAATAATAGAATTTTATTATCCATAATAAAAATCTTACTCACCATTAAAACTTTTAACATAGAAACATGGGCAGGGCAACAACATCTCTTAAATGAATAACTTTTACTTTTTGTAATCCCCTTGATATGATATGATAAGGAATTCCAAATAAACTTGAGCACATCAGAGTCCCACTTTGCATCAGAGTGCCTATGAAAGTCCCCTCTTGGCCCTTGAGTTGCAGTGTAGAAACCCCTGCTCTAAGCGCTAGTAGTCAGAAATTCCTCTTACTGGTCCTATAACTGTGATGCCCCGCACACACGGTCGGACTTTGTTCGGACATTCCGACAACAAAATCCTAGGACGGATGTTGGCTCAAACTTGTCTTGCATACACACGGTCACACCAAGTTGTCGGAAAATCCGATCATTCTGAACGCGGTGACGTAAAACACGTACGTCGGGACTATAAACGGGGCAGTGGCCAATAGCTTTCATCTCTTTATTTATTCTGAGCATGCGTGGCACTTTGTCCGTCGGATTTGTGTACACATGATCGGAATTTCCGACAACGGATTTTGTTGTCGGAAAATTTTATATCCTGCTCTCAAACTTTGTGTGTCCGAAAATCCGATGGAAAATGTGTGATGGAGCCCACACACGGTCGGAATTTCCGACAACAAGGTCCTATCACACATTTTCCGTCGGAAAATCCGACCGTGTGTACGGGGCATGAGAATTGATATTACTATTATAGCCTGATATCTGTTTTTAAAAGCTGTCGCCTCATTTGACATTAGATTGAGTAAAAATTAAAAAAAAACCCAGAGTGTTTGCTAGATTGATGTTAGCCCCATGGGGATGCACATCCATGAGGAGACAAAATCTGGTCCTGCATAGAGAGTACCCATGGACAGTTAAACTGGACATGTAGCTAAGCAATTAAAATTCTGCTCTATTTAAGATAAAAACTCCAGACAAAACAGCTTTAAATAAAGTGGGAAGGGTTTGAAGCTCTGTCAGGTTTTTATTGCTGTCTTTGTTCGTCATATAGGTTACCCCACTTCCTGACGTAATATCACAATAGAAAGTAAGGGAGAACCTCTCTGCTGCCTGTGAAGAAACAGACACCAACCATAACCTGGCCTAAATTCTGCTTCCCAAATTTACCCATAAACAATAAAAATGGTTTGGCTGAAGTTTTACTTTTGATTACATTTTCTAGTTCATATTTCCACTATTTAATCTGTTAGTATTTTGCTTTCCCTTTCTCATACCTCCATGTTATGTTACAACATATCTGTTAACAGTGCTTTGTTCAAGGGGGTTTTGTACCGTGTATGCATGTCAAGTCTTGATTTTCAGTTTTGACTGGAGTGTGTCTTTTACTACTTGGTTGATCTTCCAGAGTCTCCAAAGAGCAAAATAGCCTTAAAGAAAATATAGAGTCCTGTCATCAAACAATACTTACAGTATGAAATCCCAAGAAGGAGGGGAGGTGGGGATGGGAATACAGACTTCAAGATTTTGGCTAAGCTTGACTTCCTGCTTGAACTGTCCCTAGATACCAAACTTATACAGTAAATTAAACAAATTACTTACAAACATCTTCCATTAGTAAAATTAACCAATTATCTACCAAGGACAGTTTAATAATCAAATGAAGAATTTATGAGTCTAGCGCACAGTATAAAAAGGCTTACAGGAAACCTGGGGCTCTCCAACGACTGTAGTGTTTCTAGATCAGTGTTTCTCAACCTTTTTTCAGTCGGGGCACCCTTAAAAAGTATTTTCAGTCTTGAGGCACCCCAGTCCAAGGCTTAGTTCACGTTACTGTGTGTCGCGGAACATGCGCAAAATCGCACTTGTTCCTGACACACAGACAAATGCTCTGCTATTTAGGGGTGCCATTAATTCTTAATGGTACCTCACACATTGGAAAATGTGCTTTTGGTGCCGTGCAATTTAAAGAAAAAAAAAAGGTCGGGGACTTCCTTCCTTGAATTTTTGTGGTTAGGGAAGCCCATTGAAATGAATGGGCTGCCCTACACGCAGCCACACAGATGTGAACCAAGGGCTTGTTCACATGTCAGGTTGGAGGGATGGTAAAAGCACATAGTTAAGCTGTTTTTACCAACCCCAACTTCTTCCCCTTTAGCTGCAGAGACAGCAGCTGGGGGTGTACACATGCTGTGGCTGCAGCTGGAGGTATACCCAGGGTGAATGGGGCTGCACTGCAACTACCCTGCAACTGTGTTCATTGCACGGTTTCGGTGTAGTGATGCTGCATTAAAACAGGTGGTGAGGAGGCAACATAATGCCTCTTTACCGTCTGTCAAATGCCTCTGAAAAGCGATCTGTACATGGCTTGCTTTTCAGAGGAGAAGCAGTCCTTGCTGCTATCACAAACAAGACCTACAAAAGCAGTTCTGATGGTACAGGAATGGAGGGGGGGTGTCCGGATTAAAAGTAAGATATATACACACACACATATATATACAGACACATACATGTGTACACAGGCATACAGACACATACAGGCACTTGTACACACGCACATGCAGACATGTGCACACACACACATGCAGACACATGCACACACATACAGACACGCACACACACATACAAACACACACACATACAGACACATGCGCACACACATACAGACACATGAGCACACACACACATACAGACACATGCACACACATACAGACACATGCACACACATACAGACACATGCACACACACACACACACATACAGACACATGCACACACACACACATACAGACACATGCACACACACATACATACAGACACATGCACACACATACAGACAGACACTCACATGCACACACACACACACACACATGTACAAACATACATACAGACAGACAGACACTCACATGCTCACGCACATACAGACACATGCACACACACACATACAGACACATGCACACACACACACACACATACAGACACATGCACACACACATACAGACATACACATACAGACACACACATACAGACACATGCACATATATACACATGCACATGTACACACACACACATATATACACATGTACATACACATGTACACACACATGTACACACACACATATATACACATGTACACACACACATATAGACACATGTACACACACACAGACAGTCAGACACTCACATGCACACACACACAGACACATGTATAAAGCCCTTTTAAAACAAATCTAGCTTGTAGCACAGTACTGTACCTTTCCAGTTTCCTCATTCAGCCAGGTACTGCACTGTAGGGGGAAGCAGAGAGCAGAGCACACTCCCCTGTACTTTACTTTCACTTTGCTGAGGTTGACAGAGCTTCTCACAGTGCCGATGTAAAGTTTGGCAGGGGATAGGGAGATCAGGCTCATCTGACAGCCCTTCTCTCCCCTGATCCCGCGGCACACCTGAGAACCTCTGACGGCACACCAGTGTGCCGCGGCACACTGGTTGAGAAAGGCTGTTCTAGATGGTTATATTGTTGCTTGTAGCTTCAAGAACTGGAAGGGTCGAGGTAAACCATTAATGCTGTAGGGCAATGGTCTCCAAACTGCGACCCACGGGCCTGGATGCAGCTCTTCGCTTGCCTTTATTTGGCCCTTGGGGCACTATTCCTCCCACTGATACAAGGCACTATTCCTACCTCCGACACCAACAATGGAGCACCCAACAATGGGGACTTTTCTTTCCACTGACTCCAATAAGGGGTCATAATTCCTCCCACTGATATAGATAATAGCAAAAGGTTTGATCGACCAGTTATCTGCTAATTGTGCCACATCCTAAATTCAAATTTGAAACAAAGGAAATTCCCCTAGTGGACTTTAAAGGCACATTTAAGAAAACATTTAGAAAAGTATATGAAGTAAATAACAGTTTATTTATTACAAAAAATCATCGAGTGAATATCACACAATCACGTAATTAAAAACAAGGAATGCAGTTCCATAGATACAAAACTAGTGATACCAATACATTAGTACCCGACGCGTTTCGGAGTTACTTATGCCTCCTTCTTCAGGGGTGATTGTAGGATTTGCAACAGAATTATCTATATGGGAAATGGTATATATAACATAAACATAGTAAGTACACAATAGAAATCATGAACAGGGAACCTATGATTGCATAAATCTGTATATATATATTTTTCTGTTTATACTTACAATGGTATCTATAGGTATTGGTTTATGCATTCCAGAAAGGGTTTAACCACTTGAGCCCCGGACCATTATGCTGCCTAAGGACCAGAGGTCTTTTTCCAATTTGGCACTGCGTCGCTTTAACTGCTAATTGCGCGGTCATGCAATGCTGTACCCAAACGAAATTTGCGTCCTTTTCTTCCCACAAATAGAGCTTTCTTTTGATGGTATTTGATCACCTCTGCGGTTTTTATTTTTTGCGCTATAAACGGAAAAAGACCGAAAATTTTGAAAAAAAATGATATTTTCTACTTTTTGTTATAAAAAAAATCCAATAAACTAAATTTTAGTCATACATTTAGGCCAAAATGTATTCGGCCACATGTCTTTGGTAAAAAAAATGTCAATAAGCGTATATTTATTGGTTTGCGCAAAAGTTATAGCGTCTACAAACTAGGGTACATTTTCTGGAATTTACACAGCTTTTAGTTTATGACTGCCTATGTCATTTCTTGAGGTGCTAAAATGGCAGGGCAGTACAAAACCCCCCCAAATGACCCCATTTTGGAAAGTAGACACCCCAAGGAAATTGCTGAGAGGCATGTTGAACCCATTGAATATTTATTTTTTTTGTCCCAAGTGATTGAAAAATGACAAAAAAAAAAAAAAAAAAAAATATTTACAAAAAGTGGTCACTAAATGATATATTGCTCACACAGGCCATGGGCCTATGTGGAATTGCACCCCAAAATACATTTAGCTGCTTCTCCTGAGTATGGGGATACCACATGTGTGGGACTTTTTGGGAGCCTAGCCGCGTACGGGGCCCCGAAAACCAATCACCGCCTTCAGGATTTCTAAGGGTGTAAATTTTTGCTTTCACTCTTCACTGCCTATCACAGTTTCGGAGGCCATGGAATGCCAAGATGGCACAAAACCCCCCAAAATGACCCCATTTTGGAAAGTAGACACCCCAAGCTATTTGCTGAGAGGCATATTGAGTCCATGGAATATTTTATATTTTGACACAAGTTGCGGGAAAGTGACACTTTTTTTTTTTTTTTTTTTCATAAAGTTGTCACTAAATGATATATTGCTCACACAGGCCATGGGCATATGTGGAATTGCACCCCAAAATACATTTAGCTGCTTCTCCTGAGTATGGGGATACCACATGTGTGGGACTTTTTGGGAGCCTAGCCGCGTACTGGACCCCAAAAACCAATCACTGCCTTCAGGATTTCTAAGGGTGAAAATTTTTGATTTCACTCTTTACTGCCTATCACAGTTTCGGAGGCCATGGAATGCCCAGGTGGCACAAAACCCCCCCAAATGACCCCATTTTGGAAAGTAGACACCCCAAGCTATTTGCTGAAAGGCATGGTGAGTATTTTGCAGCTCTCATTTGTTTTTGAAAATGAAGAAAGACAAGAAAAAACATTTTTTTTTTTCTTTTTTCAATTTTCAAAACTTTGTGACAAAAAGTGAGGTCTGCAAAATACTCACTATACCTCTCAGCAAATAGCTTGGGGTGTCTACTTTCCAAAATGGGGTCATTTGGGGGGGTTTTGTGCCACCTGGGCATTCCATGGCCTCCGAAACTGTGATAGGCAGTGAAGAGTGAAATAAAAAATTCACGCCCTTAGAAAGCCTGAAGGCGGTGCTTGGTTTTCGGGGTCCCGTACGCGGCTAGGCTCCCAAAAAGTCTCACGCATGTGGTATCCCCGTACTCAGGAGAAGCAGCAGAATGTATTTTGGGGTGTAATTTCACATATTTCCATGGCATGTTTGAGCAATATATCATTTAGTGACAACTTTGTGCAAGAAAAAAAAAAAAAAAAAAAAAATTTGTCTCTTTCCCGCAACTTGTGTCGCAATATAAAATATTCCATGGACTCGACATGCCTCTCAGCAAATAGCTTGGGGTGTCTACTTTCCAAAATGGGGTCATTTGGGGGGGTTTTGAACTGTCCTGGCATTTTATGCACAACATTTAGAAGCTTATGTCACACATCACCCACTCTTCTAACAACTTGAAGACAAAGCCCTTTCTGACACTTATTGTTTACATGAAAAAGTTTTTTTTTTTTGCAAAAAAATTACTTTGAACCCCCAAACATTATATATTTTTTTAAAGCAAATGCCCTTCAGATTAAAATGGTGGGTGTTTCATTTTTTTTTTTCACACAGTAATTGCGCAGCGATTTTTCAAACGCATTTTTTGGGGAAAAAACACACTTTTTTTAATTTTAATGCACTAAAACACGCTATATTGCCCAAATGTTTGATGAAATAAAAAAGATGATCTTAGGCCGAGTACATGGATACCAAACATGACATGCTTTAAAATTGCGCACAAACGTGCAGTGGCAACAAAATAAATACATGTTTAAAAGCCTTCAAAAGCCTTTACAGGTTACCACTTTAGATTTACAGAGGAGGTCTACTGGAAAAATTACTGCACTCGATCTGGCCTTCGCGGTGATACCTCACATGCATGGTGCAATTGCTGTTTACGTTTGACGACAGACCGCCGCTTGCGTTCACCTTAGCGCGAGAGCAGGGGGCGACAGGGGTGTTTTTTTTTTTTTTTTTCTTTATTATTTTTTTGCTTTTTTAATCTTACTTTTAAACTGTTCCTTTCATATTTTTTTTTTTAATCATTTTTATTGTTATCTCGGGGAATGTAAATATCCCCTATGATAGCAATAGGTAGTGACAGGTACTCTTTTTTGAAAAAATTGTGGTCTATTAGACCCTAGATCTCTCCTCTGCCCTCAAAGCATCTGACCACACCAAGATCGGTGTGATAAAATGCTTCCCCAATTTCCCAATGGCGCTATTTACATCCGGCGAAATCTAAGTCATGAAATACTCGTAGCTTCCGGTTTCTTAGGCCATAGAGATGTTTGGAGCCACTCTGGTCTCTGATCAGCTCTATGGTCAGCTGGCTGAATCACCGGCTGCATTCTCAGGTTCCCTGTTGAGACAGGAGAGCCAGAGAAAAACACGGAAGACGGTGGGGGGGGGGGCATTCCCTCCCACGGCTTGTAAAAGCAGTCTAGAGGCTAATTAGCCGCTAGGATTGCTTTTACATGAAAGCCGACCGCTGGCTGAAAAGAATGATACCAAGATGATACCTAAACCTGCAGGCATCATTCTGGTATAACCACTCAAAGTCGTGAATGGCGTACCTGAAGACAAAAAAATGGTTAACAATGGTTAACAATAAAGCACAGTAAACAGTAAAGTATAAATAATTACATACCTGAAAAACAAACATGATAAAACATAATAACAATAACAATAAAACATTGCAGAATAGAATACAGTAAAAAAGAGCAGAACAATAGAGAGAGAATAGAGAGAGAGAGAACAATAAAACAACAACTATTTTTTTTTATTTCATATTTTTTTTTTTTTTTACACTTTTTTTGTAACTAACTTTTATAACGGTAACCGGTTCCAGGTTCGGGTCTCTCAAAATGCGATGGCATTTTGGGAGACCCTGTGAAAGTGTGCCTAGTCTGTGCAATGCTGTACCCTACGCTAATACTCAACCAGTGAATGGTAGCGTTCAAAACATGCAAAGACCAGGATTGTCAGGACAGGAGGGACAATAATAGCGGGTGTCACGCCTATATCCGCGCTTGCTGCAGACACGACATCTTTTTTGGGGGGTTCGTTGGGTAGGGGTACTCGGGAGGACATAAAAATGCCTCTCATGCAGCCGACTGCATTTGGTTGGGGATGTGAATGGGGGAAGTACGGGCGCTGCAGAAGCGGTGGGTTCCCAATTAGGATTGGAGAATGCAGCAGGAAGGGCACTATGGGCACGACGGGCCTGTGTTTGTCTTTTTGGTGGCAGCGCGACACTACTTGTGCTTGCCACCTCACCAGCTTCAACTGCACTTATGGGACTCGCCACGTCACCACATGTTACTGCAGTGCTGGTTTGACTACGACCGGGGTGTACTAGGCCGCTGGCGCTTGCCAGTTCACCAAAACGCTACCAAAAAACTGTTAGCGATCGCAGGGATCAGGCCTGACTCTGCGAACGCTGCAGTTATGCGTTTAGTGTTTTGTAAGTGACAGTGATCGATCGATACTGCACTTGGGTGGGCTGGGCCGGGCCGGGCGGAGGGGCAAAACGCAGGTGCTAGCAGGTATCTGGGCTGATCCCGCTAACACTGCGTTTTTGGGAACCCTAAACTGCTGGTGACGCTAGTATAGATCTGATCGGATCAGATATTGATGCGATCAGATACTATACCACTAAGGGAGGTGTACGGTGCGTGCGTGGGTGTTAGCGGTACTGGCGCTAACCTGACGCTGCCTGGGGCTGGTGCTTGCCAGTTCACCAAAATACTACCAAAAAAACTGTTAGCGATCGCAGGGATCAGGCCTGACTCTGCGAACGCTGCAGTTATGCGTTTAGTGTTTTGTAAGTGTCAGTGATCGATCGATACTGCACTTGGGTGGGCTGGGCCGGGCGGAGGCGCAAAACGCAGGTGCTAGCAGGTATCTGGGCTGATTCCGCTAACACTGCGTTTTTGGGAACCCTAAACTGCTGGGGACGCTAGTATAGATCTGATCGGATCAGATATTGATCCGTTCAGATACTATACCACTAAGGGAGGCGTATGCTGCGTGCGTGGGTGTTAGCGGTACTGGCGCTAACCTGACGCCTGGGGCTGGTGCTTGCCAGTTCACCAAAATGCTACCAAAAAAACTGTTAGCGATCGCAGGGATCAGGCCTGACTCTGCGAACGCTGCAGTTATGCGTTTAGTGTTTTGTAAGTGACAGTGATCGATCGATACTGCACTTGGGTGGGCTGGGCTGGGCCGGGCGGAGGCACAAAACGCAGGTGCTAGCAGGTATCTGGGCTGATCCCGCTAACACTGCGTTTTTGGGAACCCTAAACTGCTGGGGACGCTAGTATAGATCTGATCGGATCAGATATTGATGCGTTCAGATACTATACCACTAAGGGAGGTGTACGGTGCGTGCGTGGGTGTTAGCGGTACTGGCGCTAATCTGACGCTGCCTGGGGCGACGCATATCACCGCCGGGCGATCGGGGGGCTAAACCTTTATTCGGTAATAAACGGCGGGTGCCCTGACACTATAAAAAATAAACAAACTAACCAGCGTCAACCGTAACGGTTATACGGTGATCAGTGGTGAAAGGGTTAACTAGGGGGCAATCAAGGGGTTAAAACATTTATCAGATAGTATAGGGGGGTCCCTGACGCTATAAAACGCTGACGGCGAACCTAAATATTTACCTCACTAACTAGCGTCACCAGCGACACTAATACAGCGATCAGAAAAATGATCGCTTAGTGACACTGGTGACAGGGGGTGATCAAGGGGTTAAAACTTTATTAGGGGGGGTTAGGGGGGTACCCTAGACCTACAGGGGGGTAACAGTAACTGTCCCAACACTGTAACTGTCACAAACTGACACTATGCAGTAATCAGAAAAAAAAAAAAAAAAAAACTGCTGGTGTCAGTTTGTGACAGGGGGGGGGGTGATTGGGGGGGGATCGGGGGGCGATCGGGGGGGGGATCGGGGGTGTTTTGTGTGCCTGGCATGTTCTACTGTGTGTGTGTGTGTTGTGCACTCACATTGATGTCTTCTCTCCTCGGGCCGGAACGGAAATTACCGAGCCGAGGAGAGATGACATCATTTCCTTTGCTGCTGTTTAGCATACAGCAGCAAAGGAAGATTCTCATTGGCCGGCGGCGATCGCGAGGGGGGGGCCACGAACGGATGGTCTCCCCCTCATCACCGATCGCCGCTGGACAAAAGACGACCGCCTCGGGCACCGGGGGGGGGTCCGATCGGACCCCCCACCCGCGGAAGGCAAATCACGTACCCTGTACGTGATTTTGCCTGTCCGTGCCACTTTGCCGACGTACATCGGCGTGAGGCGGTCGTCAAGTGGTTAAAAGAACATAAATGTACTGACACATACTGCCCATCAGACGCATTCCCCGGTCATAGTGTGTAGAGCTTTAGTAGAGTATAACAAAAATATTCATATAGCCACTGTCGAGGTGGAAATGGATAGGTATGAATATATGAGGTAATTTATTCTTCCTTCCAATGGAAAGAGAGGCCCATTAGTCGAGGGCGTATAACAGTTTAGATCTGAGATCACACTGGGGCCGAATGTGTATCCTGTAAGTCATGAAAATATATATATAAATGTGCATGCATATGAACAGCCAGAGTAGTACATGGAAAGTCCAAAAAAGTGTATCCTACCTGGTCCGCCTATAGTATGGAGGACAGTAGCTGATGGTGGGTGTGGATCAGGTAAGGCCCAGATCACTGGAGAGTCAACATGGAAATAGAAAGTATATCAATACCCTGATTGATAGAGAAAGAGGGGGAGAGGGGAGGGGGGGGGGGGAGAAAGGAGACAGAGACAAGAGGAAAGGAGGGGCAAGGGAAGGGGGGGAAAAAAGGGGGGGGGGGTGGGAAAGGGGGGAGGATGAGAAGGGGAGGGAAAGAAAGAGGGGGGGGGGGGGAGGGGACAAGGGACGGGGTAGGGGGGAAAAAAAGGGAGGGAAATGGGAAGTAGGAGGGGGGGAGGGGAAGAAGGAAAAGAGGAGGGGGGGGAAAAAGGGGGGGGGGGGAGAAAACCAGAAAGGGAAGGGAAATGGGGGGAAAGGGAAGAGAGGAAAAAGAAAGAGAAACAAAGGGAGAGGGATAGTAAATGAAGAAACAGAAAACAGGAGAAAAGTATAGGGCATCCAAGTAGCAGAAATGGCTTGTAGTTTCAGTGGAGAAAAGACTGGATCGTTAGGTGTATTGTAAGGGAAGAAAGAACCATAGAGCATAGCAGGTGACAGATGAAGTAAATAGAGCATGACAGGTAACAAATAGGGTTAATGGCTGGTGATATCAATAAAGAGATCTATGTCAATAAGTATGTAGTAGGTTACTAACCGTATATCACAGCAGCTCACACCAATAGCGTCCTGTCTGCAGCAGATGACGCTTGGTGTGAGCTAAGACTGGACATATAAAGCCCTCCCCATCCATCAGCTGTTGATGAAAAGAGGCAACAGCTGATTATGGTGAGGGAGGGACGGACACACTCTAGCTGGCCCCCCGGGTGGAGTGCGCGCCGCCAGGCTCCCACAGCGCGTGCGTGCGCAGACGTCATGAGGCGTGGCCACGCCCACTGCACCCGCCGGCACGTCTAGCTTCCCCAACGGACTGCGCATGTCCGTTGGGGTCGCAAGATGGAGGACAGTAAATACTGTACCTCACACAGCGCCGCCATGAGCCCAGACTCGCTCAGGCGGCTCTTTTCGTGCCGGGCGGATGGCAGATCGTAATGTAGGACCAATGAACAATGAGTTAAAGCACATATTATGTGCATCTAATAAAAAAAAAAAAAAAAAAAAAAAAAAGATAAAAGTGATAATATGCTGAATTTTGTTGCTATAGCAGGGAAGCAGAACTGGTGGGCAGTATGATACGGGTTGGGAAGGTAACCTAATGGAGGGACATATAACAAAAACGGTAATCACATACAGATATAGGGGATGTGCAGCTGGAAGGCACGTTACATGGATAAGAGTCATAAATAACACCAGGTATACATACATATGGTCTAGACATTAATAACCTCAAGTGTCATATAATACAATATACAGAATAGATAACAACAGTTTTATTCATGACCCAGAGTGGCACAATATATAGTATATCGACCGTATGTCCTGTAGTACAATAGAGGTTTCCTTTCTAAGAAGGCTAAGGGGGGGCCAGTGTATAGTGGTCAAGCTCAACTGCTGCATAGGATGTTAAGTTTAGAGCCTTTCCTTACCTATAAATGGGTGTAGATAGCAAATGGGCGGGGGTTCACCAGACGTGTAGACGGCCATATGGCCAATGGTGGTGTCCCCTATATAAAAGGGTAGTAATGGATGGAATAGGGATAGCTGACTAGTCTCTAGTCCATCCCTAGACGTGTGGTTGTCTATGGGGTGATCTTCCCTACTGCTCTCTACCACCGGATGAAAAGCCTTCGAGGAAGGGTTTAAACCAAATGGTTTCGTTTAGGCCTGGGGGTTCGGTGGCTCTTAGATTGTATATCCATCGGGACTCTAATTGCAGCAGTGTCTTGTTCCAGTCCCCTCCCCTCGACTCTGGATGTACCCGATCCAAGATAAGAAATTTGATTTTTGGGCATATGCCATTATGTACTGTTAGGGTGTGTCTTCCCAGTGGGAGGTCCGGGTCACCAGTTTCCATGCTTACTAGATGTCTATATGCCCTCTTCCAAAATTCTGTCTTGGTTTTTCCTATATAGAAGCATGTACATTCACATAGAAGTAGGTAAATCACCCCGTAGGTCCTGCAATTGGCAAAATGTTTGGGGTGGAAGGATTGACCATTTGGAAGGATCGGGTTTTTAGTTGTAAGCATATATTTACAGTATCTACATTTGCCACACATAAATGTCCCCTTATACTTACAATGTGTCTTATTATTCCCTACCTTAAACTCACTAGCTGTAATTTTATCTCCCAGGGAGGTAGTTCTTTTGAATGTAAAAAGAGGTCTCTGTGGAACCAATGGTCCTAATGCTGGATCGCACTGTAGCATGTGCCAGTATTTTGTCACAATGTTCCTCACCTGTCTATGTTGATTGTTGAATTTAGTAATAATTCTAAGAGTATCAATATCATTCTTATCAGATTTATTTGCTTTTTTAGAGTATAGTAGCTCCTCTCTTGACTGCCTGAGGGCTTTTTTAAAAAATATGATACTGATATAGATAATAGAACACTATTCCTCTCACTGACACCAAAAGATGGGGCACCATTCCTCCCACTAACGCCAACAAAGAGGCACTATTCCTCCCACTAACATTAATAATGGGGCACCATTTCTCCCACTAATATCTAGGGTGGGGCACTATTCCTTCTTCATTGTTTACTCACACTAATGCCCCGTACACACGGTCGGATTTTCCGACGGAAAATGTGTGACAGGACCTTGTTGTCGGAAATTCCGACCGTGTATAGGCTCCATCACACATTTTCCATCGGATTTTCCGACACACAAAGTTTGAGAGCAGGATATAAAATTTTCCGACAACAAAATCCGTTGTCAGAAATTCCGATCGTGTGTACACAAATCCGACGGACAAAGTGCCACGCATGCTCAGAATAAATAAAGAGATGAAAAATATTGGTCACTGCCCCGTTTATAGTCCCGACGTACGTGTTTTACGTCACCGCGTTTAGAACGATCGGATTTTCCGACAACTTTGTGTGACCGTGTGTATGCAAGACAAGTTTGAGCCAACATCCGTCGGAAAAAATCCTAGGATTTTGTTGTCGGAATGTCCGAACAAAGTCCGACCGTGTGTACGGGGCATAACACTGGAGCATTTTCCACTCCCAGTGTCTGCAATCCAGCCTCTCTAAAGACTAAAGGACAAAATAAACTGGCCGTTTTGTTTGGAAAGTTTGGAGACCATTGCTCTAGAGAAGGGGTCTCCAAACATTTCATTACAAGGTCCACACTGAATTTTTAACAAATCACGCAACAAAAAGCAAAATCAGTTTTATAAATCAGCGTGATAAGATAAACTTCAGTAAAAAGAAGCAAAGTCTCCCTTTACATCCCTTTTTACGTTAGGGTCCTAATCAGAGCTGCTTACATCAGGGTCCCCAGCAGAGCCTCCCTTACATCAGGGTTCTCATCAGAGCCCCCGTAAATCCAAGTCTGCCCCTTGTAGTCCCCCTTTATATTAGGGTCCACTCAGAGCCCCCCTAGATGGCGCAAGAATGTTATTGGTTGTTATGACCCCGGTAGTCCTGGCAATCAACTGACTTAGAGAAAGGAAGCACAGTGGGGGGAACCTAACCCTGCTGGGGAAAGCATATCATTGGTGATGACATGATGATCACAGTGCAGCAGGGGGGAAAATTGCTCTAACTGCTGGCTGGATGTAAGCCCCATTGGTCCTAGTTTGGAGAGCCCTGCTCTAGGGCCTTGATATTTTAGGTTGAATAAATTATAGGATAACAAAACAAAAAGTGTTACTATGAACATTACCAGTTGGTTGAGTAGCACATAGCAATGATAGCAGTGAATAGAAGTTCTGGGACCCCTTGCAAACAACTATATACACAGTTGAAATGCATACCTTGGAGCTGCTTTACCTGCTAATGGATTTATCATTTTGTCCAGTCAGTCTTACGATTTGCACAAACCTGCCAAACAGGACCATTAGATTGATGATCTGACTTTTCTCCACCATATTTAGGAAATACAGCTGGTCACCTACCCCCTTCCAGCCTGTGATTGGACAGTTAAAAAGAAGTGGAATATTGATGAGCCATCCCTCCACCCTCTACTCTTTCCTTCTCTCAGCATTTAATTTGTCAGATGGTTTGTAAGGCTTTTTTTATTGGTTCCTAATTTTGCCCCTCCTTCTCCTTGTCTGAGTGGAATTGTATACAGAGTTGAGTTACGAGAGGCAGATATCAAGACAGATTTGGGTACTGGGGCTATCTGTGTTTAAAAATACATTTTATGATGCTTTAATGAATACTTAAAGTGGTTGTAAGCCTCAGTCATGAAACCTGAACAAAGCACATATCTGTAGTGTTTTCTTGTCTCTCTTCAAATTTCTAATGCCGCGTACACACGGTCGGACTTTTCATCTACAAAAGTCCAACGGACGCCGACGGACTAAAGCTGGCTGGTAATCCGATCGTGTGTGGGCTTCTCCGGACTTTCAGCAGACTTTTTCAGCCTCAAATCCGACGGACTTTAGATTTGAAACATGCTTCAAATCTTTACGTCGTAACTACGACGGACCCCGAAATCCGCTCGTCTGTGTGCTAGTCCGACGGACAAAAACCCATGCTAGGGCAGCTATTGGCTACTGGCTATGAACTTCCTTATTTTAGTCCGGTGTACGTCATCACGTACGAATCCGTCGGACTTTTGTGTGGTCGTGTGTAGGCAAGTCCGTTCGTTAGAAAGTCTGCTGCAAGTCCGCCGAAAGTCCGCCGGAAGTCCGCCGGAAGTCTGTCGGACAGGCTGTCGGACTTTTGTAGACGAAAAGTCCGACCGTGTGTACGCGGCATAAGTGTCATTTGTTTCTCGCACTCATTTCCCTATTATCAGCATGAGTCGCTTTTGACAAGTTGTCCTGACACCAGAATTAAAATGGTGACGGGAAAGGAGAGCTCAGTACAAACCTTGTCTATTCACAACACAGTTCTGCATTGTTCCTTTGTTCCTGTGCTGTGTGTTTGAAGGGGTGTGTCTCTTTTCTCTAATCAACTCTCACACACTGTACAAGAGCTCTAACTGCAGCTCCCCACCTGCTCCTCTGCACTTTTGAAGGGATGTAGAAAAGAGAAGACTGCACATAAGTACAATTTATATAGGATTTGTTTTATCTCTGTGTATCATCTGAGGCTATTCACTTCATAAATGAGAGGGTTTACAAACACTATAAAGAGGAATTAGCACAATTTTTTTTTACATTATTGAGTTCCCTATGGGACAAAGTATATGTAGTACTGTCAGGGAAAAATTTGTGGAAATGTACAAATAAAACTGAAGGGGACTTTCAGAAAAAATTTAAAGATATGTCCATCCCATTACCAGATATGGTGGACTCACTAACCGTTTGGTAGTGGGTCAGTCAGGCTTATGTGGACCAAGTGCCACAGGGTTACGGTTGGCTAGAGAGCGGTCACTCTATAAGGGATGATTCCACTCCTCGTCCGTGATGGTCAGGCCGGCAACCTTAGTTTCCTTATGGATCCTCAACAAAGGGAAGGACTTCCACCACACGGGGGAGCCATCTGGAGGTTGTAGTTGCACACAGACGGACTCAAACGGACCGGGATAAGAGCAAAAGAGAATGGAAGGACTCCATAAAGTGTAGGTAAAAAAAAACAGAAGGCATTTATTTTAAAAGACAGTACATCAAATCAATGAGTACAGAATAGTGATCACAAAAATAGGTAAAAATGGATAAAAAGCAATGTGGGGAGCAAGCGTAGCGAAGCCCGATGAGTTTCGTCTCCAAAGACTTCTACTGGGGCATGCAAGGGCTGATAATTGCCAACGTCCACTGGCCTAAATATAAGGTCAGCAGTTCCCCTCAAGAATTGCTGGATTATCGTCAGCCTTTGTATCCTGTGTTCCTGTGCCTTGTGCTTTTGCTTGATTACCTGTCATCTGACACTGCAGCTAGCAAGAAGACAGTTGCTTTGCTTTGTTTGCTTTGTAGGGCCTGTCTTTGGGTCCCAGCACTTGCCCAAGGCAAGCACTGGAAAGAAGAATGTAAAAGAAGGTGGTACATGTCAGCCTTCTGTCCCTTGGCATTCCATGTGCCAATGCTTCCCTCAGGCAAGTGCCTGGAGCCAGAGACAGGTGTTCACAATCAAAGTAGCCATTGGTAGCTTTGGTGTTGAGAGGCCATGTGCCAAGGAGGAGCGCCCTGTCCGGCATCACTGCTAGTGTTACAGGGCATTAGGCAAATTGGACAAGGTACTACATGTACTTTGTAAGGAACTCTAAGGAACTGGGTTCACACTTAAGCATGGATCGCCTCACAGCAGGGGTCCGGTGCATCCCTGTTCACTGTTTCAGGTCCAATTTAAGTCCCAATTTTTGGCTGAATTCGGACCTGAAATGTACCAGAAGATGCACAGAACTCCTGTGCAGTTCGCACCGAAGCCGCTCCGGAGATGTGTGAACCGGCTCCGTAGAGGGCTGGCCACATGTCTCCTGACATGCGAATTGGATGCGGGGAAACCCGCATTCAAATCGCAATAGTATGAACCCAGCCTTATATGAAAAAAAGCTGTGATAATTCTTTTTTAACTGCATAGCTGTAGCTTTGAGTTTGGTCTAATGTAGTTGTTAACAACGATGTATACTGTAAGTACACATGAGTTATATTAACTGGAAGAAGAGTATTATTACCACAGAAAAAAAAATTTGGGCAGACGTAACTATTGATAATTTTATCTCTAAAACCTGGATTTAAAACTGGCTAATGATGTAGGAAAGTTGTTTTATTGTTAAAAAGAGTTTTGGAAAGTGCGAGTCTTTGAAAGGTGATAAGAAAGAATGGAGGAGCAGGAGATGTCAGATTTACAGTATGTGTAAAAGTCAGAAGATTATAAGGACTTAGTAAGTAAATAAAATACAGTCCTGGGCTATCCAAGAAAAACCCTGAATAATTTCACTGAAAGATAGAACTAATAAACAGTGGGATAGTTAATATAATATGTGATAATATTTATTTCTTGTGCTTATCCTTTCAGTGTCTGTTTCTTTTCTCTGTACAGAGAAAACAGAGTGTGGAAGTGCTGGGGACCAGGGAAGGGATTCCCAATGCTTTAGGTTGGGGACTGATGGTTACATTAATTATCAGAGTTCAGTTTCCTGGGGGTACCACTATTATACACCTAGTAAAAAAACAGTAAACATAGCCAGCTGTGGAAAGGTTTTGCAAGAGGAAATTTCATATAGGGTGGTAGAGTATCCCTCATGTAACAGACTTTACAAACCTGCAGTTCCTCCCTAGGGTCTAGCTATCTTCCTTCACCCTCCTGCTTTCTCCATGTGTCAAGCTGATGTTTTGCAGCTGGCTCTTGGACATCAGCCAGAGGCAAAAACCTTGTGGATGGAAACTGAGACCATGGAGGAGGACTGGAGGAGACAATGAGGGCGGGCAGAAAATTCCAATCTATCTTCTGTCTTCAGAAGAATAATGGACTTCAGGAAGACCTGGACTTTATGACTCATCCAGAGATGAAATTATTGTATAACAATTTACGATCATCTGCAGTATTCTTTTCAGGTTAACTGCTTCACTACTGCACTCATGCAATAACAAAAGTTCATGCCCTGCTGGGAAAACTGTACATGTGGTCTTATTTCCTGTGCAACATTGTGAAATAATATACAGTTAACTGTTGAAAGGTTAAAAGATCTACAGTCTGTATTAAAGAGGAGGTCTGCCCACCCCACAAAAAATTAAATGTCAGCAGCTACAAGTACTTCAGCTGTTGACTTTTAATATTAGGACACTTACCTGTCCAGGGAGCCCGCCATGTTGGCACTGCAGCCGATCTTCGGATCAGCTGTTGGGTGCAGCCACCGCCATTGCCTGTAAGGAAACCCAGCAGTGAAGCCTTTCAGGTTCACAGCCGGTTCCCTACTGTGCATGCGTGAAGCGGAGGAAGGAGGAGGGGAACTAAACTTCCGAGAGGCGGCGCCGCGGCCCTGTCTCCCGTGAAGTGGGAAAGGGGACCTGTCAAAAACAGATCTCCGTTCCCCCCTCCCCCCTGAAAGGTGCCAAATGTGGCACCAGGGGGGAGGAGATGAACAAGCGGAAGTTCCACTTTTGGGTGGAACTTCGCTTTAAGTATGTTTACAAAGAGTAGTATATTTAGCTCAATTTGAAAACCTGGAACACACAAGAACACTTCTTCGGGTAAATGTATGTAAGGGGTAAAAAAAAACCTCTGTCTCTGCAGCACAACTTACAATAGTGAAGACAATGACACTAGGGAGCAGAGTAAGACCAAGGGGGTTGTGGTGTCAGATTCCCATGGTGATCTAACAGCTTCTGATGGCCAAAGGAAGAGAAAGCTGTGTGGAAAAAGAGGATGAGCATGCCTACTTCTTTAAAGGAAGAGCCCATTGCAGGGGTTTGCAGGCATTGCTAAGCAGTCATTGCCGATGCAGAAGTCTGTAAACTACTTTTTATGTATTGATGGATTGTGCATGGGCACCAGCCCTAAAACTTTTTCTGAGCAAGAGCCCTTTGGCTATGATGTACTGTCTCATTGAGTTAAGGAGTTATGCACAAAAGTGTCTGTAGACACCATTGGTATTAGTATGGCCAATAAACAGTGTGTCATGATTCAGCCAGGAGTGAGTAGGTCTGCATTATCTATTCACTTATTTGCATAAGCATCACAGCACAAGTCATAATCCTGTCAGGGAAGAGCTAATTTGGATTATACATGATATTTGAAAGATGCAGTGTTAAAGAAAGGCCAAATATTTAATTCAGATACCTTCACAGGAAGGATCCTTTCAGACCCTAAAGCAGGCCATAGGTGACTCAGCTTTCTTTCCTACCACCACAGGAGGAAGGAAGGAAAATCGCTCAATTCTCCCATTGACACTTACTGCGTGTGCCTCCCACACCACTATTATGTCCTGCCCTGTCCTTCGCGTGGAGCCTTCCTGGTCTATAGAACACAAAGATTACTGCTATTGGCTATAGCCGCCGGCAGCAAACCAATGTAAAAAATCTGACAGGCTGGTTGTACCCAAGTTGATCGACTTGGTTACAATCAACCTGCCCATACATGGATTGAAATTCGGCAGGTCCCTGCTGAACGGACACATTTTGATCCATGTACGTATTGGCTGGCTTTAGTGTTTTTTCACTGGACACCAGTTTATGCATCTGCCATATCCCAACTAGCACAGTTTCAGTGTGCCGTTCCCATCTGATCTCTAAGACAAATGTGTGTATTTCAATACCCTTCAATTTCCTTCAGGATTATGGAAAATATATTAAATTATAAATCCCATTCTGTGCAGTGCACAATTATAAAACTTTCTGCAAGAGCTTGGTTGCACAGAGATGAGATGTTATATTCCAAAGATGCCAGCTTTATTGTAGAAAATTGGAGTCATTAATCCAGTTTTTGGCATTTTTTTTGTAACAATTTTCTATGCGATACCATACTAAATATAGGATTAAAGCGGAGTTCTAGTCATTATTGTGTTTATTAAGTGTCAGCAGCTAATAAACACATACTCACCTGTTCCACGATCCAGTGATGCGGCTGCCCGAACCCATGGTTTTCTCCCTCGCCTCTCCCCGGTGCTGGCATCACAAGTGTGGACACCCGGCTGTGACAGCTTGCGGCTTCACAGCCGGGTGCGCACTGAACATGTGTGAGTCGCGCTGCGCTTCCTCAATGGCCGTGAAATCTGCTGGGACCTGTGACGTGTCCCAGAAGATTGCAGGGAGAGAGGGGGAGAGGAGAACTTTCTCTCAAGTCGCCTAGGCGGCCTGAATGGAAGTGGGAGCTGGGTACCTGTCCAAACTAGGTACCCACTCCCACCCAAAAAAATTGACATGCCAAATGTGGCATGTAAGGGGGTTAGGAGTCCTTAAAGCAGAACTTTCACTTTTCTCTAAAGAATAAACAAAAGTGATATTATCTGGTTTAGCTGTTACCCCTAGTGAGAGCAGTGTGTAAGACTTTGATTTTGCTAAGTGTTTTCTTGCGTGACACATATTTGTCAGATCATCTTTACTCATTCTTTTCTACTTTAATAGATCAGGCATGAGTGCAAAACAAAAGATAGGATAGAAAAGCAAAGAATAGGGAGGAAACTTTTGCTATATGCTTTTATATATGTATATATATATACAGTAACTCACAAAAGTGAGTACACCCCTCACATTTTTGTAAATATTTTATAATATCTTTTCATGTGACAACGCTGAAGAAATGAAATTTTGCTACAATGTAAAGTAGTGAGTGTACAGCTTGTATAACAGTGTATATTTGATGTCCCTTCAAAATAACTCAACACACAGCCATTAATGTCTAAACTGCTGGCAACAAAAGTGAGTACACCCCCAAGTGAAAATGTCCAAATTGGGCCCAGTTAGCCATTTTCCCTCCCCAGTGTCATGTGACTCGTTAGTGTTACAAGGTTTCAGGTGTGAATGTGGAGCAGGTGTGTTTAAATTTTGGTGTTTTCGCTCTCACTCTCTCATACTGGTCACTGAAAGTTCAACATGGTACTTCATGGCAAAGAACTCTATGAGGATCTAAAAATGATCGCTCTACATAAAGATGGCCTAGGCTATAAGAAGATTGCCAAGACCCTGAAACTGAGCTGCAGCATGGTGGCCAAGACCATAGAGCCATTTGACAGGTTCCACTCAGAACAGGCCTCACCATGGTCGACCAAAGAAGCCGAGTGCACGTGCTCAGCGTCATATCCAGGGGTTGTCTTTGGGAAATAGACGTATGAGTGCTGCCAGCATTGCTGTAGAGGTTGAAGGAGTGGGGGGTCAGCCTACCAGTGCTCAGACCACATCGCACACTGCATCAAATTGGTCTGCATAGCTGTCATCCCAGAAGGAAGCCTCTTCTAAAGATGATGCTCAAGAAAGCCTGCAAACGGTTTGCTGAAGACAAGCAGACTAAGGACATGGATTACTGGAACCATGTCCTGTGGTCTGATGAGACCAAGATAAGATTATTTGGTTCAGATGGTGTCAAGCATGTGTGGTGGCAACCAGGTGAGGAGTACAAAAACTAGTGTGTCTTGCCTACAGTCAAGCATGGTGGTGGGAGTGTCATGGTCTGGGGCTGCGTGAGTGCTGCTGGCACTGGGCAGCTACAGTTCATTGAGGGAACGATGAATGCCAACATGTACTGTGACACTGTGAGCATGATCCCCTCCCTTTGGAAACTGGGTCGCAGGGCAATATTCCAACATCATAACGAACCCAAACACACCTCCAAGACGACCACTGCCTTGCTAAAGAAGCTGAGGGTAAAGGTGATGGACTGGCCAAGCAAGTCTCCAGACCTAAACCCTATTGAGCATCTGTGGGGCATCCTCAAACAGAAGGTGGAGGAGCGCAAGGTCTCTAACATCAACCAGCTCCGTGATGTCATCATGGAAGAGTGGAAGAGGACTCCAGTGGCAACCTGTGAAGTTCTGGTGAACTTTCTGCCCAAGAGGGTTAGGGCGGTGCTGGAAAATAATGGTGGCCACACGAAATATTGACACTTTGGCCCAATTTGGACATTAGTGGCTGTGTGTTGAGTTATTTTGAGGGGACAGTAAATTTACACTGTTATACAAGCTGTACACTCACTACTTTACATTGTAGCAAAGTGTAATTTCCTAATTTCCTCAGTGTTGTCACATGAAAAGATATAGTAAAATATTTACAAAAATGTGAGGGGGTGTACTCACTTTTGTGAGATAATGTATATATATATATATATATATATATATATATATATATAAATAAAAAAAACTATGCACTGAGTTATCTCCAAGAACTGCTTCCACAGAGTTTACAGTCCCTGAGTGCGTAGTTGCTTAACCTATGCTCTAACGCTTTAAAGTGGCTAGACGGTCACTACCCCCAGTATGACAGATAAGTATTCCTCAAACTATTCTCCAGACTGTTTTAAACTTGGATGTACATCAGTGAAAATAAGTACTTTGGTAGTGTATGTCAGTGCAAAATAACATAAAATATATTTCTGCAATACATGCACATTTCCCCATATTTGTCCATTTAAATATGCCTAAAAAATAGGAAAGTACCTGTTGATGCTACTAGAAATCCAGTAAGTCCCTAACTTCCTGTAGTGAGCTAACCATGCTGCCTTTGCTGCACTAAAATCACTGGAAGTATTGTCAGGCCTGGTCAACAATACTGACACTTTTATCATTTCAATAAGAGTGAGATGATCTCCAGTCCAGTAGAGAAGACCACAGGTAGGGATGATAGCACAGCTTTGTATTTCAGTGCAGCAGAGGTGCCATTGTCAACTCACCATGGGAAATTAGGAGCTCATTGAATTTCTGACCATATCAACTGGTATTTTTTTGGACTTGCAACATGTTTAAAGGGACAAAACATTGGGAAAAAACTGGGATGGATATTCTGCATCTATCTTTTATTTTGCCCTGACGGTACTCGTAGAACAGCAAATATACAGTACGCTCACATCAAACAGAAAAATGAGCTAAGAAAAAAATCTTTATTTTTTGAATTTCCACTTTACCTGATTGCCAGTTTCCAGCCGACCTATATATACGTTGGTGTTGAAAGAAATCTAAAGTGACACTAAAAGTAATATATGCAGATGTGTGTTATTAAAGCAGTATTAAACTCAAAAGCAAACATTTATTATATTTGGGCTTACCAATTCTTACAGTAAATGTGGTGGCTGCATTGATTTTTTTTTTTAGACTATCCCTCCTTTATTTTCACCTGCCGATCTAGCCAGTATGTCTGTTGTTTTTCAACAGAACAAGTTGTCCTGCAGAGGTAGCAGTTAGAATGTAGAGACAAACCATTTACCATTGACAGGGGTGCTTGCAATGATCAGCTTTTATTCATAAAACCTTCTTTATTGCTTTGAGTCTTCGACAAATCTCCAAATTTTTATTTTTTATTTTTTTGCTGTGATCTAACTTTCTGTTGGAGGGGGGCTGCCTCTGTTCTCCATGGCCTTACTGTATGTAGGAACATAGCAAACCCTCTCTTCCTTACTCCCAAGATAGACTAGGAGCTGCAGTGCAGACTATGGACTGTGTGATTTGTAGTGCGTACAGAGCAGTCCACATGCATGCAACTAATGTGCACTACTCAGTACAGACAGAAATGTCTGAATATCAGAGGTTCTGGAGCTCATGGAGGACATTACAAGGAGGCAGAAAAACACAGCAAGAAAATAAATCATGAAAAATAGATTACAGGGCCATTAATTAGTATGAATTATTTTGAAGAATAAGGATATTGTTTTTTGTTTTTTATTTTTTTACACTCTAAAGCTGTTACTGCCCCATAGTAAGTTTGTGATCTCTTTATTTGTGGTATATTTTATGATGTACACTGAACATGGTTCTGAAAGATAAACTATACTTTTAGATGTCCTTGAACTTGTAAATCTGCTTCACAGCTGATCATCATATGTTTCCACTTACTAATACCCACAGCTACAATCCACACTTTCCTCTCTGCTATGCTTCAGCTATTGCACATGGTTTTAGTATATGATGCAATTCACAATTTACCATCAAATTCCATTTAATGGGCACTAGCTGTGTTAAACTTCTACTTTTCTTATTACAAAGGAAAAGCGGTACAGTAAAACTGTACACATAATGACCATAGAAAGAAGCATCTTCAATTGATTTTCAACTCAGCAGTGGTTGATCTGGTCAGTTATCATTTATTCAGTAAGGCTTGTTAAATAACCACATTGAATGTCTTTGTACATGTAGGGACCCTGCCTTAAAGTGAATGTTGCAGTCGAATTTGGGAAATCCCCACGTTAAGTTTGGTATGTGTTCCCATTTGCAAAACATACTATACATAAAAAACATAATTTAAACAAAAATATTTCTTACATTTTTAGTTGTTTTTTTTGGAATTTCTTTGATTTTCCCTTCATTACCAAACAATGCGGTATTATAACCTATATGCAAGTTATAGAGTCTACAAAGTCTTTGAAATTTAGCAAATCTAATTTTCTGTCTGGCTATGTCATTAGGAAACCCTAAAATACCAGGACAGTACTATTACCCCAAAAGTAACTCCTTTTGGAAAGTAGACAATTCAAAGTATTTAGTAAGAGGCATAGCAAGGTTTTAGAAATTTTTATTTTTTTGCCACAATTCTTTGGAAAATAAAGAGAATACATAAAATGTAATTGTTTTCATTTTAACAAGTTGTTTATCATGCACAACATGGACATACTTATGCCCTGTACACACGATAGGATTTTCCGACAACAAAATCCTGGATTTATTTCCGACGGATGTTGGCTCAAACTTGTCTTGCATACACGCGGTCACACAAATGTTGTTGGAAATTCCAAACGTCAAGAACGCGGTGACGTACAACACGCACGAAGAGCCCGAGAAAAATTAAGTTCAATAGCCAGTGCGGCTCTTCTGCTTGATTCCGAGCAAATTTTGTTTTTTGTTTTCGCTGCCTAGATGCATAGAGGGGCCCAATATCCAAGGGGCATGTTCAGGCTTTCAAGGGGCATACATTTCCTGATTTGATTTCCTGATTTCCTGACTGCCTATCACTAACTATCGCATTTCTTGAGGTCCTGAAGTTCCAGGTCATTAGAAACTCCCAAAACAATGACCACAGGTTTGGTAAGTCCTTTGAAGATTATATTTTTTGCCTCTTTTTGGAATATGAAGAAAGAAAATACATATGTATTTTTTTTTTTAAAGAAAGTTGTCAATTAACAAGATTTTTCTACGACACATCATGGTCATACTTAGAATTACACCACAAAACCTATAATGTTACTCCCCATGAGTATGGAAATACCACCCATGCAAAACTTTTTCACAGCCTATCCACATAGCGGGGCTCAAAATCCAAAGAGCTTGGAAACTCCTTCAGGCTTTCAAGAGGCTTAAATTATGTGTCTAATTTCCTGACTATATATCACATTTTTTGAGACCCTGGAGCACTTAGACTGTAAAAACACCAACAAAACTACCACATGTTGGAAAGCAAACAACCAAAGGTAGTTTAAAGAACTATAGTGAGTTTTATGAATATTTAATTTTTCCACAAATTTTTGAAAAATTAAGAAAGAAAATTATTATTTTACACAAAAAAATCAAAGTTAATTAAATTAAAATCCACCTTTAGACTTTCAAGGGACATAAATTACACATCTAATCCACTGACCACATTTTGGAAAAAAAAAACCCTAAGGAATTTTCTAGGCATAGTGGATCTTTTTTGCCACAAGTTTTTAGAAAATGTAGAAAGAAAATGAATTTTGACGCAAAATTTTCAATTTAATGACATATTTCCCACACAGTATGGGTATAATTAGATTTACACCCCAAAACACATTTTGCTACTCCCCTTAGACTTTTTCAGTGTTTCGACTCATTATATACCTGACATTGCATCTTGCATATCACAAAAATCAACCAATACTGTAATGCTCCCCTATACACATGGTCAGAGAATACAGCTTAATACACAGTCTTATTTATAGCAGTCCCCATTGCAATAAGCTAAGCAGACTTAACTTACTGATTCATGGCTGCGCCAGGAATTATACACAATTCTATATTCACTGACCAGGAAACACAGGAGGCTGAAACAAATAATGATCAAAAATGTAGCTGTGGTTCCAGGACTGTTATCTGCAGAGAATTGCTGGATGGACTGACCTTTCACAGGAATTAAGTCAGTGGGCGTGAAGATGGGTCAGTTCAGGAGGCAGGCAGAGATGTGGTCAGCAAACAGACAAAGAATCAGTCCAAGTGGCAGGCAGAAATGTGGTTAATAAACAGGCCAGGGTCAGTTCAAGTGGCAGGCAGAGATGTGGTTAGTATATAGGCAGAGGATCAATCCAATCAGCAGGCAGAAATGTGGTGAATAAACAGGTCAGGGTCAGGTTAGGTGGCAGGCAGAGGTGACAATGCACTGGTGTGGTGGTGATCAGAACATGTTTCTTGCTTACACTGGCACTGGTGACACTAGCACTGGTGTTGCTACCAATCAGGAAACCTGTTGCTAGCTGCACTGGACTGGTGACACTGGCACTGGTGTGACTAGCAATCAGAACACTGTTTCTGGCTTACATTAGTCTGGTGATGCTGACAGTGGTGTGGATAGTGATCAGAAACACTGGTGCTGGCCTACAATGATCTGGTGACACTGGGACTTATTGGCAGCAATCAGGAACACTGTTTCTGAGACTAGTGACACTGGCACTGGTGTGGCTAGCAATCAGGAACACTGTTGTTGGCTTACACTAGTCTGGTGATGCTGGCAGTGTTGTGGCTAGTGATCAAAAACACTGTTGCTGGCCTACAATGATCTGGGTACACTGGGACTGATGTGACAATCAGGAACAATGTAGCTAGCTTACACTGGTCTGGCAACAGTGGCACTGGTGTCTAATGTGGCATTGATCAGGAACACTGTTGCTGGCTGCACTGGCTTGGCAAAGCTGGGACTAGCGGCACAGGAATTTGTGTGGCTTGCAATCAGGAACACTATTGTTTGCTTACACTAGTCTGGTGATGCTGGTAGTGGTGTGGCTAGTGATCAGCAACACTGTTGCTGGCCTACAATGATCTGGTGACCCTGGGACTGATGTGGCAGCAATCAAGAACACTGTTGCTAGCTGCACTGGCTTGGCAAAACTGAGACTAGTGACACTGGCATTGCTGTGGCTAGCAATCAGGAACACTATTGTTGGCTTACACTAGTCTGGTGATGCTTACAGTGGTGTGGCTAATTTACACTGTTATACAAGCTGTACACTCACTACTTTACATTGTAGCAAAGTGTTATTTCTTCAGTGTTGTCACATGTCACATGGTGTGGCTAGTGATCAGAAACACTGTTGCTGACCTTCAATGATCTGGGACACTGGGACTGATGTGACAGCAATCAGGAACAATGTAGCTGGCTTACACTTGTCTCGCAACAGTGGCATTGGTGTGGTGGCAATCAGGAAAACTGTTTCTGGCTCACACTGGGCTGGTGACACTGGGACTGTTGTGGTGGCAATTGGGAACACTCTTGCTGGCTTACACTGATCCAGTGACATTGAAACTGGTGTGGCGGTGATCAGGAACACAGTTCCTGGCTCACACTGGTCTGGTGACACTGGGGCTAATGTGTCAGTGATCAGGAACACTGTTGCTAGCTTACACTGGTCTGTGACACTGGGACAGGTGTGGTAGCAATCAAGAACACTGTTGCTGGCTTATCCTGGTCCTGTGACTCTGTTACTAACTCACATTGACATTGCACTGGTGTGGCAGTGACCAGGAACATTGCTCTTGTCTGCACTAGACTGGTGACATGTTGACTTTTGTAGCAGCAATCAGGAACACTGTTGCTGGCTTACACTGGTCTAGTAACATTGTGACTGGTGTGGCTAACAATCAAGTAAACATGTTATGCAATGTGCATGGGAACATGTAACAAATATACAGTATCTCACAAAAGTGAGTACACCCTGACATTTTTGTAAATATTTTATGCTATCTTTTCATGTGACAACACTGAAGAAATTACACTTTGCTACAATGTAAAGTAGTGAGTGTACAGCTTGTATAACAGTGTAAATTTGCTGTCCCCTCAAATAACTCAACACACAGCCATTAATGTCTAAACCGGTGGCAACAAAAGTGAGTACATCCCTAAGTGAAAATGTCCAAATTGGGCCCAATTAGCCATTTTCCCTCCCCGTTGTCATGTGACTCGTTAGTGTTACAAGGTCTCAGGTGTGAATGGGGAGCAGGTGTGTTAAAGTTGGTGTTATCACTCTCACTCTCTCATACTGGTCACTGGAAGTTCAATATGGCACCTCTTGGCAAAGAACTCTCTGAGGATCTGAAAAAAATAATTGTTGCTCTACATAAAGATGGCCTACGCTATAAGAAGATTGCCAAGACCCTGAAACTGAGCTGTAGCACGGTGGCCAAGACCATACAGTGGTTTAACAGGACAGGTTCCACTCAGAACAGGCCTCGCCGTGGTCGACCAAAGATGTTGAGTGCACGTGCTCAGCATCATATCCAGAGGTTGTCTTTGGGAAATAGACGTATGAGTGCTGCCAGCATTGCTGCAGAGGTTGAAGGGGTGGGGGGTCAACCTGTCAGTGCTCAGACCACACACCGCACACTGCATCAAATTGGTCTGCATGGCTGTCATCCAGGAAGGAAGCCTCTTCTAAAGATGATGCTCAAGAAAGCCTGCAAACAGTTTGCTGAAGACAAGCAGACTAAGGACATGGATTACTGGAACCATGTCCTGTGGTCTGATGAGACCATGATAAACCTATTTGGTTCAGATGGTGTCAAGCGTGTGTGGAGGCAACCAGATGAGGATTGCAAAGACAAGTGTGTCTTGCCTACAGTCAAGCATGGTGGTGGGAGTGTCATGGTCTGGGGCTGCATGAGTGCTGCCAGCACTGGGGAGCTACAGTTCATTGAGGGAACCATGAATGAAAACATGTACTGTGACATACTGAAGCAGAGCATGATCCCCTCCCTTTGGAGACTGGGCCGCAGGGCAGTATTCCAACATGATAATGACCCCAAATACACCTCCAAGACGATCACTGCCTTGCTAAAGAAGCTGAGGGTAAAGGTGATGGACTGGCCAAGCATGTCTCCAGACCTAAACCCTATTGAACATCTGTGGGGGATCCTCAAATTAAAGGTGGAGGAGCACAAGGTCTCTAACATCCACCAGCTCCGTGATATCGTCATGGAGGAGTGGAAGAGGACTTCAGTGGCAACCTGTGAAGGTCTTATGAACTCCATGCCCAAGAGGGTTAAGGCAATGCTGGAAAATAACGGTGGCCATACAAAATCTTGACACTTTGGGCCCTATTTGGACCTTTTCACTTAGGGGTGTACTCACTTTTGTTTTCAGTGGTTTAGACATTAATGGCTGTGTGTTGCGTTATTTTCTGGGGACAGCAAATTTACACTGTTATACAAGCTGTACATTCACTACTTTACATTGTAGCAAAGTGTTATTTCTTCAGTGTTGTCACATGAAAAGATAGAATAAAATATTTACAAAAATGTGAGGGGTGTACTCACTTTTGTGAGATACTGTAAAGTAGGTGTTATTCCAATTGGGCTGCAAAAGTGATCACATGTAAGGTCAGGTTATCTCTAACCACACTGAAAATGGTGTTACCTCAAGGACTTCTTCCGCAAAATGACTTTTCCACCCAACAATTCTTTCGCTTGATTTGGGTAATATTTTCTTTGATCAAAAAACAGGACCTCATTTGCTATGCTACAGTAATGCCGCGTACACACGATCGGAAATTCGGCCAGCAAAAGACCGATGAGAGCTTTTGGTCGGAAAATGCGACCGTGTGTATGCTCCATTGGACTTTTGCTGGCGGAATTCCCAGGTTGGTCCTCGGAAGGATGGAAGGCCCAGGTTGGTCCTCAGAAGCCTCAGCTGGGGTTGAGGGATTGGTTGAGGGAAGGCTGGATTGAAGTGTAGAAAGTGATTCTCTGGCTTCCATCTGGTCTTCCAGAAACTGCATCCTGTTGTAGTACCACAGACTGGGTACATACACATCCTCTGCTGCAGCTCCTGATCTCATGGAAGTCTGGACCTTATTAAGCTCCTTCCTATATGTGCTTCTCAAGCTACCAATTTTCTTTTCCACAAACTCAATGTCTGTGTCGGGGACCTGCGTCTTCATAAATTGCAGCAGTTTCTCCAGCGATGCCTTCCTAGCTGGTTTATTGCGATATAAGGGGTTTTTAACCTCCCACAAATTTCTCATATCCCTGTATCTATCTTTGAACTGGCCCATGAATTCAGGGTCTTTGAATTGTTTCATATTTGCTGAAAGACAAAACACAAGATCAAAACACTAATATCAGGCTAAACTCTCCTAATCTTATCCCAATATAGGCCTCAATCTAGAATGAGTATAGGCCACTGATGTCCCAAGTTAAAATGTTACCTTCATTATAACGTTTGGCGCTTCCTCCACAGATCGTACGTATGACACACGCGTGTTAGCTTTATATACACTGCGCATGAGTGAAACTCCGCCCACGTTGCAAAATTGAGGGAGCAGGATCAGTACAAAGGGTCAAGAAAGTGCTTCTAAAAAAGTAGTTGTCGTGTGTTCCTATTATTATTATTACTTGCATGCTGCTTCATGTGCTTTTCTTTACTGTTGTACTGTTTAAAATGGCTACTTTCATGTTCATGGGCACAGTAATCGGTCGTAAGAAACATCATTTGTTTGCCAACTAAATACGATGTTTTGGGCAGATACAGGGTTAACTACATTTGGTCATGCTAATTTGTATTAAGAGAAGTTTAGGACATTGTTGTCTAGATGTGTTTGTAACTGTCATGGCCGCTGGCAATTTCATGGACTGGGGAACTGCATCGTCCATGAGACTTACCCTTTTGCCCCTCACAACGCCATTGGTGGTCTTGGCGATTGATGGCACTGTTCTTCCAGGGGTTCCTATCCGCTTCCTCCCTGTGAAGATGTCGGTAGGGACACTCCACCAGGAGTGGATATCCTAACTTGTCTTACCTAAGGCCTCATCTCCTATCATATTAGGTCTTCCTTGGTTATGGCTCCATTCTCCACACGTTGACTGGACTGCTGGATAGATCTTGACTTCCTCCTGTTCCTCCTCCTGCCTACTCAAGGTTACCCCAAAAGAGAAACTTCCTGTTGCTACCATCCCAGTATCTTCTGCTCTTCCCGCTGCATATAGCGATTTCTGGAATGTCTCCTGCAATAGTCGGGCTGAGGCACTCTCTGGTTCGTGTGGCACTCTGGATGAGGAGCCCACCTGTGAACCTGAGCCGATCATTCACTCCAGTTTGCATGGCCATTTACCTTTGCCTGTCCCTGGACCCCCTTGGACGCACACCCAGGCTGACTCGTCCACCAGTTCCACAAAGTTGCTACGCCCTGCGATGCGATTCTGGTGGTCACTGCACCTGGCGATGCTGTTCAGTCGGCCGCTGCACCAGTCCAGCCTATGCCCAGTGAGCTTCCTGATTCTTGTTCAGGACCTTCTGTAACCTGGCCTCACCCTACTGCTACTACGTCCGTTCAAACCTGTTTAAGTGGCTCAATCCATCCTTTAGATAGACTGCCTTATTCGGCCAGGTGGGGTTTTCAATCTTATTTTCAGGGCTGTCTGCATTCTGTTTGTGTTTCAGCTATCCAGCTTGACTCTTGTGACACGTCACCCTCTAACCAACCTGACCTCAGGAATTCACTGACCTCTGCCCAGTCTGATGGTCCTGTGCTGGATGTCCAGCTCATCTTTAAGGGTCTGGGGGACCCTGCTCAGACTCCTGATGGTCTTCTCATGCCCTTACCCATTCCTAAAAAGCCTTTAGTCCTCAATAAGTCCTCTCGTCCTCTCCCTACCTCTGTTCCGGTCTCTGAGGATAATCTAAAGTGCAAGGTTAGTCAAGTTTTGGATTTTGGCTCCGTAAAGGCATTCTTCAGTACCTCGTACATTGGAAAGGGTTTGGTCCTGAGGACAGGTCTTGGATCACTGCATCTGAGGTCTTTGCCCCTCGCCTGTTGAGGAGGTTCTATCTGGAGTTTCCCTTTAAGCCTGGGCCCAGGCGGGGGAGGGAGAGGCCTCATAAGGGGGGTACTGTCATGGTTATGCAGTAATGTTTGTCTGTCAGCTCACCTTGCCTTCTGTGTTCACCTTTAGAGGCCAGCCACCCTCACCTGACTGTTTAAATAATCTTGCCTCAGCATAGCTCCACCCCGGTCTCTAATTAGGAATACTATATTAACCTAGGCATTACTGATCAACCACTGTGTGTTAGCTTTCGTGTCTACTTGCTGTGTTTCCTACGTCTGATTCCAGTTTCCGACCTTGGCCTGTTCTCGACTAAGAAAGTCAGATGTGGGTGTGGCGCTATTCTGGTGTCAGGCAAGGTACCATACCTCTATGCTTATCACCTGCTAATAGACCAGTGTGAGGTTTTTGGGATGACTTGAATTCCCAAAACACTTTATCCCGAAAAAACAAAACCATAAATAATATTAATAAAATACATGAAAATATTGCGTGAATGATTTCCTTCAGATAGTGGCTGACTAATCCTGCTCACCATCTACCAAGTGGTACTACTTAGCAAAATGTACAATTGTTACATACATTCATCAAAATGTCCATGAGGGAGGGGGAGGGGGGGAAGGAGAGGGGGGTGGTGGAGGAAAAATGGAGGGGAAGGGAGAAGAAGGAATATGAGGTCCAGGCAGTGATAAAGTGACTTGTGCTCAGAAACAGGTGGTGATCCAAAAAACAAAAAAACAAATATTGTTTTAAATAGTCCAAATTCGAAAGGCCCAGGTTATGCTGTGCCTGCAAACTTTTTCCTCTTGGTAAAACAATATTGTGAAAAACAATCTTCTTATTCCAGTGTGCTTTCGTGACTGTGCCTTTAAAACGTGCTCCTACTGTGCAAACACTCACCGGATACTGTCACCCCTGCAGGGGTATTGTGCAGTCACAGTTTGTGCCATGGTGCAGCAGTCTCTGGCTTGCCGGATCATGTTTATGTTAACATAAAAAAGAAGGGGTGCCCATAGCGTAAAAACGTTTAAAACTTTTACTCAAAGATAAATAGAATGGTACTCACATTACGTCCAACGACGAAACGTGTAGGGCGTGGCCTGACCAACGTCTTGCGTCATCTCCTAAACAGATCGTACCTAGGATTTTTGACGGTTCAAATTCAGATCTTTCATGCTATATTGACATTTTCATAATGTGAGTACCATTCTATTTATCTTTGAATAAAAGTTTTAAATGTTTTTACGCTATGGGCACCCCTTCTTTTTTATGTTAACATAAACAGGATCCAGCAAGCCAGAGACTGCTGCACAGTGGCACAAACTGTGACCGCGCAATACCCCTGCAGGGGTGACAGTATCCGGTGAGTGCTTGCACAGTAGGAGCATGTTTTAAAGGCACAGTCATGAAAGCACACTGAAATAAGAAGATTGTTTTTCACAATATTGTTTTACCAAGAGGAAAAAGTTTGCAGGCACAGCATAACCTGGGCCTTTCGAATTTGGACTATTTAAAACAATATTTGTTTTATTGTTTTTTGGATCACCACCTGTTTCTGAGCACAAGTCACTTTATCACTGCCTGGACCTCATATTCCTTCTTCTCCCTTCCCCTCCATTTTTCCTCCACCCCCCCCTCCCTCATGGACATTTTGATGAATGTATGTAACAATTGTACACTTTGCTAAGTAGTACCACTTGGTAGATGGTGAGCAGGATTAGTCAGCCACTATCTGAAGGAAATCATTCACACAATATTTTCATGTATGGTACCTTGCCTGACACCAGAATAGCGCCACACCCACATCTGACTTTCTTCTAGCACAGCTTTTTCCACCTAGGTGGCAATTGCATCTGTGGAGGCAGCCATTCGTCACGTATGACGAAACATGTAGGGCGTGGCCTCGCAGTGCTTGCCATCACGTGTTCCGAAGTTCTTATTTGCACGGGCGTTCTGCCTTTGTTTTATGCCGGCTTTTTTAGAGAAATATTTTTCCTTACTGGAATCTTTTAAATGTATATCTGTGGTTTATTTTAACCAATAAAACCCCAAACGTTATTACACTATTGGAGTTCTTCTCCTTATGTTTGTTTCCTGATTATGGACTCTTCCATCCCTGAGTCCCCCCTCTGATGTTGGAGCAGTTGGACTATCCGGACCATACTGGAGTCGGTGGTACATGCTGTCAAGACCCGGATATCAACATTCTGTCCCTGCAGAGGGTTATATCTGCAAGCCCATACGACCTTGCCATAGAGGAGGTCCAACAATTGGGGTAAGCGTACATCTATTACTCCCTTTTCTGCAATCAATGTACATGCGATAAGAGTCTCTTCAGCTCATCAGCTCTCATGGTTTAGTGATGAGACATACTAAGCGGACTTTTTCTTTTCTACTCATTTTTTTTAACCCAGTCATGGACTGATTATGGGTTGTTTTGATGTGTGATTACTTATTTTCAGCATATTTTAATATTTGTTGTTTTTTTGGGTAATGACTTTATGCACTTGTTGTCGTTATTATTTTGCTGGGATTCACACATTCATTGTGTCTCCTAGGCACTCTTCAATTATATTATTGCCAGCGCACTTAAGTTTTATTTATATGTTTATCACTTCATGGATATTTGGAGTTTTTTTTGCAGCTGCACTTTGTGAATATTATTTTAATATTTTTCTATCACGTATTGCTCATTAGCGCAGGTTGTTTCCACCATTTCTTTAATACAGTTATAATACAATAAAATACAAGAGGATTAAGAGGGCCCTGCTCATAAGAGCTTACAATCTAATAAGGTGGGGCAGGTGGTACAAAAGGTTGTAACTGTGGGGAATGAGCTGATGGAAGTGCTAAATAGACGTGATAGGCCTTCCTGAAGAGATGAGTTTTCAGGGATCGCCTGAAGGTAGCAAGAGTAGGGGATAGCCGGATAGGTGGAGGTAGCAAGTTCCAGAGAATGGGAGAGGCTCTGGAGAAATCCTGGAGACGAGCATGAGAGGAGGAGACGAGAGAGCTTGAGAGTAGGAGGTCTTGAGAAGAGCGGAGAGGACGATTTGGGTGATATTTGGAGACAAGATTAGTGATGTAGCTCGGGGCAGAGTTGTGAATGGCTTTGTATGTTGTGGTTAGTATTTTGAATTTAATTCGCTGGGTGATTGGGAGCCAGTGTAGGGATTGGAGGAGAGGGTTGGCAGACACTGAGCAGTTGGTAAGGTGGATAAGTCTGGCAGCAGCATTCATGATAGATTGAAGAGGGGATAGCCTATGGAGAGGCAGGCCAATGAGAAGGGAGTTGCAATAGTCAAAGCGAGAGATAACAAGGTAGTGAATGAGGAGCTTGGTGGTTTCATTTGTTAAAAAGGAGCGAATTTTAGAGATGTTACGGAGGTGAATTCTACAAACTTTTGACAACGATTGGATTTGAGGCTGAAATGACAAGTCAGAGTCTAGGATTACACCTAGTACCCTGGGGTGAGGGGAGGGACTGATGGTTGTATTGTTGATTTTGATGGAAAAGTCATGGAGGGGGGCACGGGCGGGGGGGAAAATTAATAGCTCAGTTTTAGAGAGATTTAGTTTAAGGAAGTGGTGCGACATCCATGCTGATATGTCAGTTAGTAAGTTAGTAATGCAAGGGGAGACTGAAGGAGTGAGGTGAGGAATAGACAGATAGATTTGGGTGTCATCAGCGTATAAGTGGTATTGGAAGCCGTGGGCGGTTATTAAGTGACCAAGGGAGGAGGTGTAGATAGAGAAGAGAAGGGGTCCAAGAACTGAGCCTTGGGGAACCCCCATAGAAAAGGGGCAATGGAGAGGAGGAGTTGTAGGTGACAATGAAGGAGCGCTGTGATAGATAGGCAGAGAACCAGGATAGAGCAGAATCTCGGAGGCCAAGGGAATGTAGTTTATTGAGAAGGAGCCGGTGGTCAACAGTATCAAAGGCCGCAGAGAAGTCAAGTATTAGGAGTATAGAGTATATAGCTATAGCGCCTGTAAAGCGCCTCAGTGTAAAAGCAGCCTTAATGTCGCTTTCAAGAATAAGTGCACTTTAAAACAATGTCCACTTATTCTATTTGCCTCTTTCCCCTGATTCAATCTAACCTATTCTCCCCCAATCAATCTTTTAACTAGCTTTTGTGTAAATGACATGAAAATATCATCCAGGATAACAGCTCAGTTTTTACTGGTTGCATGCTTATTCTAGGTTAGTGATTCTTTAAGCCAGTGTAACATGACAGTCCTGAAGCATGTTCACTTTCAGTTAAGAAATGATGGATTTTGTAAACAAGTATGAACCTCTGTTAATCGACACAGTAATTTCTTGGTGAGCGGTTTACAGTACATAAAATGTAAAAGTATCACATGTAATATGGTACAAGTCTAGCTACATGATGTTTGCTGGAGAATTTCTGCTTCAGGAGTTTTCCCCATTCAGCTAGAGACTGTACTTTTTCTAAAGTATTTTTTTAATATTGTGGTATACAGCTTTGCTGTGCTGCTGGAAATATTTGTTTCCTGTGTTCTGTGGTCTCTGTAAGGTTAACCTCCAGGCCTCTTTAGATGTAATGACATGTATAATATTTTGGTTCTTTATGGAAAAATTACATTTTCTCAAGATTCCCTTTCTATATCAAAATATGGAGACTATTAAACACTCATATATTAAAGTGATTGTAAAGTCTCGCTTTTTTCAAAAGAAAAATAACAAACATGTTATACTTGCCTGCTCTGTTGTAGTGCATTTGCACAGAGCAACATGGATCCTCCTCTTCTCGGGTCCCTCTTCGCTGCTCCTGGCCCCTCCCTCCTGTCCAGTGCCCCCCATAGACCAGCAGCTTGCTATGGGGGCACCCAAGCAGAGTCAGAGCTCTGTGTAATTATTCAGACATGGAGCCCCGCCCCCCCCACCCTCTCTCCCCTGATTGGCTAACTGACTTTGACAGTCCGGGGAGCCAATGGGGCCAATCGGGAGGGAGAGTCCCGGACGGCCGAGGGAATCGTGGACATCGCTGGATAGAGAAGGGGCTCAGGGTAAGTATTAGGGGGTGCTGGGAGGCCTGCGACACATAAAAGGTTTTGTATCTTAATGCAAAGAATGCATTAGGATAAAAAACCTTTTGCCTTTACAACTCCTTTAAGGTTTAACCCCCTTTTGCAGGGGGTGGGGTATGAGAAATGACCCTCCCCAAACTGAATATTGCACTAAAACTGTAGGTAAATAAGAGAAAGTGGAAGAGTGGGTATGATAATGAAGTTGGCAGTGCCTCTACTCAGAACAGGGTCTAGGTAAACAAGGGGGGTTCCTTTCCTGGAAAATTAACCAGTAATCTAATTAACTACTTGGCGCCCATGCTATAGCCAAAAGACGGTCACAGAGTGGATTTAAAATGCCAGGAGGGCATACATGGACGTCCTCCCATTCTCGCGCAGCCCCCGGTCACAGGCGGTACGCGGCATGCTCTGTGATTGACGAGTCCTTGGGACTCAGCTGATCACAGATCATGTAAAGGGCCAATCACAGCGGGCCCTCTACCACATGATCAACTGTCAGCCAATGACAGCTGATCACGGAGATAAACAGAAGCTGGTTAGCGTTTTTTTTTTCATGCTGTCAGCTTCTGTTAGAGGGACATCAGTCCCCTTAGTGGACTCCAGTGCTGCTAATCAGTGCCCTGCAGCAGTGACGGTGCCTCCATAAAGGGCGCAGGAGCGCCGCCCCCTCTCTCCTGGCACCAGTGTTGCCAACCGCCAGTATTTTTACTGGCAGCCAGTAAAAAATGGCCATAGCTTGGACACTTGGTTTGGAACTGCGCATGTACAGCTCCGGTCTGGAGCCGGCAGAGACCATCTGAGTGCCTGCTACAGTATGTTCAAATGGCACTGGCTGGGGTCAGGTCAGGCAGAGGCGGTGCTTGAGCGTGTCATGTGATGTCATGGTGCAAGTGAGCCGAGCGGAGCAACCGGAGTCTCCTGTGTGGGTCTGTGGAATGGGAGCAAGGCAAGCCAGGAGTGGTACTGTCAGTGCTGTTTAGACTGGAGTAGACTGAAGGAACCACCTGTCACTGACTCAGGAAGGGGCGTATCGCGTTGGTGCGGTGTCATCATCATCTGTGCTACTACACACTGCTGTCAGTGTCATTGTGAGAGTCAATTTCATGTGTGTGTGTGTGTGTGTGTGTGTGTGCATGCCCATACTAATTTCTTGCCCTCCTGAGTTCTGTAAGAAATACTGTATAGTTTTTGCCTTAATATCTACCTAAATCATATTGTTAATTGCATATTCTACTAGTTTGTAGCCTTAATATGAAATTTGCACTTAAAACTGTAATTTTGTAAATTTTGAAAATGCCAGTAAAAACGTGGCTGTGCCAGTAAATTTTGGGTGCTGTGTCAGTAAATTTCAATCTGGTAGGTTGGCAACACTGCCTGACACCGCTATATCACCATAGATAGATACATGCATTGCATGAATCTATCTATGGTCACCGCTGACACCCCCTATTCAGGTGTCCGGCCCCTTTTCAGGCTCCGGGCACCTGAATTACAGTGGCGGGGTGTTTTTTGAAAGCACCTGATTAGAGCCTTGGCTCTAATAGGCACCCAAAAAGGTTAACAGTGGGCGCAATGCTGTGCATTCGCTGTTCACTCAGCTGTGCTTTGCTAACACTGAACCGCCTCTCAGCCAATCAGGTGCTCTGGTCTGATACCTGTCACCTGATTGGCTGAAACGTCAGGCGCTGTGATTGGACGCCTGATAGAGAGGACGGAAGAAGACATCTAGGAGCATGCAGAACACTGCCGCTGACCCGCTGCGAGACAGGTAAGTGCTGGATGATGCACACTGGCAGCATTTGATGGGGCACAGTAGCGGCAATTGATGGGCACACTGGCGGCATTTGATGGGGCACAGTAGTGGCACTTGATGGGCACAATGGAAGCATTTGATGGGGCACAGTAGCGGCAATTGATGGGCACACTGGCAGCATTTGATGGGGCACAGTAGTGGCAATTGATGGACAATGAAAAGAAAAAAACAAGCAGCGCCGACCTAAGTGCAGTAGTAATGGAAATAAAAAAACAAGCAGCGCTTGTTGATGGGCACACTCGCAGCAATTGATGGGTACAGTAGCTGCGTTTGATGGCACAGTGGCTGTGCTTGATGGGCACAGTGGCTGCATTTGATGGCACAGTGGCTGCATTTGATGGCACAGTGGCAGCATTTGATGGCACAGTGGCTGTGTTTGATGGGCACAGTAGCTGCGTTTGATGGGCACAGTGGCTGCGCTTGATGGGCACAGTAGCTGCGTTTGATGGCACAGTGGCTGCAATTGATGTTTTTTTTTTCAGTTTGTTTGCACGCCCCCCCAAATTTTGAGCACCAGCCCCTCTTCCCTGCAGGGCTGCCAATCAGTGCCCACCAGTGCTGTCTATCAGTGCCCATCAGTACTGCCAATCAGTGCCCACCAGTGCCACCTATCAGTGCTGCCAATCAGTGCCCATCAGTGCCACATCATCAGTGTCACTTATCAGTGTTGCCTATCAGTGCTGCCTACCAGTGCCTATCAGTGCCCATCAGTGCCGCCTATCAGTGCCAACTCTCGATTCCGCCTATCAGTGCACATCAGTGCCACCCATCATTGCACCCTCATCAGTGCCTCCTAAACAGTGTCCACCAGTGCCGCCTCATCAATGCCCATCAGTGCAGCCTATCAGTGCCCATCAGTGCAGCTTATCAGCGACCATCAGGGCTGCCTTAGCACATCAGTGAAGGAGAAAAATTACCTGTTTGCAAAACTTTATATCAAAATATGAAAAACATTTAGTTTTTTTTTCTAAATTTTGGGTCTTTTTTTTGTTTGTTTAGCAAAAAATAAAAAACCCTGTCCTGTTTAAATACCACTAAAAGAAAGCGCTATTTGTGTAAAAAAAAAAAAAAAAATCATATAGGTACAGTGTTGCATGACCGCGCAATTGTCATTCAAAGTGTGAGGGCGCTGAAAGCTGAAAATCGGCGTGGGCAGGAAGGGGGTATACATGTTCAGTAAGCAAGTCGTAAAGTAATTAGGCACACAGGAACTACCACAGCCCGCATATTACATTACCCATAAGTATACAGATGCATAGCACATCTACTGTGCACATCTCAATACAAAATGTAATATTTACTATCATAAGTGTTATGCTGCTCTAAACTTTTTTCCAAACTCTAGAATATTGCACTTGTTATTTTGAACAGCCAGTAAAGAGGTTGAAAAAGTACTTATGAGGTTTAGCCAATAATTTTCTGCATATTCAATTTCTGTGCTCCTTGTAACTGGGGCTGTGACAAGGACATGTCTTTTGCCTGCATATTGTTTGCCGAAAGATGTCCTTCATTTCATAAAGTTTGGAGGTATGATTTACTGAAAGGTACACTTTCAATTTAACTTTGCTCATGGGCCTGCCTTTAGGTACTCCCTAAGAAAAGACAGCAAGCTTGAAGATCTTAAGGGGTTCTTTTAATAGTATAAAATACTGTTTATTCTTCTATATCTGGTTTCCTCCGGGACTGCACACAAGCCAGATTTTTATAATAATTACAGTTAATTATCTACTTAACTCACATTACTGCAACCATCACTTTTTTCAGCAGGCATGGTTGCAGTTCTTGTCATCATTTTGAAAGAATACACATTAACCACTTCAGCCCCGGAAGATTCGGCTGCTAAATGACCAGGCCATTTTTTGCGATTAGGCAATGCGCTTTAACTGACATTTGCACGGTCGTGCGGCGCAGCACCCAAACAAAATTTTTTTTCACCAAAAATAATGCTTTATTTTGGTGGTATTTGATCACCTCTGCATTTTTTATTTTTTGTGCTATAAACAAAAGAAGAGCGACAATTTTGAAAAAAACACAGTATTTTTTACTTTTTGCTATAATAAGTATCCCAAATGTTTAAAAAAAAAAAAATGTTTTCCTCAGTTTAGGCCGATATGTATTCTTCTACATATTTTTGGGAAAAATAATTGCAATAAGCGTATATTGATTGGTTTGCACAAAAGTTATAGTGTCTACAAAATAGGGGTTAGATTTATGGCATCTTTATTATTATAATTTTTTTACTAGTAATGGCGACGATCTACGATTTTTATCAGGACTGCGACATTATGGCGGACACATCGGACACTTTTAACACATTTTTGAAACCATTGCCAATTATACAGCAATCAGTGCTATAAAAATGCATTGATTACTGTGTGAATGTCACTGGCAGGAAAGGAGTTAACACTAGGGGGTGATCAAGGGCTTAACTGTGTTCCCTTTGTGTGTTTCTAACTGTAGGGGGATGGGACTGTCTAGGAGGAGAGAGTGATCGCTGTTCATACATAGTATGAACACACAATCTGTCTCCTCTCCCCTGAAAGAACCGGGATCTGTGTGTTTACACACACAGATCCCGGTTCTCGCTCTGTCACGAGCAATCGCGGGAGCCCGGCGGTCATCGCACCCGCCGGGCACTCGCATTGGCTCCAGGCAAAAGGCGAAGCGACGTAAGGTAACGTCGTTTTGCCCAGCTGTGCCATTCTGCCGCAGTAAAACTGCGGCGGCCGGTTGGCAAGAGGTTAATAGTGGCAATTTATTAATGCATACAGCTACCTTGTTTTGTAATATATTTCATGAGAAATTATGAAGGCTGATGAGCAAGGATAGCTTCTGAAGTAAGAAAGAACTGAATATAATCTGCCAGTAACATCGATATGCAGCTCACTCTTGTATTTTGTTTTATTTAAATTGTTTTAGGTAGTTTAAACTTCAATAAACATTATTGAAAATAAATCTTTTTAGGTGATTAGATACATCAGCTGAACATTTTGATGACAAGAATTGTAATTTCAGTTGCAATTTTGATCATAATTTGAACTGAATGTAACAAAGCAGCAAACATGCATGTGTCATATTGAGCATAATATTTAAATACATATGACTTCAAATTATGAGTAGGCAAGAAAATCCGGACAGCCGCACACCAGGAAGGTATTATCCGAAAAAGTTTCTTTATTGTAAAATCAGGATCATACCATGTACAGGACACCGTAGACAAGATGTATAGGCAATCAGCTAACGCGTTTCGCACATATGCCAAGTGCTTACTCATAATACCTTCCTGGTGTGCGGCTGTCCGGATTTTCTTGCCTACTCATAGTATGAATCAGCATTAGCCAGCACCTGGGGCTCTTTACTTCCGGAGAGAATCATCCACCTTACACCTGGTTTGGATCCACTCTGGTGCAGGGAAAAACTCTTTTGTTGCATATGACTTCAGATTACTATGAATTGTTTAAAATGTTTTTTGCAAATTTGACAGTATTAGGGCAATCATCTCACTGAAAGTAACACAGAGAGAGGTCTTTTATTTAAAAGGCAACATTGAACATACACAATTGCTTGAAATACCATACCATGCATCCTTACACCTACACACAAAGTGGCACCCCTGTAGGTTGTGCTCCTGCAAATATGGCAATAAAACAGAACTAAACTCCCCTAACCTTTTACAGCTAATTAAGCTGCCATCTTAAAGTGGTTGTAAAGGCTTAAGGTTTTTTACCTTCATGGATGTTAAAATACCTTCTGTGTGCTGCTCCCCCCCACAGCCCCCCTAATACTCACCTGAGCTCCCTCTCAATCCAGTAATCCAGTGATGTGCACAAGAGCTTCAGCTGTCTCGGGACTCCCTCTCCTCATTGACTCCCACTGCTGTCAATCATAGCCAGTGGGCCAATGAGGAGAGAGTGGGGGCTGGGCCGAGCCACAGCTCCATGTGTCTTATAGACGTATAGAGCAGGGCTCGGGAGTGAGCATGCACCTGTGCTCCCGTAGAAAACTGCTTGCTATTGGGGGAACTGGTGAAGGGGGAGGACCCAGGAGTGCCAGCGAGGGACCTGTGAAGAAGAAGATCGGGGCTACTCTATACAAAACCATTGCACAGAGCAGGTAAGTATAACTTGTTTTTTGTTTTTAAAAAGCCTAACCTTTAATATCACTTTAATTTGGCCATAGATGCATTGAAATTTGGCTTGTTCAGCAGGGACGGGCCGAATTTTGATCCACCTATGGCATTTCCCATATGAGAAAATTTGACCTAGTGATCAACTCCTCTCGAATGGGACTGCTGAACAATGTGTGTTTGATCAGTGGATGCAGGCAATCAGATCAGTGTATTCTGGCAGTGAAGGCGCCCCGCTGTTAGAATACAATAGCACATAGGGGAGGATTTTTCCCATCCACCTGGAATGTGTGGATAGGGGAATCCATTCAGTTTTTTTTAAATCAGCTGGATGGCTTTAAAAAAAAACAACAACTTCATTCATCTATTGCCAGCTTTAGCCTCTGTTTGATCAGCTGTTGCCATGCTGCACGTGTGATCAGTTATGACACCAGCCATTTGATGGCTTGACAGTTTGGTTGAGAACACAAGCACCTGTGACAGTTATCATTCATGGCATACCTTGAAGCTAACTATTTTGAAAAACAGTTAAATTGCTTGATAAATTAAAGTGGATGTAAACCCCCAAAGATATTTTTTAATTAAGACTCATATCTATTACAGCAGAGGATGTCATTCCATCTGTGCCGAGTCTTGCCATGAAAAGTTAATCCAGCTCTGAGCAATCCTCTTATCTTTCTTCAGTAACATAAAAACAGACACACAGAGAAATAGGTGTCAGTTCTTCCTCCTTGCTGTGAGTGACAGGTGATTTCCTTATCTCATGCACAAGTGTGAGAGATGCATTCTGTGTACTTCACATCCCCCTCCTTTCTTCTCCAGCTCTCCCAGGATTGGCTGCTCCACACCTCAGCATGATTGGGCATGCTGAAGTAATGTGGTGACTTTCCTGGGTTTTGACTGGATGTTAGTGATCATGGGGCATAATCCACGAGACCAGCAGAAGTTCAGTGTAAGAAATATCAATGCCTGGCCAAAGGGAAGTGTAGAGGTGGGCAGGGAGTGTACTGACATCACAACTCCACCCACCGAGCTCCAGACAACAGACCTGCCCACAGAATCTGGAGTATTGCAGGGCTCCAAACAGCTAAAGGGGAGATATTTGACAGGTAAGGATACATGCAGGAGGCATGTATATCCTTATAGATCAGCACTATGGAAGTAATTTAGAAATGATGAGAGTGGGTTTACATCCACTTTAAATTCCACTTTACAGGAAAAAAAAAATGCTGCTAAATGACAGTTTCTTCCCTACAGGCTTCTGTTTGTAAACAAAGTGGGTGGGGGATCCTAAATGATTTTACCGATTACATACAGCATAATTGTAACCATATGTGGTCAATGACGTCATCTAGCACCTCTGGCCAGTTTGTTGATAATCAGCAGCCAGACCAGGAGCTGTCATTTATGGCAGTAGTGCAGCAGGAAAGGATTGTTGCAGCATAGGTGGTAATGTGTGCAGGTCATCAGGGTGTTGCTCATCACCATTGATGATGGATCTACATCACTAGACAAAGTGATTGACTTTGTATTTGCTTAAGGGGACAATGTTTATGTTATTTTTTTAAATAGAGGACTTTTTCTCTGTGTCTGTGTATAATTATTTTACTTTTTTTTGTGAAAGAGTGACAAGGGGTGCTATGTACTGTATGTCTCAATAATTCACAGTAGAAGGGGGATGGATATTTGCGGGCCCCCTTATTTTTAAAGAGGGTTTCCAGATTCCAAAAAGTCCCATACCCCCACATAGACCACCAGGCTAGGGGTATGGGGATTGAGGTCTTTGCCCCAATTCACAAGCATGGCTAAGGCCGGCCATACACGGTGCAAATTTCTTTCCTGCAACCACGGGTTGCAGGAAAAAAATTTGCACGGTTCCCCCATCAACACAGACAGCATTGACAGGGAGATCAACAACTGTGTCCTCCTGGTGGAGATGGGCAGGGCAAGCCATCCCTGCAGGGAGAAGACAGTGATTATCACTAGCTGCTCTAGTAGCCAGTAGCAATAATCGCAAAAATATCCTGCAGGCTGGCTGTACCCAAGTTGATCGATCAATTTGGTACATTCAGCATGCCCATTAACGGTCCAAATCTCTGCCGGTTCCTGCTGACTTGGCCGAGATTCGAATCGTGTATGGCTGGCCTAAGAAGCAAGCGCACACTTGCTGCCCCTCCCTTTTCTGGCCAGTCAGGCTGCATGCCCTGTTAAGGGTTTGGCATGGACTTTGCTGTACATACTACTTTTATTCAAGTTGAAGCTCTTGTGAACGAGGCCTAATTTGGAATGTTGTGGTAGTAGACACCACATGACTGGGTCTTTTCTTGCTTACTTTTTCTATCAGTCCTTGGCTTTCCTGGTGCTCTCAGCATACACAGATGTTTGGATGTCATCAACAGATCATTTGTACCTCTACCCTTCTACTATCAGAGGTATCCCATGTGGGTGGACATCAGCAAAGCAAGTTAAATAAACTCTCTGCCCCTTTTTCCTGAGGTCAACTTCTTATTTTGACTAATGACAGGTGTACCCATGAACGTGTCAATGTTTCCAGGGTCACCTGAATACCTCATTAGAATAGATTCACAAAAAATATCACGGTTTTCTAATGACTCACAAGTCAACGCAATGCAGAACTAGATGTGTAGGGTTCATTTGGCTACTGACAGCTTCTTCTCAGACATAGACTAAGCATTTATACTACTGGGATTATTATTATTAGACCTGTAGTAAAGATCGACTGGATGCTGATAAGTTTATTTGGAGCAAATACGACTATCTTCTACAATTTCTTTAGGTTCAGATACTGATCTTATTATCTTTTGCGAAACTTTCTTCATAGCATCTGCCAAAAAAAGCTAAAATAAGTTGTAGGTTTGCCAAGTTGAAATCCTGGAAGCTGATTCCCGGATAGTTTCTCCTCACTTGCTCTGTGAAAGAGAATGTAGACTAGTAGAAGGAGGCTGGGAGATGGGTGTAGGCAGGACAATGCTCTTATATCTTATCAGGGAGAAGACACAGACACATAAATGACATATCTCATTTCTAAACTGGTCTTACACAGTTAGATTTTTTGTTCAGCTTGCAGCGCAGCTAGATGAATCTGCCACAGTGGCTAATATTTTTTTGAGCTAGTATTAGCTGTCCAAACAGTAGCTGTTACTGATTGGATTTAGCCATTGCTCAGCTGATCATTTTCTATCAAGCTCCTTTGATTGAAAAAAAATGTCAGGTAGGAGAGGGATGACAAGGACACTCACTAAGGAAATTTTGTCTGGTTTATCAGGAACGAGACAAAATTCACATAGGAGTTGATTTACTAAAACTGGAGAATACAAAATCTGGTGCAGCTCTGTATAGAAACCAATCAGCTTCCAGTTTTTTTATTTGCCAAAACTTAATTGAACAAGCTGAACAAATTAGACGCTGCGTGGCTACCACCATGCACAGCTGCACCATATTTTGCTCTCTCCAGTTTTAGTAAATCAACCCTATAGTGTATTGCCAGCTCTACTCTCTTCTTATTCTTCTGTCAAATACAGGATTTTTTTGCATTATAATATTTTTTTGCCATCTGTCCACCACATAGTAATGCTAAGACCCCTTTCCACATTTATAGCGCTAAAACGCGCGTTTTAGCACTATAAATAGCGCCTGTAAAGCGCCTGAAAACTGCCTCCCATTCATTGCAATGGGTGCTTTCAAACCCGGGCGGTGCACTTGCGGGACATTAGGATAAGTCCTGCAAGCAGCATCTTTGGGGTGGATTGGGAGCGCTGTATACAGCGTTCCCAAAAAGCCCCTGCCCATTGCAATGAATAGGCAGCACTTCCGAAGCGCCTGAAAAGCGTTTTGGAAGCGTCGCAATATGGGAGCTTTTAACCCCTTTTTGGGGGTTAAAAGCACCCCACCAGCAGGCGAAAAGCAGGGCAAAAGCCCACTTAAACAGTGGTAAAATGCCGCTAATACGAGCGTCGCTTTACCTCAAACGCAGGGCAGCCCCAGTGGGAAAGGGGTCTAACAGTTGGTCCTTTATTTGCACTCCTCTGATTGAGATTGTGACAGCATTTGCTCCATGTCTTTGCTGTTTATTTCCATTCTGCTTATACACACTGCTTTATACAGAAGATGACTGAATCGTGCACAGACCACCTGGATTTGGCTTCATTGACAGAGTCAGGGATATGATGACTGTGATACATACGTTCCATAGTGGTTTGAGGGTTAAACATAAAGTAGTGACATCAGCCAGTGATAGGAGCCAGATGGGAGCAGTTGGAAAGGGGGGCAGGTTTGGAAGGGAAGAAAGAGGGCAGGTTTGGAGAGGAAGAGTGGGAGAGTATTTTGAACTGCTTCTCATTTGGGCTGGGTTTGCAGGGGATTGGATTTCCCTTTTTCAGTCCTAGCTGCTACCTTCGATCTCAGCAGCTGGACCCCTCACCATCTCTATTCCCATCAGTCCTAGGAGACCAGGAGAACCCTCTGCCTGGCAGAGCATCACAGGAGTCTTGGCTGAAGAACATGACTGGCACGCACGCGTGAAGCTGACAAGTTACCTTCTATCTCTTCTTCAGCTCAGGGGTATGCAAGGAGGGGATCTGGGAATATTATTTAAATATCCTATTAATACAGCGAAAAGCTTAGACGCTTTTAGTTATTTTATTTTAGTATTATCAGGTATGGATGGGGCACATATTTTAGGAACAGTTTATAGACCTTATTATTATTATTATTATACGAGATTTATATAGCGCCAACAGTTTACGCAGCGCTTTACAATGTATAGGGGGACAACACAATTACAGTTCACTTCAATACAAAAGGTACAGGAGGGCCCTGCTCGTAGAGCTTACATTCTAAAGGGAGGGGGTGGTGGTACAAAAGGTAATAGCTGCAGAGAATGATTTGATGGGGTTGACCTTATATATATATTTTTTTGCAAATGATAAAAAATTATACACAGAAGAAAGTGAAGCTTTGCCAGGAACTAAACTGCCTTTGCTGGAAATATATACTAAGATAGATAGTGAGCAGGGTGACAGAGTGAGCTGCAGTGTGAGGCATTGTTATACAGATGGGTGGGCATAGCGCAGCACTGTGATATGGACCACTGCTGGATAAGGGAGCACAATGAAGTGATATGTTCTTACTAACATAACACATAATTAAAGTCATAATGCAGGATTATAGAGGCAATATGATACCCAGGCTTGCAAAGAGAGATGCAGGGTGATTCAATGTAGTAAGACAGTTTTAACTCATAACAGGTGAACATAAGAGATATAGAAGATAGACAAAGGCAGATTGCTTTTATTTTATAGTGAGTACTGAGTAGCAATAAGGAACCTAATATAAAAAAAAAAAAATGCTTTGCTTTTGTTTGATACTGAGCAGTAACAAGGAAAGTAATATAAACAAAAAATGATTTTGCTTTTGTCTTATACTGAGCAGTAACAAGGAACCTGATGAAAAAATAGTACTTTGTCATAGATTGATTGAAATGCATGATATGCATAGGTCCTAATTTCTGAAGACTGGAGCAAAATTTGAGCTGTTGCCGGCAGAAATGTATTGAATAACCTGTTTCATTTGAAAGTGAAATGTCATTGGTTGCCAGGGGAAACTGCTCAACTTTTTCTGTTGTTTAATTTGCACTGATCCAAACAGACCCCTATACGTTAATGGTTAACAGGCAAGCTGCTGGGGACGTATGCAGTTAGATGTGTGTACAGCGGGCCCCCCAATGCCTTTCTAATGTGGGTGTGTCCGGGCATCTAGGAATTCAGTCAGGCTAAAAGTCAGGCTATTGCATGATAGTAAAATGTATTCTCCCTTTATGGTGTTGGTGTTACATGTTCTGTGATCTGCTGCTGTTTGTCTGACTACTCCAATCCACATCTGTTTCTATGTCCGTTCCATATTAGTATGTTGCTTTTATAGACTTTTTATACTCCAATTCATTTTATATGGTTTCAAGTGATCATATCACTGTCAAACTACAATCACCTTTTCCATAGTAATTTTGATCCTATTTTTAGGTACTCTTATGTCATGCTTGCACTGATTTTCTGAGTTTGTGTTTTGTTATTAATATGTATATTAATGTAAGTGTTTTATTGCTTTATTATGTGCACCATAAGTGGCCATATTTGTTTTGGGTATGTTAAAAAAGGGTGTGTAAACCCCAAAAAACCAAAATGTAATATATTATAGCTTACCAATCTTTAAATGTGGTGGTTGCATTTGTTTTCTTAGTTTAGGGTTATTTTCTTTTATGTTAACGTGATGATTTGGCCATTTACACATATCCTCTTTTAGGGTGGCTCCACTGTAGAGTAACAAGGGAGCCACCCATCAGCAGCATTGTCAGCCTGTGGAGGTGGAGGAGTAATGCACAAGCAAACTTAGATGAACTTACCTAACAAATTAAAGCTGAACTCCACTAACAAGTTTTAAGCAGTTACAGGAACAAGTTTTTGTGTTTTTTTGGGGGGGGCAAAAGGGTTTCACATAAATGAATAAAAGTTTACCATTGTCAGTGTTAGATGGTTTGCCTAAACCCTTTAACTGCCAGTTTTGTTGGACAGCTTGGTCTGTTAAAGAAAGTTGAAAAATAACTTAACTTAAAGTGGACCTTCTTTTATTTTTTCATCTTTCCATCTTTTAAATCTTCTGCCCTTGTTGTTTTAACTTTGGATAGTAAAACATTTTTTTTTTCTGCCAGAGAAAATTGAGTACTGTCCGTGATACTTTTTTTCTGCCAGTAAATTCCTGTTTCTTGTCTGGTCATTAGCCTAGGCTTATGACATCATGCAAAGCTCTCTCTCTCACTCTTGTGAGAGTTTTCCAGGAAGTGAGGGGGGGTGAGTCATAAGAGGGTCAATGAGAGCTGCAGGTCTGCAGAGCTGGAGGTGTGCCTCTGTGTAAATCCAGGAAGTGAACAGGCAGCAGCTTCAGCTGCCCACAGTTAAAATGGATGCAGCCAGACTCAGTGGAGGGAGATTCCTGCAGCATATTTGGCAAGTACAGAATCACATCATATATAAAATAATATGCAAAGTGGTTGGAGGGAAGCTTCAGAATGGCAAAGATGTTTTTTTTTACAAATTATGTGAGCAGACTGCAGTTCCTCTTTAACCAGTTGAAAATATAGGAACAAAAAGCCTAAAAAGAGAAAACTAATGCAGTCACCACATCTATAAGGATTGGTAAGCTGCAATAAATAACATTTTTGTTTTGGGTTTTGATTTGCTTTAAAGTGATTGTAAATGCTCATTTTTTTAAAATGAAAATAGCAAACATGTTATACTTACCTTCTGTGTAATGGTTTTGCACAAAGCAGTCCCAATTTTCCTGGTCCCAGATCCCCTGATGCACCCCCCCCCCCCACACTAAGTGCCCCCAGAACAAGCTGCTTGCTCTGGGGGCACTTGTGCATGCTCTCTACCGAGCCCTGCTCTGTGTGTCCATTGACACACAGTGCGCAGCTTGGCCCCACCTTCTGCTCCCTCATCACTGGGTGTTATTGACAGCAGCAGGAGCCAATGGCTCTCGCTGCTGTCTCTGACCCAGTGAGGAGGGAGAAAGCTGAGAGAGCCACGGCTCCTATGCATATTAATGGATCAAGATCGGGCTCAGGTAAGTATTTAGGAGGGGCTGGGGGGTAGGGTGAAACTGCATGCAAAAGGTTTTTTTTTTCTTAATGCAGAGAATGCATTAAAGAGGTTGTAAACCTCCAACCCCCTGCAAGACAAAGGCATAATGAGCTTGTATGTATCGTATGTATCGCATACTAGCTCATTATGAATTACTTACCTCAGAATGATGCCCTGCAGCAGCGCCGGCACACCGCTGGCATGGATGACATTTTTCCTGGAGCTACTTCCAGGTTCACTGGCTCCGGCACTGTGATTGGCTGGAGCCGCGACCAGGCCGTCCCTTCAGTGCACATGAGCTGATGACGTTGACGCCAGTGTATATAGTAAATATCTCCTAAACGGTGAAAGTTTAGGAGGTATTTCCAATACCTACAGGTAAGCCTTATTCTAAGCTTACTTGTAGGTACAATTAAAGAGGAAGACTTTACTTCCTCTTTAAGGTAAAAACCTGCCTTTAGAAGCACTTTAAGTTCATATGATCTGTATTGAGCTGAACTTTGATAGTCATATGTATATTGGCCTTAGTAGCTGTTACAACAGTAGTGATGTCCACTTGGAGTCATTGTTTGTGACTCTCCAACTGTTGCTATCAGCAACTAGAGAACCAGAAATTTCCTCCTGAAAGTAATAATAATAGAGATAAGCAGGGCTTTTTTTTCTTAGAGATTACCCCTTTTTTCCATTTCAAACCAACTTCGAGCACTGTTGCTTGGTTCCACCCCTACCCACTTCCAATTACTGCCCCTTTAGAGGTTAAAGAACTAAATATCATTTTGTGATGGTAAGTCATGTGTATGAAATATGTTAATGATAACAAGAAAAGCAGTAAAATAGATCCCCTGCAGCCAGGAGCAATAGAGCCCCCTCTAGCAACAATAGATCCCCCCAACAACAATGGTCTACTTAAAACAAAATCCCCACCCCCTTGCAGCAACAATAAATCCCCCAGCAGCAACAACAGATCTCCTCACAGCCAGCATTGATAAACTCTCCAGCAGCCAGCAACAATAGACCCCTTCCTTAACAGTAGATCTCCCCCAGCAATAACTGACCCCTAGCAATATAAGACCCACAGCAACAATAGATATCCCACAAGCAACAATAGGTATCCCACAAGCAACAATAGGCCCCCCATTGCAAAAATAGATCCCCTCCAGCTAGAATAGATCCCCCAGCAGCTAGCATCAATAGACCCTGCAGCACACCCTAGCACCAAATCCTGCTGAAAAAAAGCCAATACAGAATGTAGGATCCCCAATCATTTACTTATCTTGTTAGAGTTGACATAATCAATAGCATCTTCCAGATGACATCAAACCATTCATAACAATGCTTGATGCCAAAGAAGTTTACAGTCTAATGTCCCCACCAAAGGATTATATTTAGAGCGATATACATACTTCCAAAGAAAGAGGATTTTGTGGTCTGCCATAAGTCTATGCTAACCACTTAGAATGTATGATTGTATGGGCAGTGATTCCCAACATGCATACCAGGGAAGACCCATTCATCACAACACCAGGACAGAGGTGTAATGGAATGCCAGTTGCAAGGGATGTATTCCAACTTTGTGGGGAGCCTGGTGGACTGAAGCATCTGTTGGCTTGTTAAGACTCTTGAGGACTTTAAAGGCAAGATACCCCCAATTCTAAACCCACCACTTTTCCTACTTCACTAGATAAATTTTGCATTGACCACTGGACATAAGTAATGGCAGACATTTTTATTAGCTGTTGTCCACTCATAAATTCATTTATTTTCTCATACAATGATCCTAACATGGTTATTACATTTTACAGGATCTGTGAACAAAATCTGGGCTCATATACAATACATGGGCATTTGTCCATTGCGTAATTGAGTTTGCCTTTGTTTACCTCTTGACAGTTTGCACATTTCTAATTTGACGGAACATTTACTTGCAGGTTTGTGTGATCTGTAAAGAATTATACAATACTGAAATCCAGACAATTGCGATTCATAAACAGAATGATCCTTTGCAGATTGGACAAATTTGCAGGCAGATATGTAAGCAAATGAAAAAAAAAATCTGTGTGCCTGGTGTGCAAATTGATTCAGTCCTTGCTGTTTACCCATGTTTGTGTGTTTTTTGGTAAAAGTTTGTTAAATACAGGGGCTACTTTCAAAATCAGGAAACTTTAGGAAATACCAGTCAATAAAAAAAAGGTTCAAAAGTTGTACATTTGATTAAAGCACCACGGAAAGCAACTTTATTTTAGTGAGCGTGCTCTTCTGTTTAAAGATTTTTGTGATTTTATGCTAAAACCACAAAAATCCTGTTTGTATAGACTCCAATATATCCCCTACTTACAGTGAAAAATGTTGGGTGGAATGTGCTGTATGGGCTGATATGCATGCTGACCATAAGCACTGAAATCACACATGATATGTAAATCATATGACCACGGTGTGCATAGATGGAATTCAGACAGCAATTGGCTGGCTCTATGTGGAGTTTTCCACCATCTAAAATCCGTTGCGTTGTTACCAAAAAAGCAGTTATATGTGTCATATTTCAAAAATCGCGCCTTTCATACTGGCATCATCAACTAAGTCTGCATATGCTCAAGTCTGTTTGCCAAAAAGACCACACCCAAAGTAATTAATTTGTCCTGTTGATATCATTTGAGTCTTGCAAAACACAAATAGTACAGTGGTAGAAAATAATAACTCTAATTGCCATATTACATTGAATATTTTATTATAAAATAACACATTATCAATAGTATGTTAATAGTACAATGATATGATCATTAGTATTCAGGTTGCTTAAGACTTTGTGGTGCTCTTGCAATAGGCTTCTATAATTATTTGAAATGATTATAATTCCATTCATATACAATCATATAATCATGTACTGCTGTGACATTGGAAATCTTAAATATGCAGAAATGTTCAATTACTTTGTAAAATGCTTCTTGGAGCAGAAAGGGTTAACAAAATCCTTAACACTGTGGCCAAAACAGACCTTCACAGTTGACCAATGCTGATACGAAAGGTAACTAGATACCTAATTTCTTAAAGGGCAACTTTAAGAAATTAGTCAAATAGATTTTCTTTAGTTTTGGATAGAATAGCATGGGGACCTCTGTCAGGCTTTTATTGCTGCCTTTGTTCTCATTGGGAAGTTTTTCTCCCACTTCCTGTTGGAGTGACACAACAGTAAGTAGGAAAATCCTGCCAATGGAGGCAAATAAAGCATCTGGAGGTGCCAACTTGTTTCCACTCCAGTAACAAAACATTTTATTGCTGTATGTACCCATTGGATAGCTCACTTCCTATTTCGGTGACATGGCAAAATGCAGTGGAAATCCCCAGTAGGTAAAACCCTTCTTGGGACTTCCTCTCACTTTTTGTCATGTGCGGACCATTTTTTTTCTTACCCTTTATGGCCCAGAGAGTGAATTACAACCCTCTTTTCCTTTGCAAGCCTCCAAGAAATTGGAAAAAAACTGAAAGGGAGAGCTTGATTACCTCCCCCATTTTAAATGCAAGTAAAAAATGAATGGCTCCCTTGTTTGTTACTGGTCCCAACAGTTTTAAAAAATATGTACTAAGAGCCAAATGAGTACTCAGGAAGAAGATGTTTGCTTTGGGTTAGCAGCCAATGGTGCATTGCTGATCTATAAGATGTAGTCATCAATTACAGGTCAACTTTTTCTTCTAATTCTAATGGGTTACTTTTTTCAAATGTTAATAAATAAGATAATTTTTTTTATTTCATGATTTACTGTTGGGTCCGATTGATTAGTGTTTAATGGTGTCTCTGTTGTACTCTTAACTAAACAGAAAGAGTGAAAATGTACCACTTTAACTAGTGTGAGCATTGGTAGCTCAATAACACCAATGAAAAAGAGAACTGCCTGATGGACAAGTAAAATACCACTCAAATGTCACCCCCACCACAGGACATGTTTTTCTGTTCTCTATGGCGTTTTAAATGTAATTTCTTTTACACTTCATTTTTATATTACCACGTACCTTAATACATAAGGTAATTGTAATCACTTCCACCAAAAATCACACTATTGTTTGATTTTGCTGTCCAGTTGTGCTTGTTACTTCAGATGTTTTTTCAGTTCCTTCAAGAACTGGAGCTACCTGCAGAACCCATCACCTAAACAAGTATTCCTCTCCCAAGTTCACCATAATGAAATTTGCATATTGTAAAAAGCATATTTTATATTATTATTGTATTTGCCACGCCCGGTTTTTGCAAGTAGAGGTCCCGGCCAAGCGCAAAAGGATGGGTCAAGATGACCTTTATTAATTAAGTGATGGGTTGGAGCCAAGAAAATCTTCACTTTATACCCAAGTGGCCATGCCAACTTTGCATCTAAGACTGCTAAGTTATACCACTGGCCTAACTAGCCCACAAATAAAGCAATTAGAACAGCTTGCACACAGCTGTTTCATGTCTCTTCTTTAGCATAGACAATAGTCAGAGGGCCATGGTGCCCATTTTTACCCTCCCAAAGGTTTGTAATTTTGCGTATCAATACATAATAAAATTTATGATAATGGTCAGTATTCAATCGTGCAACCACAAACTGCAAGCTGCGTGCCTTACCAAAATGTAATTGTACATGGCAATATTTTAATACTACCGTATATAGAAATATTAAGCTTAGGAACAGTATAAATGAATGCAGCGGTATATTGGGTGAGACTGTGTCTTAAACCAGTACTTGCCTATTTAGGTCCTAGAAGAGTCAGTAACATTGCTAGTTTTTTTAGCTATACAGAAATACAAAATCTTAATGTAAACCGTATACATTTCCATTATTTTTCTATGAATCGTCATAGAAATAGTTGGTATTCAGAAGATAATTATACCCACATATTGATAAGATTATCTTTCCTGTGAGGTTAATGCAGTTCCCTTTTCTTTTTAGAGTGACAGGAGCAGGGAATGCAGTAGCTTTCCATAAATGGAGAGTTTTCAGGAGCAGTGAAATGCTGGCAAAAGATACAGACAGAGCAGTCCTACGTCCCAGACACCCTTGATAACTCCTTGGTTGCCAGATTTACATTGCGCAGCAAAGACAGGAATACAGTAGTCAACACTACTTTGAAACTAGAGAATAAATAACAGGCAAAGCAATCTTTTGAAATAAATGCATTGAGTTATGGAGATCAAGTGATTTCTGAAGTTATCCAATTTTTTTTCACATCACACACTATACAGATAACCAAAAGAATTTTTCTATGGATCTTTTTTAGCCTTTTCTATAGTTGTCATCACTACTTGGCACTGCGAGTGTGGTGCAACTCTATTGGCTGTTCATGCAATGTATGTAATCCCAAGGCTTCGGAAGCCTGGGTAATTTGTGAAATTCATTGCATGGGTCATCCCTGGGTTTATTTGTAGCAGCAGCATCTGTTAATCAGCAAGATGTTTAAATGAAATTGTATCTTTATCCCACCAGAGGGCAGTATAACACCCACTGTGCTCTTCCACATGGGAAGCAACTGAGTGAGAGGATGGGGTGTATTTCATGAATGAACATGTGTTCTAAAAAAAAAAAAAGCAGTTACCAACATACTGAAAGAGGTTTCACACTTTTACAAAAGTGGACTCCTTAATCGTGGAAAGACAAACTTTGTGGTTAAATGACAGTTATGATTACTATCATGCTGAGTGTATCTTATGAAACTATAAGCATCAGAGCTAAAAATGAACTGGTGATAAAATTGACGTCAACATTTCATGTTCCAAAAATGTCTGCAAAGATATTCCACACTTTAAAATCCAGCTCTGGGAAATCTGAAAATTCTCCCTTGCTATGCCTGCACTGCAAGGGTTAATTGCGTTTTTTTCTAGGGGAGAGTAAAAGCACTTTTTTCTTACCCAAACGATTATTAATTAATGGGACTACAGCAGACCTGTAAAAAAAAAAATAAAAATGCTGTTTTGTGCACCAGAGTAACATGCACAATCCTGCATTCCTACATCGCACAAGTGTGAATGGAGCCTTAGGTCAATGCATTTCACATGTGGACTAAAAAGGGTCAAGCAAGTCACATGAAGGAAAGAGGGGCAGAGCAGTTTGGAAACAGTTGGAGTGGTTGTCAACTTATGAGTTATGGGGGGCTCAACTGCAGCCCCTGACATCACCGAAGGGCCGCACATAATGTTCAGTATATGTAATGCTGGAGAGCACTGCCAGACTGCAGACCCAATAGAGGAAATGATGGTCAAAGACTGTGCACATGCTACATTTTTGGGCTGGAGACATGCTGCAGAAGACAATACGAAAACGGGAACATGTTACATGAAGCTAGTAGAGTGCTCTTACCCCTAATCAATGTACCCACTACAGACTGCTGAGGTCCGAGTGCCACACATTATATACAAAAGGGCCACATGCTGCCCTTGGGCCACAGTTTGGATACCAGTGCTCTATACCATAGGTCAAAATGCTGCATTGAGCTGTATTGGTAGGTTAGTTATGCATAGTTAGATAGATTTAGGTGGGAAGTGACAGAATGTTCTGAAAGTCCGCTCCTGACACATTACTACTCATTTTCCCATATCGCTCTGTTGCTTTGTTGGGGCCCTTTGTTGGTACTTCTAGATATGTGGAGGCATGTCACCAAAGTGTGGGGGAGCATGTGATCTCCACTCAGAATGCAGTGCTTGGCCCCAAACCCTATAAATTGGGGGGGGGGGGTCCAAAAGAGGAAAGGAGCAGTTGGGAAGGTATGAGCAGTTGGGAAGGGTTATGGCGGGCTAGCAAGAGCCTCTGCCACTTTTTCCTGGATGGGCAAATAACAGAGTATTTTAAATAAAATAAGACAACTGTGTTAATAGGGGTTTAGAATGATTCTTGGGACTGGACTGTCGTTCTGGAAATGGTTTCAGCTGTAGATATAAAGTGTTTGGGAACTATTATCAGGCAAAATTAGAATTCTGCTAACAGATGTCTTTAATGTTAAAAGTAAGCCTTACATTAAAAAAATATGTGCTGCAGCACTTAATTATAAGTACATCTGCACTTACATGTTTCTCTCAGTCTACCTGCAAAATCCCACCAATACCTATTGATCCTGCCAGTGAGGTCCAAGCTAATCCAGCTTCCTGTGATTATGATAGTGCAGCAACAATGAATTCAGAGGAGCATTGCCACACTCATGTAGGCGGATAAAGAAAATAAAACGTGGTAGAGGGCATGACAATGTTGATGGCTACTATCAGCATTGTCACTGCTCATTTAGAAAGCCTCGTACACACTACTAGTGTTTTCATTCAACCCAGCGGGTTGATCAGAAAAAAAAAACTGACAGCTTAGGTTGGAGCCGCTGTACTAACAGCCCAATGTTAGTACAGTGATCTCCCCTCAGCCATTGGCTGAGAGTACTGAGTGGGAGCCATTCGGCAGACCTTTTTTCGGTCATGAGTTGTTCAGGCGACTTCTGTCGGAGCGGCTGCTGTACACACGGCCCAAATGTCGGCCGGATTCTATTGAACCAGCTGGTGCCGGCCGACATTCGTCCTGTGTGTACTAGGCTTTAGGCTGTAGCATGTCAGTAAGCCCTGTCCACTGCTTTCTCGAATGGTAGTACTGCCTATGTTGCTGAAACCCTCCCAATATGAGCTGAAGTGTCTGGGATGGGAAACACATGAGACACAAATGAAGGAGGATTTGGCTCAGTCACAAAAGATATATCTCAGTCATAAGATAGTGTGCAGGAGAGCTGGAGCTGCCTAATACACCACTGAAATACACATATGCAAATGATCTTGTCTGCCAGGGGATTTGTAGTTCTGTCCAACCACTTCTGTGATTCCCATACCTCTGTAGGGCAACACAACTAGGGGTGTGGCACCACTTTCACTTTTAATTTGGCCATAGATGGATCGAAATTCACCCGGTTCAGCAGAGACCAGCTGAATTTCAATCCATCTATGGATGTTCTCATCTAATAATTGACTTCTCATGAACGGGCTTGTTGGAAAATTCTTGTTCAATCAGCACTACAGCCAATTGGCTGCATTCCTGATCAGTGTATTCTGCCAGCACAATTGTCCCTGCTATCAGAATACAATAGCACAGCAGGGAGGTTTCCTCCATCCACCTCATTTGTGGGGGGTGGGGGAATCCAATAATTTTTTGTTGATCAGCCTGCTGATTGATCGAAAAAAAAAAACGGATTGATATATGGCCAGCCTTAAGCCCCATACAAAGGATCGGACTTTCCGACAACAAAACCATGGAATTTTGTTCGAAGGGTGTTGGCTCCAATTTGTCTTGCATACACATGGTCACACAAATGTTGGCCAACAATTATGAACGTAGTGACGTACAAGACATACGGCGAGCCGATAAAAAGGAAGTTCAATAGTCATGTGATATCTCCATTACGAACGCTAGTTTTACAAAACCGAGTGCTTCTGGCTCGTCCTTGATTCTGAGCATGCGTTTTTGTACTTTGGACTTTTGTCCGACGGACTTGTGTACACACGATCGGAAAATCCGACAACACACATTTGTTGGCGGAAAATTTGAGAACATGCTAGCCAACATTTGTTGGCAGAAAGTCCGACAACAATTGTCCGATGGAGCGTACACCGCCAACAAGCTCACAATTTTCCCATCGGAAAATCTGATCGTGTGTACGTGGCATTAGACTTAGAAAATGCAGTTGTGTTACCTCTTTGCCAACAGCCTGACAACTGGACATTGAAGAAGCAGAACATTCTGATAAGTCTGAAGGATGTTATGCAAGCAATGCAGAAGGCTAATATCAAAATAGATTTGATTACCCACGCCAATTATATATATAAAAAGACATGTAATCATTCTTAAAGGAATCCACGCCTACAATAAATAGTGTTTGTATACCTGCCTAGATTTCAGCTTTAATATTTTTAATTTCTGTTTATAATAATTATGTGTGTGCAATGTTTTAAAAAAAAAAAAAAAATATATATATATTTTATGACTCAAATCGTGGGAAGCTGATGATCATATATTGAAAAAGTATGTCAGAATTAAAAAAGGCTTCTTTTAAGTTAAGAGTTACAAGAGTTTAATCTCCCTGTATCTGATATAATACATGATGATTTTAAATTTATGTTTGATCAGATCAGGAGAAGCAGATAAGGCATAGCTCCCAACTGTCCCTGATTTGGAGGGACTGTCCCTGATTTGGAACAATGTCCCTCTGTCCCTCATTCCACCTCATTTGTCCCTCATTTTGGTCTGATCTATATAGTTGTCTATAAAATGTACTATTTATCTAGGTGTGTCCTATGCCTACATACTTTTGCAAATTGGTATCCCTCATTCCCATTTCAGAAAGTTGGGAGGTATGGATAAGGGGTTTATATTTGTACTAGAATTTTTAGTATGAGACTTATTGCTGACTTTTTGATTCAAGGCCCTCTGGAACACATCACAATGTAACATTTTCTGAGCTGTTTTTGCTTAGCTAAGAAAGCAGGATTAGCCCCAAAAGTTTTATGTACCTTTCCATGAGCCCCCCACAGTGGTATTCTTGCACTTTTAGGTGATATCATCTTGGTGGAATGATATAAGAAGGCTTTCGGCGGGTTCTTTAAGCATGTTGATAGAAGGTAATGACACGCTCTACGTATCACTCACAAATATGGTGCTTCTTGTGCCTCCTGCTTTCTATCACACACAGCTGTGTATGGGACACTGCTTGTGTAACTTGTCCATCAAAGGCGAGAGGACAAAACCAGACCACCAAGAGTTTGTTTAATGGGAAGTCTCCCCAGCTACTTAGTACTTCTCTGTAATCAGCAGAAAACTTTAAATATAGAGCACTGGCAACCAACATTTATGCTGTTGCATGACTTACACACAAATGGTTTACTGATTAAATCTGTAAAACTGGTCAGCCGGTCTATATCTTATGTGTTGAAATGTGCTGGGTGGCTGTTAGCCCCATATAAAGTCACAGTTAATCATTTATCTCTGCGGCAAAATGAATGATTGTGTATGCTCCATTTTTTTTAAAGAGACTCCAGGATTGATCTTTATTTCACAGCTTGGACCAATGTAGGTACAGTATGTATATCCCATATATGAGGAGTTGCTGGGGACGCTGACAATTAGTGTGGTACAGTAGCTCCCAACTGTCCCTGATTTCGAGAGACTGTCCCTGATTTGGAGCAATGTCCCTCTGTCCCTCATTCCTCCTCATTTGTCCCTCATTTTGGTCTGATCTATATAGTTGTATATAAAATGCACTTTTTATCTTTCATTTGTACATTTTAAAAGCCAATATAAAGGAATAGTAGTGAAAAAAAAGTCCTTGTGGATTTAATTAACCTTTTTTTTTTTGGTTAATTCTCCTTTAAGGGGGTGTGGCAGGGGGCGTGTCCTATGCCTACATACATTTGTTAGTAGGTGTCCCTCATTCCCATCTCAATATGATGGGAGGTATGTAGTTAGCACTACTACTTTGATAGCTGTGATCTTCTGCATCCCACTCAAATTCAATGTGAGCAGCTGTCCCAATGCACAAAGACCACAGGGGGTCGCTCTTTCAGCACTACTACCATTTATGGAATGTTTTTTCAATGAAAAATGAAACCCTCAACAAAACAGCTGTGAATTCCAGTAGCCATGACATCATCCATAGCCAAGTTGTTGGCACTTCCTCCTCTCCCCTGCAGCAGTCGCTCACTGACACAGGGGAGCCAAAACTGCAGGATCACATGACTGGACAAAAAAAAAATAGGTATGTACACATCTTTTTTATACAGGTTAGGCAGGATAGGTAGTAATAGTTCTGAGGAAATATTTTTAGGAAGAGTTAAAGTTAGGCTTTTCTTCCACTTTAATTTTCAGATCCTGCCAGTAACAGCACTTCCTGTTTCAGAGTGACAACATTAAGCTGTTAGATTGCACTTAGCAGAGGCATTGTCAGCCTGCTGTACACACTCTTTCAGTTAGTCTTTGGCTGCCTTTCACATCAGCAGGAGGCGTGGGCAGACCTAATGGGCAGCCAAATGGCCAAATGAAGGAGCACGCATTGACAGGCTGACAATGTTGCTGCCTATTGCAAGGCAGTGGCTTAGGCAGGCCATAGACAGTGCAAATGGCTTTCCTGCAACCACAGTGTTGACAGGGGAATCCTGATGAGCAATTGTATTCTCCCGGCGGGCAGGGCGGGAGTGGGCGGGGAGAACACAGTAATTATCGCTAGCAGCTATAGCAGCCACTCAACTTGGTGCATTCAGCCTGCCCACTACTGGTTCGAATCTTGGCCGGCTCCTGCTGTACTGCCCAAGATTTGAACCATGTAATTAGCTTATCATGATGTGTAAAGTAAAATGACAACCTGTGCTATCTTGTACAGTGATGCTGCCAACCTCAAACAAATTTTATCCTGCATTAAAGAAAACAGTTTCTGTCCTTAGCAACCATACTTCCTTTGGATACTAGCTGTGTTACGAAAGAGACTTTGGGGTTTTTAATACCAACCATCTTGTTCTTTTATGGAGGATCTCAAAGAGGTAAATTTGGGGAAAAAATTGAATATCAACTATGCAAGCAGACACATGGATAACTGAATCATTATATACTTTGGTTGTACTGAATATGGTTGGTAAATGAGGTTTGATATGAAAATCCTGAGCAGTAATTACAGTGGAAACTTTGATTGCAAGTAATGCGGTTAATGAGCGTTTTGCAATATAAGCTATTATTTTTTTTAAATCCTGACTCAGTTTGCGAGCGTTGTCACGCAAAATGAGCAGGATTCAAGCCTCTGCAGTGTGCAGTACTGCATTTGGCCAGAGGTGCGGGTTCAGAGCTGTTCGGAGCCGTTTAGAAATACTCGGAAATACTCAGTTCCCGAGTGTTTCTGAGCCTTTCCAAAGGTATCTGAGTGCATCCGAGGGGTCTCCGAGTATTTCCGAGTCTCTATGGCACCCCCCCACCTCTGGCCACACGAGGTATTGCATTCAATAGAAGTCAATGTGGAACAAATGATCTTTGTTTCCATTGACTTCTATGGGGAAAATCTCTTTGAAATGCGAGTGCTTTGGATTACAAGCATTCTCCTGGAACGGATTATGTTCGTAATCCAAGGTTCCACTGTCCTTATATTGCAATCTATCTCTGTACATCAGTATTGGCTGAATAAATAGGAACTTCAAACTCTAAAAGGAATAGAACCTTTCTTATTTCTTCCTTTCTCTCTTTAAAAACTTTAGACTGATACTTCCGTATTTTTTGTGTGTGTATACCCTTTACATTTTTCTTTTGTTTCTATATGGGGATTTTCTCAAACTCCCTCTGACTATAGTTGGGTAGTCCCCACTGTAAATTAAAGAATAGTTTAGAAATATCTGACTTATTTTTACCACTGATAATGGAAATGGTAATGAATTACCGTATTATGCAGAGCAGCTGAAAGGTTACATGAACAGCTGTCCCATACTAATGTTTGCCTAAAGGATTGAGAATGATGACATAACTTAACCAAACATAAGACTTAAGCCTTGTACACACTAAAATCCACCCATTAGCACGCTCTTTCGGACAATTGTGTCCAACTTTCGGCCAACAAATGTTGGTTGGCAGGCTAGTAAATTTTCAGCAGACAACGGTCTGTTGTCAGATTCCCGTATCGTCTGTACACAAGTCCGTCACACAAAAATTGAAAGTACAAACATGCATGCTCAGAATCAATGCTCACCAAACACAAAATTAGCAGAAGGTGCCCAGAGGGTGGCGCTCAAGAGCGGAAATTCCTCATAGTACGTCACTACGTTTGTGTTTGTTGGCTGACAATTGTGTACTGTTAGTATGCAAGACAAGTTCCTGGTACACGCCCTTTGGACAAAAGTCTGATGCTCTGTTGGCCAACAATCCGATCGTGTGTACCAGGCTTTGGGCCTCATGCCCACGGACGTTTTTACAGCCACTTTTAGGAGCGTTTTGCACAGCTTAACCACTTGAGCCCCGGACCATTATGCTGCCTAAGGACCAGAGGTCTTTTTCCAATTTGGCACTGCGTCGCTTTAACTGCTAATTGCGCGGTTATGCAATGCTGTACCCAAACGAAATTTGCGTCCTTTTCTTCCCACAAATAGAGCTTTCTTTTGATGGTATTTGATCACTTCTGCAGTTTTTATTTTTTGCGCTATAAACGGAAAAAGACCGAAAATTTTGAAAAAAAATGATATTTTCTACTTTTTGTTATAAAAAAAATCCAATAAACTCAATTTTAGTCATACATTTAGGCCAAAATGTATTCGGCCACATGTCTTTGGTAAAAAAAATGTCAATAAGCGTATATTTATTGGTTTGCGCAAAAGTTATAGCGTCTACAAACTAGGGTACATTTTCTGGAATTTACACAGCTTTTAGTTTATGACTGCCTATGTCATTTCTTGAGGTGCTAAAATGGCAGGGCAGTACAAAACCCCCCCAAATGACCCCATTTTGGAAAGTAGACACCCCAAGGAAATTGCTGATAGGCATGTTGAACCCATTGAATATTTATTTTTTTTGTCCCAAGTGATTGAATAATGACAAAAAAAAAAAAAATATTTACAAAAAGTTGTCACTAAATGATATATTGCTCACACAGGCCATGGGCCTATGTGGAATTGCACCCCAAAATATATTCAGCTACTTCTCCTGAGTACGGGGATACCACATGTGTGGGACTTTTTGGGAGCCTAGCCGCGTATGGGACCCCGAAAACCAATCACCGCCTTCAGGATTTCTAAGGGTGTAACTTTTTGATTTCACTCTTCACTGCCTATCACAGTTTCGGAGGCCATGGAATGCCCAGGTGGCACAACCCCCCCCCAAATGACCCCATTTTGGAAAGTAGACACCCCAAGCTATTTGCTGAGAGGCATATTGAGTCCATGGAATATTTTATATTTTGACACAAGTTGCGGGAAAGTGACACTTTTTTTTTTTTTTTTTGCACAAAGTTGTCACTAAATGATATATTGCTCACACAGGCCATGGGCCTATGTGGAATTGCACCCCAAAATACATTTAGCTGCTTCTCCTGAGTATAGGGATACCACATTTGTGGGACTTTTTGGGAGCCTAGCCGCGTACGGGGCCCCGAAAACCAATCACCGCCTTCAGCGTTTTTAAGGGCGTGAATTTTTGATTTTACTCTTCACTGCCTAACACCGTTTCGGAGGCCATGGAATGCCCAGGTGGCACAAAACCCCCCCAAATGACCCCATTTTGGAAAGTAGACACCCCAAGCTATTTGCTGAGAGGCATGGTGAGTATTTTGCAGCTCTCATTTGTTTTTGAAAATGAAGAAAGACAAGAAAAAACTTTTTTTTTTTTTCTTTTTTCAAATTTCAAAACTTTGTGACAAAAAGTGAGGTCTGCAAAATACTCACTATACCTCTCAGCAAATAGCTTGGGGTGTCTACTTTCCAAAATGGGGTCATTTTGGGGGGGTTTTGTGCCACCTGGGCATTCCATGGCCTCCGAAACTGTGATAGGCAGTGAAGAGTGAAATCAAAAATTCACGCCCCTTAGAAAGCCTGAAGGCGGTGCTTGGTTTTCGGGGTCCCGTACACGGCTAGGCTCCCAAAAAGTCTCACACATATGGTATCCCCGTACTCAGGAGAAGCAGCAGAATGTATTTTGGGGTAATTTCACATATTCCCATGGCATGTTTGAGCAATATATCATTTAGTGACAACTTTGTGCAAAAAAAAAAAAAAAAATTTGTCTCTTTCCCGCAACTTGTGTCGCAATATAAAATATTCCATGGACTCGACATGCCTCTCAGCAAATAGCTTGGGGTGTCTACTTTCCAAAATGGGGTCATTTGGGGGGGTTTTGAACTGTCCTGGCATTTTATGCACAACATTTAGAAGCTTATGTCACACATCACCCACTCTTCTAACCACTTGAAGACAAAGCCCTTTCTGACACTTATTTTTTACATGAAAAAGTTTTTTTTTTTTTGCAAGAAAATTACTTTGAACCCCCAAACATTATATATTTTTTTAAAGCAAATGCCCTACAGATTAAAATGGTGGGTGTTTCATTTTTTTTTTTCACACAGTATTTGCGCAGCGATTTTTCAAACGCATTTTTTGGGGAAAAAACACACTTTTTTAAATTTTAATGCACTAAAACACACTATATTGCCCAAATGTTTGATGAAATAAAAAAGATGATCTTAGACCGAGTACATGGATACCAAACATGACATGCTTTACAATTGCGCACAAACGTGCAGTGGCAACAAAATAAATACATTTTTAAAAGCCTTTAAAAGCCTTTACAGGTTACCACTTTAGATTTGCAGAGGAGGTCTACTGCAAAAATTACTGCCCTCGATCTGACCTTCGCGGCGATACCTCACATGCATGGTGCAATTGCTGTTTACGTTTGACGACAGACCGCCGCTTGCGTTCGCCTTAGCGCAAGAGCAGGGGGCGACAGGGGTGCTTTTTTTTTTTTTTTTTTTTTTCTTTATTATTTTTTTGCTTTTTTATCTTATTTTTAAACTGTTCCTTTCATTTTTTTTTTTTTTAAATCATTTTTATTGTTATCTCGGGGAATGTAAATATCCCCTATGATAGCAATAGGTAGTGACAGGTACTCTTTTTTGAAAAAATTGGGGTCTATTAGACCCTAGATCTCTCCTCTGCCCTCAAAGCATCTGACCACACCAAGATCGGTGTGATAAAATGCTTCCCCAATTTCTCAATGGCGCTATTTACATCCGGCGAAATCTAAGTCATAAAATGCTCGTAGCTTCCGGTTTCTTAGGCCATAGAGATGTTTGGAGCCACTCTTGTCTCTGATCAGCTCTATGGTCAGCTGGCTGAATCACCGGCTGCATTCTCAGGTTCCCTGTTGAGACAGGAGAGCCAGAGAAAAACACGGAAGACGGTGGGGGGGGGGGGGCATTCCCTCCCACGGCTTGTAAAGGCAGTCTAGAGGCTAATTAGCCGCTAGGATTGCTTTTACATGAAAGCCGACCGCTGGCTGAAAAGAATGATACCAAGATGATACCTAAACCTGCAGGCATCATTCTGGTATAACCACTCAAAGTTGTGAATGGCGTACCTGAAGACAAAAAAATGGTTAACAATAAAGCACAGTAAACAGTAAAGTATAAATAATTACATACCTGAAAAACAAACATGATAAAACATAATAACAATAACAATAACAATAACAATAAAACACTGCAGAATAGAATACAGTAAAAAAAGAGCAGAACAATAGAGAGAGAGAATAGAGAGAGAGAACAATAAAACGACAACTATTTTTTTTTATTTTATATATATATTTTTTTTTTTTTTACACTTTTTTTGTAACTAACTTTTATAACTGTAACCGGTTCCAGGTTCGGGTCTCTCAAAATGCGATGGCATCTTGGGAGACCCTGTGAAAGTGTGCCTAGTCTGTGCAATGCTGTACCCTACGCTAATACTCAACTAGTGCATGGTAGCGTTCAAAACATTCACCAATGCAAAGACCAGGATTGTCAGGACAGGAGGGACAATAATAGCGGGTGTCACGCCTATATCCGCGCTTGCTGCAGACACAACATCTTTTTGGGGGGGTTCGTTGGGTAGGGGTACTCGGGAGCACATAAAAATGCCTCTCATGCAGCCGACTGCATTTCGTTGGGGATGTGAATGGGGGAAGTACGGGCGCTGCAGAAGTGGTGGGTTCCCAATTAGGATTGGCGAATGCAGCAGGAAGGGCACTATGGGCACGACGGGCCTGTGTTTGTCTTCTTGGTGGCAGCGGGACACTACTTGTGCTTGTCACCTCACCAGCTTGAACTGCACTTATGGGACTCGCCACGTCACCAAGTGTTACTGCAGCGCTGGTTTGACTACGACCGGGGTGTACTAGGCCGCTGGCGCTTGCCAGTTCAATAAAAAGCTTCCAAAAAAACTGTTAGCGATCGCAGGGATCAGGCCTGACTCTGCGAACGCTGCAGTTATGCGTTTAGTGTTTTGTAAGTGTCAGTGATCGATCGATACTGCACTTGGGTGGGCTGGACTGGGCCGGGCGGAGGGGCAAAACGCAGGTGCTAGCAGGTATCTGGGTTGATCCCGCTAACACTGCGTTTTTGGGAACCCTAAACTGCTGGGGACGCTAGTATAGATCTGATCTGATCGGATCAGATATTGATCCGTTCAGATACTATACCACTAAAGGAGGCGTATGCTGCGTGCGTGGGTGTTAGTGGTACTGGCGCTAACCTGACGCTGCCTGGGGCCGGTGCTTGCTAGTTCACCAAAATGCTACCAAAAAAACTGTTAGCGATTGCAGGGATCAGGCCTGACTCTGCGAACGCTGCAGTTATGCGTTTAGTGCCTTGTAAGTGTCAGTGATCGATTGATACTGCACTTGGGTGGGCTGGGCTGGGCCGGGCGGAGGGGCACAACGCAGGTGCTAGCAGGTATCTGGGCTGATCCCGCTAACACTGCGTTTTTGGGAACCCTAAACTGCTGGGGACGCTAGTATAGATCTGATCGGATCAGATATTGATCCGATCAGATACTATACCACTAAGGGAGGTGTACGGTGCGTGCGTGGGTGTTAGCGGTACTGGCGCTAACCTGACGCTGCCTGGTGCTTGCTTGCCAGTTCACCAAAATGCTACCAAAAAAACTGTTAGCGATCGCAGGGATCAGGCCTGACTCTGCGAACGCTGCAGTTATGCGTTTAGTGTTTTGTAAGTGACAGTGATCGATCGATACTGCACTTGGGTGGGCTGGGCGGAGGGGCAAAACGCAGGTGCTAGCGGGTATCTGGGCTGATCCCGCTAACACTGCGTTTTTGGGAACCCTAAACTGTTGGGGACACTAGTATAGATCTGATCAGATCAGATATTGATCCGATCAGATACTATACCACTAAGGGAGGCGCATGCTGCGTGCGTGGGTGTTAGCGGTACTGGCGCTAATGTGACGCTGCCTGGGGCGACGCATATCACCGCCGGGCGATCAGGGGGCTAAACCTTTATTCGGTAATAAACGGCGGGTGCCCTGACACTATAAAAAATAAACGAACTAACCTGCGTCACCCGTAACGGTTATACGGTGATCAGTGGTGAAAGGGTTAACTAGGGGGCAATCAAGGGGTTAAAACATTTATTAGGTAGTATATGGGGGTCCCTGTCACTATAAAACGCTGACGGCGAACCTAAATATTTACCTCACTAACTAGCGTCACCAGCGACACTAATACAGCGATCAGAAAAATGATCGCTTAGCGACACTGGTGACAGGGGGTGATCAAGGGGTTAAAACTTTATTAGGGGGGGTTAGGGGGGTACCCTAGACCTAAAGGGGGGTAATACTCACTGTCCCAACACTGTAACTGTCACAAACTGACACTATGCAGTAATCAGAAAAAAAAAAAAAAAAAAAAAAAAAAAACCTGCTGGTGTCAGTTTGTGACAGGGGGGGGGGGTGATTGGGGGGGGGATCGGGGGGCGATCGGGGGGGGGATCGGGGTGTTTTGTATGCCTGGCATGTTCTACTGTGTGTGTGTGTGTTGTGCACTCACATTGATGTCTTCTCCCCTCGGCGCTGGAACGGAAACTACCGAGCCGAGGGGAGATGACATCATTTCCTTTGCTGCTGTTTAGCATACAGCAGCAAAGGAATGTTCCCATTGGCTGGCGGCGATCGCGAGGGGGGGGCCACGAACGGATGGCCTCCCCCTCATCTCGGATCGCCGGGGAACAGAACGGGACCGCTTCGGGCACCGGGGGGGGGTCCGATCGGACCCCCCACCCGCGAGAGGCAAATCACGTACATGTACGTGATTTTGCCTGCCCGTGCCGCCTTGCCGACGTAAATCGGCGTTAGGCGGTCCTTAAGTGGTTAAAAATGCCTCTCCATGTTAGCCTATGGCCTCATGCCCAACAAGGCGTTTAGGAGCTGTAAGGGGCATAGGTGTTTTTAAGCTCCAAAAAAACCCCAGGACCAGCACGTTCTGAGGTTCCAAGGGTAAAGCTGTAAAAACGGCAGACGCCGGCAAAAGGCGTTAAACACGATTTAACGAGGCTTAAAGGGGTTGTAAAGGTAAAATTTTTTTTTTTTTAAAATAACAAACATGTTATACTTACCTTCACTGTGCAGCTCGTTCTGCACAGAGTGGCCCCGAACCTGGTCTTCTGGGGTCCCTCGGCGGCTGTTTCAGCTCCTCCCTGCAAGCATTAACCACCTTAATGCGATCTCCCTCGCATGGTGGTTAGTGCTTGCGGGCGCGCTCCCGTGATACAGCCGGCGGCTATAGCCGCTCACTGTATCACTCGGCCCCGCCCCCCAGCGCGCCGCGTCATTGGATGTGATTGGCAGCAGCGCGAGCCAATGGCTGCGCTGCTTCCAATCCATCCACTGTAGCCAATCAGCGGCCAGGGTGAGCGGAGGAATAGATGTCGGGAACGAGAAGCTGACTTTCGAGGCGTCAGGTAAGTAAAACGGGGGGGCTGGGGGCGGCGGTATTGTCAGAAGTTTTTTCACCTTAATGCATAGAATGCATTAAGGTGAAAAAATTTTTACCTTTACAACCCCTTTAATGCTGTATACACAGCGTTAAGCCTTCGTCCGGCATTTCTCTGTCTCTATTCAAAATCAATGGTTCCCTATGGGAGCCCATTGATTTGAATAGAAGTCACACAAGAAGTCGGATCAAGATGATCCGACTTGTGATATGACTTGTGTGCTGAGAATATTGAAGGGTAACCCCGCAAAAATTTTGCGTGAGGTTCCCCCCCAAGATTGGAAATCAGAAATAACTAGTAGTAAAGAGGATCCAGAACTTATTGCAGGTTTTTATTGCTATCTATATCCCCACAGTGTATATGCACCATCACTAGATGTCATGGTGACCATTATTGTTAGAACCCAAAGTGATAGGAAACTCAAGAAAAAAAGGTTGTTCCCCCAGTCAGGGGTAGAGTGGAATTCCCCGCCTTCCAACCTGACAGTGGTTGTAACTATCCTGCACTGTATCCAAACTTAGGAAAACTTTTGCCTGGCATTCTACTTGACATCATTTTTCTGCCTTTTAAAATAGGTAACCCCAACCCTTCGATTTTTTTGGGGTGGATTCACTAAAGGCAAATAGACTGTGCACTTTGCAAGTGCAGTTACACCCACTTTCCCCAGAGCTTAGTAAATGTAGTAAAGCTCTGCTGATTTCCATCATCCAATCATGTGCAAGCAAAAATCCTTTTTTTAAATTTACAGTATGCTTGCACCTGATTGGGTATTCTTTACAAAGTAATGCTTCAGAATATTACATTTACTAAGGAAAATTAGTGCAACTGCACTTGCAAAGTGCACAGTATTTTGCCTTTAGTAAATCTAACCCAATATGTTTTATGAAAAATGTCAGTAATCTGCAATACAATACCAGTGATGCAATACAATACTGTTACCTGGTCACATAGCGGGTTTCTATTTAATTCCTGAAATTAATAACAGTAGCCTGGAATAGTACTATAGCAGATAATGCAATGCTTCAAATCAGTGTAAGTCCTTTGCAGGCTTGTAATAAAATCCACAATGGGTGCTCTGGCTCTGATTCTGTCTCTCACACTGGTACATACATAAATACAAAGAATAGAGCTGACAACTCCAAACGTCCTTATTGCTTCTTTATTGGTGCATAAAAAAGTTAGTAAAAACATACAGGGGCTCACGCATTCCGGCTTACAAGCCTTGATCACAGCACCTGTGATCAAGGCTTGTAAGCCGGAATGCGTGAGCCCCTGTATGTTTTGACTCTTTTTTTTTGCACCAATAAAGAAGTAGGGACGTTTGGAGTTGTCAGCTCTATTCTTTGTATTTAAACCTGTAATAACAACTGCAGTTTATCAACTTGCGTCTCTGTCGTATGTTTGAACTTAAAGTGTATTTCCAATATAATGTTAGGAAGGGGGTTGGGGAGTTATGTTTACTATAAATATCCCTATTTATACTGTGGGACCCTGTGGAGTCCTAGATTGTAGCCTAAGATAAACCAAGATAAACGTATTTGTTTCAGGTGGTGTCAAGCGTGTGTGGCGGCAACCAGGTGAGGAGTACAAGTGTGTCTTACTTATAGTCAAGCATGGTGGTGGGAGTGTCATGGTCTGGGGCTGCATGAGTGCTGCTGGCACTGGGGAGCTACAGTTCATTGAGGGAACCATGAATGTCAACATGTACTGTGACATACTGAAGCAGAGCATAATCTCCTCCCTTAGGAGACTGGGCCGCAGGGCAGTATTCCAACATGATAACAACCCCAAACATACCTCCAAGATGACCAGTGCCTTGCTAAAGAAGGTGAGGATAAAGGTGATGGACTGGCCAAGCATGTCTCCAGACCTAAATTCTATTGAGCATCTGTGGGACATCCTCAAACAGAAGGTGGAGGAGCGCAAGGTCTCTAACATCCACCAGCTCCGTGATGTCGTCATGGAGGAGTGGAAGAGGACTCCAGTGGCAACCTGTGAACTCCATGCCCAAGAGGGTTAAGGCAGTGCTGGAAAATGATGGTGGCCACACAAAATATTGTCACTTTGGGCCCAATTTGGACATTTTCACTTAGGGGTGTACTCACTTTTGTTGCCAGCGGTTTAGACATTATTGGCTGTGTGTTGAGTTATTTTGAGGGGACAGCAAATTTCCACTGTTATACAAGCTGTACACTCACTACTTTACATTGTAGGAAAGTGTCATTTCTTCAGTGTTGTCACATGAAAAAATAAAATACAATATTTACAAAAATGTGAGGGGTGTACTCACTTTTGTGAGATACTGTAGCTATTTTATGGTAACTATTATTAATATTTCTTAGTGGCAGTATTTGATTACAATTGACGCTTTGCAGTGTATGGTGCTCCAGCTGCTGAATAGGTAACACATCTTCACTAGAACTAAGTGTGTTCTAATTCAATTAAAGCAATATTAAAACTAAAAACTAAAATTTTCTATATTGCAGCTTACCAGTTTTTAGATGTGGTTGCTGCATTAGTTTTCTTTTTGTTTGTGCTTTTTTTTGTTTATTTTCACCTGGTGATCCTGCCAGTAAGTCTGTTCATTTTCATCTTTCCGGTGCACGCAGTGGCGGCTGGTGGTTTTTTTTGGGGGGGGCAGACAACCACCCCCCCCCCCCCCCCCCCGGCGGCACCTCAAACCCTCCCTGCCCGCTCACTGTCTGCCGACACTCACCCCATCCATGTGGCGGGCATGAGGCATGAGCAGCGGGCATTAGGCATCAGCATCGAGCAGTGGCTCCTGTGTTCATTCCTACATCACGGCGGTTGTGTTTCTCCTCCCCTCCTCCTAGGTGTCCAATAGGATCGCCTGTCCTTTCAGCCAATCAGGTGACTTGTCTCAAAACCCGATTCCTGCTTGGCTGGGAGGTGGATCAGGGTTACAATAGCGAATGTTCATTGCTATTGCAACACACCTATTTTGAAGCCTATTAGAGCCTCTGGCTCTAATCAGGTTCTTCAAAAAAACACCCCACCCCACATTGGAATCCATGCATCCGGCGTCATGAAAGGGGCCGGATGTATAGATAGGGGGGAGCGCCGCCCATGCACCCTTAATGGACGGGCCGCCCCTGCCAAGCTGGGCAGCAAAAGTGGCTGTGTGTTGAGACAAACCATTTAATGCTGATAAAGAAGCTTACAACATGCAGCTTTTATTCATACATGTAAAAACCTTTATGCTAAAAGGAAACAAAATATCACTGTAACTGTTTAAAAACTGCTAGCTGGAGTTGAGCTTTAATTTGTTAGTCACATCCTTCTAAATCTGCTTGTAGGCAGATGCAGTCTGTACTCCCCACTGCAGGTGGCGCTTGACTGAAGAATGCATTGCAGAAGGGAAAGGAAGTTGTGAGGGACTTGATTCCTCTATGACTTCCTGCAATCGCAATGAGACAGCTGCTTGATTGGACGCTGGTGCTCCATGTGACTCCAGTGGCCATCTTGGGTCAGGTAGAGTCTATTTAAGACTCTGGCTCCCTGGTTTGACATGCTTTATGCAAGTGGCTATTGTAGGGACAGGTTCCCTGTCTGGCAGGGACAGTACCTAAAGTGTTAATAAACCCAGGACCCTGCATTCACTATATCTGATCCACAGTACACAAAACATGGAAGTGCAATTATTTTAGTAAATATAAACTGCTAAATACCTTTTCTCATCAGCAGTTAGAGCAGTCTTGTGACTTCTATAAGTGTCTGGTTAAAGCTTGTAGGGGTAGTTTTCATTTTCCTTGTATTGTCCTATGAGAATACAGGACCCCTGACCCTCTGTCTGGACAGTGCTGATCACATGCATCCTCCTAATAAAAAAAACTCTCTAGCAATACACACCAAACTGAGCATGTGCAGCCTGTCCCCTAGCTCTGTAAATATCAGGAGATGTATTGGGGACAGTGAAAGAAGGAGAGGATCAGAGGAGACAGGATCAAACAGCCTTTTTACACAATGCAGTAAATATAAGGAGCATGTGACTGATTTTATTGTTGTGGCTTTAGTAACACTTTAAAGGTAGGGAAAGGATCTGGAGGAGTAGAGACAATGCAGGGACTCTGTCTACCTCGATCCAGGAAGCATTCCTTTTTGGGTGTTGACCGGCCAGGCCACATTCTGCTCCAAGTTGCAGACACAGTCGGCCTCTTCAAGTTTTCAGACCACTGTCACAGTTTGTTAGAGACTCTGGATGGGTGTGCCTAACCCCCAGGCCTGATTGAATTGTGATAAACCTTTCTACAATATAACACTATTGCCTAACTTGGACTCTGTGTGTTCACTGTCCGTCACACCATGCTGCACCTTGCCCGCATGCTAGTGCATCTAACACTATCCTCTACCCAGATTAACAATGCTCCAAAGGTGTCTCTGCTGCTCCTCCATCTAGAGGGGAGTTACCCTAATGCTGCGTACACACGAGCGGACTTTTCAACGGACTTTACGACAGACTTTCTGAATGAACGGACTTGCCTACACACAATCAACCAAAGTCCGTCGAATTCGTACGTGATGGAAGTTCATAGCCAGTAGCCAATAACTGCCCTAGCGTGGCTTTTTGTCCGTCGAACTAGCATACAGACGAGCGGACTTTTCGACCGGACTCGAGTCCGTCGGATAGATTTGAAACATGTTTCAAATCTAAGTCCGTCCAACTTTTGAGAAAACAAAGTCCGCTGGAGCCCACACACGATCGAATTGTCCGACGAAATCCCATCCGCCGGGCAAAGTCTGCCGTAAAGTCCACTCGTGTGTACGCGGCATTAGACAAGAAGTGTGTTACTGGACAAATCACCAGGTGAAAATAAAGTAATAAAAGAGAAAGTCTTAAAAAAAATGCAGCTACCATTTTAAAATAGGCATCTTAACTGTGTACACCTGGCTGCGACAGCTTGCGGCTTCATGGCCGGGTGCCCACTGCACATGCACTAGTTGAACTGCGCATTGTAAATGGTCCCACAGTCTTCTGGGACCTGTCACTTGTGTATGTGTGTGTGTGTGTGTGTGGGGGGGGGGGGATTGATGCGGGGGACTTCTGCTTCCAACTTAGATGATGATTTAAAACAGAACCAACAGATATCAGTTCCTAGAGCTACCTAACCAGGATGGGGTAATTCTTCTGTTTCCGACACTGCTTTAAATGAGGGAGGAAATGGAATATGTAGTAAACTTGCATGACTTTATTCCTCCCTGCTAGCTGGAAGAGGATTCATTTTCTGCACTTTTTTTTTTGTTATGTGCCACCTTTCTGTCAGTAGCAAGAGGTTTGATTTGCAACCCCTTTTTTGCTTATTTCCCTTTCCACTGGCAAAAGCTGTGGGCAGTAAAGGGAGTAATAGTGGGCAGAAACTTTATTACTGAACTGGATAAACAACTATTCATCATGCTCATTAATATTTACCACCAGATACTTTAGCGAAGGCTGGAGGAACTATTACGTTCTTTTTTTCCACCCATCGTAAACCAGCACCCACATCCCTCAGACACAATATCACCTACCTTGCCCTAACGCCTGAAAAAAGGTAGTCATAGGGTCAGAGTAGGTTTTAGGGAGGAGAGGCTATGCATCACATTTCTACATTTTTTCCTCCTTGAATAGAGCTAAAGACAACCTTTTTTTTTTGTTCTATTTACAGCACCAAAAGGCTTTAGAAGATACTATCTAAATTAGCACCTCAATTAAACCGTATTATATTAGTTCTACTGGCACAGTGACAGCATACAGTTTCATTTGATAACATCAGCATTTTAACAACAGCACAAACAAGAGTTATATTTGACAATCCAATATAAGATTACTTGAAAAATCTCCTTTCATGTTGTGAGTGCTGCCTGTCTGCTGGCCCTCTCTTTCCTTTTCCACAACTTCCTGTATTTCCAGCATTCCCAGCATGCATTGAAGCATCTCTATTGTTTGCGTTCAATTTCTATGGACTACATATCCCACGGTACCTTGCTGCAGCATCTCTGTTGTTTGCGTTCAATTTCTATGGACTACATATCCCACGGTACCTTGTTGCATTCAAACAGTGATTCCTGTACTGAATTCACCTCCTGAAACTCCTCCTCTCATCACCTTTGTAGTTTAGATCGAACATTGGCTCCTGCTGCTGTCAGATAAATCCTGTGATGAGGGGGTGGGAACCGAGCCATGCTATGTGTTTATGGACGCAGGGAGCACGGCTCGGGATCAAGCCTGTAGCAACTTCCTATAGGGGCATAAAGGGAAGAGGAGGAGCTAGGAGTGCTGACAGGGAACCCAGAAGAGGAGGAGCAGAGCACAGTATAACATGTTTGTTATTTATAAAAATTAGGACATTGAAATCACTTTAAGTAAATGTGTGGGTACCTTCATGAAGTAAGTTTACAAACCTCAGGATCATTGGGAATAATAGAAGTAGGCTGGAAAAAACTGAAATACAATCTGGAAATGAAATATTTTTTTCATTTTGACCATAGACAGGCTTTAAGTAGCTACAATTTAACACACAGGTGGGAAACACAACAGCACAGCACAGCAGCCTCCGCCCGCTACCTTTTTTTCTCTGCAGGTATCCAAGGCAACAAGGGAAAACATCCTCCTCAGTCCCGCGAGCGGTGCGCCTTTGTAATAGCACATGCACGGCCAGTCTCCATGACAATAAGAGTAAACATCTCCCCCCCCCGCTCTGTCTCCGCCTTCACCCCTGCCTCCGCTCTGTCTCCGCCTTCACCCCTGCCTCCGCTCTGTCTCCACCCCTGCCTCAGCTCTGCATCCGCCGTCGATCTGTCTCCGCCTCCGATGCTGCTCTGTCCCTGCCTCCTCCGCCTCTCTGTCTCCGCCTTCGCTCTCTCGCCTCCCTAGTCCACCCAGCGAGCAATTGCTGACAGCTCTGTTTTTTTTTCCATCCAGCGGGCTGTGTCCTGAGGGCGGGCTGTTTAAACACTTGTGTTGTTGTTGGAGAGGCAGTGTTGTGCTGCTTATTTAGTACTGATACTGAATACAGAGATCCGCCCTAGAGGGAGGTACTAACTTATAGCCCAATACAAAGGGAGGGATACGCCTATACGGGGAGGTACCAGAGCTGGGCCAGGCAGCAAGGTAGGAGAGAGTGCAGATGTGAGGAAACTTGGGGGGGGGGCCATGTGGAGGCAGATGTGTGCAGAGGTGGGGGGATGGGAGGAGAGTGATGGGTGCAGAGGTCAGAACCAAGGAGGAGGGGTGGAAATGAGATGTTGTACACTGCATAGTACACTCCTGACCCCTCCACTCTGTACGTAGCAAAATCCTGACCCCTGCACTCTACGTAGAGCAATCCTGACCTCTGTACGTAGTGCAATCCTGACCCCTGCACTCTACGAAGCGCAATTCTGACCCCTGCACTCTGTACATAGCGCAATCCTGACCCCTGCACTCTGTACATAGCACAATCCTGACCCCTGCACTCTGTATATAGTGCAATCCTGACCCCTGCACTCTGTATGTAGTGCAATCCTGACCCCTGCACTCTGTACATAGCGCAATCCTGACCCCTGCACTCTGTACATAGTGCAATCCTGACCCCTGCACTCTGTACATAGCGCAATCCTGACCCCTGCCCTACAGATACAACCGGCCCTTTGAGGGCAACCATCCTGCCGATGTGGCCCCCGATTAATTTGAGTATGACACCCCTGATTTAGCAGGTATATTTATCGGTTTTTGTATTTCTGTTAAGCTTTTTTGGGCCAGCTGGGCAGTCAAATTAATTTCTTATCCACAATAATAGCTCTTAAAGATTTGGAGATCGCACATGACTGACTCAATCAGTCATAGGTCAATGGGTAGGTGATGATGGGGGCCAGTTGGAAGAGAGCTCTTCCAATGATTTCTGCCCAATTTAAAAAAAAAGGCGATGAGCCCTCTTTGGGGGCGTGGGCTGTTACCTCTGGGTACGCCTCAAGGTCGTTTCCACATGTATTTGTAAAGTCCTCTCCTTAACAGCCTCCTGTCCTTGATATCGTCTCTAACTCTAAAGCCACAACTGATATCCATCGCTCGACTGGAATTAGCCATGAGTTAACTCCCTCACCCATTCTCAAGTCACCAAAGACATCTATCCCACCTATATACCAGGCTCCTCCCCTTACCCCATGCCACCCTAAGGAATCGGTTCAGAGGTCCCCTCCTAATAGCCCTGAGGAAGGGGCAGACTTTGTTCCCTTGAAACACGTTGGCTTGATCACTTGTTGCTATTTTCAATAGTTGATTACAAAAACCACACACACACCCACACACACACGCACTTCCTGCTGTCATGGTCAGCTTTTCCACTCCTTCTTGCTTCCTGCACATTCCTGTTGGCCAGTAAGACTGCCCATAATAATGGTGGGCCAAATGAGTGTGTGTGTGTGTGTGGGGGGGGCATGACAGGAAAGTGTGGAGGGATGGCTCTACTCATATAGAGCACATATAGATGCCAACACTTTATACCTATACTGTAGCAGTTTTGAGCTTTTCCCTATTATTATTATTATTATTATTATACAGGATTTATATAGCGCCGACAGTTTACGCAGCGCTTTACAACATTAGGGCAGACAGTACAAGTACAATACAATTCAATACAGAAGGAATCGGAGGGCCCTGCTCATTAGAGCTTATAAATTATGTATACAAAATGCACACATACTAATAAACTACTGCTCAGAAATGGTTAAAATATTTTAATTCTATTCTTAAGGCAAAAAAATGGCTGAGATGAAAATGTGCCCAAAAGGAGCAATTGGGAGAGCTGAGATGTGAGGCCAGTGGAATAATAATAATAAAAAGCAGCTGTGCTAGAATAGCAGACCTTCTCCCAGCCATGGAGAAGAAATGGTCCTACAGCCCAGACCCATACTGACACATGTGCAATGAATCAGGCGTACTGTGGAGCAGCTGGCTTCAGTTAGTACATCCCTTGTCCCTTTGAATTTGACATTCTTCTGATCTTCTCATCTGCTTAGCACATTATTCTCATCCCTAAAGTTGATGTACTATATTGAAAATAGTAAAAAATAGACAAAGCATGAACTCTGCACCTACAGAACAGGGAGCACATGTGACTGGGATTTTAGGATCAAAAAACATAGAAAATATTGAGATCCATTTTGCTAATGATTTGCTGCATCTGTTGCCCTAATAGTCATTTTTGATTGTTAGCCAAAAGCCCAGAGTCTAGCACTTTTCAATTGCGAAAGGATGCAACAGTTGATGCAGTCTATGTATGGGTGGCAAATTGACTATTGAACTTAACTTATGGAATGCAAATGTCTCACCGAATTACGATAATATGAGTTCATGCCCATATTTGTTTGCCATGGGAATTTTCAATATAAGTATTTTAAATAGATATGTAGGTAACACTCATTTTACCTGTTCAATGAGGGTTCAGGTGAAGTTACAAATATTTGCTGTACATTCAACTCAGAAATATCAAATTTTTACCCTAAGTTAAAACAAACTAGTCACAACTCAAAGCAATTACAACACACAACAGAGATTATGATGGAAAATGTGTAAACAGTAGTTACCTTCTGTAATAGACAAATTAACTCCTGTAGTTTCTTGTAGGGCAGAGTAACACCTTTGAGGTTCCAATGGGCATGCTTTTTAGTTGTGTTTTACATTTCTTATCATTTAAGTTCATGTAGTATTAATGAACTGCTTGGTAGCTGCTAGAAGCAAGGTTTTTTTTTTAAAGCATCACATCTAAAATACACTGATGTGATTGGGCCCTTACTCCAAGTTAAATGGATGGTCTAAAAGGTCAGTAAGGAAGCTAGAGAAATGGGAAAGGCAGAGCAAAACTTGACTTTTACTGAAAAAGATAAGTTGTGCATATTATTTAGCATTCTATATCTCTGGATCTAGTGATCATTTTGACATGGGGAGTTTTCTAATCGCATTCCCTGCTTCTGCATTTTTGATCTTGGCTATTAGGAGTTCAATGCTTCCAGAAGACCTTTGGCCAAAACAATGAACTTTGGTTTTAGTGGGTAATGATGGGGTAGGTTGAGTGTAAAATTGTGCTTTCTTTTGTATCCCCACTGAGTTTTGTATGCTCACTTTACTTATATTCAGTAATAAACATGCAATGTGGACATATATTTATCAGTACTATTTTTTGGTATTGAATGCACTCACTGGAAGACAAAGGGGTTGATTTACTAAAACCGGAGAGTGCAAAAACAGGTGCAGCTCTGCACAGAAACCAATTAGCTTCCAGTTTTTTTTGGGCCAAAACTTACTTAAACAAGCTTACGTTAGAAGCTGATTGGCTACCATGCACAACTGCACCAGATTTTGCACTCTCCATTTTTAGTAAATCATCCCCAAAGTATTGCTGTACAATGTTTTTGGCCTGTAGAAGGAAATTAAACCTGGCACAGACAACATCCTGCTAATATGTTGTGCTAACCTGCAGGGAATAGATTAGGAAAAAATCCAGCACAAGCTGTACTGCACAGCATTTCATCTCACAGTAAAAAGAAATACAAAATGTACATGATCATACTTTGATGTCTATTGCCTTTTTTGCTTAAGCTTATCAAAAGGCAAAACTTATTTTTAGTCTTAGAGTTGGGAAGAGTTAGAACTCCTGCCAGGTTTTTATTGTTGTCTGTGTTCTCGCTAGGGAGATGAACTCTCTCTAGTTTCCTGTTGACCATTGTCACTAGGACTGAAAAAGAATGGAAAAGCAGAGACAAACATTCATAGGGCGCCCTTTTTTCCATCAAAAACTGTCTAAGAGGGTTTTTCACACACTTTGAAGAGGTTCCCTAATGTGTCTACAGTAAAGGATGTGAAACGAAAGCCCCCATTGGGACACAGATGGCAAAAAATAAAAAATAAATTAACCACCTCAATACAGGGCATTTTCACCCCCTTCCTGCCCAATCCAATTTTGAGTTTTCAGCGCTGTCACAATTTGAATGACAATTGTGCGGTCATACAACACTGTACCCAAATGAAATTTTTATCATTTTTTCCCCCCACAAATAGAGCTTTCTTTTGGTGGTATTTGATCATCTCTGCATTTTTTGTTTTTTTTTTTTGCGCTATAAACAAAAGAAGAGCGACAAGTTTAAAAAAAAAAACACAATATTTTGTATTTTTTACTATAATAAATATCCCAATTTTTTAAAAAAAAAAACAAATTTTTTCCTCAGTTTAGGCCGATATGTATTCTTCTACATATTTTTGGTAAAAAAAAAGCATATACTGATTGGTTTGCGCAAAAGTTATAGTGTCTACAAAATAGGGGATAGTTTTATGGCATTTTTGTTATTTTTTTTTTTTTACTAGTAATGGCGGCAATCTGCATTTTTTATCATGACTGCGACATTGCGGCAGACATATCGGACACTTTTGACACCATTTTGGGACCATTTACATTTATACAGCGATCAGTGCTATACAAATGCATTAATTACTGTATAAATGTCACTGGCAGGGAAGGGGTTAACACCAGGGGGCGATCAAGGGGTTAATTGTGTTACCTAGGGAGTGATTCTAACTGTAGGGGGTGGGGACTCCCAAGGGATGGAGACCGATCAGTGTTCCTCTGTACTGGGAACACATGATCGGTCTCCTCTCACCTGACAGGACGTGGATCTGTGTGTTTACACACACAGATCCACGGTCCTGCTCTATTAACGGGCAATCGCGGGTGTCTGGCGGACATCACGGGCGCCGGGCGCGAGCATTGGCTCCTGAGCCAGCGGCGCGCACGCCCCACAGACGGCCGGGAAGCCCAGGACGTCATATGACACCCGCCCAGGATGGGAGATCCCTGCTGCGGATGTCATATGATAATGGGCAGGATGGGAAGTGGTTAACCATGCTCTACTACTCTATCCAAATTTAGAAAGTCTTTGACCTAACACCATAGGCGTGCGCACAGGGTGTGCCAGGTGTGCCTGGGCACACCCTAATCACCCTGTGCAATGCAGATTCCCCCTGCTTAACCCCCATGGCAGCTGAGGCTACAGAGAACGGGACTGGGAAATCTCTGTCCTCAGTCCCTTTCTCTGCTATTTCACCAATGCCCCTCAATGGGGCTCCTAACACATTGTAAAAAAAAATAAATAATATTTTTTGTTTTTATTATTTTATTTTGTTGTTATTTTTTTACATTTTTTTTTAAATAATTATTTCATAATTTTTTTTAATGAAAAAAATATTTTACAAAATTGTAAAAAATAACAAAATAAAATAATAAAAACAAAAAACTGACACCAACACCATCCACTGCTCTACTGTGCATGTGCATTGAACTTTGGGGTGCACACCCTAATGCAATAGGCTGCGCACACCTATGCCTAACACACACTTGCTGTCTTAGTGTCAGATAGTTCCTTGTTAATGCCAGTGACATTTTTAACACCAAGGGCTAATTTTTTCAGACTGTCAACTTCAAACATCCAGTCACCTGCAGATTAATTTTTCTGTTTTACAGCAGAACTAAATCCATCCATTTAACAGTTTAAAGAAAAAAACAGGCATGACGGGAATGCTTACTGTCACATTTGCTTGTGTTCTCAACCAAAATGTCAAACCATCAAATGGCTTGTGTTATAACAGCTCACATGTGCAGCACCATGGCAGTTACAGATCAAACAGAGATGGCATCTTCCTTGGCTGTAAAGGATTGGCGGATTTAGTTCTGCTAAACTGACCCAAACAGAAGTTCACCAAGGGACCTAATGTACATAGCACTTTGTCCCATTCAAATCTGTTCAGTGGTTTTAAAAATATATATTTCATTTCTATCTGTGCTGGCTATAGCTCCACCTCAGGCTGAAACCCAGATTAAGAGCACTTATATGGGGGAGTTACAGCCAGCAAATAAGTCACCTGCCCTTCTTCATTCTGCAGTCCCCTAATCTTGCAATCCTGGGCCTCCTATGCTCTCCTCTACCAAATTACTTATATAGAAAATATTTAATTGTAAAATAACTGATAGATGAGACTTAGTCCAGACTGAGCCGCCAGCTATTCAGGGGAGAGAGACTACAGTATTAGCTGATGGCTTCTGTTGCCGTGAATGTTGGTACATTGAAGAGGAGATCCTTCATGCTCAAAAACACAAGCCCACAACAACACATGCCATCTGCTACACTAGTCTCTCTTGGATACCTAAGCTCAGACCCACTCACCAGCTACTCAGGAGAGAGAGACTAGAGTAGTAGCTGGTGGAATGTGTTGTTGTGGACTAGTGTTTTTGTGAATCACATCATTCATAGCAACACGAGCTGACAGTTACTACTCCAGTCTCTCTCACCTGAATAGCTGGTGGCTGGAAATGGTGTGTGGGCTCAGTAGCTCTTTTTCACTACAAAGAAAGTGGCAGAGGGAAACAGTCGGGGTACAGGGCTGCAATATTACATGGCAGAGTTGCTGATGTTCCATCTACAGCTTTCAGGGAAAGTGGGAGCAAGAGTTGTGCAGGCTTTGTGTTCACTGTCTGTCACATCTCCTTTTTCTCCCATGTTATAATACTCATCTTCTTGTGAGCAGCGTGGTCGGAAAGTGGTAGCGGGCTAACCGACCATGCTGCCTAGCAACTACTGCATTTCAACAGGTCCATGCGCTATGTGCCCTGGGGGATTTAACAAACAATTTCTGACAATACATTTTCTATAAAGCCGATGTTTAAAGTGATTGTAAGGGTTTGTTTTTTTGTTTTTTTTAAAATAACAAACATATCATACTTACCTCCACTGTGCAGCTCATTTTGCACAGAGTGGCCCCGAACCTCCTCTTCTGGGGTCCCCCAGCAGCTGTCGCGGCTCCTCCCCACATTAGATAACGCCCTAGGAGAAGCGCTCTTCCGAGGGGGTTGCCTTGCGGGCGCGCTCCCCAGTCCAGCATTCGGCGTCCGTAGCCGCCGAATGTATGACTCGGCTCTGCCCCCCCCCCGTCGCCCCACCATTGGATTTGATTGACAGCAGTGGAAGCCAATGGCTGCTCTGCTATCAATCTATCCAATCAAGAGCCGAGAACCCCGGGCAGAGAGGCGGAGTGTCCCCACCGGTCAAGTTCCAGGGCTCAGGTAAGTAAAACGGGGGGCTGGGGGGCCAGTCACTGCCAGGTGTTTTTTCACCTTAATGCATAGGATGCATTAAGGTGAAAAAACAGTAAGGTTTACAACCCCTTTAATTTGCTTATATTTTACCTTCCTCTCCCCACATCAACAATTAGTTACATTTTTAAATAAAACTTTTTGCATTTTTATTACATTCTTTATTTTAGGCCTAGTGATGTCAGTGGGTAGCACATGTTGCAAAAAAACAACACATCCAAATCTCTTACTTTCTATTTGTTGCTTTATTAAGTTAAACCCAGGCCCACACCTTTCTTGTTTGAGTTTGGATAGCCTTGGGATGAGTAAATACATCATACTGAAAAAAAAAAGTATTTTGTTGCAGTTAAAGAAATGTTCTATACCTTCCTGTCTTGACAGGAAGATAGAGAAATTCTATTTAGTGGGGACACAAATTGCAAGTAAAAAACTGACAGAGATTATATTCCTTTCTCACTCTGTCCAAAACTATAAAAAATGTCTGGAGCTGGGCCTTTCTGAGTTGTATTGATCTGCTAGCAGGGATATGCAATTAGCGGACCTCCTCTTTGTGTCTTGCTTGTGGCTGTCAGGATCTTGCAATGCCTCATGGGACTTGTAGTTCTGCAACATCTGGAGGTCAGCTAATTGCATATCCCGGTGCTATGGCTTGTAAGGCAGCAGCATATAATGAAAGCTGTGCTTGTATCTGTCATTTTTTCTGTATAAATAGTTTAGCTTCAGCCCAAATACTTTAAATTTACTGCTGATAGTGGAAAGTAGGAGAAGTTAGTGGTTGTTTATACTCAGAGAGATTCTGAGGAGCACTGTGGTGAGAAAGATGAATATGTGCCTTTATTACTCGTCATTTCCAAAGAACTTTTTCTTCATGTCCTCACAACTTCTAAGAGCTCATCACAGCCAGCGTATTTACTAATCAGTGGAGTGGATTAGCATCACAAATTTCCAAAACACACACAATGTGAATTTATGGTTTTTATTTTATGCATGGATTTTGTAGTCTTTTAAGGTCTTAAATCTAGCTTACTAGCCTTATGTCTAATTTAGTACTTGCTCACAAAGTATAAACATCTCTGCATCCAACTAACTCCTTGGCAGAGCTCAGCGGCTCTTAAAGCCGAACTCTTGTCAGATATAAAATACACAAATGAATGCAGTTCTGTATTCATGAACACATCAGTGAATGTATTTTTTATTGACAAGCAGTGTAATTACCTGAATTTGACCTGTTACCAGCCTCTTGCAGTCCCTGTACAACCGAGCTCAGAGTGGGAGATAGAGAAGCAGTACAAAGAGCCAATCAGTTGTGCAAGGAGCTATCTTACAGGAGGAGAGAGCAGAGTGACAAAGAGATAAGCTCCTTCCTGTGCTGCTTCTCCTTCACTGTCCAGTCAGAGGCTTGAGTTGTGTCCATGGCAGCCTGGTCTAAGAGGAAGTTGGTTAAATTGTCAGTCCAAAAGTCTAATAGAAATTAAACATCAAATGGAAAGCGAAAAGAAAGACATCGCCAGATTCAAGGTGAGTATTGTAGCAAACATTGACTTTTTTTTTTTAAGTTATTTTTATTATAATTTCAGTATGCATACAAAAACAATACAGAACCTATTGGGCATACCCAGGCTCAGTCACTACAACTACAAAACTAAGAGAAGAGAAAAAAAAAAAAAAAAGAACAACAATTATATATAAAGATATATATAATAGTAACTAAACCACTGTATGCCCTGTGCAGAATATCCAAAGCAAACCTCCAATTTTACATATACCCAACACCGCTTACTTTAGTTATTTATGAAATAAAGTGTACATTACAAACTGACTTTTATTTAAATTTTTACTGAGCTGTTTTCTTTTTTTTTTAAATTGTAGTTTAGTTTTAGGTGCTATTGATTCACCATTTACCTCAATTTCAGCTTTTCATATATAATGTAAAAATATGTGTTCTTCATAATGTTTTTTTTATATAATAAATGGTGGAACATAATTGTCTGGAGTCAAACATTCCATATGCAATAAATTTCAAATATAAATTCTCTTTTTTCCTGCCACTTTCATACTTTACAAGGACATTCCTGGGCAGACAGTGAACATGTGCTATTAGTGACACATTCCAGCCATTAATTTCTCTTTCCAGGCCCTGTAAATTAGAGGTCCATTTGGAAAAGAGTGTTCTATTGGCCCTATACCATGAAAGCATTTCTAATTTGAGAAGTGTGAATGGTTTGTGCCGGCATGACTGGGCTGAGGTAATGTCACTGTCTGGCACAGGGATCAGGAACAAGGCGAAGTGACTGTGTAAAGACGTGGCACTTGTGGAAGGATAGATTTACTACTGCTTTTGCTTAGTGTAAACGTTTGTACACATCCATGTCAGAGACACCAAGAATAATCAATTGAGTTGGACTAAATGCAGATTGAATGTAAAGTCAAGATATGAATTTATTTTTATGCCTATATTAGAATATGGCTGAAATCATTTACAAAATTTGTCTGTAAAGCTAGCAACTTAGGGGTGCAGCATATGTTTCAAGAGGATCGAGAGGTGTTGAAAATTGCTTTTTGTGTCCTTGTTGGGAGAATTTTGCTCACTTTAGCTCACAGTGGTCACCAAGAAAGAAGGGGAAATCTCTCCAACAGGGACACAGAAAGTAATAAAAACACATTTTAGTACAGTGCAGAACCACTGTCAATTTTACTTTTGTATAAAATCCAAATGAGGAGATACTCCTAAGGCCGTGTACACACGGACGGACTTTTTGACTGGACTGGTCCGACGGACTTTCCAACGGACTTTTGACGGACTTCTGACGGACTTTTGAATGAACGAACTTGCCTACACACGATCACACCAAAGTCCGACGGATTTGTATGTAATGACGTACGACCGGACTAAAATAAGGAAGTTGATTGCCAGTAGCCAATAGCTGCCCTAGCGTGGGTTTTCGTCCGTCGGACTAGCATACAGACAAGTGGATTTTTTGACCGGACTCGAGTGCGTCGGAAAGATTTGAATCATGTTTCAAATCTAAAGTCTGTCAGATTTTCAACTGGAAATGTCCGCTGAAGGTCTGATGAAGCCCACACACGATCGGATTGTCTACTGGACTCGGTCCGTCCGACCAGTCCCATCGAAAAGTCCACTCGTGTGTACGCTGCATAAGTCTTGTCCCAAAGGGGAAGCAGGTAACAATGAAAATCCAATAAAGGCTACCAAAAATTACAGGCTGCAGGGATCTGTATTTCAACTTCATTGTGTTGCTGCTACTGCAGCTTACTATAACTGCAATTGTGCTTACGTGCACTTGCACGGGTGCTTTTTAGGCAATACTTTGCATTCCCTATATTAATGCAAAGCGTTCTTTGATTGTATGAGGTGGAGAGGTGAAGATGTAAAAATATACTATGCCTGGAATGTATTTTAATACATTATTAATATTATTATTATTATACAGCATTTATATAGCGCCAACAGGTTGCGCAGCATGGGGGCAGACAGTATGGTTACAATACAATTCAATACAGGAGGAATCAGATGCCATGGATTTCCAGAGCACTATTTTTTAGCTAGAAATACAGCACAGTAGAACAGTGTGCTTTACTGGTACCTTTGTCTGATTGAAATCTTGGACTTAACCATTTGATAAGTGATCATTCAATGCTCTGATGACTCATTGAGTACAGTAACTAATAGACTAGTAAAGCTGAGAAAGATACAGTGCCAACAATGTAAAAAGAAGACAAGAGCTCCAATTGCTGGTGGGATAAAGACTACATAATATTAGTATGCAGTATTTCAGATCTGATTAGCTAAAAAAAGAAACACATTTTTATATTTTATTTTTATAGTCTTGACCATAATAAAAAAAAGAAATAAAACATATACAAAACCACTTTACATCCCCTTTAAACATATTCAAACTGAGAGATTTAACAGAACAGAAAGAGCTGACACAACAAAACTGAAACAACAAATCAAATACAATAAAACAAAAAAGATCTAACATTCAACAGCCAGAGTAAATGCTCAATAGTAATAAATAGTTGATGACACAAGTTTTAATTTCCAATTCATGGGATATGGCAATTGAAAAGATCTTCCTATTCTTTCAATGTATGAAATGCCCAGATATAAAGCATAAGAGGTTTGTACGTATAATCACTTAAAAAAACACTACCGAGACCAGATTTACCAAAACTGGGGAGTGCAAAATGTGGTGCAGCTCGGTATAGAAACCAATCAGCTTCCAGGTTTTTGTCAATGCTTAATTGAACAAGCTGAAGTTAGAAGCTCATTGGTTATGGTTACCATGCTCGGCTGCACTCTCTAGTTTTAGTAAATTACTATAGTTAACAATAGTGGATATTTTAATAGAAGTCCACGGTGTTCAGTCAAGAGAATTCCTTATCCAACATGGTTTTAAAAAATGACCTAGTAGCAATTAGTTGATAGTTAGTTAGTTAGTTAGTTAGTTAGTTAGTTAGTTAGTTAGTTAGTTACACTCAAATGGACATGCTCTGTAGTGTTGAAGGTGTTTTGCTGCTCATAAGAAATGTCTTTAGCACTACAGAGCAAGTTCTGTTGAATGTGACAGATTATGACCTGGATAAATGTGACCTTTCACATATATGTGAGCATGCTTTGTGTATGTGAGCTTTTGCCTTGGTTCACATTGATGCTACTTTGAAATTGCGCTACTTCACTTCAAGTAGCGCGATTTCAAAGTAGCAACGTCAGTTTGATTTCAGGTGCTACTTGATAGACATCTGTGTGGCTTCATGCACAGATGTCTATTGAAGTCGCACCTGAAATCGGCAAAATCGGTGTTACACCGATTGGAACAGTGCCATTGCCTCCAATAGGCTGCGACTTGTCATGCGTTTTGATCTCTCAAATTGCATGGCAAATCGCTCCAATGTGAACCTAGGCTAAATCATTCTCCTAAATGCTCATGTATATTTTAATCTGTCTAATGTAGTCATGTAAAAGATTAATTAAAAAGCACAATACAGCTCTATCACAAAGTCAGATTAACACATGTTCAGTATTTGTTCAGTCATATGGATGACTGGTCAGACATAGATTTACCATACTGTTTTATGATAATTCAACTTTAAAGGTAGGGTTGGTGACACTGATATTATTTATTGCTATGAGTACTTTTAATATAGACCATATGTTCAAGGAATGGGGCTTCCCGACATGCATATGTTTTCAGCATGTGTTGGATATTAGCATAGCCTCCAAAGATGTATAACTTCTATCTAAACAGACAGACTGTTTAATGCCTACCTACTGAGAAAATATATGGCTAAACTAGCATCAGAAATTGATGTCAGCAATGAATCCTATGCAGGAGCCACCAATTTCACTACGCGGGGTGGATGGACAACAGCAAAGAGGTTTTATGTGTGTATAATTCCTGTTTAGCATTGTTATATGCATTAGGGACAGATGGTCGATATTAGGTTCTCCATGAAAATGCTGTCTTCCTAGTAGACACATTCATAATTATGGTATGTGCATTATATAAGCAGTAGCAAAAAAAGGTCCCTTGCTTGTAAGGGGCTTTATGATTTTAAATCTCTTGTCATTTTATATTTTATTCTTAAGTATTCATGTGTAGCCATTAACTATATCCTTTATTAATGTCATTTAAACAAAACCCAATATACTGTAGTTATCAAAGGTAAGGTAAGAAAGCAAAACTCTGCTCCTAAAAATTACAAACAAACTAGTCAGTGCACCCATTGCAATTCTGCAATGAATTGACAAATTGGCTTTTATTGAGTTGAGTTTAGGGGCTTTGGGAAAAAAAGCCAAAAGCGCAGCAGTGGGCATGAGGCTAAAAATTGTCCAGTCTTTTAGTGTGCAGATCAATATTGGTGTAGTGTTTTTCAAGGTGCAGTATAAGTTACCATGGATATTTTGAATAAACAGTACAAAAATCTAGGGCTGTTACTGATTAAAATTTTCCTGTTCGATTAATCGATTTTTTTTTTATCATGTAATTGACTAATTTTGATTAATTATAACGCACATACAGATCCAACTACTTTTAGCTGATCTCCTTGCGTTGCAACTCTGCATAAGTCAGTGGTAAATGTGGTATACACTATATACAATCACCCAACACTAGTTAGTTGCCACAATCCATGACTTAACTTCACAGTTCACACAAATACGTTTTAAATTCAAACTGTAGCACTGAGGTAAGTAATTTTTTTTTCCACAGTAGTGTGACAATCCCTCCACCTCCGGTCTAACTAATCACTCTCACCTTATGGCATGGACCCCTGTGCAAACAGGTGGTCATGCAAGTGGGTATCAAAAGGGTTAACATGGACCATAAACTTCTCTCACGTCTCCTTAGATCTCAGCAAGGACGCCAGGTCATGGGTAGAAAGAAAAGATATAAGTGCTCACCGCTTAAGTATAAGATTTAATTTTTGTGTTCAAACACAAACTACTCACATAAAGATGATAAAAACACAGCATGTAAAGCCAACAATCGTGTTAGTTCCGTAGGGCAGCAGCAGGTGATGTCATGCGTAGCTCCTTCCCCGTACGCGTTACGTTCAATCAGAACTTCGACGTCACCGGACTCCTCCCCCCTTCCCTTCATTAGCAAACGGAGGCACTTGGGGAAGGTGGGAGGAGTCCGGTGACGTCGATGTCCGTCACCAGAACTCCCTGAAGAACTCCCTGAAGACCCGGAAGCTGGTGGAGAGGTGAGTACCGATCGATCAAAAAAATTAATCGATTAATCGAGGAATTAATCTTTAATTTCCACAGCACTACAAAAATCCAAATTGTATATTTCAGTTTTTGGTGGATGCTGAAGAGGTAAACCACTTAATGATTTATCACATCTCCTCAGGACCCAAGTGGTGAGATATGTGGTCTTAGGTTCCCAGGTGTGCATACCTGATGCTTCCCATATTAGGAAGTCTCATGTTCTCTGTTAGAGTTTTAACTTATTTTAGATCTAAAGAATCGATTTTGAGAAGTGTGAATAATCCAGAGAGGTCTGAACTACCCAAAAAGGCTCATTTAAAGGCTCATTTAAAGGAATTAAAAACAGGAACTCTATTAGTGGGATCTTTCACCTCTTGTAGCCCCAGTAGAAAACAGGAACCACTAGGTAACCCAACCCATCAGAACTCAACTTTATGTGAAGTATTATTTATGGGTAAATGACCTGTAGTAACACTGTGCCAGGTTCATAGACCGAATACAAAGTGCAGTAACCCATAAAAAAATTCTAAACCAATCTCTTAGCTGACACTTAGACTTATAGTATGCCAGGATCTAGTTGGTTGCCTTGGGTTACTACACTTTGTACATATTCATTTATTATCACACATCTTCAGTAGATAATCCTGTTCTGACTTGGGAAATTGCTCAGCTTCTATTGCCTGATAATGACAATATGATCACAATTATAACGTTATACAGTATATGGCATATGACAAGACCCAAATTACAGAATTTTAGAACATGGATAAAGATCTTGGAAATAACTGTCAGATTTTCGAAAATAAGAATCCTTGCTTCCTTGTTCTTGTGTTTTAGATTAGTGATTTAAGCCTAAAAATAAGAAAAAAAAAAAAAAAAAAAAAAATATATATATATATATATATATATATATATATATATATATAGTCAGTCAATGATCACAATTGTTGTTCCTAACAAAATTAGGAAGTACAGTAAATGGTAACTGCTAGGAAGAATCAGAGACTGAAATAAATCCAACATGTTTTATCATTCTTTTCAGTTTGATCATCTGGTGCTTATTACCCATACATGGTCAAGATGAGGGAGCATGGCCTACTGCCGATGGTGGCACTTTTATGCCTAATGCTCTCTGGGATACATAGACTGGATGCACAGCAACAGGAAGGTAGGTGTAAAATTATACTGAAGGCACAAAAAATGAAGGTAGGTATACATAGATTGGTTTACTAAAAGTAATATTACCACCTTTTCTGTGGTCATTTTGAATATTTGGAGGAATCCTGTATTGAGAGAATAATGAGTTGTCTCCTTTCTGAACATGTTAGTTTCTTAAGCACTTTCAGAGTTTTTGTCCCAATCCATTTTGTAGCGTGGTGCTAGCACACCTCCAACCCTTCTGTCCTAGACCCAAGCCCATGCACCCCCAAGGTGAAATTAAAGCAAAACTTTTTTTTAGTTTTGAATTGAGTGGAGAAGAATTGGGACATGTTTTTATTGCTGTCTCTGTCACCATTAGGTAGATTAACCCTCTCTGTTTACTTTGTGTACCATTATCACCAAAAGTGGAAGTCAAAGAAAACTCCTAACTTTTGGTTATCCCCAGAACTGTATATATTTGGAATACAGTTTTAACAGCAATATTGTTATTACAGTTGTGTACATAATTTCAATTCTTTAACATAGAACTTGCAGTATTCTAGTCTGTTTAAGCTGCATTTACTGTTAGACCAGGTAAGTAAAGTATTTTGTTCTTACCAAATTGTACTTATGGGATAGAAATGTAATGTACAGCAGCTTTTTAGGCACACATAATTCATTCTGAGACTGCAGTGCTAACATTTACAGCATTTATTACTAGTTCAATATCTTTAAACAACATTTTCTGTGTTTAAAACATTTATTTTAGCTGCTCTGCTGCAGCTTACGTAATGTTTCTAGAGTACAGAGGATTCTAAAAATGACATAATTTCAGTTGTACTGTTTCAAGAGAAATCCTCAGGCAGCCTCCCTTGTTACCACCCATCTGACTTCATTAACACACACATTCGTTTGGGAACACACCGCCACCCTAAAAGCCCAGCAGGTTAGATTTACAGCTTTCAAGGTCATGTGGGATGCAGCATGTACCAGTCATGCGACCCCCTCAATGAATATGTAATTCCATGATGCAGGTTCACTACAAATTAACTGTAACCTTCTCACCCAATGCCATGGCAATTACCTCATTCATTGGGCAAACTGCATTGCAACTACTTGTCAAGAAAATCCAAATGCCGAGTTTGGTGCAAAGTTTTGTATTTTTTTCTGAGAACGCTTGTTCCACATCCCATCAGAGGATATCAAGCCTTAGCTTCCAGTGACAGATTACATGTTTCTGATTACACTGTGTCAGAAACATGCTCATTGTGAGAAGCACTCGCTTATGCTATGGCTAAAATTTAATATAAAGGCTGAGTTTCTAACAGTTACCTCAGATTAGAGGCTATTTAATGGGTATTAGATAATATCAGCACACATAATTACCAGCATCGTATATACAGTTTTATATATATATATATATATATATATATATATATATATATATATATATATATATATATATATATATATATATATATATATTATGCAGAGGTCTGTGTGAAACTTCAGCCATTGGAAATGTTTATTTGATGATTGTCTATATTACACAGTGATGACTTTGATTCTATTCCCAATGACTATCCAGAGGGACTGCTAAAGTCATATTCAATCTACAAAAGTTATTATTACAAAAACATGTAAAAACAGTAGCCAGTGGAAAGGTAACTTTTTTGCTCTAAAAAAAAAAAAATCATTTTTTTTCAGAGTCCATTGAGAGACACGGTTCCCTCCCCTCACATATTTAGCTGTTATTTTTTTTTCATAGCATGACTGGTTTGGTAGAGGTTATATAGGCCCTACAGGATGGCCTCCATTTGTTTTTGGCCCAGTGTTCATTCTAACTGAATGTGAAACTAAACCCAATTGATTGAACTGCTTACCAGAACTGTCAAGCCATCAAATGGTTGGTGTCATACCCGATCACGCATGCTGCACCATTGCACGTGCAGCTTCAAACAGAAGATGTCAGTCTCCTTGGCTGTAAAGTAGAGGAGGGTTTAGTTTGGTTGAAGGTGGTGCTATAAAGCCTATGGTAAAGTCTTATTCCAGTGTCTCTCAATGGATATGAATCAATAGAATGAAATCTTTTTTTGAATCTTAGGCAATAAAAGATGGCTTACTTGGCTATCAATTAATGCTGCAAAATAGCTGATTTCACTGTATGTGGATCATAATGACATCACTGATTATGAATGAGAGACTCATCAATAGCTTTAAATGTCTTTAGTTAGATAATATGAACAATTGTAAATCTTCTGATTTATTGACAATTGAAAACCACAAAGCCCTTATCAGTATGACCTGCACTTTGGTCATAAGCAGATTTACTACTTTGAAACAATTTAGGTTTGCAAAGGCCTTCTTTTGCAAAGGCTATTGTTATTAAGCATCTTGGCTCGCATTCAGAATTACTTTAGAAACAACATTACTGGTCAGTATATGTAAATTAATCTGGAGTCTTGGCATAAATCTGGTCATCACTGGTATTGTTGTTAAAGCCTTAACAAGATTCTGCATTATTTGTTTGAATAACTGCTTACCGGGTCTTCCTAAAACATGGTGTGACTGACATAAAGAGACCTCACAAGCTACACAAAACTGAGACATTATAGGGTATGGAAGGGTTAGGTATATGTATATATCTCCAATGAGACCATCAACAATTAGAGATTATTATTATTATTCACGATATATAGTGCCAACAGTTTATGCAGCGCTTTACAATGTAGAGTGGGGCAGCACAATTACAGTTAGAGATTAGAGATTGAGATTAGAAATTGATTCTGTCACCAAATACAGTAAGAATATTGTAAGCAACATTAGTACAGGTCTCTTTAAATGGGAAAGTATTCAGAGTATACAAAACAAATCGTGAAATTGCCTCTGATTATGGCAGAGTTATGATATCAAATGCAGCAAAAGGACACTATAATTCTACACTATCATGTTCTGTCCAATATCTTCCATCTCAAAGAAGGGTTGTGTTGGAGAGAGCTTCACAGACATTATAGTATTGTCACATCTATGAATACCTTAAGGGCTAGGTGCACCCAAAATAAATCACACAAGCTCAGCAGACATAACTTACAGTCAGTAGGGTGTGTCCCCTGTGCTGATGCCTGATCTTTAAATGAAACCTGCTCTATGAAAGAAGGATGGGCGAACAATTGAAAGGTCCACCCCCTCCGTTCATAGATCGTGTTTTACAGCTTCTATGAATGGAGCAGCTGGACGGAAACGGCAGGCATAGTCAGGCACTCTTTATGAGTGCTTGTGACAGCCCTTTAGTTGTATTAAAACATGGACAAGGGTGTAGGAGAATTTTACATAACTTCAAATTTTATGTAACAGAAAAGACATCGGCACATAGGACACATCATACTGATTGTAAGCAAGTCCCTTGTGCTGATTTTTATGTTTTCTTTTTTTTGGCTGGACTGAGGCTTTAAACAAAAACAATGCAGTTTCATTTCTCTCTTGGCAGACACTAGGCCATTTAGTTACCTTTATAAAAAAAAAAGTACGCTCAGTGCTTTAAACAATAGTAAAGATAAATAGCAACACTCACTGATACCCATATACCCAAATATCTTAAATTATTGTGCACAAAAATGTATTAGCGCTGTTTACAAATCTGTTAAATAAAATAAATCTTAAAATAAAGGGACCAAATTATAAACAAAGTCCCAAATGAACCGTGCTGAAAAAGAGTCCAAAGTAAAAATCATCACCATCTTTAGTGCTACAAACACCACCACACTGGTCTGCTTACCAGAGATTCAGACCTCATTAAATTGGAGGTCTCACAGCACTTTATATACAAATCACTGATCCCCAGTGGATGGATGGCTTTCCCCTCTATTCGGAATGGCAGCTCTAGTACACAGTAATATGGTCTCATATGCAGAGAAAGAGAGGACTCTATAGTGTAGTAATTTACAGTAAGTTTTATTAATATAATAAGGGCAAAAGAAAAAAAACTGTCAAAACACTAACAACCACTGCTTGTTCAAGCTAGCGTGATGACGTCACTCCTTAGCTCCATCCTATGTGTTTCGTCCTACAGGACGTCTTCAAAGAGGCATTTAGGAAGGCCATACACGGTACAAATTTCTTTCTTGCAACCACGGGTTTCAGGAAATAAATTCACACTATTCCTCCATTAACACAGGCAGTGCTGACAGGGGAATCCCTCCTGCTAAACAATTGTCTTCTTCCAGAGGAGAGTACAGTCACGAAAACCAAAGGCGTGGAGTTTTTTTGTGGGGGTGGTCAACCGTGTCAAAGGCAGCAGAAAGGTCCAGGAGTAGGAGTACAGAATAATGTAAATTGGTTTTGGCCATTAGTAGATCGTTTGTTAGTTTTAGGAGAGCAGTTTCTGTGGAGTGTTGGGTACGAAATCCAGACTGAAGGGGATCAAGAATGCTATTCTCAGCAACATGGACGTTTAGTCGGTTGTAGACCAGACGTTCAAGGAGTTTGGATAAAAAGGGAGCAAAGAGATGGGGGCGTAGGTTGTTAAGATTGGTTGGGTCCAGTAAGGGCTTTTTAGGTATGGGGCTGACTAGTGTATGTTTTAAAAAGTTGGGGAAGATGCCAAAAGAGAGGGAGAAATTGAGGATGTCGGTTAGAGTATAGAATAGAGGCAGAGGGTGAACATAACATTTGCGAGGGAACAGGATCCAGAGGGCAGGTGGTTAGCTGGACGTTAGCAAGTAGTTTAGCAACCTCGTCTATAATCACAGAATATAATCATATCTAAACAGTAAAGGTAAATTGCAAGTGATTGGTTAGATGTGGCAGGATCTAAGAAAATTCCCTCCAATCAATAAAATGATATCTATAACTTTGAGGATTGTCACATCCTCAAAGTTGCAGCATTCTGTCACACAATCTTACAGGAGAGGTCTCTTTATTCTCACATTGCTACTAATTTTGTTTTATATTAAGAGTCTGGTAGCTCCTATTCATCAAGAATGCAGAACGCTGATGTTAAATGTTGCTATCATGTAATGAAACTGAGGTATTATGTAGTGGGTGCTCAGGACATTTTACAAGCATTCCAGTTGCTGCCGTTAACTGCCTGTGAAACTTGTATAAATTAAACAGATAATTTTCACAAAAACAATACCTATTAAACAATGTTGACTATTTTTGGGCCCCAGTGTCACAGAAGTAAAACTGCAATCAGAATTGAAATGTGTCATCCTAAAAAAAAAAATGAAAAACACTCACTTTTGAGCCTGATAATATAGGTGAGAGAGCAGAAGTTGAGCTATAATAAATACCTGCTGTAACAACCATTATTTTGAGCAGTAAGAGCTGAAAATTTGTCACATGACTGAAAATAATGTATTGCAAATAACACACGCATTATGTCTTAGAGCATTGAGTTCAGGGTCTATTTAAAAAGGGATCTACAACTTTGCTGATTCTGATAATAGCAGTAGGTTGAATATGGCAAGATATGTTTGGTAGATAAATATGGCTATGCATAAGAGTTATTCAAATTGAAAACACAGGCATAGCTGGTACCTGTTATGTCTAAGGTCCAATGTAGTAGAGAGAGAGGGCATAGTTAATGCCATGAAGTTATATGATTTGATTTAGGTTAATATCAGTTCTTACCTGCAGGGACCTCTAGAAATTACCAGTCACAAGTGTGACCAATATGATCATTGATCATAAAGTGCTGTCAGCACATATGTTAGAAAATAACATATGCTTATAATGTAAGATTGATCTCAGTATTAAAGAGTACATGCAGTTCGCCAGGAACGGAAAATGCACTTTTAAAAGTCCTTTGCTTCCACTGCATCATGTTTCTTAAGGTTGTTGGAGAGAAACATGTATTCACTTTAGTACATCTGCATGTTTTTACTGCACTTAAGTTAACACTGTCACCTTGTACATTTCTTTCTTTTCTTTCCTACATTTCTGTTTGTTATTTTTGCACTTATCTCTATCTTTTACCTAACCCACCACACAACACCACTGTTGCATAATTAACACCAGACTCGGCTGACCTGGTTTTCCTCATTGACGGCTCAAACAATGTTGGACGCACGGGTTTCAATGCCATCCGTGACTTCTTGGCGAATTATGTGGAGAGACGTTTGGAGGTGGGAAGGAGCCGGATGCAAGTAGGAGTGGTGCAGTATAGTGATGATGTCAAAATAGAATTTACCTTGGATGAACATACTACCAAACAAGAGCTGATTAATGCCCTGAAGAGATTACAGTTTGTTGGAGGAGAAGAGGCAAATATGGGGGCTGCTGTTGAGTATGTGGTGGAGCAGCTGTTTACTTCAGCTGCTGGAAGCCGAAGAGAGGAAGGAGTGCCCCAATCACTAGTGATCATCACTGGTGGACCATCAAGTGATGAACTGAGAGATGCTGCCAATTCTTTAAGACTTAACAGTGTCATCACATTTGGCATTGGTGTGGGAAGAGCAGACAACAATGAATTGCAGCAAATTGCAACCGATGATACATTTGTCTTTATCGCGCCCCAATTCCAGGTTTTGGGTCAACTGGAAAGTCAAATTCTTCCATACATTGCTGGAGTAGCCCAAAGGACAATTGTTTTACAGCCTCCAACTGTTATAACCGAAGGTAGGTAGGATCTATACACTCATGTTGGTGAGTTCAGAGTGAACTCTAGGGTTAGATATATAGGAGGCTTAAAAACAAGATAACCAGTTCTACTCTCTTGAAATATCTGAGCTATAATCATGGATTTAAATGGTTAAGGAAAATGATTGATATGTAACAAGTCATGGCTGCCAGCTGAATAACAATTACTCTACAAAAAACATACAGTACATGTACATACAGTGAAAGAAACATTGGTTTTCACACTGAAGGAAAGAAAAAGCATGTAAAATGTGTTTAATTTTATTTATTTATTTTTTTACTTTTAATTCTAATGGGCAAAACCTGTGCTTTTTTTTGTTTTTGTTATATATATATACACTGTATATATACAATGTATTTCAACAGCTGGCTTACTCTACAACTTACTCTACAAAAAAATTACTTTTAGAATAATCTAGACAATAGATAATTAAGATGAAATATTTAAAAAGAAAACAGTATTAAGTACATGGCTTCACTCAAAATCAGCTGAGCCAGTTAAAATAGACCTGAGAAAGATGTGTCTGGCATTCTCACCATATTCCGTTTCATGCCAAACCCTCTTGGAAAGCATTTTTCAGCTACAAGAGTTCGAAGGTAAGTAAAGTCCACATGCCAGACATACCTTACCTTCTCAAGCTGGCTTGTTTGATTCTATGTAGAGTTTTTGTATTTTAATATCTACTTTCGAATAAGCATAACATTTATTGGAACATTTATGCATTTTGTAGATTCACTTACTTATATTTTTGCCTTGCAGTTACTGAAGTCAACAAGAGGGACATAGTGTTCTTGATTGATGGTTCCAGTGATCTTGGAGGGCCAAGTTTCTCTGCTATCCGTGAATTAATTGTAAAGATAGTCAACAGGTTGGAAATTGGTCCTGATCTTATTCGAGTAGGATTGGCCCAGTATGGCAAAGATGTGAAATCTGAATTCAACCTGAACACCTTTGGTGCTAAAAAGGATGTTATTGCGCATTTGAAAAAAATGAAGATTTTGAACAACACACCATTAAATACTGGTGCTGCTTTGAGCTATGTCCAGAATAATTTCTTTACTACATCTGCAGGAAGCCGTGTGGATGAAGGAATCCCACAGCTTCTAGTAATCGTCACTGGTGGGCAGTCAAGAGATGACTATACCCAGGCATCGCTGGCTCTCAAGAGGGCAGGAATCCTGACCTTTGCAATAGGATCCAAGAATGCTGACGTAGTTGAGCTTAGAGAAATTGCTTTTGATTCTTCTCTGGTTTTTCAGCCTGCAGAATTCAAATCCGCTCCTCTACAAGCCTTACTTCCTCAGGTGCTTACTCCTCTGAAAACCTTAACAGGAGTTGTCAGTTCTGAAGGACCAACCGAAGGTAACACATTCAGTCCATATCTGTATTTCATATTTGCTAAGTATTTTTGAACTAGAGGCCTACAATATGGTTACTATTTATATCTTGTGTATTGCAAATCTGCTTTTATGTTTTATGGTTCCCTGTGCAAACTTTTTGTAAGGGACATACCCTTTCCCCAGTATAATTTGCCTGAGGGCTTGCAAGGCAATATGGTGTAAAAGAGTAGTCTCTATCAAAACTTCTTGATGAAGTAGTCAAGTTGACTGAATGTTGACAGCTTCTGATCTGCCTGTGAAAACTGTAAATCAGAAACTGTACCCTTTAAGAGAGGAAAAAGATTTTATAGAGACTGTTGCTTAACCACCTAATTTTGTAAAAAAAAATCCTGGAGTGAATGAGGTGATCAAGGGAGTGGTTGTCCCAACAGAAAGTAAGAGTGGATTACCAGAAGTATATCTACTGCATACTGTATAATGTTTTTTAATAAACAGTGGACTATTATTAAACTATAAGGCTTGGTTAACACTAATACGATGCAATTTTTCTGTGATTTTCAGTGCAAATATGCAGTATGACTTTGATACAACTTCACTGTCTTTTTGCATATGGGGTCAAGTCACACTGTAAATCACACCAAAGTAGTACAGGAACCTTTTCCAAAATTGCACTGTGCTGAGTCACATTGATTTAAATGGGCACTATTGAATATAATGTGATTTGCCTTGTCACACTATTCTGTGCGACTCAAGTCACACCAGTTGCACTAGTGTGAACCAGCACTTAATAGTAAAGTAGAATCTGGTAAACTAAAGTAAAATCTAGGTTTGGGTGCTCTGCCATGGAACTATTGGGCAATAAGGACCACTTGTAATAACTGAGTTGGAAACATTCACTTAAGTTGAATACATTTACATTTAAATCCTAGTTTTGCAGTAACTTTTCAAAGTGTTCTAACCTACGTATGGGTTGCACTTGTGAAAAATGAAGAAAATATAGTTGACACGCTGACTAATGAAATGGGCTCACAGACCTCACCCAGTCACCCTATTTTATTACTCACACAAGTTAGTTTGCATTTACTTGGTAGCATAGACTCTTTTTGTCATACATAACTCCCTAATCAAATCAATGAATGTTTACAGAGCTGACCCATTACCTGTTTTATTACTCACACAAACCAATTTGCATTCACGTCATTTGGGTAGTATAGATGCTATTGTTTTTCAACTGGCCTGTCCATTATTGTCCCCACTTATTGCTGTTAAATGCACCTGGAAAACCATCCAGTTGTTTTTTTTTACTCTAAAACCAGTGATGAAGACATCACAATTATTAAAAAATATATAAAATAAAACAAAATGCCAGCAAATATTTAGAGATGTTATTGCAGTGTTTGCCCTAAACTAATATTTTATGTGATTTTTACATATTTCTTGCTTGATTTTCCATAATTTTGTTAGTGTATTAAGTGTTGAGACTTCTGTAGCAGATACCAGCTGGGCTATGCATTGTTTTCAATCTCTTGGCCAACACATTGACTTTTATCATGAAAGGAAAGGCAAAACACAACAATTTAGCACTGCAAATCAGGAAGTAGAGCCTATGTATGTAAAAAGCAAATATGGCTGTCCTTACAAATTATGCAGATATGTTAAAATATTAGCACATAAGATAAGATTAATTACACCTAAATGTTTCCCTTTTCTCGGATAGCTAAAAAAATTGATAACATTGTTCTTTCTGTTTATCACAATAATACCATTGTAGCAGAAAGCAATGCTAGTTATTGTATATACTGTTGCTTATGGGCTTTTGTGTATTGTATATTGTGCTTAAAGCGGTTGTATACTCGCTGACACATTTTTTTTTTTATACCCCTGTAAGGCAAAAGTCATAATGAGCTAGTATGCACCGCATACTAGCTCATTATGAAATACTTACCTTAGAACGAGACGTCGGTATCTTACCTGGTCCACGCCGAGGTAGCTGACATGTTGCCTCGGCGTGTCTTTCCGGGTATCGCGGCTCCAGCGCTGTGAGTGGCTGGAGCCGCGATGTCATCACTCCCGCGCGTGCACGCAGGAGATTTCTTTCCCGGCACGGTCCGGCATCTGCCGGGCCTTCAGCCGAGAATCCCCTGTGCGCATGCGCCACTGCAGTAAGTGGCTCATAGCAAGGGGAATATCTCCTATATCTCCTAAACCGTACAGGTTTAGGAGATATTTTTTTTACCTACAGGTAAGCCTTATTATAGGCTTACCTGTAGGTAAAAGTTAAAAAATAGACTATACAACCGCTTTAAGAGAATAGTTAAAGATCTGGGGTACAAAGTTATTGTACATATATATACTGATGGTATTCAAAGAAAATTTGTGCTGGCACACCTATTTCTGACATGTCCAGTATAAGTTGAAAGCCACATCAGCTATACACGTGAACTAGGGGCAGTTGATCAGCGAACCCATAGTCAACCCAGAGGTGTCGTTTATATACAGTGTATTAAAATCACCAGGCCTTCTGATCATTATGTGTGCTTACTTCACTGGGAACAAATTAGGGTGATTGTCTCCAGTCATAAGAAAACAGATATTTATATAAATATTGTTGAAACTTCAGGGGGTTTAATTAAAATCTTTACAAACTGATTTCTTGCTCACTTAATAGATAAATATTCACTTCTAAATTTGCGCTAATATTAAATTTAAAAATTTTTTAAATATCAAAGAAAAATAACTCTATATAGTGAAACATTTTCTTGACAGATATCATCCAGAAATGTGTGATCTTGAATATAAGCCTCCACCTTATAAAGTGCTTGCTTACCGACTCAAGTTGACCTCCTATTATGGAGGGTCAATCTCACTTGTGGCTTATAAACCCTGCCAGGGCCTCTACCCATCTAGGGGAACCAGGAGATGTGAATGAGAAATCCACCACTTTAATAAATAAAACTTGCCATAGCATAAAATCCTTTACACATTTAATCGAATAAAAAGATTGCACTTTTATCATAGATTTTAAAAACACACATGTAATCAACAAACCGGCCGGCACCGAACAGCAACCTGTCCTTCCAGGAATTGCCTACGTGGTGACATCAGCTACCCCACGCATTTCATCACAATTTGACACCATCCTGGGGCAGGAAGGAAGGGCTGCTGTTTGGAGCCGGCCGTCTTGTTGATTACAAGAGTGTTTTTAAAGTCTATGATGTAAGTGCAATCTTTTTATTAGATTAAATGTGTTTTTATGCTATGGCAAGTTTTATTTCTTCCTGGGGATCTTCCATGATCAAGTCTCCTTAAAGTGTCGGATTTCTCATTCATATCTCCTGGTTCCCCTGGATGGATAGAGGCCCTGGCAGGGTTTATAAGCCACAAGTGAGATTGACCCACAGTAATAGGGGGTCAACTTGAGTCGGTAAGCAAGCACTTTATAAGGTGGAGGCTTATATTTAAGATCACACATTTCTGGTGATGGATATATGGATGAATATATAGTTTGAAGAAATTTTTTCACTATATGGACTGTTGTTTTTTTTTTTACATTTTTTTCATTTAGTATTAGCACAACTTTAGGAGTGAATATTGTTGGTACTGTGCATGTCTCGCAGGATAGTTTCTGCTGTTGGTGCTCTTACTGAATAGCACAGTTCTCTTCCACAGTTGAAATTAATAGATAAATATGGCTTTATTTTTCTTTCTTCCAAACTATTTTTATATTATATCAATATGTAGCAAAAATCTGAATAGGGAAATTCCCCATGTCTCTCTAAATGAGGAGACTGTGGGAGATGGGGATTTTTTAGTGCCAAAAAACGCTAAACAACATAGCAAAATATGTAAATTATACAAATTTTTTTTTTATAAAAAATTTAAAACGAACTTTATAAAAACTGATATAACATAACTAATATCATAACCATAGACATATGGTGCAAATATCTGTGCATCAATGGATAACCACTTGGATCCACTTTTCAATGTTTTTAGACCATATAGCTGATAAATTTTATAATCAATATATTAATTCTAAAAGATACAAAAATACATTAGTCATCACATAATAAAATACATTGTGTGCAAGCATATCGTCTTTTCAAACAACACAGGCATCACTATATATTATCAGAAAGCTTACTAATTATAATAAATGTGAGATTTAAGGAAATAAAAAAAAGGAGGGGTCCAAAACAACCACCCCTCATCCTGCCATGAAATCCAAAATATCTGAAGGATGTTACATAGATTGGGGGGACAGAGGCAAGAACATTGGTGGAGCGTATATCCTGATAATAAGTATTACCTCATAGCCACAAAACATACTGTATGTGCATTTATATTGGGAGAGAGAATCTCACTATAGTCGTCAGCGTAGTATATGTCAAAGGTGAATAATCGCTAAGAAAAAGAATATATATATATATATATATATATATATATATATATATATACATATACATATATATAAAACCCAAACTTTTTTGTTAGCATCAAGTAGGATCGAGTAAAGTTTAAGTGGTTATGTAAGCAAAACGTTTTTTACCTTAATGCAGCTTTGTAATCATTAATACATCATTAAATTCATTTTTAATGGATACAGTGTAGGTACCTGAATGTGACCTGGTATCAGGCGCTTGATGTCCCTATAGAGTATAGCTGGAGTGGCAGAGGAAGAAGCAGTACAAGGAGCCAATCAGCTCACGTGCTGACAAGAAACATACTGATAGGAAGAGAAAGCAGAGTGATAGTGATAGAGACGAGTGATGAGCTCATCACTGTGCTGTTTCTCCTTTTGCTGTCTAGTAATAGGCTGGGGCAGATCCAGGAGGACCTGTGTTTAGAGCAAGTGGGTTGTATGATTTTGGCCATCAGACTGAGGACATCTAGCAACAGAAAAAAAGTTTAAAAAAGTACTACAGAGGATAACTCTTAATTAAAGTGGAAGTAAACCCTCCTATTGTTTTCAGCCAAGGAAGCTGCCATCTTGGCCTCTGTTTGATCTTCAACTGCCATGATGCTGCACATGTTATCAGTTATGACACCAGCCATTGGATAATTTGACAGTTTGGTTGAGAACACAACCAATGTGACAGTTACATTTCCAGCACATGCCGGGAATGTAACTGTTTTTTTAAACTGTTAAATCGATGGGTTTACTTCCACTTTTTTTTTCTTATTTTTTATTTTAGTTGGCTATTTATTTTTATTATATTAGTTTTATTTGCTTTAAGATTAAGCACTGCCTTTTAAATTTGAATAATTTATGCACATTATGCAGCAAAGGAATCTTTTTTTTTTTTTTTTGTGAGGCAGATCATTCATGTAGGATTAGGTTGTGAGACAACACTAGAATGAACTTGAAACATACAGCATTAAGTAATTTCTACCTTCATTATTCTCCCTAATGTTTTGTTTCTGTCACTCTTCTCATCTTTCATTTCCTTCTGTTCTACATTATGGTTCTTCATTATGGTTGCTCTTTTTATGACTTCCATCTACATAGAGATGCTTATTTTCCTAAGCTATAAGTGCAATGTACAGTACATGCAGGGCTTATTAACTAGGTATCCATTCTATCCGGAAACACTTCTTGGATTACATATTGTTTTCCTAATAGTTTGTTTATTGATTTAAAGAATGATACATTCATTCTTGTGAAGTCTGAAAACATGAAGCGCTTAACTGATGGTGTGGATGCTAGCAGAGATGACCTTACTCTTACTGTCTATGGAGAGCTACAATATCTCCTATACACTTATTAAACAAGAGTGACGCATATACGTAGATGATGAACATTTTGTTTTGAATGCAGTTTCATGCTGTAATTCACCTTGAATTGATTCACCCAGAACTAAAAATGTAAGGGTGGGCAGAATGCCGGAGAATAGGCTGAATGCCCAAGTATACCTTACGTTGCAATGAATTCCCGACACTCTGCTAGCTATCCCTGCATTTCTACAAAGACTGACTTCATTGTGAAATGTGGTCAACAGGTCAAAGTAGTAGATCATGCCCAAAAACATATCCCTGTTGGGATGGAAAACTTTAAATCAGTATATCTCAAGACCTACCCTCAAATTACTAAGCCCTAGCCGCATTTAAGAGAAGCCACATCTGTTATAATTATACAAACAAGACTAAATAGATTGCTAGTACTTGGGCAGTTTTATTGGCCTTTAAACAGAACCTATAAGGATAGGAATATGGAAGCTACCATTGCTGGCTTGTTTTAAAGGTGCACCCTTTAGGGCTCTCATTCCGGTCTTTGCTTCATTGCTAAAAAAATGACAGACCTAGTGCAAACATGAAGGATTTAGGACTTCACTAGTTGCATGCTTGGCTTGCTCCAGGGAAGTCACTTCGTAGTAAGACCAGATTTAAGATGACAGACCTCTAATCTGAACTTTTAAAAATAAGTTGGCAAATAAACAACCATATTTCTTTCTTCCTGGGCTCACTTTGTTCCACCAAACATTCAGTTTTTGGTTTGGCTAAAACATAGAAATAACTATTTATCAAAAAGTATTTAGTAGATGGAAGATATTGTCTAAGACTAACTTTGCTAAGATGCTCTGGTTGCATTTTCATTCCTTTCTTTGGCTTGCCCTATAAGCATTATTAAGAGTTATGTGTCTACATTGTGTAAACACATGCATTTATTGATCTTGCTAAGCTGAATTTGCTGTGATGTCATGTTCATTGTTTCTGTATCCTCCACCCACAAACTTGCAGTTCTAACCCAAAGAGACATCGTCTTCCTAGTGGATGGTTCTGTCAACGTTGGAAGTGCCAACTTTCCTTTAGTAAGAAACTTTCTCATCGATGTCATTAACAACCTTGGTATCAGCAGTGAAGGCACTCGAGTTGGCCTGGCCCAGTTTAGTGACACCCCCAGAACTGAGTTCTATCTAAACACACCAACCTCAAAATCTGATCTTGTTAACCGCCTGGGGCAAATAAGAATCAAGGGGGGTAATCGCTTAAACATTGGCTCAGCACTTCAATTTGTTCTCCGCAATCATTTCACAAGCAGTGCTGGCAGCAGAATAGAGGAAAATATTCCACAGATTCTTGTACTTTTGGTGGCTGGGAAGTCCTCAGACAACATTCAGGCTGCTGCAAATGACCTCATCAGATCAAGGGTTTTGACCTTTTGTGTTGGGGTTGGAAATGCTGATAAGGAAGAGTTGGACACCATTGCATTTAACCCACAACTGGTTTATGAGATGGATGATTTCAGTGCCTTGTCTGGTCTCAGACAGCAAATCGTAGCACCTCTTACAACCTTCGTTAGAGGAGAAGTTACAGAAGTGACAGTAACGGAAGGTAATTTATTCTTCATTTTCTCTGGTCTCCTATGTATAGTTATTTAAAATGTACTCAAAGACCACTTAAGAATGGGTTGCTCAGGTAACTGAGGAATTATTTATTTATTTACTTGTTGTCAACACTGCTAGTTTATTTGCTTTAAGTCTAATTTGCTAATGTGGAAGGTATATGATCAAAGTGAAACGTTCCTAAAATAATTTTATACCATCAACCTTTATTCTTTATTGTTTGTTAATAAATATGAAATACATAAGAAACAAATACAACTGTGGTATGTATCTGAGGTTTTCAATGGTAGCTAATCCCATATGGGTCTCAGAATCAGGTGTTATCAACTCTCCTATTAAAAAAATAAAAATGGATAAATAAAAGTATATATATATATATATATATATATATATATATATATATATATATATATATATATATATATACCCTGTTTCCCCGAAAATAAGACCTAGCGTGATTGTCGGTGATGGCTGCAATATAAGCCCTACCCCCCAAATAAGCCCTAGTTAAAATCCTTGTAGGTCTTATTTTCAGGGTAGGGCTTATTTTTGGGGAAACAGGGTAGGGTTTATTTGGGGGGTAGGGCTTATATTGTAGCCATCACCGACACTCACGCTAGGTCTTATTTTCGGGGAAACAGGGTATATATATATATATATATATATATATATATATATATATATATATATATATATATATATATATACCCTGTTTCCCCAAAAATAAGACCTAGCGTGATTGTCAGTGATGGCTGCAATATAAGCCCTATCACCCAAATAAGCCCTACCCTGTTTCCCCAAAAATAAGCCCTACCCTGAAAATAAGACCTACAAGGACTTTACTATAACTATAAGGAAGCTGTTTAGAAATAGTTGGTCTAACTGGAGATAAAATGAGCTTGAGAGGAAGTCGTGCTTGCATATAACAGTGAATTTGGATTCATGTTCTGGTTTATTGTGAGTAAACATTTGCAAATTTGAGTGGATGTTTTTGCAGCATGCACAGTTGAAAATTGAAAAATGGTAATAGTCTAAAGTGATTGGGTAAGTGATGGGTTTGTGATGGTGCTGTCCAGTTCCTGTTCCAGAGCCAACTAAATATTTATTCACAACTCTATTTATTCACAACTCTTATGTATTTACAACTTCTTAACCATTTAACAGTTTCAGGTTATGCATTTGTAGGGCACAATCTGAAATAAACTGTTCATTCAATTGGTATTTTTTCAATTAACTCACTGAAATTTAACATTTTGTCTCAGATGGTAACTATTCTTTTTATGAACAGACTTTTTCTTATTTCAAATGCATTTTTTGACTAATCTCACAAAAATAATATTCTACTAATCCATTCAACCCTTTCTCTCATTCTCTGTTGACTGCTAACAGTGGATCAAGACCGCAAGAAGGATGTAGTTTTCTTAATTGATGGCTCAGATGATGCCAGGTCTGGTTTTCCATCTCTCAGGAGCTTTGTTCAGAGGGTAGTAGAGTACCTTGATGTGGGTCAAGACAGAGTACGCATTGCAGTTATCCAGTACAGTGACTCCTCCAGACCTGAGTTCCTTCTTAACACCTACTCAGACCGCCAAGATGTAATAAGATCTATTCAGAGCATGACTCCTATTGGAGGGTCTACACTGAACACAGGTGCTGCCTTAGATTATGTACAGAATAACGTATTTATTGGGTCAGCTGGAAGCCGAATAGCAGAAGAAGTACCACAATTTCTGATTTTGCTGGCAACTGGGAGGTCTAGAGATGATGTGAGGAGACCTGCCGCTTCTCTCAAGGCCAGCAGCATTGTGCCATATGCCATCGGAACTAGCAGAGCTGATCGGACTGAGCTTCAGACCATCTCTTTTTCCCCTGATTTTGTTCTTTTTGTTCCTGATGTCAACCAGCTGGAGAATGCTTACCAAACTTTTTCAGAACGTGTCAGTTCGCTTACCACAAGTGATATACGTACTCTAATACAGTCAGTTCCAGCTGGTAAGACCAACTAAAGGGATGTTTTTTATTCTTATTACATGTGCTCACATAGCCACATATTCAAATGGGTCTGTTAACAACCAGTTACTGCGTCAGGCAGTCTATCTGCTGAACTTAAAAATAATGTATACCATGTTCAGGCTGGTTTGTAATTGTATATCAGAAGCAGACTGGGCCAAGGGACAGGGATGCATGTGCCCCCAGGCCAGTGTCTTCCTACCATAAATAAGGCTGGCTCCTGCCTCCTGCAGAGCTAACCTGCACTGAAAGGGAAATGTGACAGAGACCACAGCTTTACAACAGCTGCCAAATACAGAGATAGACTAAAGATGCTAGGGTTATCAATGTCCCAAACGCTCTTGATGGAAGCACCCTGGAACTCCTTCCAGTCTGCGTGTATGATGTCACTTCCTGAACCACCATGGTGCTTCCATTCAGTTGAGCTGCAACTGCAAGCTATATCCAATAGATGATTGGAGCTCAGCAGTGGTTATAAGCATGATTGCCCAGACAATTGTTCATGATTATTAAAAGGTAAAAAAATAATGAGCATGAATGTAATCAGAGGCCGAAAGCCATTTTAGTTAAACACCTTGACTTTATGCCATGGAATTTTAACTTTAGCTCATTATGATTATATATTATTGCTAAACATTTCCTACTCCAAATTGTCTACAGTCTGCAGACTGTGCTGTACATTCCCTATTCCATGACATCCTTTGCTGTGTGCTGAGCTGTACTTTCTCTATTCCACATCGCTTTATTTTATATGCCATGCTGTACATTCTATATTCCAGCACACCTTCAGTCTGTGTGTTGTGCTGTGCTGTGCATTCCTTATTCCACATCTCCTCATTCTGTTTGCCGCACTCTATAGTCCCATTCATGACGCCTCAATTTGGGTGCTGTGCTGTATAATCCATATTCCACTCTACCGCCATTCTGAATGCCATGAGGTACATTCTCTATCTATACCACATCATTCTGCACACTTTGTGCAGTTATGTACATTTACCATTCCATGGCACCTAATTCTGTATACTGTGCTGAACCTTTCCTATTCCAAAACATCCTTATTCTGCATACTGTGATTTACATTCCCTATGCCAATGCTTCCTCATTTTATATGCAGTGATATACATTCTCTAGTCCAAAACATTCTCATTCTGTACAATGCGTTCAGGGTCGGCACTCCCACTAGGCGAACTAGGCAGCCACCTAGGGCGCGCTGCTGCCTAGGGGTGGAACCACAGCCGCTGGGTCCCCTCCAGAGGATCGGATCTCCCCTGGCGGGTGGTGGCTGGTGCGGTGCGGAAGGCGGCTCCATCTGGCTGGCTGCATAGTCGCTGGGTGGGGAGAAGGTGCAGGCAGATTCCCCCCCTTCTCCGGAGCCAGGGGTGACCATGCCGGTGTCCAGCAGTCATGTGTGTCAGCTCTCAGCCCACTCCGCCTCCCATCCTGAGTGATGTACAGCCTTTGGAGGAGCAGGGTGGGCGGCACTGTGCACAGAGACAGCTGGGATGGATCCACCCAGGTCCGGACTGGCCATAAGATACTCACTGGGCCAAGGCCACCGGGTCACTTGTCCTGGAGGAGCTAGGTGCCCAAAGCATAGCTGCTACAGCAGCCCGCCCTGCTTCCTCAGTCTATCCATGGCCGGCTGCCAGAGCCCGGGGGTGGAACCAAAAGATCAGCTGATCTGATGGAGGAGTAGCTGGAGGAGGTTTCCCGTGCATGAGCTGTGAGTCACAGCCTGTAGGGAGACCCCATCTCCTGAGCCTGGGACTGCTGCCCGCTGCCTGACATGTGCCTGTGACCCAAGGTAAAAACTTGTCAGGTGGTGGTGGTGGGCTGGGGGGGGCACTGGGGATGAGGACTTCCAGACCTTATCACTGGTGTGTGACCCCCTCCACTTGGCTGCACTGCACCCTTTCTCCTTTGCATCTGGCTCCATCCCTCCACCTGCTCAATCCCTCCACCTGTCTCCACCCCCTCCTATCCACCTGGTTCCATCCATCCACCTGGCTCATCCCTTCACCTGGCTCCATCCATCCACCTGGCTTCATCCATCCACCTGGCTCACCCCTCCACCTGGCTCCATCCATCCACCTGGCTCCATCCCTCCACCTGGCTCCATCCATCCACGTGGCTCCACCCCCACTCCTGGCTGCACCCCCCCTATCCACCTGGCTCCATCCCTCCAACTGGCTCCATCCATCCACCTGGGTCACAGCTCCACCTGGCTCCATCCATCCACCTGGCTCCATCCCTCCACCTGGCTCCATCCATCCACCTGGCTCCATCCATCCACCTGGCTCATCCCTCCACCTGACTCCATCCATCCACCTGTCTCCATCCATCCACCTGTCTCCATTCATCCACCTGTCTCCATTCCTCCACCTGGCTCCATCCCTCCACCTGTCTCCATCCCTCCACCTGGCTCCATCCATCCACCTGTCTCCATAGCTCCACCTTGCTCCATCCCTCCACCTGGCTCATCCCTCCACTTGGCTCCATCCATCCACCTGGCTCATCCCTCCACCTGGCTCCATCCATCTACCTGGTTCCATTTGTCCACCTGGCTCCATCCGTCCACCTGGCTCCATCCATCCACTTGGCTCCATCCCTCCACCTGTCTCCATCCATCCACCTGGCTCATCCCTCCACCTGGCTCCATCCATCCACCTGGTTCCATTCATCCACCTGGCTCCATCCATCCACCTGGCTACATCCATCCACTTGGCTCCATCCCTCCTCCTGTCTCCATCCAACCACCTGGCTCCATCTCTCCACCTGGCTCATCCCATCCACCTGGCTCCATCCATCCACCTGGCTCCATCCCTCCACCTAGCTCCATCCCTCCACCTGGCTCCATCCATCCACCTGGCTCATCCCTCCACCTGACTCCATCCATCCACCTGGTTCCATTGATCCACCTGGCTCCATCCGTCCACTTGGCTCCATCTCTCCACCTGGCTCCATCCGTCCACCTGGCTTCGTCCCTCCACCTGGCTCCATCCATCCACCTGGCTGCATCCTTCCACCTGGCTCAATCCCTCTACCTGGCTCCACCCCCTCCCCTCCTGGCTACACCCCCCTCCTGGCTCCATCCCTCCACCAGGAGTTCTGGTGCTAAAATTATTGAATTCATTTAGATTTTTTTTTTTTTGGGGGGGGGGCGCAAGTAGCTGGTCTCACCTAGGGCGCAAAATAGTCTGGCACCAGCCCTGACTGTGTTATCCATTCCCTATTTCACTTCACTTTTATATGTGTGCTGCTGTACATTCCCTATTTTAAAACAACCTCATTCTGTTTGTTGTGCTTAAAATTCACTATTTTACATTGCCTAATTCTATATGCTGTGCTTTGCATTTTGTATTTTTTTACATCTTGTAGTTCACACCACCTTGGTGATGTACATTTATTATTCCATGAGGACTGTATCTGTGTGCTGTTCAGCTCATTTCCTATTTTACAATCATCCCATTCTATTCATTGTGATGTACATTCTGTGTTCCAAACTATTTCATTTTGGGTGCTGTGCGTTACATTTTTTTTTCATACTACTTCATTCTGTAAGATGTGTTGCACTGTGTTCTAAATTCCCTATTCCAAAATGACCTCATCATGTATGCTGTGCTAAACAATCCCTATTGCACACCACCTAATTCTTTATACTCTGCTTTACATTTGTTTTTTGCACAACCTCCCTCTGTACACCTTGATGTACATTCTCTATTCCATGCTGTCCTCATCTATGTGTCATGCTGAACATCACACCATTCAATTTTGTACACTGTGCTTTACATTTCATATTCCATCACCATCCCATTCTGGATGCTGTGCTGTACATTTCCTATTCCATACTATTTCATTATGTATGCTGTGCTTCACATTCCATATTTCCCATTGCCTTATTCTGTACGATGTGTTGTACACCATCCCTTTCTGTATGCTGTGCCAATATTTGGACTGGGCCTTTTGTGAATGTGTATTTTTTTTTATTCGTACCTAACTTTGCTATGGATTCATAAATGATGGCATTTAACAGTGTGCATAGTCTTACAAAGAATAACAGCCTTTGTCCACATCTGATGGTCATAGCGCCTCATGTTGGGCAAAATATCTGGTCTGGAAATAACTGCACATGGTGCTGCTTAGTCCAGCTGCAATTAATGTACCCCATGCAAAAGGCTCATTACATTTTTTGGATCGCGATACCATGAGTGTGCGATACAGGCACCCCAAAACTATCTCCTTTGAAATATATTTTTACTATTTATATGCTAATTGCGGAATGCTTTTACAATACAACCTTGGAAATTTGAAGTATAATGATTATTAGAAAGTAATTTTCTATATTGTTTTCTATATCAAGTTTTTCTAAAGAAGTATGCTAGGCACAGGCACTTTTCCGTCCAATACGACGACAATTCAGCTTATTTTTAAAGTCTTCTCATGTATGTGCAACATACTGCAAACAATTGCTGAACAACTCAAATACTAGATAACAATTTTTTGTTATGGCCAACTCAAAAAACTTATCAGCATCATGGAAAAACTGTCTTCCTTGAGAATCTGTGTTGACCGAAACTGAGCATGCAAATGGCTTTTGAACAAGTTTCCGAATTGAATCCTTCATTCAGTTTATAAATAAGCAGCAAGTAAAAACTCAAATAAGATCTGATATCTGTCTGTCTGGAGATCCATGTGATAAACAATCTGCCCAATGGATGGAGTTGACTGTTGTATCTAGCGATCAGCAACCGTTCGAAGAACAGGCAAATATCTGATCTTGCGACGTATTGGACAAAAAAATAAATCACTTTGTCTTTGCCTAGCTTAAGCATTTTTTTAGGATTTTTGTAACTATTGCATTTGTTTTGTACAGTGGCAGACAACAAACGGGACATCTTATTCCTGATTGATGGTTCTAACAATATTGCTGGAAGGCTTCCCGCTGTACGAGAGTTTGTGGCAAGCACCATTGATGGTCTCGATGTTAGCCCAGATGGCACTCGTGTTGGTGTGGGCTTAGTCGGTGAAAATGTCAAAGTGGAATTTAAGTTTGATTCATATGCCACCAAGGCTGATGTAATCAGTGCAGTTCGAAAACTGAAGTACAAACCAAGCAAAGAATTCAAACTTGGATTTGCACTGGATTATGCTTATAACAGCCTTTTCACACCAGAGTCTGGAAGTAGGATTCGAGAGGGAGTACCACAGTACTTAGTGTTGCTTGCAGCAGGCAAATCTTCAGACAGTGTAGACAATGCAGCTAGGAGGCTGAAAGCAGCTGGCATTGTGACATTTGCAGTCAAGACACAAAGGGCTGAAGCCGAGGAACTTGAGAAGATTGTTTTGGCTCCACAATTTGTTTTAACCTCAGAATCAATTGCAGACCTTTCTACCATCCAGTCTCAGTTTGTTAATCTCATAAAAACCATTTCAGTTGAGCTACCAACGCAGTCTTGTAAGTACTCCCCTTCTCTTGTTATCTTTGCTAAAAACACAAAAAACACAACTTGCACAAAAAGAAGAGAAAAAAGAGACATATGAATAAGTGAAAAAATAAATTAATTTTATTTAGGAGACATCTGGGTATCTGATTTAAGTGGAAACATTATTTCTTTCCTTAAAATTTAGTAATCCATTCATAGAGAAAGAAAACTAAATGTATTATTGTACTTAAAGGCATAATTGGTTAAAGGTCCACAAGAATTAAATTACAAGGTAAAGTTTATGATCAGTGCGTTCATAATAAGACTTATAAGCTTCCCATGGAGGCCAGAGCTTTTATGACAATTGTAGACAGACATGACCTGCATTCAGCTAGCGCCTAGAACAGTTAGGAAAAACCAACAGATTCATAGTTTGTGTGTTGTTCCAAATATACACACTGAAATTAACAGTGCACATAACTATTACTGTATTTCTTTGGCTATTATAATATTGATGTCTTTATTTACACTATAAGACAACAGATCTCCTGTTATCAGCTTGCATTTCCATATACAAAACTTTATACAGTTTTACGGTACTTGACTTGCTGAAAGACAGCTTCAGGCCCACTGGTGTATTGTGTGCTTCAAAAAGTAAAATACAGAGTATTGAAGTTCAGAAGGGTATTTTGCACAATGTTTTGCTGTGACCTCAGGAGGATACATAGGTGACTACTACCCTTTTATTGTCACTTTTGAAAACCATAGCTTAGGGAAACATGGAAAATGGAAGATGTGACCAGGAGGCAAAAAAAAAAAATATTTGGCAAAGAAAAAAATCAAAAAGAGTACCAAATTCCAGCACAGGATGGATCTGTGGAAATTTTTTAGGTAGAGCAGTGCCACGTCCTAAATATCAGTAATTTTGAATAAAAAAAGGCAGAAAAATGGACTTTATAGGCACCAATCATAAAAATATATATATAAAGCACGGCTTTAACATCTAAAAGCTTGCTCTATATTGAGCATTCACCAGTCATCTAGAAGCAGTATTTAATTGTTCCATCTAAGGTAGGCTTAATTGTATGTGTTTGTATTTCATCATATGCACCTACCCTTCTCCTGCATGGAGTGAACCTTTTCACTTTACTCTAATTAACCCTTGGTGGGTCGTGATGTTTCTCTCTTATCCCTGGCAGTGGAGATATACTGTATATCCCTTTTTTATCTCTGCTGCTATTACTTTTTGCTCCTTTCTACATGCTCTATAGCTTTGCTACCATGCACGTCCCCACATGTTAGCTGTTTCACCTGTTGCATGTCCTCTGTGTGGTCCACCTGTTGATTGCTTTGTGGCACTCCCCACAAACCATTGAGACTCTCTACCAAGATGTTTAAGTTTAATATTAATTGTATGTATTGTTTGCTTCTGTGTTTTCTTTCTCTTTCCTGTAGACTAACCAAACAAGCTCCTGAAGAAGCATTCAATTGTGAAACATGTAGAGCTAACGAAGTTTGTTGTCTTTTATACTACATTGTAGGGATATTTCCTTGTTTTAAGGGTATGTCTCTTTGGGGTCCATGACCTTTATGAGAGAGACCTAGCTAGCCTCTTGCACTTTACTTGCAATGTTTTAATATGTTGGTGTTTTTTTGAATTATGTGTATAATAAAATTTATATATATATTTTTATGATTGGTGCCCAAGTCCATTTTTCTGCCTTTTTTTATTCATATTTGGCAAAGGAGATATAAGTTCACATTCAAATGAAAAACTTTTTCAAAAATAGTTGGATGTGTTAGTTGATTTTGTTCTGTTTCCTAGGGGTCCAGTGAATAAAATCTTATCTCAAATACCTTTCACTATGATGAACTTTTAAAAGTGAAAATTGTTTATCACATTTATACATTCTTTTAATTCAGATTTAATCACCCTTGAATAGACTACTACTACTACTTCTAAAAAAATTATATAATTTAAACATCATATAGAAAATAGATTGTACCAATATACTGCACAGATAACTGCTTGCTTTAAACATCTACTGTATATCCTGGATTCATCAATATATTGAAAAGTTTCTGATCATTATAGAGTTAAAACTAAAACATTTACAGTGTATAATAGTATTATAGATAAAAAAGAGAGTGCTGGTACAGTGTAGTAGTTAACCGGTTCAATACAGGGCAATTTCACCCCCTTCCTTCCCAGGCCAATTTTTAGTTTTCAGCGCTGTCGCACTTTAAACGTCAATTGCGCGGTCGTGCGACGTTGTACCCAAAAAAAATTGACGTCCTTTTTTCATCACAAATAGAGCTTTTTTTTTGGTGGTATTTGATCGCCTCTGCGGTTTTTATTTTTTGCGCTATAAACAAAAGAAGGGCGACAATTTTGAAAAAAACACAATATTTTTTACTTTTTGCTATAATAAATATCCCAATTTTTTTTTTAAAAACACATTTTTTCCTCAGTTTCGGCCGATACGTATTCTTCTACATATTTTTGGTAAAAAAAATCGCAATAAGCGTATATTGATTGGTTTGCGCAAAAGTTATAGCATCTACAAAATACGGGATAGATTTATGGCATTTTAAAAAAAAAAAAAAAATTTTATTTTTTTAGCGGCGATCGCGATTTTTTTTGGTGACTGCAACATTATGGCGGACACATCGGACACTTTTGACACATTTTTGGGACCAATCACATTTATACAGCGATCAATGCTATAAAATTGCATTGATTACTGTGTAAATGTGACAGGCAGTGAAGGGGTTAACCACTAGGGGGCGGGGAGGGGTTAAAGGGGTTGTAAAGGTAAAATTTAAAAAAAAAAAAAATAACAAACATGTTATACTTACCTTCACTGTGCAGCTCGTTCTGCACAGAGTGGCCCCGAACCTGGTCTTCTGGGGTCCCTCGGCGGCTGTTTCAGCTCCTCCCCGCAAGCATTAACCACCTTAATGCGAGCTCCCTCGCATGGTGGTTAGTGCTTGCGGGCGCGCTCACGTGATACAGCCGGCGGCTATAGCCGCTCATTGTATCACTCGGCCCCGCCCCCCGGCACGCCGCGTCATCGGATGTGATTGACAGCAGCGCGAGCCAATGGCTGCGCTGCTTTCAATCCATCCACTGCAGCCAATCAGCAACCAGGCTGAGCTGCAATGGAGATGACGAGAACGAGCAGCGGAGATTCGAGGTGTCAGGTAAGTAAAACGGGGGGCTGGGGGCGGCGGTATTGTCAAAAGTTTTTTCACCTTAATGCATATAATGCATTAAGGTGAAAAAATTTTTACCTTTACAACCCCTTTAAGTATGTTTCCTAGGGAATGCTTCTAACTGAAGGGGGAGGGGACGCACTAGGGGAGGAGACCGATCAGTGTTCCTCCGTTCTGGGAACACAGATCGCTCTCCTCAGAGCTGACAGGCTGTGGATCTGTGTGTTTACACACACAGATCCACATGCCGGTGTTCTGCCGAGAAAGTTCCGCTCGGCGTATAAGTTCCCCCCTCTACTGCGCCTGCGCAGTAGGTATCGGCAGAAATAGCCGAAGCAGAACAGCTGAAAATCAGCTGTACACGGCGCCTGGAAGGGGGCCCCTCGCGGGCTCGCTTCGCTCGCCACGCTTCGGGCACGGCCTCGCTGCGCTCGGCACTTTTAGATTCCCCCTCTAGGTCCACTTGGATGGTGGGGAAGGTGCGCCCAGAGCGCAGGCTGATTGAAGCATTTGTACAGCTGATTGATGGGCGTGCGCGCCCCCTAGACGGCCGGGAATCCCAGGACGTCATATGCCGTCCACCCAGGATGGGAGATCCCATCTGTGGACGGCATATGACTATACACGGGTACTGAAGTGGAGCATATGTGAAGTAGAGTGCATACTTAATGTAAGAAGTCCTTCCTCCTCAGAAATCATGGCCTGCCGTCCAAACTATGGCATAGATTTATGTTAGTGCATACCCCCTATTTCTGATTTGTCCATGTCGCTTGCTTACACCTTTTGAAGGTGGGGACTTCTTGCTCAGAGCATGCAATGTGGATTCAGTGAACCCGATATAATGCTGCCACTAAATAAAAAAATCAATACTAAGAAACAAGTCCAAGTGATGTTAATAAGCCTTTCCTCTCGTGTAATAGTAATTACCATGGATACAAAAATATTTATTATGGAATAACATATATTTACCTAATGCAAATAATGAGACTAAATAGTATGTGCACATTCCTGGATGTCTCCATCAACCAATAATAATAGAAAACAAAATAGAAATTTAAAAGCAAGGATATACTGTAAATATATGAAAATGCTATTAAAAAAATCTACAGTAGCCTTATGCATAACTCTGCTATTTGTTAAAATATAAAAATGATATACATGTGTAATAATGCATAAAACACAAAGATATAGAAAAGTTAGTAGCTAAAGTGATTTATTTACATATACTGTATGCAATATAACGGTAATAAATCTATAGTACGTCTATAGCACTCTAGCCATATTTTAGGCGATTAGAGCAAAATATATAACAGAATGTCCTAGATCACCATTAGAAGCTATAACTTCAAGTCCAAAAACTTTTCAGTAGGATGAATCTATGGTGACATTTTGGAAATATTTGGATGTAATGATCAGTCAACATCTGGACACTCACTTAGATACTATTTTATACTGGATTCCAACAAGAGTGAGCCATTCACCTGGCTGTAATATTCCCCAATTGCTAATCTGATTCTGGAAGTCTGAATGCATGCTAAATATGCTAGTTCACCTTTTTTACATATGTTTCATAACTACGACATTTACCTTTTATTGTTCCATTATACCATTGCAGATGTCAGTGGCAGGATTTAATTTAGAAAATAGCCTTTTTATTTATTTATTTATTTATTTATTTATTTATTTATATTTCCCTAGTGGAAATCATGCTAGAGTCATCCATAAAGTCAATGGGTTTTGAATTCACAGTTGCTAATTCATATAATTTGGCTATATGAGGAGTGCCCAGCTGTAAGAAAAGGATTAGCTCACTGAAGTGACTTGGACAGAGTTGGCAAGGTTTAGACTTTGCTTCTGATTAGCCACTGGCCAACATGATGCCATGAAGTAGCAAAAGAACAAGTGGAGCAATTATTTGGGTATTAAAAACACAAACTTAGGAACTAGTTCTAGCAAACCCAGTTTATTGTTTTAAAATAAAGCTTGATTCACTCATAAACACACATAATATTTTATTATTATTATTGTTTTAGAATTTATATAGTGCCAACAGTTTACGCAGCACTTTACAATATAAAATGGAGACAGTACAGTTACAATACAATAAAATACAAGAGGATTAAGACCCTGCTCAGCAGTGGCGTAGCGTGGGGGGTGCAGGGGGTGCCGTGGCCCCGGGAGCGAAATTTAGGGGGGCGCCAGTATGTGTCACTGGCTGCCTCCTCCTAATTTCTCGATCCTGTGTCCCCGGCCCGGCCGCCATGTTAAGTGTCCGGCGCCCTGTGATTGGGCGTATGGGTGTCATGTGAGGCGTAGGGCTGGCCTGTCCTAGATTGCTCCTGAAGTCCCACCTCCGCACATGACCCCCCATACGCCCAATCACAGGGCGCCGGACACTGAACATGGCTGCAGCCAGAGCGCAGGGGAGAGAGGAATGTGAGCCACCGCTGTCCTCTCCTCCTCCTCCGGATCGATGCAGGCCAAGATAAGAAGGTGAGTGAGAGTCTTGTTACTGGCCGGGGGGGCGAGAGAGAGAGAGACTGTAGGCAGGATAGTGTAGTTTAGTATGGAGGTCAGTGTAGTGTAGTGGTCAGTATGGGGGGCAGTGTAGTGTAGTATAGTGGTCAGTGTAGTATGGTGGTCAGTGTAGTATGGTGGTCAGTGTAGTGTAGTATGGTGGTCAGTATAGTGGACAGTGTAGTATGGTGGTCAGTATAGTAGACAGTGTAGTATGGTGGTCAGTATAGTATAGTGTAGTTTAGTATGGAGGTCAGTGTAGTGTAGTGGACAGTATAGTGGACAGTATAGTGGTTAGTGTAGTATAGTATAGTGGTTAGCATAGTGGTCAGTATAGTGTAGTTGAGTATGGAGGTCAGTGTAGTATAGTGGTTAGTATGGTGTTTAGTGTAGTGGACAGTATAGTGGTCAGTATAGTGTAGTGGACAGTGTAGTGTAGTATGGTGGTCAGTATAGTGGACAGTGTAGTATAGTGGACAGTGTAGTGTAGTATGGTGGTCAGTATGGTGGACAGTGTAGTATGGTGGTCAGTGTAGTGTAGTATAGTGGTCAGTATAGTATAGTGGTCAGTGAAGTGTAGTATGGTGGTCAGTATAGTGGACAGTGTAGTATGGTGGTCAGTATAGTGTAGTATAGTGGTCAGTATAGTGGTTAGTGTAGTATAGTATAGTGGTCAGTATAGTGTAGTTGAGTATGGAGGTCAGTGTAGTATAGTGGTTAGTATGGTGTTTAGTGTAGTGGACAGTATAGTGGTCAGTATAGTGTAGTGGACAGTGTAGTGTAGTATGGTGGTCAGTATAGTGGACAGTGTAGTATAGTGGACAGTGTAGTGTAGTATGGTGGTTAGTATGGTGGACAGTGTAGTATGGTGGTCAGTATAGTGTAGTATAGTGGTCAGTATAGTATAGTGGTCAGTGAAGTGTAGTATGGTGGTCAGTATAGTGGACAGTGTAGTATGGTGGTCAGTATAGTGTAGTATAGTGGTCAGTATAGTGGTTAGTGTAGTATAGTATAGTGGTCAGTATAGTGTAGTTTAGTATGGAGGTCAGTGTAGTATAGTGGTTAGTATGGTGTAGTGGACAGTGTAGTGGTCAGTATAGTGTAGTGGACAGTGTAGTGTAGTATGGTGGTCAGTATAGTGGACAGTGTAGTATAGTGGACAGTGTAGTGTAGTATGGTGGTCAGTATGGTGGACAGTGTAGTATGGTGGTCAGTGTAGTGTAGTATAGTGGTCAGTATAGTATAGTGGTCAGTGAAGTGTAGTATGGTGGTCAGTATAGTGGACAGTGTAGTATGGTGGTCAGTATAGTGTAGTATAGTGGTCAGTATAGTGGTTAGTGTAGTATAGTATAGTGCTCAGTATAGTGTAGTTTAGTATGGAGGTCAGTGTAGTGTAGTGGACAGTATAGTATGGTGGTCAGTGTAATGTAGTATAGTGGACAGTGTAGTATAGTGGTCAGTATAATGTAGTATGGTGGACAGTGTAGTATGGTGGACGGTGTAGTAAAACAGACAGTGTAGTATAGTGGTCAGTATAGTGGTTAGTATAGTGTAGTTTAGTATGGAGGTCAGTGTAGTGTAGTGGACAGTGTAGTGTAGTATGGTGGTCAGTGTAGTGTAGTATGGTGGTCAGTGTAGTGTAGTATAGTGGTCAGTATAGTATAGTGGTCAGTGTAGTGTAGTATGGTGGTCAGTATAGTGGACAGTGTAGTGTAGTATGGTGGTCAGTATAGTGTAGTGGACAGTATAGTATAGTGGTCAGTATAGTGTAGTGGTCAGTATAGTGTAGTATGGTGGTCAGTGTAATGTAGTATAGTGGACAGTGTAGTATAGTGGACAGTGTAGTATGGTGGTCAGTATAGTGTAGTATGGTGGACAGTGTAGTATAACAGACAGTGTAGTATAGTGGTCAGTGTAGTGTAGTATAGTGGTCAGTATAGTGGTTAGTGTAGTATAGTATAGTGGTTAGTATAGTGTAGTTTAGTATGGAGGTCAGTGTAGTGTAGTATAGTGGTCAGTGTAGTATGGTGGTCAGTATAGTGTAGTATAGTGGACAGTGTAGTATAGTGGACAGTATAGTGTAGTATAGTGGACAGTGTAGTGTAGTATGGTGGTCAGTGTAGTATGGTGGTCAGTATAGTGTAGTATAGTGGTCAGTGTAGTATAGTGGACAGTATAGTGTAGTATAGTGGACAGTGTAGTATGGTGGTCAGTATAGCATAGTATAGTGGTCAGTGTAGTGTAGTAAAGTGGTCAGTGTAGTGTAGTATGGTGGTCAGTGTAGTGTAGTATGGTGGTCAGTATAGCGTAGTATAGTGGTCAGTGTTGTGTACTATAGTGGTCAGTGTAGTGTAGTATGGTGGTCAGTGTAGTATGGTGGTCAGTATAGCGTAGTATGGTGGTCAGTGTAGCGTAGTATAGTGGTCAGTGTAGTGTAGTATGGTGGTCAGTGTAGTGTAGTATGGTGGTCAGTGTAGTGTAGTATGGTGGTCAGTATAGCGTAGTATAGTGGTCAGTGTAGTGTAGTATAGTGGTCAGTGTAGTGTAGTATAGTGGACAGTGTAGTATGGTGGTCAGTATAGCATAGTATAGTGGTCAGTGTAGTGTAGTATAGTGGTCAGTGTAGTGTAGTATGGTGGTCAGTGTAATGTAGTATGGTGGTCAGTATAGCGTAGTATAGTGGTCAGTGTAGTATGGTGGTCAGTGTAGTATGGTGGTCAGTGTAGTGTAGTATGGTGGTCAGTGTAGTGTAGTATAGTGGTCAGTGTAGTATGGTGGTCAGTATAGCGTAGTATAGTGGTCAGTGTAGTGTAGTATAGTGGTCAGTGTAGTGTAGTATGGTGGTCAGTGTAATGTAGTATGGTGGTCAGTATAGCGTAGTATAGTGGTCAGTGTAGTATGGTGGTCAGTGTAGTATGGTGGTCAGTGTAGTGTAGTATGGTGGTCAGTGTAGTGTAGTATAGTGGTCAGTGTAGTGTAGTATGGTGGTCAGTGTAGTGTAGTATAGTGGTCAGTATAGTGTAGTATAGTGGTCAGTGTAGTGTAGTATAGTGGTCAGTGTAGTGTAGTATAGTGGACAGTGTAGTATAGTGGTCAGTGGACAGTGTAGCATAGTGTAGTATAGTGTAGTATAGTGGACAGTGTAGTGTAGTATAGTGGACAGTGTAGTGTAGTATAGTGGTCAGTGTAGTATAGTGGTCAGTATAGTGTAGTATAGTGGGCAGTGTAGTGTAGTGTAGTGGACAGTATAGTATAGTGGTCAGTGTAGTGGACAGTGTAGTTCTCAGTGTAGTGGTCAGTATAGGAATCTGGTAGGCCAGTAGTACTTGTATTTGAAGGGACTCAGGGATAGCTAAAAGTCTGCATGTTAGGGGGCGCAAATTACTTGCCTTGCCCCGGGTGCTGACAACCCACGCTACGCCACTGCTGCTCAGAAGAGCTTACAATTTAAAAGGGAGGGGAAAGTGGTACAAAAGGTTGTAACTGTGGGGAATGAGCTGATGGAAGTGGTAAAAGATTAGCTGGAGGTGTGATAGGCTTCCCTGAAGAGATGAGTTTTCATGGATTGCCTGAAGGCAGCTAGAGTAGGAGATAGCCGGACAGGTTGAGGTAGAGCGTTCTAGAGGATGGGAGAGGCTCTGGAGAAATCCTGGAGATGGGCATGTGAGGAGGAGACAAGGAGGCTTGAGAGTAAGAGGTCTTGAGAGGAGTGTAGAGGACGGTTTGGGTGATATTTGGAGACAAGTTTGGTGATGTAGCGCTGGGCAGAATTGTAAATGGCTTTGTATGTTGTGGTTAGTATTTTTAATTTCATTCTCTGAGCGATCAGGAGCTAGTGTAGGAATTGACACTGAGCAGTTGGTAAGGTGGATAAGTCTGGCAGCAGCATTCATCATAGACTGAAGAGGGGATAGTCTATGGAGAGGCAGGCCAATAAGAAGGGAGTTGTAATAGTCAAGGCGAGAGATAACAAGGGAGTGAATAAGTAGCTTGGTGGTTTCATTTGTTAAAACGGGCATATTTTAGAGATGTTATGGAGCTGAAGTCTACAAGCTTTCAACAGCATTTGGATTTGGGGCTGAAAGGACAGGTTCGAGTCTAGGATTACACAAAGTAGCCTGGCATGAGGGGAGGGATTAATGGTTGCATTATTGATTTTGATGGAAAAGTCATGGAGGGGGGCACGGGTGGGGGGGATATTACCAGCTCAGTTTTAGAGAGATTTAGTTTAAGCAAGTGGTGTGACATCAATGCTGATATGTCAGTTAATAGGTTAGTAATGTGAGTAGAGACTGAAGGAGTGAGGTGATGAGTAGACAGGCTGTTATTATTATTAAAAGATCCATAAGCCGCACATCATGAAGCAGACCCATGTGCATGGAGTGAGATAATTGGCAGCCTCAGCCCAGGCTCCAACCAGGCCATGCCTCCATTGCATTTTGCTCCTCTCCTTTTTGCAGAGCGAAATGCCTTGGAGGTATGGCCTGGCTTGAATACAGGCTGAGGCTGCCATTCATCTCACTCCATGCACATGGGTTTGCTTCATGATGTACGTCTTATGGATCTTTTCCTTTGACAAAGCAAAACATATACTGTATATACATTAAAGTCACGGGAAACACATGGGAAAGCTCTACCTCTCTAATTAAGGGGACTGGGCTGACATAATCTGTGCCAGAGTTCAACTGATCTACATGCATAATCACTTTAGTATCAAATGCACACAATAGTAAACTGCAAGAGATTGCTTAGAATGTGAAAACAGTTAGAACAAATGCATCTGAATTTAAATCAACCTCTATACAACGGTAGTTGCTAAGCAATCCACTAAAAGTCGCAGTATGAGGCACAGAGGGGTTGGAAGGACGGGTAGGCATCAGTTGCATAATCAAAACCAAGAGTTTAACTGTAGCCATGAGCCAGAGGTAAAGGTGTCCTTGCAATAGCATCTGCTATTTGTACATAACACATTTATTTATAGTTTGTAAACCACTATAGATTTGCTATAAAAGCAATTATTATTTTGTTTTAGTACAGAAATTTCCATTTTGAGGCAGAAGAGCATCTTAATGTGCATATACACAATATTTATTTCTGCATCCAGGAATCAGTGTACTCCTAAATAAAGTCTAGAACAAAGATAGTGGTCAGTTGAGCTCAGTTGATTAAAGCTGAGCTCCAGATATGGATTGTATTGCATAATTACATTGTTCCAGCTTGGACCAATGTAAAGATATATATTACGTACCTGTGGAACCCCTGTGGAAGCTGCAGAGTAGTCACTACTAGTCTAGTGTAATGCCGCGTACACACGGTCGGATTTTCCGACGGGAAATGTTGGATGTCAGCTTGTTGTTGGAAAGTCTGACTATGTTTATGCTCCATCAAACATTTGCTGTCGGATTGGTATAAAGAGGTGAGCACTATAGTAGTGGTAACTATTACAGTAAGTTTCCAACCTCCACAGGGATCCCACATCTATGGCATATACATACTTACTTACATTGGTTCAAGTTGGACCAATTTAACTATGCAATAAAATCCATATCTGAAGTTCAGCTTTTAGAAACAGAAAACAAAAGATATATATCCATAAATTAAGCTACATCCCAGGGCTTTTCTGCTTACTTGCTACATAATCTTAATCACATAAGTGGATTCCTATTATTATCAGTAAAATTCCAAATGAAATAAAAAAAGTTAAACATGTATTTATTTAAAATGTGTTTTTAAATAAATAATTATGTTTTTATTATTGAGAACAGGGCTAGTAGTAATAATCCTTTTACCTGAATAAAATTATGTAACAAGTGAACAGGAAATCCCTGGGATGTAGCAACTTAATAATAGTCACAAATCTTTGGTTTACTGTTTGTTTACCTAAATACAATGAAAATGTTTTGTTTCTAATTTTAGATAGGCAATGCCTAAAACTCCTGTCAGGTTTTTACATTTTTTTTTATTACTTTCTGTGTCTGGGAAGGTTTGCATTCTCTGATTGTCCTGATGACCATTATCATTGTTGCAGAAAGTGATGGAGTATTCAAAATGTTAAGATTGTCTACGAAACAGGAACTGTTCCAGTGACAGCTATCTTTGGAGAGATTATCCCTCACTGCTTTTTTTTGTCTCTGGGATAGGCCATGAAGAGATATCTCTCCACTGAGACACAGAGACAGACAGCAAAAAAAGAAAAAACTGACAGGGGTGCTAAACAATTCTAAATGTATCCATTTGGCTTTAGATTTACTTTAATGGTTTTGTTATTGATGCCGATCAAATATAGATAACACCCTAACTAAAACATGACTAGCAGCATTGGAATTAAATACAAATACGAATATATTTGGCTCAGAGATACAACAAAATAAGCTTTTATGCGTGTATCTGAAAGTTTCTGCAAACATCTTTTTTGAAGAGACTGTAATGCCCCCTACACACAGTCGGATTCTCCGCTGAGAAATGTTTGATGGGAGATTGTTGTCGAAAATTCTGACTGTGTGTATGCTCCATTGGACATTTTCCGTCGGAATTTCCGACAAACAAAACTTGAGATCTGGATCTCAAATTTTCCGACAACAAAATCCGTTGTCAGAAATTCCGATCGTGTGTACACAATTCCGACGCACAAAGTTCCACGCATGCTCAGAATCAAGCAGAAAAGCCGCGCTGGCTATTGAACTTCATTTTTCTTGGCTCGTCGTACATGTTGTACGTCACTGCGTTCAATCGGAATTTCAGACAAGATTAGTCTGACCGTGTGTATGCAAGACAAGTTTGAGCCAACATCCGTCGGAAAAAAAACATGGATTTTGTTGTCGGAATGTGCGATCGTGTGTACGTTGCATAAGAGTGACAGAGTCATAAGTTTAAAATTCACAATTGTACAATTATGTTTTTTTATTTTTTTTTGCCTTCCTCTGGATCAACTGTGGGCATACGATTGTGTATATGGGGGTTTTTAATATCTTTTTCTTGTTAGTTGAACTAGAAGGACTAGTGTCTTTTTTCAACCTCACTAACTAAGTAAGTATTCAATATTCCACATGACCTACAGTGATGATTTTTTAGTTATTAATCCCATACTTATATTATCGGAACAGTTTTAACTGTTAAAACTGTTAAAAATGTTCTCCTTAATTTTTGTGTAATTAAAATATGGATTTTTGGCAGATCCCTGGACCTATATTGATTTATCTGTTTTATTATCTAGATGACTTAAGTAGAAGGAAGGACATTGTATTTTTGATTGATGGATCCAACGACGGCAGATCCAGCTTTCCATCTTTACGCTCCTTTATTCAGAGAGTGGTGGAGGCCCTTGATGTTGATCGGGATAAGATTCGTATAGGAGTTGTTCAGTACAGTGATACCACAAGATCCAACTTCCTGCTTAACACTCACCCAGACCGCCAGGGAGTCCTCAGTGCTGTTCAAAGTCTAACGCCTATTGGAGGTTCACCATTGAACACAGGGGCAGCCTTGGACTATGTTACCACAAATGTGTTTACCAGTTCAGCTGGCAGTCGGGCTTCTGATGGAGTGCCTCAATTCTTAATCTTACTGACCTCTGGCAAGTCAAGTGATGATGTCCGGAGACCAGCCTCAGGCCTTAAAAGTTCTGGAGTAATTCCATTTGCCATTGGTGTCCGCAATGCTGACACAACTGAGCTGCAGACAATTTCTTTCATTCCAGATTTTGCTGTTTCTGTTTCTGACATCAGCCAACTAGGAAATGTTTACCAAACCATAACAACAAGAGTATCAGAACTTAACACTGGTGACATTGAAATTCTGAGGCAGTCAGGTACAACTGGCTTCTATAAAGGTAAATCTCAGGGCATAGGTACTAACATTTATCAACATATTTTTAAAGTAGATAATACTGTGTATCCATCGTAAAATCTATTATGAAAAGTCTTTCACGCTTAAGCCTATTTCTGACATTTGTTGCTTACAAGTTAAAATCCATATTTTTTGCTAGAAAATTACTTGGAACCCCCAAACATTATATATATATATATATTTTAGCAGAGACCCTAGGGAATAAAATAGTGATTGCTGCAACATTTTATGTCACACGGTATTTGTGCAGCAGTCTTTCAAACGCATTTTTTGGCGAAAAAAAAGACACTTGAATTTAAAAAAAAACGAAACAGTTTAGAGTTACAGAGTAGATCTGGTGCTAGAATTATTGCTCTCACTCTGACGATCTTGGCGATACCTCACATGTGTGATTTGAACACCGTTTACATTTGCGGGTGCAACTTTCAAATGCGTTTTCTTTTATGCATGAGCACACGGGGATGGGGGGCTCATTACATTTTTTTTATTATTATTTAGTTTTTTTATTTAAAAAAAAAAAAATTCTAGTCACTTTTATTGCTGTCACTTCGGTTGTTATCACAAAAGAGTCAACCGCCCGCTCTACAAAACGGTACCGGGGTGATGCCTGCATCTGCAGGCATCACCCCGGTATAATCCCTTCAAGCCTGAACGCAAATTTGCGTACGGTCGACCTGAAGGGGTTAAGGTTCAATGGATGATGAATAATGACAATAAATTATATGTATGATACATTTTTCTGTGCTGCTTTATGCATAATTATATCACCTATTATTAGGAATAAAATGCATCAAGATTCATAATAATTGTGTATTGAACTCATTTTAGGTGCAAAAAGGGATGTCGTGTTCCTTATAGATGGTTCCAGGGATGCTACTCCAGAGTTTGCCAATGTGAAAGAGCTAATTGGGCGCCTGGTAGAAACAATGGACGTCAGCCAAGATAATACTCGAGTAGCTGTGGTCCAATACAGTGAGGACCCTAATATTGAGTTTTTGCTAAACGCTTATTCCACAAAAGATGAGGTTCAGACTGCAGTGAGAAGAATAAGACCAAAGGGAGGATCATCAGTAAACATTGGTCATGCCCTTCAGTATGTGTCTAAAAACATATTTACAAGGCCATCTGGAAGCCGAATAGAGGAGCAAGTCCCACAGTTTCTTATTTTGACCTCCTCTGGACCTTCATCAGATAACATAGACGAGGGAACAAGACAGATTAAAGCATCTTCTGTTGTTCCTTACTTGATTGCAAAGAATATAGATTCTGAAGAGGCCAATAAAATTACTTTGAATAAAGATTTCATATATGATGTGTCTAGTTTCCGGGAGCTTCCAACTTTGGAGCAAAGATTGCTGTCATCTGTCACCAACCTGGATCAAGATAGTATAAAAGTGATCTACGAGAATGTCCCACGTGTTCCTACTGGTAATTAATCTTTTTTTTAACAAACATATTCAACAGTATATGCTAAGTAAAATATATTATATGTTAAAATTACATAAAATAATTTAGAAAAATAAGTCTACTCAATGAGGCAAAGCTTAGTAACCCATTGCAACAAATCAGGGGTCATTTATCGATGATCCAATGATTAAAATAACATTTTTGCTATGCGCTACTGTACTATACTGATTTACTTTTTGCATTGCTTTATTTGAAATCCTTGTCGACCAAAACATATCGTTAAAAATAGTAACTGCATTACTTATTATGCCCCAATAATCCTATGGATTCAAAACACATTACAATGCTGTATGTACTGCTTTATTTTCAAGCAACTTGCATTTTTCTTTCTAGAAACTGATACAGACAGAAGGGATGTGGTCTTCCTGGTTGATAGCTCTACAAGAACAGGTTCTGAAGGACTGGCAAATATCAGGGATTTCATCATTAAAGTTATTGGGAACTTTCAAGTTGAACCTAATAAAGTCAGGGTTGGTCTTGTTCAGTTTAGTAATGACCCTACCACAGAATTTTTCCTAAAAACCCATACAAACAAGCAGGCCTTGATCAACACTGTCCGTCGTTTACGACTCAAAGGAGGAACGTCACTGAACATTGGGAAAGCACTGGATTTTGTAGCCAAAAATCATTTTGTGAAATCAGCTGGCAGTAGAATAGAAGAACAAGTTCCCCAGCACTTGGTGCTCCTTACTGGAGGAAAGTCTGTAGATGATGTCAGCGGAGCAGCACGGATACTTGGAACTAATAGAGTAAAGTCGCTTGCTGTAGCTACCAGTGGTGCTGACAGGACTGAAATAGAAACCATCGTTTCAGACCCACGTTATCTCTTTACCATCAAAGAATTTAAAGAGCTTCCAAACATTGAAAGTATATTATTCAGGTCTTTTACAGGACCCATTGATCCACCTCCACCACCGGTGGTAGGACCAGTACCTCGTAAGTGTTGCCTCATTTCTTTTTCTTTTTTTCCAGCTATGCTCCTTAAGATGTAAATAAATAAGCTGAAGCTCTGCTCCCTATTTACAGCAGAATGGAAGCTGCTTGTCCAGTAAGAGCACTTGCTATAATGTCCAGGTATGCATGGCATACTTGGACATTATAGAAAACTTACCTTTGAGTTGACAGCAATGATAGCACCACACTCTCTGTCACTGATTATCACTGCCACTACCGTCCTCTCTGATGCTTGTTCTGCACTGGTCAACTTTCTTCCACGGTGAGTGTGACCTGCGAGTATACTGTGCAGGCAGTTTCAATTTTAAAAATTGCCAGCTAAAAGGCAAAGGCAATTATTGCATAAGAGGCATACAAAGTCTCTTCTTCCAAAAAAAAAAAAAAAAAAAGAACCTTACCTTCTAACACTATTTCTTTTTTACATTTGGTCCCAATTAATTGCAAGGAAGTGGGGTAGCCTTGTACTCTGCAACATTAAAACCAAGATGCACACAGGCATAACATATAGCATTTTATAAAGGAGGAAAATGTATATTTAGGACTATACTATAGGAGGACATATATGTTTGTTATGTTAATGTAAGGAAGAGTGTTCCTAAAATAGAACTACGGCCTCCCAATAAAAAATATGTGCTGCAGCACTTAATTGTTTCAAAGATACCTGTTGTTCTTTCCAGTAGTGTCCAGCTCATGAGCTTCCTGTAACGTGTTGACAACACTATTGCACTGCTCCTAAATTCAGAGCAGCATTGTCACCCTCATGTGAATGTCTGCTAACACTACAATGGGATGAGAAGATATTGCAGAGGACATGGCTAAAACTATTGTCAATGCTGATTCACAAGCCTGTAGGTTTCATTCAGCAGCTGGCCACATCTTGCCCTGCCCAATGGTTTCTAAGTTTGCAGCACTGGCACTACTGCTGAAATCTCCCACTGAGAAATGCAATGTCTATTAGGGGGAGCATATGAGACACAAATGAAGGAAGATTTGGGATGCGCAAGAGAGGAAAATGATATTTTTTACTTTATGAGATGTGTGCATAACTGAATTTGGGACCTGTTTAGAACTTCACATATGGTTCTTCACTCTAACTTCACTTGTTGTATACCTGTTCTGGGTCAGTGATTTAGCCAGGCACTAGGTTTTCCAGAAATCCTTAAATGACAGCCTCTGTATTCATCTCAGTATAGGTTTCCTTTAAACAAGCTGACTACATTTACCTGGAATTTGTTAAAGCTAATTAATATTTTAAGGCCCAACCCCATCTTGTGCAAAAAAAGTAATTATTCAAGTGCCCGGCCTCTTTAAAAAAAATGCAGCGCTGACTGCTCTACCCAACCTGACTTTGACCCTACCCCTTGCAGACTCACTCGCTCACCAATACAGCTCTATAACATAAGTTACACATAAGATCTTTGGCTGTATAACAGTTAGTAGGAATGCCAGTGGCACAAACATCTAAAATGTACATTCCAACTATTTTCTTTTAGCTGGGAAGAAAGAAGCTGATATTGTTTTCCTTGTGGATGGCTCCATGAATTTAGGAAGAGATAACTTCAAGGAGGTCCTTCAGTTTGTCTCTGGCATAGTGGATGCTGCAATTGAAGAGGATGATGCCATTCAGATAGGACTGGCTCAATATAATTCAGATGTGACTGATGAATTTTTCTTAAAAGACCATAACAACCGTGACATTATCATGGATGCTGTGACCAAAGCAGAGTTTAAAGGAGGACGTGTGGCTAGCCTTGGAACAGCTATTCGTCACTTGCAAGACAAGCACTTTGTTAAAGAAGCAGGCAGCAGAATTGGTACAGGTGTTCCTCAGATTGCTTTCATTATCACAGGGGCAAAGACAGTCAGTGATGGACAATCTGCAGCACAAGCTCTAGCCAGCAAGGGAGTCAAAGTATTTTCCATTGGAGTAGGAAGCATTACTAATGAAGAGGTTAATAAAATTGCAAGTGAATCACCAAGTGCTTTCAGAGTATCCAATGTCCAGGGCCTTTCGGAGCTGAATGAACAGGTTCTGATCACTTTAGAAGCGGCCCTGCTGAAGAAGAGTATCTGTCCAGATGCGATTGGTGCTGTTAAAGGTATGTGAATCGTTATATTCTCCTTTTTCTAATACTAATGCTTTTTAATGGTAGCATGAATTTATTGTTTGACTATTTTATTCAGCCACAAGGTAATAATGAAGAAAACTGCTGACGTGGAATATAAAATATTGTAAATATGGGCATGTACATGAAACTATTGTGCTTTCCTTGGCTAATATGTGAAGAGTTTGTTAAAATACAATCTAGCACACAGTGCGTCTATGCTAGTCAAAAGAAAAAAAAAAAAAGGAAAGGAAAGTCACTTTAGTAAAACACATTTGAGGCTGATTACACTCAACACATTTTTAACCATAAATCATATGAATTCTTTTTTTTTTCAGTTCCTCTTAGGACAAAAGAGTGTGTTACCACCTGGAAAAAAAGATTATAAATTAGGCAGTCATTGATTGAAAAAAAGGTACTCACTCCACCTTCCCCCAAAAAGTTACAGGCGTTGAGTTAGTGAGTTAGCTTTAAATACTTTCAGTCACTCAATCAGAAAAAGTATGCAGATAAGCATTTCTGATTTTCCTGACATGCTTGCTAGTTCTGGATCAGTGACTCAGAGAGTGTTAGGGACAGAGGATCAACATAATAGTTAGACAAGGGGAGGGGGAATAGAGAGAGATTCCCCAAAGGGGTCCGTACCTCAAGAGAGGAATGGGAACAGGCTGTGGAGTACTCCTTAAAAAAGCTTTATTCAAAAATGATATTTGCAAAATGACAAAACACAGATCATTAACAATAGGTAGCATCAAGATCCAAGAGAGACAACGTTGTCTAGTAAAAACGCACTCCCGGGCTCATATAACCCTTTTATTGCCCCTGCTGTTAACCCCTTCCCAGCCAGTGTCATTAGTACAGTGACAGTCCATATTATTTAGCACTGATCACTGTATTATTTATTATTATTATTATTTATTTATTATTAAGTATTATGTATTATGTATCACTGGTCCCCAAAAAATGTCAAAAGTGTCAGTTAGTGTCCGTTTTGTCCATCACAATATCGCAGTCCCGCTATAAGTCACTGATCGCCACCATTACTAGTAAAAAAAATAAAAATATGCCATAGTTTATAGACGCTATAACTTTTGCTCAAACCAATCAATATATGCTTATTGCCATTTTTTTACCAAAAATATGTAGCAGAATACATATTGGCCTAAATTGTTTAAGAAAGTAGATTCTTCCATTTTTTTATTGGATGTATTTTGTAGCAGAAAGTAAAAAAATATAGCTTTTTTTCAAAACTGACGGTCTTTTGTTTAAAGCGCAAAAAATAAAAAACGCAGTGGTGAGCAAATACCACCAAAAATAAAGCTCTATTTGTGGGGAAAAATGGACATACATTTTATTTGGGTACAGCATTGCATGACCAGGCAATTGTCAATTAAAGTAATGCAGTGCTGTATTGCAAAAAAAATGGCCTGGTCATGTGGTTAAAGAATAAGAAAGGTGAATATCACGTACCTGGTAGAAGAGCCTGAATGGACGAGCAAGGCCTCCCTTACCACTCTGACTTAGGGCCCCTGATAGAGCAAACAGAAGGCACCAAAGTACAGAGTCGCACGAGTGCCAGAAAGTCTTTGGTGGTAGCAGGGTAGCGGGTCCGGTCGTACTGAAAAGACACAGGGAAGCTTCCGCAGGAGACTAGCAGATGGCAGCAGGTGCAGATGACAACGACAAGCAGCAGGGTCAGACAGGCAGGGTCATACACGGCAGATCAAATCGGGTACTAGGTGCAGGCAGGATCGTAGTCAGGAACAAGCCGGGTCAAACCAGATCAGCAGTGCAGGTGCCAGGGAGAAAGCAGAAGATTAGTCACAGGACAAGCCGGGGTCGGTACAGGCAGAGTTCAAGGGAAGGTAACAAGACAAGCCAGGAATCAGGATACAGGTTCACAGGGTATTGGATACTCAGAAGCTGAAGACAAGGCAGCACCAGGCCAAGCACCAGCTGGACTTAAATAGATCGTTTGGCGCCAACGTGAACGAGCGCAAGTGCACGCGTTAGATACGTACGGAAGTGTGCAGGTGCCGACCGTTGCTCAGGAATGCGTGACGGCCACTGTTTGCGCTCTTGTTCGCGCATGCGCACGTCTAAATGCCAAAGCCCGGTTTCTGTGTGCAACAGGAATATGTCTTTTTCTGTGCCTTAGACATCTTCGAGGCTGTCTGCTGATGGGTGTATCCTGATATTGCCCCCCTCCAATGGGCAGCCTCCGGATGCCCAACTGAGCTAGTCTCTCCGGGTGGTTTTGACAGAATGCTTGGACAAGTCTGTTGGCATGAATATTGCCCTCTGGTTCCCATGAATTTTCCTCAGGTCCGTACCCTTTCCATTTGACCAAGTACTGGACCTGATTCTGTCTCTTCCTGCAATCCATGATCGCCTCGACCTCGTACTCCTCTTCCCCATCTACCATTACAGGTGCAGGAGGATTACTACTCCGTTCGGGAAATGGATCTGGACTAGCAGGCTTCAGTAGAGATATATGGAAAACTGGGTGAATTCTGAAGGAATCCGGGAGTGCCAACTCATAAGCCACATTATTGATCCTTTTCTTCACCCTGAAGGGTCCCACAAACCTAGGGCCCAGTTTTCTAGATGGGCAGGCTAATTTCAGATTAGTTGTAGCTAACCAGACCGGATCACCAGGTTCCAAAATCAACTCTCCCCGCTTCTTCTTGTCAAAGGATTTTTTATAGTCTTCCTGGGCCTTGGTCATCGTCTTTTGTAATAACTGATAGTTGGACCTGAAAAAGTTTATTGTGTCCTGAACTGCCGGAACAGGGCATTCTGGAGCGGAGGCAGTCAAAAATGAAGGGTGGAACCCATAGTTGGCGAAGAATGGGGCTTGTTTGATGGCAGAATGCTCCGAATTATTATACGCAAACTCCGCCAGAGGTAATAGTGCCACCCAGTCATCCTGCGAGAAGGAAGAAAAACAGCGTAAGTATTGCTCTAACGTCTGGTTGGTCCTTTCAGTTTGACCACTGGTCTGGGGGTGGTAAGCTGAGGAAAAGGATAGTTCGATTTTCAAGGATTTACACAAGGCTCTCCAAAATCTGGATGTGAATTGTACCCCGCGGTCCGACACGATATTGGCAGGAAGTCCATGTAGTCTCACAATTTCTTTAATAAAGACCTGCGCTGTCTCAGAAGCAGACGGGGTACCCTTCATGGGTAGGAAATGTGCCATCTTCGACAACCGATCTATGACTACAGAGATGGTAGAGTAACCTTCGGAAGGAGGGAGCTCAGTGATAAAATCCATAGAAATCATCCGCCAGGGTCTATCTGGAACTGGTAAGGGTCTCAACAATCCCCAGGATCTTGTTCGGCTATATTTATTTCTGGCGCAGGTAGGGCAGGTTTCAATGTACTTCTTGCAGTCTTCCTTTAAACAAGGCCACCAAAAGGTACGCTGTAAAAGTTCAGTTGTCTTGTGGACTCCAAAGTGTCCTGCAAGGGCATGGTCATGGCAGAGACCCAAGGTGGAGACTCGTAGACCTTCAGGCACAAAGATCTTGTTGTTGTGCCATAAAAGGCCATCTTTAGCTTGTAGCGTCATCCCAGGAGATGGTGAGACATCAATAGTGGCTTGTCTAATCTGTGACAACAAATCTTCCTGTAATAAAAGGAAATTTCCAGGAGGAAGAATGGTATCCGGAGAAACTGGTTCTTCTGTCGTGCCAAACATTCGGGACAGAGCATCCGACTTAATGTTCTTAGATCCTGGCCTGTAGGTGATATGGAAAACGAATCTTGTAAAAAAGAGTGCCCACCTGGCCTGCCGGGGTTTTAAGTGCTTTGCGACTCGCAGATACTCTAAGTTTCGATGGTCGGTGTAGATCAGGATCGGATGAGCTGCACCTTCCAGTAGGTATCTCCACTCTTCGAGAGCAGCTTTAATTGCCAGAAGCTCACGGTCTCCTACATCGTAGTTTTTCTCTGCCGGGGACAACTTGCGAGAAAAGAATGCCACAGGATGTAGTAGGGACTTGGCCCCTTGGCGTTGAGACAGAACTGCCCCTACTGCCGTCTCTGATGCGTCTACTTCTAGGACGAACGGCAGAGCAGGATCTGGATGACGTAATATAGGTGCAGCTGTGAAAAGACCTTTCAGAGTTTCAAATGCGGTTTGCGCCTCGGAAGACCACTGGAACCGTTGAGATTGTCTTGTCAGTTGAGTTATGGGAGAAATTATTGCGGAAAACCCCTTGATAAACTTTCTATAGAAGTTTGCAAATCCTACGAACCGTTGCACCCCTTTCTTGTCCGTAGGAGCCGGCCAATCCAGGATGGCCGAGACCTTCTGGGGATCCATCTTAATGCCACCTGTGGAAAGAACAAGGCCCAGGAACTGGATGCTTTGGCATTCAAATTCGCAATTTTCTACTTTTGCAAACAAGCTGTGCTGTCTGAGTCGAGCCAAAACTTTTCTGACATGTTCTTGATGAGCTTCTAAAGAAGGGGAGAAAATCAAGATATCATCAAGATATACAATAACAAATAAATCTAAATAGTCCCGGAAAACATCATTAATAAAGTGCTGGAACATTGCTGGGGCATTACATAGCCCAAAGGGCATCACCAAGTATTCGAAATGTCCAAACCTGGTACGAAAGGCCGTCTTCCATTCGTCACCTTCACGAATACGTACCAGGTTATATGCCCCTCGCAAGTCTAACTTTGTGAAGATGACAGCAGAACGGAGTCTCTGAAACAACTCTGGTACTAGAGGCAAGGGGTATCGGTTTTTAATCGTGATTTTATTTAAGTCCCGGTAATCCACGCACGGGCAAAGGGAAAGATCTTTTTTCTCAACAAAGAAAATCCCAGCTCCAGCTGGGGATGTAGAGGGACGGATAAATCCCTTTCTCAGGCTTTCATCAATATAGATTTTCAAGGCGGCAAGTTCAGGTTCAGTCAAGGGAAAGATTCGCCCAAAAGGTATCTCGGCCCCAGGGAGGAGCTCGATGGGGCAGTCGTATGGTCTATGTGGAGGTAGAATCTCAGCTCCCTTCTTACTGAACACATCGGCAAAGTCTTGGTAGGGTGCTGGAATGGAAGAAAGGGTTTCATCATCTGAATCCATGCACAGTAAGGGGAATGGATGACAGAATGGTCTGGAGAAGCAATGTTGCTGGCAGTAGAGAGAGGGAAACTCGACTTTTCCGACATCCCAATGGATACAGGGATTATGTGCCTGGAGCCATGGCATACCCAAAATGATAGGGAACAGTGGTGAAGCTATGGCATCCAGACGTAACAGTTCTCTGTGGTCACCAGAAATAGTAGCTAATAGCGGAACAGTCTCCTGGGTAACCGGACCGGATTTAATATGTGACCCGTCTGCCAGGTGGATAGATAGTCCATGAGCTTTGGGTTGCAGAGGAATCTTATGTTGAAGAGCAAAAGTCAAATCAATGAAGCAACTGCAAGCCCCTGAATCTACAATAGCAGGTACTTGGATCATTCTTTCTGAAAATTGTAGTGAAATCTGTACGGCCAGGTGAGAAGACTTGGGAGGCCGGGAGGACTGGCTGGCAGGGAGAAAGGTCAGGCATTTCCGAGTCTTGGCAGGACAGGAACTCACATAATGGCCATCCTTTCCACAATACAGACACAAGTGGTTCTGACGACGGTACAGGCGTTCCTCTGGAGAGAGGGAGGGACGGAACCTGCTGGGTTGAGCTGGACTAGATGGACCAGGCTCTTGTGGTAACAACCCTAGAGGCTGGAATCGTTCAGCTGATCTCTCTGCACTGCGTTCTCTCAGACGTCTGTCAATTTGAATTGTCAGGTCGATGAGTGCTTCTAAGGATTCAGGTACTCCAACACGAGCCAGTTCATCTTTTAGGGGTTCGGATAGTCCTAGTCGAAATTGGTAACAGAGAGCAGCACTGTTCCATTCGACGTCTGCGCTCCAGCATCTAAAGTCCGTTACATAGTCCTCAGCGGCTCGATGGCCTTGCTGGAGCGCATGTAGGGCAGACTCGGCCGTGGCAGTTCGCAGAGGGTCCTCGTAGATTCGAGCCATGGATGCAAAGAAAGTGGTCAGGCTTGACAGACAGGGATTGTCCTGTTCCATTAAATGGTGAGCCCAGGACTGAGGTTCACCCTGCAGGAGGGAGATTACAAACCCTACTTTGGTGGTCTCCTGAGAGAAGGTCTGGGGCTGTAATGAAAAATACAGGATACAGGCATTCTGAAAAGTCCTGAACTTGCCACGGTTGCCAGAAAACTTCTCTGGAATAGGAACCCGGGGTTCCGGTGACTGCATTATTAAAGCAGGTGTTGGAGAAAGTTCATGAATCCGTTCTTCCAGCTGGCTGTAACTTGCTTGCAGACTCTTGACTGTTTGGGTAAATGCAGTTAGGTGATGACACAGCTGCTCTACGGGGGAGGTTGCTCGTTCAGGCTCAGTCATGGCTGCCTTGTACTATCACGTACCTGGTAGAAGAGCCTGAATGGACGAGCAAGGCCTCCCTTACCACTCTGACTTAGGGCCCCTGATAGAGCAAACAGAAGGCACCAAAGTACAGAGTCGCACGAGTGCCAGAAAGTCTTTGGTGGTAGCAGGGTAGCGGGTCCGGTCGTACTGAAAAGACACAGGGAAGCTTCCGCAGGAGACTAGCAGATGGCAGCAGGTGCAGATGACAACGACAAGCAGCAGGGTCAGACAGGCAGGGTCATACACGGCAGATCAAATCGGGTACTAGGTGCAGGCAGGATCGTAGTCAGGAACAAGCCGGGTCAAACCAGATCAGCAGTGCAGGTGCCAGGGAGAAAGCAGAAGATTAGTCACAGGACAAGCCGGGGTCGGTACAGGCAGAGTTCAAGGGAAGGTAACAAGACAAGCCAGGAATCAGGATACAGGTTCACAGGGTATTGGATACTCAGAAGCTGAAGACAAGGCAGCACCAGGCCAAGCACCAGCTGGACTTAAATAGATCGTTTGGCGCCAACGTGAACGAGCGCAAGTGCGCGCGTTAGATACGTACGGAAGTGTGCAGGTGCCGACCGTTGCTCAGGAATGCGTGACGGCCACTGTTTGCGCTCTTGTTCGCGCATGCGCACGTCTAAATGCCAAAGCCTGGTTTCTGTGTGCAACAGGAATATGTCTTTTTCTGTGCCTTAGACATCTTCGAGGCTGTCTGCTGATGGGTGTATCCTGACAGTGAATCTTGAAAATCCATTCTGGCCATTTTCAAGGCTAATAGGAAATTGACTGTCCAAATGAGGGCATGGAGAGCTGGGCACTGCCATGGGGAACATGTACCAATTTTTAAAAATTACTGTACGGCAGGGAGAGTGTCTGTCTTTTAAGAGGACTTTGAGGGCAAAAACATAATAATTGTGCAGCAGGGAGAGGTTCCACCCTTTAACTGGACTTTGAGGGTAATAGGTCTGACCAAAAGAGTGGAAGTAGCAGCCACAATAGATGTAAAAGCTTTCGAAAAGTATACTTAAAAAAAGCTTCATTCAATTGGCCAGTAGCAAAACAGTTTCATAGTATAGTTTGTTAGTTTCTTTTTTTTGCAGTACTACACTGTATTGACTTGTATGTCAAATTAAAGTGCACAAAAACACTTCAAAACCACATCTCCACATTTGCTGAACTCCCTCCGATCCCCATTTCTCTAATTATTTCCAAAATATTCCAAATACAGATCTCAGGTGTTTGGTAGAACTTGGCTAGCATCAGGTTGGTATGCATGAACTTGAATAGGCAGCAAATCGAAAGGGACAAGGCAGGTTTGTATTGCAATAAAATTAGTGAATTATTTGAGAGACAATAGCCACAAATATTGCACAGTGGCTGGACAATATATGAGCAGCTTGTGCAGTGAAATGCCCATTTACTCACCTTGCTCAAATGGATATTCAGGCCCCTTTAAGTTCTTTTCCCCGCAACTCCCTGGTTCTTGGATACTCCCAGAGAAGATAAGTTTCTCTGCTTCCCTCCCTCAGCAGAGGGGTCACATCTGATAAGGCAGAGGTATTTTGGCAAGTGATCTGCAGCCAGTTGAAAGGCTCTCCACTGTCAGAACCAGTGTGTAGGCACCTGGGTAGGCATCTAATAGCAAACAGCTTCTCCAAAAGACCCAGCTACTGTGGGGAGCACCTTCACAGTTGCTACCAGAGTACTGCAGTTCCAATGGGGTGGCACTTTGTCCTTGGGTGTTGGACCCCTCCAGCTGTTCACCTTCTACCAGAGCTAACCTGGATTTCACAATGAGGAAAATAGCAAGCAGCTGTGATCTGAACTGTTTTGCCGAAGCTATGATTATCAGCTGGACTCTCTGTTCTTGGGGATTCTTGTAGACACTATGCTATCCAGCTGCATGCTACCCTGGCTGAGACATTATTGTGAAGATTCCATGTTTGTGCATCTTTCATATGTTTGTACAGCTTTCATAATTCTGCATTGCCTGAATGTTTTTGCCACCCTCAACCAGTTTTGTGTTGTTGCTTCTAGCTTTGCACCTGTTTGATACACTGCAAGTTAAAATTACTCTCTGTCCCATCATTGGGCTGATCACATATTTTGTTAAAGTTCATTAGGTCCCAATATAAGGAGAGAAAAGGCAGGCTTTATCTTGTAATAAATATTAGAGTGTATTATTTGAGAGACAATAGCCACATATATTGTACAGGCGCTGGACAGTTTGTAAGCAGCTTGGTTATGTCACAGTGTATAAAGGAGACACATGGCAAGTTTTATCCTGAAATAAATATTAGTGTACTTTTTTAGAGATGATAGCCACAAATATTGTACTGTGGTCATATAGTATGTAAGCATATTCTTTAGACTTTAGTGTAAGAAGGAGAGATGAGGTAAGTTTCACACTTAATTTCACACTTAATTATAAAACAGACTGTACTTATTTTAGAAAAACAATAGCCACAAATAGAAAAAATCTACTTCAGGGGAAATGGCGCTGTTCAAAAGTGATTAATTATATGTGAACCCACTACACTATTTAATCTAGACAACTCTCCATAAAAGTGCAAAGTGCTTCAAATAAATAAATATAAAACCAAAAATTTAAAATATATAAATGTAGAAGAAAATATAAATACATGGAAAATATATATATAACATTGATAATACACCACATCACAAATGATATAGTGTGACGTGCTAAAAAAGGCAATAAATATAAAAATATGTGAAAAGTCCAACATGAATGATGGTGTGACTGTGAGTCTCTGGCCCCAAATCCTGGCTGAGAAATGGGAAAACAAAAAAGTGGAAATCCTCAAACAATGAAGTGTAGGAAGAAAATATCAATACATGGAAAATATATACATAACAGTGATAATACACCACATCACAAATGATATAGTGTGACGTGCTAAAAAGGCGTGACTCAATGAATGAGAAAAGTTAGGAACAAACGTGCCCCTATATGAACTCAAAAAACATAATTCAAATCGGTAATTCCAGACAACAACACAATAAAAAAATAAATAAAATATATATAAATTAAGAGTGACAAAAAATGATATCAAAGTGAAAGAGTCCAAACAAAACTAAGTGTGTATACTGCTATACACTATTAACTAATAGTCTGTAAGCAGTGATCTGTGTACAAATTCAAAATAAAGATGGCTCTCTAGTGTTCCCCACTTTCATCCGCAACCCCCACTTGTGCCCGCACTCACCAGAGCGCCTAACCCCTTCAGGGGTAACAGGCGTGATAGCTGAATTCCAGTGGCGGTGTCCCCTTGCGACACGTTATCCCTCAAATAGGTCCTGTTGCATTCCACCTCTCCACAGATGTTTTTCTAGGAATCCCCAGCGACAGGCACCCACATAAGTATAGGAAAGATGAGCCTCATAGCATAAATCTGTAGAACCTGATGTTTTTATTAAAACTGCATGGATAATATTAAAAACAGAGGAGCTCCAATGCTCCGCTATACAAGTAATAGCAACTTCCGTATCACCGGCGTGGTAACGGCGTGCGCTCCACAGCCGGGCTGGCAAAAATCGGAGGTCCAAAAAACACGGAAGTGACATATTGCGTACCACGTATGTCCTGCCTTCCGCGTTTCGTCACACGGACATCATCTGAGGCACTGCCATATTGGTACACCATACGTCTATAAGTAGTACATGGAGTGTACCAATATAGGCAGTGCCTCAGATGACGTCCATGTGTTACCACGCCGGTGATACGGAAGTTGCTATTACTTGTATAGCGGATCATTGGAGCTCCTCTGTTTTTAATATTATCCATGCAGTTTTAATAAAACCATCTGGTTCTATGGATTTATGCTATGAGGCTCATCTTTCCTATACTTTTGTGGATCCTGTCGCTGGGGATTCCTAGAAAAACATCTGTGTAGAGGTGGAATGCAACAGGACCTATTTGAGGGATAACCTGTCGCAAGGGGACACCGCCACTGGAATTCAGCTATCACGCCTGTTACCCCTGCAGGGGTTAGGCGCTCTGGGGAGAGCCACCTTTATTTTGAATTTGTACACAGATCACTGCTTACAGACTATTAGTTAATAGTGTATAGCAGTATACACACTTAGTTTTGTTTGGACTCTTTCACTTTGATATCATTTTTTGTCACTCTTAATTTATATATATTTTATTTATTATTTGATTGTGTTGTTGTCTGGAATTTACCGATTTGAATTATGTTTCTTGAGTTCATATGGGGACACGTTTGTTCCTAACTTTTCTCATTCATTGAGTCACGCCTTTTTAGCACGTCACACTATATCATTTGTGATGTGGTGTATTATCACTGTTATGTATATATTTTCCATGTATTGATATTTTCTTCCTACACTTCATTGTTTGAGGATTTCCACTTTTTTGTTTTCCCATTTCTCAGCCAGGATTTGGGGCCAGAGACTCACAGTCACACCATCATTCATGTTGGACTTTTCACATATTTTTATATTTATTGCACTTATTTTTTGTGCACATAGCCTTTATTCATATGTTGGACCTTATGCAATTTTTTCATTTTATTGCACTTATCATTGTTATATATTTTGTTAGCACTACATTTTTTCCTACACTTCTTATTGAATTTTGTCACATTTAGTGTAGCAGCTGTCTTACTTGGTTCATATTTTTGCGCAGTTTAATTTCACCTTCTTGATAATCATCTATAGACTGATGACAATAACAGCCTGTAGATCCATACTCTTTAGCTTAGTCTGCCTTAATCTGTGTAGACTGAGTGTGCATTACACAACAATTGTGGTATGTACCAGAAAGAACATGTGGAGAAACATAATTATTATCTCTTTTCAGAATGTAATCTGGAGGTGATTATAGGATTTGATGTCGATGCAAGCCCTGGGCAGGATGTCTTTGCATTTCAGAGAGGTCTGAAGCCCAAACTGGGACAAATACTGGAACGGATTTCTAACATGCAGAAAATAAGTTGCAGTGGTGATAAAAAGCCTTCTGTGAAAGTTGCTGTCTTGTCACAGGGCAGAATAGGGCCTGTGGAGGCATTTGACTTTTCTGATTACCGTATAGAACTGGCTGAAAGAATCACTACCATGGGCACTCGAGGGCCTTATGTATTGAATGGCCGAACCCTGCAGACATATTTGAACAAATTCAGGAATGCTGGGGATCCGAACAGCGTTAAGGTAGGAAAAATACAATTTTCCCAAAACTAATAAAATGCAGTAATTTGGAACCAATGGGCTATGCTGCTATCTACAGGAGACTGGGCACAAGCAATCAAAGCTGTAAGGACAGCTCACTATAAACCCTTCCACTCCCTACACATATCTGTTTTTTGCTGGTGTACTAGGAGAGAAAATATCTCCAATCTGCTGTGCTACACAGTTTTCTTTTTTACAACATAACTTTTCTTCTATCAAGTTTCTTTAGTAGCTACAGAGCCCCTGTGGAGGCTGTACCCAGACCCTGTCATAAGGAAGATGTGGGGCTGGCCAGTAATGTGTCTTGCAGCACATTACACAGAAGCTCACCTAGGCACAAGTGGCAGCTGCAGAGTGCTCTACAGGTCCAGGGCTGTAGTCCAAAGCAAAAAAAGAGAGGTGCCTTCTAAGTATGAACAGTGTAGATTTAATAATACAACGAATAAAAACACTTACATGGAGGTAAGTGATGGTCGCCATACGGAAGAAAGTCCTGCAGTGGTGTGTCTCCTGTCACACTGGTCCAACAGGCTGTGCCACTCGTAAGCCCTGTGAGAGTTGTCCACTGGCTCAGTGTATGGTGCCAAATGCAGGGAGGAGGGCTGAGGTGCACGTGGAACGCAGTGGCGTGTGATGTCACCAGAAGTGATGCAACGCATTTTTCGGAGCGTGCGCACTATCGATGGGAAGGACAGGCGCGCTCCTTTCTCAAGCTGAAGGCTACAGGGGCATACATGCCTAATATAGTCCACCATCTATTGGTAATTGAAGGGAATGGCATGGAATAATATAACCAATTATTAAAGGGACATGTATGGTCATACAGGTGGGGAGCCATCTAGTGGACGGAGTACAGATCGCTGTTAATAAAAACAAATGCTTATATGATATAATACATATTTTTTTTAAATGGGAGGGGGGGTTACAGAAGAGAGGGGGAATACATGGATGCGGTAAATGGTGAACTACACTGAAATAAAAACAGATGATAAAAGTTAACAACATATAAAAGAATTAGCAACATATAGAGGCCTGGTGGAACCCTGTCCCTAAAGGCCCCTTAAGAGACATGCCCACTGAAAGGATATAGCTCTTGAGGGAGACATGTCTCCTCCTTCCAACCCTTCTGCCTGGTGTGAGTCTACAGGGGTAGACATCTGCAGTAGTTCAGGCCCTTGTACCCTTACAGGAGCCTGGATGTGCTAGAGTCTGCTTTCTGAATCCTCTAAGGGTTCAACTCAGTATTGTTGGCCCTTGAGTGTTTTTATCACTCCCTGGCAGTAGTAACTGGGGGGTGCAACCATTTTTTGAACTTCGACCCTTTCGTCGGGCTTCAGGCACTGCACTGAGTCTGACCAGACCCTTTTTAGATGAGCCTGCTGCGCATGTAGGCACCTTTCTTTAGCATGCACAAGGCCAGATTGCACACCCATTGCTTGCTCTGGACTTAGGTTCTCTGCAGTGCACACTACCAGACACAACACATTTATTAGGAGAACAACCTGAATGTATGTAGCAGAAGTGAAAGAGAAAACCTTTAGTTATATCAGGATTTCAAGAGGCGTGGGAGTCCTAAGCTAATACAAAAATACTATTTTTTTTCATATTGTATTTGAGGAGCATGTTTTACATAAAAGTAAAAATATATACAGTTCAAATGTGTTTTGGAATGTTTTCACTTTTTGTAACTTAGAGCACATCTGCACTTTCCCCAAACATTTAGCATTTTCACTTGTCTGAGCAGCATATGAAAAAAATTGACATGATTGGACCTTTACGGAAGATAAATCTTATTTCAAGCAGCATAGCCTGGTCATGTGTCTGACTACAGGGCTTTCAAGAGATTTGACCCTACTTTCCTATTGTAGTATGGTAACAAAGGTTATTTTCTGTGATTGGTGGGAAGTTCTCCCCTATCTGGCGTAAGGATGCTGATTAAGGAAGGTGGAGGAAATCTTTCTGCTGAGACAGTCATTGGTGTAACACCCTCTTTTTCTGTGGTGAGAGACACTTGGGCCTGCCATATGATCACTCAACTTAGCTTACCCCATCCTGGGGGAAACATGGAGTGGGGTCATGCTCCCCCAAGGATTGCATGTGTCTTGGGATGCGTACAAAGATTATTGTGGACTATAACTGCTACACAGGACAATGTGCAGCAACCAGAGTTGAGTATTGTTTTTTTTGTTAAAGCAAGTAGCTGATTCAGTTACCAACTATCTAGGTTCTGTATTTGAGAAGTCTTCTGTAAACATTTCTCAGGATGAAGTGAAATGTGTGTCCTCTATCTTCAATGATTCTAACAAAGAATACATACTCTGACGAGCAAAGTATGTGCTATTTGGGGGATGAAAGTTTGACCAGAAGCAGTAACCAGAACCAGATGAGAAGAGTGCAGCAACCATAAAAAGTAGCTATATTAAGAAAGGACAGTATGGCAATGATTTACTAAAGGCAAATAGGCTGTTCACTTTACAAGGGTGAAAATGCAGCTATGTTTTTCATAATGTAGGAAATGTAAATGGTTGATTTAATTTTTACTGATACTTATTTCCATGATACACAGGTGGTAATCCACCTGACAGACGGAGTTGATGCAAGCATGTCTGAATTGCAGCAAGCTTCTCTAGCTCTACAGGCTTCAGGTAAGTGTTCATAAGAAAATCTCCCTAATGAAACCCAGATGATGAGATTAGTGTTTAACCCAAAGAATTCACTTTTAATCTATTATAATATATAACATGACAGAAAAGGAATCAGAAAACCTAGTATCTCAGTGGACACCCACTGTTTAACTTTTAGAAATCCCAGCTTTTTCTTCTACAACAGTACTTTCTAATAATGAAATTAATGAAAAGTTCAGCAGCATGACACACAAGTCAGTCACTTGAAGTGAGATACAGTTGCCAGAAAGTTGCAGCTGACTGACACCTCATACAAATGGCATTCCCTAAAAAATGGGCATGGACTTTTCATGTAAACCTATGCTTTCAAAAGATTTACGTTACTACCATCTACCCAACAGCAAATTTTTGCCTTGTTTTATTTCCAGCAGCATATTATTGTTAATGTTTCATATTATATGGTTTTGGTAAATCTAAAGGAAAATTGTAGAAGAAAATTGTATAAAGTATGGCCAGCCATATAATATGCTGATCTAGGGACCATTCCACATCCCTATGTGACAACGCTGGACTAATCACTTAGCACCACCCCTCTGTCACATGAGATGAAGGGGAATGAGCCACATGCTCTTCCTTACCCCAGAGTTTGGGTATTCTATGTTCTTCACTCGTAGGGATGAATGGAGCAGTGGAGAAGTAAAGAAAAGGTATATGCTGATGAGGAGGAAGCAGTAAAGCAAACCTGTTTATTTGTCCTGCTTAGACAAATTTACTTGAAGACAGGCATTATACAGCAGTACCAGTTTCTTTAAGTAGCAGGTATTTGTATAATACCTGGAAACACTTAAAAAGAATATATTGTCACTATAACCTGATTGTTTCAATATTTTTAAATTACATTTCTCAGGAGTGAAGGCGTTGCTATTTGTGGGGTTGGAAAGTGTTCCTAAGTTTGATCAAATTATGCAGTTAGAATTTGGAAGAGGATTCACTTACAATAACCCACTGAGATTAAACCGTGTGGATCTGGATTATGAGATCATTGAAGAGCTGGTAAGTCAATGTTGTCTATGTTATTGGCTGTTATGGTTAGTTTTATTTAGCAAATGAAAAATGTCTGTAATACACAGATATCATCCAATCAGAATTATACTTGAACTGGAAAAGGATTTTTTGAGGTGAAAGGTGAATAAGGTTTTTGTTCTTAGGAGAGTTCTTATTGATGACATATTGGCAAATGAAGCCTGATGATTTCTGCAAAACAGAAAGTCCTTGTTAATTAAATAACTCAATAACACCTGCATTTAAGGAACATTGGTCAGGGCATATAAGTAGTATACTGTTGAACCAGTAATGCAATATCCTAGGACATTCCAAATAAATACATAATTCTTTACTCAGTTGGCAGGACAGGTGTATCATGTGTTATTTTATTCCTTTAACACAGGATAACATTGCAGAGAAAGGATGCTGCGGAGTGCCATGTAAATGTTCTGGACAGAGAGGTGATATTGGACCTCCAGGTGTCATTGGACCAAAGGTTAGTTTACAATACTGTATATAAAAAGATGTTAATCAACATTGTGTTTGTTTTTTATTTGTTGTTTTCTTCTCTACTCCAGTTACCATATATTATTTTTCTCTCCCCTTTCCACTACCTCATATTATTTTAGCACATCTAAACAGTTATCTGATATTCTACATTTTTCATGATGGTTCCAATACAAAAGTGAATGCAACAATACTACTCCGTGGTTTTAAACCTTAGGATTGCTTGGCAACAATAGAGAATTAGTAAAAGAAACCTTCACATAAGGAATGTTTTAACCCTACACATGTAATTTCAAATAACATGCAATGAAACTTTAATTCAGACAGAACCAAAGTTATGGTAAAAAATATTTTGTGAATAAAATCAGTCAGAAAATTGATTTGTATTTTAGGAACACAGAAATTGGTCTGCAATGGTTGGCCATTGGTTGAAAATCACTGGAATAAGCTACAATTAAAGTAAAAATAATGAAAGACAGGACAAAATGCAGACTAATACATGCACATGCACCAGAGATAGATAGGTAGATAGATAGATAGAAGATAGATAGATAGATAGATAGATAGATAGATAGATAGATAGATAGATAGATAGATAGATAGATAGATAGATAGATAGATAGATAGATAGATAGATTACAATGCAGACACACAAACAACATTAATGGATGCAAATTCTGATCAGAGTTGAGTAACTGATGGTTCATCATCATCAGTCTAGCTGTTCACAATAGCAATCTATGATGAGACAATACAGTAATCTGTAACAGTATTTTAGCTTTAGAGCTGAGCTGAATAAATTATTTTTATGTTTCTCTTTTTTTGTAGGGTGCATCAGGTCTCAAAGGACACCAAGGCTTCCCGGGAGAAGAAGGAGGACCAGTAAGTACTGATACCATGTTTAAGTAGTCTATGGTCAGTACATGAGCCCGTTCTCTTTCCCAGTGCATATAAAAGTTCTAAGTGTTCTACAAATTTTTGTATTATCTTAATTTGTAATACTGAGTAAAGACATTATCTAAAAGACCTTATTTATTTCTTCTATAGGGAGAGAGAGGTCCTCCTGGTGTGAATGGAACACAAGGTTTCCAGGGATGTCCAGGTTCAAGGGGAGTCAGGGTAAGGTGACCTCTGTCATGGCCTATTGAATTACTGCTTAAACCATATTTTCTCCAAGCTGAAAAGTATTGTTATTTTTTTCTTTTTTAGGGTGGCCGAGGGTTCAATGGAGATAAGGTAAGATAAACTCTACATTACACAAATAATAGAGGCGCATTTTTGTGCTGTCCCCAAAAGCAAATACATTAATGCAAGAAAGTAATTTTGCTCCATCACAAAAAAAAATGTTTGTTTGACTAATATTCCATACAGATATCAAGATGGTAATATACAGTATGAAATGCTCATGGTCCATAAGCCATACATTTGATCATAAGATATACAGTGGGGACAGAAAGTATGCAGACCCCCTTAAATTCTTCACTCTTTGTTATATTGCAGCCATTTGCTAAAATCATTTAAGTTCATTTTTTACCCTCATTAATGTACACACAGCACCCCATATTGACAGAAAAAGACAGAATTGTTGACATTTTTGCAGATTTATTAAAAAAGAAAAACTGAAATATCACATGGTCCTAAGTATTCAGACCCTTTGCTGTGACACTCATATATTTAACTCAGGCGTTGTCCAGTTCTTCTGATCATCCTTGAGATGGTTCTACACCTTCATTTGAGTCCAGCTGTGTTTGATTATACTGATTGGACTTGATTAGGAAAGCCACACACCTGTCTATATAAAACCTTACAGCTCACAGTGCATGTCAGAGCAAATGAGATTCATGAAGTCAAAGGAATTGCCTGAAAAGCTCAGAGACAGAATTGTGGCAAGGCACAGATCTGGCCAGGGTTAAAAATTTCTGCTGCACTTAAGGTTCCTAAGAGCACAGTGGCCTCCATAATCCTTAAATGGCAGACGTTTGGGACATCCAGAACCCTTCCTAGAGCTGGCCATCCAGCCAAACTGAGCTATCGAGGGAGAAGAGCCTTGGTAAGAGAGGGGTAAAAAAAAAAAAAAAATATCACTGTGGCTGAGCTCCAGAGATGCAGTCGGGAGATGGGAGAAAGTTGTAGAAAGTCAACCATCACTGCAGCCCTCCACCAGTTGGGGCTTTGTGGCAGAGTGGCCCGACGGAAGCATCTCCTCAGTGCAAGACACATGAAAGCCTGCATGGATTTGCTAAAAAACACCTGAAGGACTCCAAGATGGTGAGAAATTAGATTCTCTGGTCTGATGAGACCAAGATAGAACTTTTTGGCCTTAATTGTAAGCAGTATGTGTGGAGAAAACCAGGCACTGCTCATCACCTGTCCAATACAGTCCCAAGAGTGAAGCATGGTGGTGGCAGCATCATGCTGTGGGGGTGTTTTTCAGCTGCAGGGACAGGACGACTGGTTGAAATTGAGGGAAAGATGAATGCTGCCAAGTACAGGGATATCCTGGACAAAAACCTTCTCCAGAGTGCTCAGGACCTCAGACTGGGCCGAAGGTTTACCTTCCAACAAGACAATGACCCTAAGCACACTGCTAAAATAACAAAGGAGTGGCTTCACAACAACTCCATGACTGTTCTTGAATGGCCCAGCCAGAGCCCTGACTTAAACCCAATTGAGCATCTCTGGAGAAACCTAAAAATGCCTGTCCACCAATGTTTACCATCCAACCTGACAGAACTGGAGAGGATCTGCAAGGATGAATGGCAGAGGATCCCCAAATCCAGGTGTGAAAAACTTGTTGCATCTTTCCTAAAAAGACTCATGGCTGTATTAGATCAAAAGGGTGCTTCTACTAAATACTGAGCAAAGGGTCTGAATACTTAGGACCATGTGATATTTCAGTTTTTCTTTTTTAATAAATCTGCAAAAATGTCAACAATTCTGTGTTTTTCTGTCAATATGGGGTGCTGTGTGTACATTGATGAGGAAAAAAATGAACTTAAATGATTTTAGCAAATGGCTGCTATATAACAAAGAGTGAAAAATTTAAGGGGGTCTGAATACTTTCCATCCCCACTGTATGTACTTTATATATGAAGAAACGATCTAATCTGTATGTAACATGTATGTAACGTGTATGTGATCATTCTTTTAGAAAGGTTACAAATACCCAAGTTAATAATACACAGACCCCTTATTATGCTTGGGCTGTTAGACCTTATTTGTGATAAACTATGTAGAAAACATTCCCTGTGGGTAGGGATGAGCCGAACACCCCCCTGTTCGGTTCGCACCAGAACATGCGAACAGGAAAAAAGTTCGTTCGAACACGCGAACACCGTTAAAGTCTATGGGACACGAACATGAATAAACAAAAGTGCTAATTTTAAAGGCTTATATGCAAGTTATTGTCATAAAAAGTGTTTGGGGACCTGGGTCCTGCCCCAGGGGACATGGATCAATGCAAAAAAAAGTTTTAAAAACGGCCGTTTTTTCAGGAGCAGTGATTTTAATAATGCTTAAAGTCAAACAATAAAAGTGTAATATCCCTTTAAATTTCGTACCTGGGGGGTGTCTATAGTATGCCTGTAAAGGGGCGCATGTTTCCTGTGTTTAGAACAGTCTGACAGCAAAATTACATTTTGAAGGAAAAAACTCATTTAAAACTACCCGCGGCTATTGCATTGCCGACAATACACATAGAAGTTCATTGATAAAAACGGCATGGGAATTCCCCAAAGGGGAACCCCGAACCAAAATTAAAAAAAAAAAATGACGTGGGAGTCCCCCTAAATTCCATACCAGGCCCTTCAGGTCTGGTATGGATATTAAGGGGAACCCCGGCCAAAATTTAAAAAAAAAAAATGACGTGGGGTTCCCCCTAAATTCCATACCAGACCCTTCAGGTCTGGTATGGATTTTAAGGGGAACCCCGCGCCAAAAAAAAAAAAAAAAAAAACGGCGTGGGGTCCCCCCAAAAATCCATACCAGACCCTTATCCGAGCACGCAACCTGGCAGGCCGCAGGAAAAGAGGGGGGGACGAGAGTGCGGCCCCCCCTCCCTCCTGAACCGTACCAGGCCACATGCCCTCAACATTGGGAGGGTGCTTTGGGGTAGCCCCCCAAAACACCTTGTCCCCATGTTGATGAGGACAAGGGCCTCATCCCCACAACCCTGGCCGGTGGTTGTGGGGGTCTGCGGGCGGGGGGCTTATCGGAATCTGGAAGCCCCCTTTAACAAGGTGACCCCCAGATCCCGGCCCCCCCCCTGTGTGAAATGGTAAGGGGGTACATAAGTACCCCTACCATTTCACGAAAAAAGTGTCAAAAATGTTAAAAATGACAAGAGACAGTTTTTGACAATTCCTTTATTTAAATGCTTCTTCTTTCTTCTATCTTCCTTCATCTTCTGGTTCTTCTGGTTCTTCTGGTTCTTCCTCCGGCGTTCTCGTCCAGCATCTCCTCCGCGGCGTCTTCTATCTTCTTCTCCTCGGGCCGCTCCGCACCCATGGCATGGGGGGGAGGCTCCCGCTCTTCTCTTCTTCTTTTCTTCTCTTCTTCTCTTCTTCATTTTCTTCTCCGGGCCGCTCCGCAATCCATGCTGGCATGGAGGGAGGCTCCCGCTGTGTGAAGGCGCTCCTCGTCTGACAGTTCTTAAATAACGGGGGGGCGGGGCCACCCGGTGACCCCGCCCCACTCTGACGCACGGTGACTTGACGGGACTTCCCTGTGACGTCACGGGGAATGCCACAGGGAAGTCCCGTCATGTCCCGTGCGTCAGAGGGGGGCGGGGTCACCGGGTGGCCCCGCCCCCCGTTATTTAAGAACTGTCAGACGAGGAGCGCCGTCACACAGCGGGAGCCTCCCTCCATGCCAGCATGGATTGCGGAGCGGCCCGGAGAAGAAAATGAAGAAGAGAAGAAGAGAAGAAAAGAAGAAGAGCGGGAGCCTCCCCCCCATGCCATGGGTGCGGAGCGGCCCGAGGAGAAGAAGATAGAAGACGCCGAGGAGGAGATGCTGGACGAGAACGCCGGAGGAAGAACCAGTAGAGCCAGAAGAACCAGAAGAACCAGAAGATGAAGGAAGATAGAAGAAAGAAGAAGCATTTAAATAAAGGAATTGTCAAAAACTATCTCTTGTCATTTTTAACATTTTTGACACTTTTTTCGTGAAATGGTAGGGGTATAAGTACCCCCTTACCATTTCACACAGGGGGGGGCCGGGATCTGGGGGTCACCTTGTTAAAGGGGGCTTCCAGATTCCGATAAGCCCCCCGCCCGCAGACCCCCACAACCACCGGCCAGGGTTGTGGGGATGAGGCCCTTGTCCTCATCAACATGGGGACAAGGTGTTTTGGGGGGCTACCCCAAAGCACCCTCCCAATGTTGAGGGCATGTGGCCTGGTACGGTTCAGGAGGGAGGGGGGGCCGCACTCTCGTCCCCCCCTCTTTTCCTGCGGCCTGCCAGGTTGCGTGCTCGGATAAGGGTCTGGTATGGATTTTTGGGGGGACCCCACGCCGTTTTTTTTTGGTTTTTTTTGGCGCGGGGTTCCCCTTAAAATCCATACCAGACCTGAAGGGTCTGGTATGGAATTTAGGGGGAACCCCACGTCATTTTTTTTTTAAATTTTGGCCGGGGTTCCCCTTAATATCCATATCAGACCTGAAGGGCCTGGTATGGAATTTAGGGGGACTCCCACGTCATTTTTTTTTTTTAATTTTGGTTTGGGGTTCCCCTTTGGGGAATTCCCATGCCGTTTTTATCAATGAACTTCTATGTGTATTGTCGGCAATGCAATAGCCGCGGGTAGTTTTAAATGAGTTTTTTCCTTCAAAATGTCATTTTGCTGTCAGACTGTTCTAAACACAGGAAACATGCGCCCCTTTACAGGCATACTATAGACACCCCCCAGGTACGAAATTTAAAGGGATATTACACTTTTATTGTTTGACTTTAAGCATTATTAAAATCACTGCTCCTGAAAAAACGTCCGTTTTTAAAACTTTTTTTTGCATTGATCCATGTCCCCTGGGGCAGGACCCAGGTCCCCAAACACTTTTTATGACAATAACTTGCATATTAGCCTTTAAAATTAGCACTTTTGATTTCTCCCATAGACTTTTAAAGGGTGTTCCGCGGCATTCGAATTTGCCGCGAACACCCCAAATTGTTCGCTGTTCGGCGAACTTGCGAACAGCCAATGTTCGAGTCGAACATGAGTTCGACTCGAACTCGAAGCTCATCCCTACCTGTGGGTTATCTGATCAGATATTCATAGGCAAGATTTGTAACCATAATAGTTTCAGCATACTAAATTACTGACAAGCAGCAAACAGCAATAAAACAATTAAAGCAACAAAACTAATTTGGATGAAATTCCATAAAAATTCCTTCCTACAACCTACAGAGTCTTGTGCAACTGGTAGTTTGGTTCAGCTTTCAAATACAAGCCAGCATAAGTTACATTTACTATTGGAAAATATATAGTAATGTTAGTCATTTGAGATATATTTTATGTACTTATATTCATAGTGTGTCATTATCAGGCAGCATATGTGAATCTCAAACCCTATAACTATTCTAAAACCATGCAGTATAAACTGTATCATTCCATCTTGACATTCCTTAAATGTCAAAATGTTGCTAAATTTCTTAAATGGCAAAGACCGATTGCAGTAGTATACATTGCCAAACATAAAGTCCTGTTTGGGCAAATCTTACTAAAGTTTATTGGTCTTTGCTGCTCAATGTATTGCAACATCTTGAAATTGACATATTGTACAGATAGTCTGAGCTTATTTCATGGTCTGTAATTTGAGCATCATTAAAAACAGTTATTCAGTTAATATATTGAGGTTATGTTGCCTCTTCTAAATTAACTGCGTTCTGACTCAGAGGCATTACATTTGTGGAATTACTAGATGCAACCATAATAAGAGATGGAAAAGCCATGTGGTATGCCACACTTTTTACTAGTACCTAACCATAACTTTATGGTACCTCCTATTCTATTAGATTATAGTATGTTATTTTGGAACATTCCACTATGTTTACATTTCTTCAGACTGGTTTGTGCAGCTTCAGTTCTACAATTGTACTCCACCCAGTCCTCCTTCTGAAGTTGATTATGGATCCTGGATTCAGGCAATAAGCAGATATTTGGAAATTTTAGAAAACGAACAAACTTTTGAACGAAATTCATGATATAGAGAAGAGTTGGCACACTGGTTTGATAGCTGTAAACACTGAAAGACAATCAGTTCCTTTAAATACTTTACTCTGTGCCTGCCAAAGTTAAAAACTAATTGATACTGCAAATTTCACTTAGTTTACCACAATGGGTCACACTGTATTATAGCAAAATTTGGATGAAATTAGGTTTCTTCATACAGTTTACAACATTTCAAGCTTGCATGCCTAATATGTTTGTTCTTTGTCCTAATTCAACACTGGGCTAGTCATGCACAATTCATATGTATCTACCCCAGTAAAGTAATATTTGATTTCTCATGCTTAATACATTTTTTTATATCTAATTCATATTACTTGTGAATCCTAAGCCTCTGTATTTGAAATTGCTTGCAATTTCCCCTATTGCCCATGGCCCATGCAATGCAGCAGTGGATTGTCTATGGTCACTTTCAGTAAAACAATGGATCCTTGACAAGCCCACATCCCTCATCTACACCAATATTCTATTCACAGACCATGTATTGTAGTGGGCGTTAGTAGGTGGTAGGTCATGGCAAAGGTGTTTATTGAAATCTTTCCCTAATCTTTCCCCTGCGTTAGTGCTTTATTACTATACAGCCAGACAGATTGACAGTCAAAACTTGAACAGGAGTTGAGAAATAAAACAATTATCATGGGGGTAGCCTTTTCAAAAGAATTGCAAGATGAGCTACATTACATTGTATTTCTAGATGACTATAGCTCCATGACTCTCTGGTGAACACCTGCATACTAACTATGCCTCCACAACCTGTTCCAAACATATAAAGTATTGAATGAAACCACTGATTTTTCCATAGGGCGAAGTAGGAGAAATTGGCCTGGATGGTATAGATGGAGAAGAAGTAAGTAAACTCTTTCTGTTGTTGTTAGTAGATGATAAATGTAAAGCTTGATTTTGAGTTTCTTAAAATAACATGGTTATTATTTTAGGGTAAAAGAGGTTCCCCAGGATCTGCAGGAGACGGGGGCAGCCAAGGGCCAAGGGTTAGTAGTTTTTTTAATTCTTTTGGTAGTTAAAGCACACTTAGACATCACTTCTACATTGATGATAAAATGCAAATAGATTAATATTTCACAGACAAAAGGTAAATAATCATCTATTATTGTTATCTCTATAGACCTTGATCATCAAGCTGTCCACCTAATGATCTTTTTGTTCTATAGGGAGAAAAAGGTCAGAAAGGAGGAAGAGGGGAGAGAGGAGAACAAGGTCTACGAGGTGACCCGGTAAGACCCAATTATTATTACTATAATACCAACTAATATACAGTATTTAATATGACTTTTAATATCATCATCCGTCTTCTACAGGTTAGCAGTGGGTGTTTAACAGTTCTGGCATTTGTCAGAAAGACTTCTCCATCCTTAAAGCACCTATGAGCACCTTTAGGTCTTCTAAGCACTAGTCAACCCTATTCTTATTAAAAAAGAGCAAATATCACTGTAGAGTATACATGTTTTATAGGACAGTAGTCATCCAATATCTGTTGGTATTTTTATTGAAAACAATACATAAAAGCAACTTCATTTATTGGCTGTTTATTTAGAATTTCTAAGAAGCATTATAAAAAATGCTAAAGTTGTGCTTAATTTGGAAAACAGGTAATGGTTACTACGAATCTTACATATGCACACCATAGATAAAAATACTTAACAAATTAAATTAATTTGACATTTAATTTATTTCTGTTAATTTCTAGGGTGAAACAGGAACTGACTCACTTCAGAGAGGACCAAAGGGAGCAAAAGGAGAAGCAGGAAGTGTGGTAAAGTATCTTTGGTTAATGGCTGGGAATAAACCAAATATGATATATATACTCCCATGATGGATGCACTTTAAATGTGAGACATGTCAAAGGTGTTTGTGAAAAGATGTATATTTCAATCACTTTCAACATCTGGTTACTTTCTTATAGCTAAGGCAATATTAGCAGATCCAGTTATTTACCTGAATGGGTAAACCTTTGGACTCATTCATTTCAAAGACACAGCATTGAAGCAATCAATGTGTACATAGCAGCAGAACTTTGGTGTAATACTACATGTCTAACTATTATCTTTACGTTTTATGGACCCACCTCTTTCTGATAATTAAATGATCAGTTATAAGTGGTTATATAGGTCAAATAAAGTCATTAAATAAACTGGACCCCAAAGCAGCTGTAAACTTGGACTAGAGGCTTCTGAGGTTTCCATTCTTCTATAAACTAATTATTCCAAGTGCCAATCTTTGTTCCACAAATTAGAAGCAAATTAATTTCAAGAAGTTTATTGTATTAATTTAGAAATCTAGCTGTGCTTTTTTCTTAAAATAAATATTTTTGCATATGTCTTTCATTGTTGGCAGATTCATACCACACACACTTTGTCATGCCGTTAAAATAAAAGAAAAAGTATTTTCAAGATGTTTTATAGCAAGAAGTTTTTTTCACTGTCTGCAGGGCGAGGCTGGAAGAGATGGTCTACCAGGACCAAAAGGTTCTGCAGGGAAAGCTGTGAGTACTACTTAGATTATCTTGTAAGCACAAAAAGGTAGGGTTGACCTGTGTTATATGAAGAATGTTCAGAGATATCCAGTCACTGTGAGCCAAGCATTGTGGCATTATTAGTAGTTAATAAATATTGCAAAACACTATGGCCATGAAGTAGCAACTGAGCCTGGCTACACAACCTAGATTATTTTTAGCGCCTTATTTTAAGGCAACATTCAGCTTTTCTATTAGACTAAATATCTTTATACGGTATATGTAGAAGGGATCAACAGTGTAACAGTGTAATAGTGGCTATAGGAGTAGGGAAATAATACAAAGCCCATTCTTTTTCCTAAGAGCAGATATGATTATGACAGCTACTGTTGTTACATTCTTAATACTAAGTCATGCAGTTCCAATGGTAGGAGTTGTATTTTACAAGCTATAGATAGCATTGGACTACCAAGTGAAAACTGAAAATAGAAAAAAGTGAGGATAGACACAGATGACAGCATCCAAACCAAAATCGGAGAGGTTGCTGTGGGAAGCACCTTCTTTTCTTACAGGTAAACTGGGACCTTTTTAATAGTAATAATAATTTAAGATTTTACTTTTAAATGTCTGGAAATGGTTAGTGAAAAAAACATAGAGGTATCAGGAATATTTTTAACTTAGTTATATAGAGCTCTTTAAGCATAGTATCCATTATCATAGTATACCATTATCTTGCCTTTACCTATAATTACATTGTTATAATTCCCTCTTTTGTTGCCTTGTAGGGAGCACAAGGCCGTAGAGGACCTCCTGGAGTTAAGGTACATGTATTAAAATACAGACCATCCCCCACATAACAGATATTGCTCAAAACATTTCCTATTGTTTGTGACTAGGTAAATACTAATTACCTTTGTTAGTAGTGGCAGAGTACCAACTTTTTTTATGTCATATTACTATGTTATCATAAATATCATATTTTCTGTAGTTACAATATATTTGTGTTCACTTTGTTTTACTGTTTAGTGCCTGCTCATAATGTCAATCTCCCTTTCAAGCTTGGGTTAAAAATATAATGAATACGTCCAAGTGTATCTAAATATTATACAATTTAAGTGTTATTTAAAATTGTAATTATAAAACTATCAACATATCATATCAACATATTACTGTTACATGCAGTCCTGTTGTCAATATGTGACCCCTTTTAAAATGTCATTTTGAAAGCTATAATATGTGAAGAAGTAAGGAATGGAATTGTTCTAATGAATAATCAAAATTGTGTATAAACATGTGAACATGTCTCTAACTGTAAAAATGTATGTTAATGTCATTATTTATCCTATTCTCCAGGGTAATAGAGGACCTAATGGCGCTGCTGGTGGAGTTGGAGATCAAGGGCTGAGGGGTCCTCAGGTAAGAGATTCTATGAAAATGAAAAAAACTTGACAAACAATGTCCATTCTAAGTTATTTACCTCTCTACATCCTGCTGGTTTGTCTCATATACAGGGTCCTCCAGGACAACAAGGCTTGCCAGGCACAAGCGGGGAACAAGGTAGCCCAGGACCAAGGGTGAGTTACCTAAACATAAATTCTGAAATAAACTAGTGTAGTTGTAACCACAATGTGTTCACGCCTAGCTTGTTATAGCAGTGATTAAATGTTAGCATGCTCCAGGAGGTTTCATACCATTGGCAAGGGTGAACTTTAGCCTCAAAATGTTAATGCAAACACAAATAAAAGGAGGACACCATCAGCCAGATTTATAGAATAAAGAAGATAATCATCTCAGTTCTTTAGTTATAAATTATGGCACTACAGTTAGAGTGATGCTTACAGAACAATGACAGAAAAAATACAGTTATGATAGTATTTTGTATCTTGATATAGAGAATAAATATGAATAAAAGAAATTATAGTGTATAATAGCGGTCTTATGTCTGGATATATTCATGTTCTGATTCCACTAGGGGGCAGGAGGCACTCCTGGACCTGTTGGTGATCGTGGCAGACTCGGACCACTTGGGCGCAAGGTTTGTCTCCAGCTGCAATGTTTCTTATATCAGCCACAAACATAGTATCTCAGTCTCTGTACTCACTCTTTTCTCAGCATAAAGATGATAAAAGTGAGATGTTGATGGTTTATTATTTGCTATTGTGTAGTTTTAAACTGTAAAACATTTTTTCCTGTACTAACACAAATAAATCATTGCTGTTGAGTTAGCAGAGATGAATTTCTGTTTAAGTTTCTTTGCATTAGATTTAGAAAATATTTGGACATTCAGATGAAATTAGAGCAAAGTTTAGAATTCAAGTTGTCTATATAAGAAAGATATATAAAAAGACACTTATGAATTTTCTCTAACCTTGATACAACATGATTATTATTAAGCTTTTACCTTGTATATCATTTCGAAAGATGTGGAGAGGTTACCAGCAATCTTCATTTTAGTGAAATTTATAGAGCCAAAATTAATCAAAGTTAAAGTAAAACTTTTGAAAACGTTAAAACTTAAAACTTAAAGCTTGATTCTAAATAGATATAGAAACACCAGTTATATTAGGTTATGTATTAATTAGAAAACAAAGCAACTACATCCAACCTGATGACCTGCAATAAAAGTCTCTTCATACTTACCTCTCTGGTGGATAATGACTCCAAGGTTGCTTTTTTGAAGATCTACAGCCTTCAGCAGAATCCTCAGCATCCACTAGTTCTGGGAGTATTGGGCGCCTGCTTTTCCCATTGCGCTTTGTAATAGATGTAAAGAGAAAAATTAGCTCATCAGTCTGTTGCTTCTCCTTCATTGTCTAATAACAGCCTGAGACAGGGAGAGCAGGGAGGTGAACAAAGTGTATTTGTATTGTTTAACTGATCTAGAGAGCAGTCAGGCCACCAACCTAGCCCTGCAGTCTAGCAGGGCTCAGCTATTCTCAGTTAAATAAATAATTAATAATTATTCACAGAAGAACATGCTGAAGGATTGTTTTAATGCCCACTATGTCACCCAAATTAAGGGACATGGAAAATGTACCCTCTCATGTAACCTATAATCAATACGAGGAATAAAGTTCCTGGAAAAAGTTGGCACTCATACTGATCCAAGAATTGTGACCATAAAAAAAAATTCAAATCTCTTTATTGAATATAATTTCCAATTCCAAAAAGTATTACATTACTGCAAATTTCCATTAGAATACAAATCTTTTGCCAGGTATATTAGCTCCCATATACATGTTTGAACTGTGTACTTAGCTGTTTCCTTGAACATCAGCTTTTATTTAAAATATTTTTGGATCTGATATTTTCCTGAAAGCCTTTACTAATTTTCCATCAAATGTTATTCAGACTTCACTTATGAATTAAAATTTTAGTGTAGGTGTATTGGTCCTTTAGTATGTAGCTTGTTTTTACAATGAAAGTAACTATAAACTGAGATTACTTTGATTTATTGTAATCGTACAATAGGCCAACCCACTAAACATTACAAATTTAAATAACTATTAGGTAGGTTGATTGACCATGTTACTTTTGTAATTGCAGTTCCCTATTTTTTAAAATTTTTCCTTTTTTAGGGTGAGCCTGGAGATATTGGACTTAAAGGATCTGATGGACCTGTTGGACCACGTGGTGAGACAGTAAGTCAAGTTTTTAATCACTATGAAGCTCCTTAAATCGCAGTGATGAATATGCTGGATGTGCAGTTCTTATCCATGACTTTAAGGACAAATCTTTTAGTAGAGGTTGGGAGCGGTAAACAGAATGCATTATTTTATAGTTGTTCCATTGGCACCATAGGGTGCTTGTATCACATGCTGGGGACATTAGAAAGTTCATTTATGGTTCTTACAGAACTGTTCCTGGCAGATCATGTTAAGAAGTGGAAGTCAAGCTGAATACATTTACAAGGAACAGCTGATTAGCTCAACATAACCAAACAAAAAGTAGAAACTAGCCAGTAAATCTACTTGCAAATTATGCTTAGCTGTTTCCCAACTACATTAGGGGATTAGGGGTAGCTAATTTTGAAAATTATGGTTCATGTGGCTGTAGACAACATCAGATAGAAAATATAGATACATGTTGATCCTAAATGGCTTTACATTAATTTAAAGCATAGGATGAAGAATCACCTTATAAAAGTAGAACAAAACTTTTGTAGAGAAGTGTAAGTAAAACAACATTGCAGTTTTCCTGTTACATTATGTTTTCTCTCCCTTTGCTGTGCACACTCTGTAGACTTTTTGTATGAACTTCCTATGGATGTGAGCATATTTCAGCAGAAGCTTTTACTACGGTAACTGCAACAGAATGTTTCTGCGCACTGTGCATTGGAACACCTGTTTGTAGCCCAACCGAACAAGTGTAGTATGGATGTGCCTATGGATTCAAAACCTGATTGCATGATTTAAGTTAAAGCAGAACATATAGAAAAGGATTACACTGTGTAAAGTCTGCTGCGTTTCCTGGATTTCTCTCTGCTTAACGCTAAAGACAAATCTGTAATTGCAGGAGAACCTGGTCCCACAGGTCAGATGACTGGGTTCTCTTCCTCACATTTTTTCTTTTTTTAATTCACTGATAAAAAATAGGGTCTGAACGCAAGTGGAGCAGAAATCAGATTTGTAAAGCACACTGCCATACTGCTGCTTTACAAAAAATAACCTTAACCACTCCCACCGGGTGGACATCATATGATATCCTTTTTTCAGCCAGTGAGTCCCTACAGTGTAAAAGCCATCTTAGCAGTTGTTTAGCCACTTGATTGTTTTTATAGGCGGTGGGAGGGGATTACCCCCCCTACCGCCCCCCCCCCCCCGGTGCTTCTCCAGGCTCTCCCACGCAATTGTGGAGCTGGAGAATGGATCTGCCGGTGGTTTACCAGATGGTTCTCTGGCCATCTCCATGACCCTAGGGGGCCGGAGGCGATGTCATCACATTACTTTTGGCTCTGGCAGATGTAAACGCTGCATTTATTTTTTGTTAAAAAGCCTGAGATCGATTTTTTTTTTAATCTCAGTGTTTCCAGCATAGAGGAGAGATATGGGGACTTACAGACCCCAGATCTCTCCATAAAGAGGACCTGTCATGCCCTATTCCTATCACAAGAGAGGTTTACATTCCTTGTAATAGGAATAAAAGTGATCAGAAAATAAAAAAATAAAGGGAAAGTATAAATAAATAAATATAATAAAATAAACAATAGAAAAATAAAATAACATTTTTAAGCACCCCCATCCCCTCGTGCTTGCACACAGAAGTGAACGCATACTTAGGTCGTGCGTGCATATGTAAACAGCGTTTAAACCACACATGTGAGGTATCACTGCAATAATTGGAGCAAGAGCAATATTTCTAGTGCTAGACCTCCTCTGTAACTCTAAACTGGTAAAATGTAAAAAAATTTAAAGCGTAGACTATGGAGATTTTTAAGTACCGTAGTTTGGCCCCATTCCACGAGTGTTCGCAATTTTAAAGCATGATATGTTTGGTATCTATTTACTTGGCATAATATCATCTTTTATATTTCTCCCAAAAAATGGGCTATCTGTTGTGTTTTCTTGCATTGAAATTCATCAAAGTGTATTTTTTTCTGAAAGAATTGCAACAACCGCCATTTTATTCCCTAGGTTCTCTGATATATATATATATATATATATATATATATATATATATATATATATATATATAATGTTTGGGGGTTCTGAGTAATCTTCCAGCAAAAAAATTATGATTTTTACATCTAGGAGAGAAATGCCAGAATTGGCTTGGGTAGCAAGTGGTTAAGTGTAGGAAAAGTCTTCTTGCATAAAAAAGGCATATACCGTATACAGGAATAGTAGGGAGCTTTAAAGAAGGATTAACTAGTGAAAACTTTATTTTATTCTTACAGGGAGATGATGGTCGTGATGGAGTAGGAAAACTTGGTCTTAAAGGCAGAAAGGTAAGCATTAGGCATGTTTTTCTGGAATACACTTTTTGGTCTACTCTCCAGAGAATGGAAATATAAGTCTTGCTTTTTTGTGTTTTTTTTTTTTTTTTTTAGGGAGAATCTGGATTCCCTGGATATCCAGGACCAAAGGTGATCTGAAGTTTTTGCACTTGTTTTCCAACATATACTGTCTGTTTTCAAAAAGTTCATATCTTGGCTACATTTAGAAATATTAACTAGTCAGATATTTTATATGTTTTAGAAAATGGCATACAAAACTAAATAAATAATATTTGTAGCTTTTCTGGATATAGTCAAATTAAAATATGTTTTGTGATTATTGATCCAAATTGGAATAGGGTTATAGTTCTACCTGACTACTGTTCATAACTGCAATGTACACCAATAAAGACTTTATTATTCTTTTTCTTCAGGGAGACGCTGGTGATAGGGGACCTAATGGTGAGCTTGGTCCTAAAGGAAGCAGAGGCCGTAGGGTAGGTGTTTTTTATACGAAGATTTGGTAAAAGGACAAAAACAATTAGGATTTCCTATTGCTATCTTTTTAGAGAATAATATTTTATAATTTTAATGATTTGCTTTTGCTACATTTTCACCTATACCTATGGCTAGGAAACTTTAGCTGATTGTGCCTTATGATATACTTGCTGCAATTTCCCCAGCACTACAGCATTTCAACCCATAAAATATATGGCTGTCACCAAATGCTAATATATTTTTTTTTATCATGTGTTTTATTTAGGGCAATGCAGGTGATCCTGGTAAAATTGGCACTAAAGGGGATCCGGGATATCCAGGAACAGGTGTAAGTTAAAAAATTTCCAAATTAAATTATATCTCCACATTTCCATTTAATAGAGAGATAAAATCACTGTATTTACTAAAGTAAAATGTTTATTTTCCAGGGCCTGAAGGGAGAACGAGGAGGCTCAAGAGATGTAAGGACTGGCCTATACAGATATCACAGTATAAAATACATTAAAAAAAAAAATATTTAACTTTAGTTCTTTTTTTATTTTTATAGCAATGTGGACTTGTGAAGACTATCAAAAACACATGTCGTAAGTACTATCCATCATACCTTTGACAGTACTGCATAAAATATGGCATAATATAAAGTTGTCTGATCTAAAATATTTCACTAATGTACAATTGTAAAATTTTAAAAGTTTTTGTTTAAGCACTAAATATTTCTCTGTTTCTTTTGTTTGTGGGCGATATTACTCCCATGTACAGCTTGCTGCTATGGTGAGTATGAACTTTTCCATACTTTTGAAAACAAATTTTCATTAGATTATATGGTGAGATGTGTGTGGCAAGTCCAGCATCTCTAAGTTCACCACTGCCTGTACACACTGATAAGGGCATCTTAATTACAAATACAAAAAATACAACTTGTGGTCTAATTGATTTGAGGCCCAAATGTACCCATATGCTTATGTGAACCTTTGCTATGGACATTCAACTACATAGTCTTAACAAAACAGTAAATGTGACTTAAACAGGCACTGACCTGTGTAATTACAGGTACTGTGGAGCAATTCATTCTCGCATTTCAAAGCAAAAGCACTGAAGTGTGTTAAGTCATTCTCTCAGCTCATCTCTTCCCCCACCCAGCAATGACTCAGCAGCCTTCCAACCTTCTGATCTTATAGCAGGAGCTCTGGAAGTGGAACAGCAGGATGAGCTGCTTCTGCTGTGAATTTCGAGGATAAATTGCTTCACAGTATCTGTAGCTATTAACGTGCAGTGAGGGCTTGTTTAAAGTTTATCTTCCATTCATTGTAGCACTTTGTTTGCAATACAGAAGTGAACCAAACCATCCTGGGTGTTTTATAGAGAAAATTATGTCACTCTTTTCTAAACAGGTCAAAAAGAATGCCCTCTGTTCCCCACTGACCTGGTGTTTGCTATGGACACGTCTTCCGATGTGAACCGCAACCAATTTAACAATATGAAAGAAGCAGTTTTGCGAGTGGTTAACCAGCTGGCAATTTCTGAGAGCAACTGTCCTAGAGGAGCACGTGTTGCTCTGCTTACCTACAATAGTGATGTTACCACAGAAGTTCGCTTTTCTGAAGGCCTTAGGAAACAAGCACTGCTCAGTGAGATACGAAACTTGCAACTGGTTACATCTAACAAGCAGAGAAGCCTGGATGGTGTCATGTCTTTTGTGGCACGGAACACATTTAAGAGGTCACGTGGAGGTTTCCTGACAAGAAAGGTGGCTGTTTTCTTCAGCAATGCTCCAACCAGAGCTTCACCACAGCTAAATGAGGCTGTACTTAAGCTATATGATGCTGGTGTGTCTTCTGTGTTCCTTACAACAAGAGAAGACAGGCCATTGTCCAATGCTTTAAAGGTAAGTGCGAGGCCCTCATAGCAATAGACAGCAATTGAAATTGGAAGCAACTCAAGCAAAATCACAAATTCAAATACCCCTGGCTTATTCAAGCTCACTGTTTTCAGATAATTTCGCAATTTAAATATGCGAATGTATTATTTGGCATAGTCATAAATAGTCATCCAAATTATTCTTATAATAATTATTTTATAAATGACTAACTAATATTCACAAAATAACTGACTGAATAAGCTGTGGTATCAGGAATCTCAATGTACTTGTATTCATTCCAATAATAACACCAAGCCTTGTGCAATAAAGGGCTGATATGCACAATATGTGCTTTAGATATTCATTGTAGTTCCCTATAGTAGATAATCATAATTCTTGTTGATTTAAAAACACAAACTTCACAAACTATAGTTGCACTCTACTTTTCTTATCGTACACTTTTAATATATCAATTCAAAACTGTCAGTAGTAAGAGCTTGGGCAAAGACCATAATTCACCATACCTATCAGTCAGAGTAAGGGCCCGTGTCAGACGACTTTGGATTTGTGTTGTTGGCATTAGTCTGACATCAATTTAAGTTGCTTCCAAGATCATTAGGAATTCATGGACAGGTGTATTTGACCTGCAGTTGACCTCCTTGTGGACTGCTTTTTATCTGCTTCAAGTGAGTTTTGAATTTCTGAAGACTTGTATTGGAATGCAAAAATTACTTGAAGCAAACAAAAGACTTTAATTTAATTATCTAAAGAGAACAATACATTTCATTTTTTATAAGCTGTGTATACAGCAAGCTTTCACAAAGCTTTTAACACACTATTATACCCAGTTTGGGGATGTTAAACATAGATCTTAATGGGAGCACTGGCTGCCACTTTAAAGCCCAACTTCTTCAACTACCCACACTGTAAGGGTTAATTGGTCATTTTTGTCTAGGTGAACAATAAAAGGATATATACTTACCCAATGCTCCTCCCCCCACAGCTAGGCTAGTCCCTACACCCTCTGCACCCCTACGTTCTGGAGATTTAAGGTCCTGATGTCATCAAGACCAGAACAGGATCCATAGTCCTGCTCTGGACGTGAGGATGCAGAGGGATTGTCTACTGCTTTATCATGGAGGAGCGCCTCCTGCTAGAAGAATAGAGGATCAGGTAAGTAAAATCGTTTTTCCTCTCCCCTAGATAAAACACGCTTTGCAGTGTGGCACAGCAAGGAATCATTTTTTTATTTGAGTTGGGCTTTAACCAAGCTTTGTGAGGGCTTCAGTAGACTTCATCACTGCAAAGCGTGTTGAAAGCCTGCTTAAACCTGCAGCTTGTTTGAAGTGATAGTTAGCACAAGCCGGAACTACTGTTAACAACTAAGAGTATGTTAAGAGCTTCAAGAAAGCTGCTTGAATCTTGATGTAAGTGAATTCTTTGTATAAATTTGTATAAATTTGCTGTATATACAGCTTGTAAATGGCGGAGCCCATGTAAAAAAGGTTTAATGCAAGTTTTCAATCGTATCTTTAGATCATTGGTGCTCAACCTGTGACCCTCCAGCTGTTGTGGAGCTTAAAGTCCCATGAGGCATTGCAAGGCTGAGATTTACGAGCATAACTCCTAAAGTCTAAGGCATGATGGGACTTGTAGTTCTGCAACAGCTGGAGGGCCACAGGTTAAGCACCCATGCTTTAGATAATTATGTCTAAAAGGGTGGGCTAAAAAGCATCTAAAATAAGAGACTGCCCTGAGTTCACCCCAAAAGCAAACTATTTCTCTTTTTCATCTACATTAATAATTAATAATTTGTTTGCATTTCCATAATTCCTAGGTCAATAACACAGAAGCAGGCCAGGCTATAGTGCTTGGAAGTGGCGCTCAGTTTAATGAAACCATCCGAAAAGTCCTTTCCTGCTTTGCATGTCTAGGTAAGTGATATCTTCTCCAATGTATAAGCCTGTTCAAAATAAAATGAAGATAGCAAGTATACCCTTTTGAAGAGATAATTATGCTCTGTCTCTTCGGGAATCTGATGCATAATTTTCCTGTTTGTTTTTTTTTTGTAATTTGTTTGCCACACCTTGGTGTCTCATTTCTTCTGCTAAAACATGGAAAGTCTAATGCCCCGTACACATGGTCAGACATTGATCGGACATTCCGACAACAAAATCCATGGATTTTTTCCGACGGATGTTAGCTGAAACTCGTCTTGCATACACACGGTCAAAGTTGTCGGAAAATCCGATCTTTCTGAATGCGGTGACGTAAAACGTACATCGGAACTATAAACGGGGCAGTAGCCAATAGCTTTCGTCTCTTAAGTTATTCTGAGCATGCGTGGCACTTTGTGCGTCGCATTTGTGTACACACGATTGGAATTTCCGACAACAGATTTTGTTGTCGGAAAATTTTATAGCAAGCTCTCAAACTTTGTGTGTCAGAAATTCCGATGGAAAATGTGTGATGGAGCCCACACACGGTCGGAATTTCCGACAACAAGGTCCTATCACACATTTTCCGTCAGAAAATCCGACCGTGTGTACAGGGCATAACTCATTATGCAGCAATCAACAACGTGAATTTAAAATCCAATATAGAGAGTAAGACCTCCTTGAAATGGTGAACACAGGCAGATCTAGGAAATCAAGAGTAGAGAGGTCACCTCCTCATTCTTAAAACTAAACTAAGCAGGTGTATTGTATTATGTGTACTGTCTTCTGCTGTGCTATTGCAACATGTTAGTGTAAATGTGCCCTTAATGTTAATAAAATATTCTTTCCCTTTCAATCTGCAGCCTGCTATGATTTGCTTAACCGGACAAAAATTAAAATTCTGCTTTATTGAAACAATAGTAAGAGGTATTTGGGGATGTTCCATACCCTTTAAAATCATTCCCACTTGTGTGATTGGCACACTGTTTATCCCAGAAATTAGAGTTTGAGGCCATATTTCAGGCATCTTTCAGTATAAATTTACTGCAGTGAGCCTTCCATTTCTGGTGTCAGTTTGGCCATACATCTACATGGGCATTGACAATACTTCTGTCGTAATGCAACATTCGGACTAAAAGGGTACATATAGCGGGCACATGCTCCCACCTAACATCTTAGCAACAAGTAATAATCTGCAAGAACACCTATTAAAATGATTGCAATGTATTCAACTAGAGAGGGTTTTTTTTTTTTCTCACCAAAAGTGAAGTATAAATTAAAGGACCCCTCCACCATTTAGATTCCATTTGTAGTGAAGTGTTAAAAATGAAAATAGGACATAAAGTAAATTTACCATAAGTAATCCATGAGCCAGTCCCTAGTTAGGCAGAGTAAGACAAAACAGTTACAAAACCCAGTCTGGCCTATATTGGAATTTGGTCGGTATATCTCACTTCAAACTTGGAGGTGGTTGTGGGGACTGTAGAAAAAAAATAAGATTCTTTGCAGCTCAGTTAAAACACAGACAGCATGTCCTTCTTTTTTGATTCCTGATGGTGCAACCCAGTGAGAACTTTACACATAAAGTTTGCTCCATACTGCCTCTAAAAGCACATCATGGTTTTATTTTTGTGTAAAAGCAAATGTATACCATATATCAGTGATGGCGAACCTTGGCACCCCACATGTTTTGGAACTACATTTCCCATGATGCTCAACTATACTTCAGAGTGCATGAACATCATGGGAAATGTAGTTCCAAAACATCTGGGGTGTCACGGTTCGCCATCACTGCCATATATGAACAAAATAAATAGAGCAGTGCCTCTGAAAATAGGAACACTCAAATAGAGGCTATAAGTTGTGTCCACTAGCTCACTAAATAATAGTGTCGATCAAGTACCAAACTAGCAATATAATGACACAGGGAAAGAGCCCGAAGAGCACTGCCTTTTAAAGTGTTGGGTAGAGGTTTTTCTGTATAGGCGTAAGCCAGGAATTATGCCTTTTACTATTCTTGTTTTATTACATTTTGTCCTAATAGAGTAGAGCTTTTTCTAGTCAAACTACTTGTCGACAATAGTACCTCTTTTTTCAGGCTCCTTCCCTGTGTCGATAAAAAAGTATATGTAAACCCTAACTGAATGACATTCAGTTTGCTAAAGAACTACATTTAAAAAAGAGTATTTTTTTTTACCATTCTTATCCTTTATGACAGCTCGGTGCTGCTGATCTCATGCAGCCTCTTTTCAGTCACTTCTTGTCTACATGCACTACAGCAATGGCAGCATGACTGATGGTTTCCTGATGGGGACAATAGTGGACCATGCTTGTGAAATGCGTATGGAACTGGCCACTTGTAGCTTCCATCAGAAACTCATGTAACAGAGTGACAGCCCAGGAGCATAGAACAAAGCACCGTCATTCTTTAACAGGAAGTTCTTTAGCACTGACATTACTGGCAGGGTCTCCAGGTGTTGTTTTAATACAATCTGCAGATTTAAACATTTTAAAAGTTACTTGTTATAATGTAAAAGCTTATATAAAATTTTAGTGACTGCGTTTAAATATATTTTTTATAATCACCAAAAGTGTAGATAAAAGGGGTGCGTTTTGTATAAAAGAGAGGGATCATCCTTGTGTGCCGGGGGCAGCATTAACTCTAAATGTAATCTTTAATTTCAAACTCTGTTCTTTATCCACAGATGTGTGTGAGCCAGCTGGTGAATGTGGAGCTGCTGTTCCCAGGGGTGATCTCCGTTTAAGACGTTCAGCAGCTACTGATGTCGACATCGATTTAGCCTTCCTCCTGGACAGTTCAGACTCCACAAATTCAGCCCAGTTTGCAGAGATAAAGAGATATATCTCCCACGTGATTGGACAGTTGGAGCTTAGTCCGGATCCTAAATCCTCTTCCCACCATGCACGCATATCAGTACTCCAACATGCTCCATATGAACATCAGATTAATTCCAGCTTCCCACCTGTGAGAATCGATGTAGGACTGACTGAGTACACTGACAAAGAGAAACTTCAGACATTTGTTCTAACTAAAATGACTCAGCTATATGGAACAAGGTCACTGAATAGTGCTATCAAATATGCAGTGGAACATGTGTTTGAGAGTGCTCCCAACCCAAGGGCCATGAAGGTCATCTTCCTTATTTTGACTGGAGATGTGAAGACTCATGAGCTCAAACAGTTGCGCCAAACTGTAATCGAGGCCAAATGCAAGGGCTACTTCTTTGTGATCTTAAGTGTAGGGAAGAAGGTTCATACTGGACATTTGAACTCACTAGCTAGTGAACCACATGATGTTTTCTCCAAGAAAGTTGGAAAGCCATCAGAACTAAATGAAGAGACCCTGCTGAGATTTGGAATGCAACTTCCAGGATTTATCAGTAGTAAGTGCTAACAGAGATGACAATGAGAATCTGTATACATAATACAATAATTATGGCCCTAAGAAAGGTTTTTGGCTCTAAATACACTTTCACTAATAAATGCAAGTGTCCATAAAAATCATGCAACACAACTGCCAGTCTGTGAAATGCATAGATAGAAGCAGCAGGAAATTATTTTCCAAAACCATATGTAAGAATGCATCTCATGATAGTCTTTTGATGCGCATGCCACTTTCTCATACTGGCGGTACACATATCAAAAGAGATGCTAGAGATGCCTCTTTTCATATAATTCTATAAACAAAGGGTTCCCTTGTACACAAATGAATTTACTATGATACAGATTTAAATTTTAATTGGCATGCCCCTTAATTATCCAAGTAGAGTAGAGTTATAAAAGAAAGAAATAAGTTAAGGGATGTATTAAAAAAAATGATTTGCTTGGATAAATTGAAAAAGCTAAAATGCTTTCAAGATATTCATATTCTTTCCAGTGAATCTGCACAAGAAGCTCAACACCTTTTGTTAGTGGCATTTAATGGCTAGTAGATCTTACTGGCCCAGTATTGCATACTTAGCAAAGCAAAATCATTTGGTGAGTTAAGATTCTCAATGGTATTTCTTTTTTTATCTCCACCTTATGTGTATCACAGGTGAAAATGCATTCCATCTGTCTCCTGAAATCCAAAAGCACTGTGATTGGTTCCAGAATGATCAGCCTCCAAGAACTTTAGAGAATGAAAGCACCAATGAAGCGTGAGTGAGACTGATCTTTTACCTGTCTAAGTGTGAAACGAATTTCATTATTAATAGTTAATAGCAATAATCATTTTTTTTCTAGTGCAGAAATAGACAAAGCCTGAAACGATCTAAAATAAGTTAAAATATTCTCATGCAAGCCAAAAGCCACCCTATGTAAAAACTATCTGTTTACAAGTACCAGTCAGATTCCAAGTTTCATCTGCCAACTTTTTATTTCAATCAGTTTTTATTGTTTTTTTTTTCCAAAAAAGAAAGGAATACATGAAAAATGCATTTCCTTGTCAAAAGAAGTTTATTGAGTATACAATGTTATAAAGATACATAAAGTAAGTTTACAAGGATCTATAAAGTAAGCTCATTGTTTTACAGTAGGGTTTATATAGGTAAATATCATGAAATTTCAAATATTAAACATTGGGTTCACGTAAACCTAAATTAAAGATATATATCATTTCCTTAGTTACTTTTGTAGGTATTTAAATGATTTATACCTACTATACATATTGTTTACAAGTAGAGTGTATATAGGTCAAATAAATTCTGATAATGAGCTTTAATCGTAAGGTGGAGAAAAGGAAAGAGAAAGAAGAAAAAGGGTTGAAAGATAGAGGTATGGTCCACAAGGTTGTCCCGTTCGTCAGTTTATTATTCTTTTTAGTTCTCTTTGAAGCCTTAGAATGGGTGTCTCTGTAAGTCATTTAATCTGTTACCATGGCAACAGGACAGAGTCTTTGAAGTTTGACAGGAACTGTTGTTTTATCCAAGGATGCCAAAGTTTTTCAAATTTTGGAATTTGATTTTGATCGATGGCTACCATCTTAGCATGGGACATTGTATTATTCATTCTGTGAATTGTTTCTGCTAGTACCAATGTAGGAGATTTCCATGCCTTGGCCACTGTTTGTTTTGCAGCCGTTATTAGTTGGATCATAAGTTTGAATTGAGAGAGTGTTAACCATTCCGGTTTTAGATTAAGTAAAGTTAAATATGGATCTGGTTGTATTATTTTTTTAAATATTTTAGATGCAATCACGAAGACTTCCTTCCAGAAGGTTTGGATTACTGGGCACGTCCACCATATGTGTAAATATGTGCCTATTTCTGGGCATCCTCGAAAACAAAGAGCTGAGGTATTAGGTGAATATTTTGCCACTCTAGCGGGTACAAGGTACCAGCGAGTTAGGACTTTATAATTTGTCTCCAGTGCTAAGATGTTGGGTGAAGATGACTTAGATGTGAGCCATATGTTAGACCAGTCCGTGTCTTCTAAAGTTCGTCCCAGGTCCTCCTCTGAATGTAAGAGGGTCTATTAAGATTTGGTACTCCATATAATTGATTATAAAGTGATGAAATTGTACCTTTAGCAAATGGATCTTTTGTACAGATTGATTCAAAAATGGATAATTGGGATAATGGTGTATCCCCCTTTAGGAATGGTGTATAGAAATTTTTGATTTGGAGATATCTAAATATCTCAGAGTTTGGTAGATCATATTTTTCTCTAAGCGATGGGAATGAAAGGAATGATTTAGATGCTATGAAGTCATTTAGTGTCTGAATGCCTGATGTTGTCCAAGCTTTAAAAGAATTTGGGTAGATCCATGCCGGATAAAAGGCCGGATTTCTGATAAAAGAAAGGAGAGGATTGTGTGGAGATTGTAACTGATATTTGGTTTTTAGTTTATCCCAGAGAGATAAGAAGTGTTTAGTTATGGGATTATGAATTTTAAAGCGGTCTTTAGGATCAAGCCATAATAAATTTGATATTAATAGAGGGTCATTTTCTGAAGCCTCTATAAATACCCATAATGGGATTTCCTGTTTTGCATGGTATTTGGACAGACTGGCCAAATGTGCCGCTCTGTAGTAGTTAGTAAAATTAGGGTATCCCAGGCCTCCTTTATTTTTGGGAAGATGTAGTGTGTGTATAGGTATACGTGGTTTAGACGAGCCCCATATAAACGAAGTTGCTCTTTTTTGTACTATTCTCAAAAAATAGGAAGGAATTGGAATAGGGAGGACTCTGAATAGATAAAGCAATTTGGGTAGAATAGTCATTTTGATTGCATTAATCTTCCCCATCCAGGATAAAGGAAGTTGCGACCATTGTTTTATTAGATTTGTGATCTGTCTTAATACAGGAGGATAATTGGTTGAGAATAAGTCAGAATGAGAGGCTGTTAAATGAATTCCAAGATATGGGATTGATTTTTCTGCCCATGTGAATGGGAGTGCAGCCCTAGCCGGGATCAATTCCATGTTTGTGAGTGAAATATTAAGCACTAGGCATTTCTTAGGATTAATCATAAGGCCGGATAGGGCTGCAAATCCATCAAGAGCTGGTATTAGGTTAGGACCAGAGACCTGTGGTGATGATAGAAAAAGTAATATATCGTCTGCAAATATACATAATTTGTGTGTAATACCTCCTACTTCAATGCCAGTTATAGTTTGGGTTGTTCTGATATATTGGGCCATGGGTTCGAGTATAAGGGCAAATAATAAGGGAGATAATGGGCAACCCTGTCGGGTACCTCTTTCGATATTAAAGGCTTCAGATTTGTATCCAGCATATTTTATATAGGCTTTAGGTTTATTATATAATGCTTTGATCCATGTTAAAAAGTGGGGTCCAAAACCCCATTTTTGTAATGAATATTGCATATATTGCTAGGATACTGTGTCAAATGCCCTCTTAATATTGAGAGATAGAAAACATAAAGGGATTTTCTGTTTTTTAGCAATATGTGCCAATAACACTGCCCTGCGTATATTATCGCCTGCCTGTCTATTTGGCATGAAGCCTACTTGATCTCTATGTATTAATTTTCCTATAATGCTATTGAGGCGTTTTGCTATTATTTTTGCTAATAATTTAATATCGAGGTTTAACAGAGAGATAGGCCGATAATTCACACAGGAAGTATCATCAGAAAGGGGTTTTGGGATCATACAAACAATTGCCATTAGTGTTTCTTGCCGAAAAGAATGTCCATCTAGAAGTTTGTTAAAAGTTTCAGTGAGAATGGGAGAGAGGATTTCTGAGAATGTTTTATAGTATAAAGCCGAGTAGCCGTCTGGGCCTGGTCTTTTGTTAAGTTTTAGGTCTTTTATGGCGTTAGCAACTTCATCTATAGTTATAGGCTCATCCAAACTGCTTTTTTGATTTTGAGATAACTCAGGTAAGGTTATTTTTGAGAAGAAGGATTCAGCCTCTGTAGGATTAAATTCATTGTTTGTCTTGTATAAAGTTGCGAGATGTGAGTGAAATTTATGGACTATTTTAACTGGATTACAAGTGTAAACGTTTTTTGATAATTTCAAACGTATTGGTTTGAAAGATTTGTTAGTTGAATTTAATGCCCGAGCCAAATATGTACCTGGTTTGTTTGTATTCATGTAGAAATTGTGTTTGGAGCGTTTGAGGGATTTATCAACTGACTCAGTGAGAAATAGATCGTATTCCAATCTAGATTTTTCCAGATGAGATTTTGTACTCTGAGATGGATTATCTTGAAATGATATGTAGGCTGCATTAAAATTGAGTTCTAGTTTTTTTGCTAGATTTTTGCGTTCCCGTTTAAATAGTGCCATTTGTCTTTGTATTGTACCACGCAAGACAGGCTTATGAGCTTCCCACAGAAAAATGCATTTCAATACATTGATACAAAAAGGAAACATGAAAGGAGAGGGTGGAAACAAGTCACCCCACTATGTGCTCAGTGATCCATTACTACAAAATATACAATGAAGATAAATGCCATATTCAAAGAGCTCTATCGTGCTGTAGAAGGCTTGATATAACATAATTTAGGACCCCATCATATTCAAAGATGAATGAAGGGGGAGGAGCTTTTAAAAAGTAGAAGAGGTCCCCTACGGCCCATCAATATGTCCACCTCTATTCAGCTGGCAATTGTAGGTAGGAGAGCCAGGGATTCCAAATCTTGTCAAACCACACCTGTTGATCTTGAAGTACACTAAGAATTTTTTCACTGAGCATGATCCACGTAAGTTTGCATTTTAATAGAGACGAGTCAACCACTGGGCTTTTCCAGGCCTTGGCAAACGCGATCTTTGCTGCCAAGAATATAAAAAAAAGAATGTTTGAGTATGCCTAAGTATGTTCTCTGCAAGGTAATTTAAGAGGGAAACCCGGGCATTCTTGGTAATATTTACCATGGTCATATTTTGAGGAAAGGGCACAGAAGTGCTATTGTTAAAATAGTAACCAGTTTCCAGCTATTTGTAAGGATTGAGGAACCTCAATAAACAGGCAGACTTTGTGGGCACATAATGAGAGGAAACCTTGGTAAAAAGTTATATACTTTATTACAAATGGGTTAAAAAAGACATAGAAACATACAAGCAACACCCTATATAAACACGGTCAACAAAAGCCCAATAGTGCAAACATAGAGGTTGGATCCTTAGCATAAGAGTTAGTACTCATAAAGTTAATAGCATATAACTGAATAGAGAAGTCTGATCCAACATCGCCTCCACACTTGCTTGTCAACACGTTTTGCAAACGTAGCTTCCTCAGGACAGTACTGGGTAGGTGCTGATGGACCTGTATCCAAGGATATGGGGACACCACACAATGCAGACTAACGAACATTCAGGATGATCCTATCGAGGATCAGAGGTATATACAGTCAGGTCCATAAATATTGGGACATTGACACAATTCAAATCTTTTTGGCTCTATACACCACCACAATGGATTTGAAATGAAACGAACAAGGTGTGCTTTAACTGCAGACTTTCAGCTTTAATTTCAGGGTATTTACATCTAAATCAGGTGAACGGTGTAGGAATTACAACAGTTTGTATATGTGCCTCCCACTTTTTAAGGGACCAAAAGTAATGGGACAATTGGCTGCTCAGCTGTTCCATAGCCAGGTGTGTGTTATTCCCTCATTATCCCATTTACAAGGAGCAGATAAAAGGTCCAGTGTTCATATCAAGTGTGCTATTTGCATTTGGAATCTGTTGCTGTCAACTCTCAATATAAGATCCAAAGAGCTGTCACTATCAGTGAAGCAAGCCATCATTAGGCTGAAAAAACAAAACAAACCCATCAGAGAGATAGCAAAAACATTAGGTGTTGCCAAATCAACTGTTTGGGACATCCTTAAAAAGAAAGAATGCACCGGTGAGCTCAGCAACACCAAAAGACCCGGAAGACCACGGAAAACAACTGTGGTGGATGACCGAAGAATTCTTTCCCTGGTAAAGAAAACACCCTTCACAACAGTTGGCCAGATCAATAACACTCTCCAGGAGGAAGTGTCAAAGTCAACAATCAAGAGAAGACTTCACCAGAGTGAATACAGAGGGTTCATCACAAGATGTAAACCATTGGTGAGCCTCAAAAACAGGAAGGTCGGATTAGAGTTTGCCAAACAACATCTAAAAAAGCCTTCACAGTTCTGGAACAACATCCTATGAACAGATGAGACCAAGATCAACTTGTACCAGAGTGATGGGAAGAGAAGAGTATGGAGAAGGAAAGGAACTGCTCATGATCCAAAGCATACCACCTCATCAGTGAATGGTGGTAGTGTCTTGGCGTGGGCATGTATGGCTGCCAATGGAACAGGTTCTCTTATATTTATTGATGATGTGACTGCTGACAAAAGCAGCAGGATAAATTCTGAAGTGTTTCGGGCAATATTATCTGCTCATATTCAGCAAAATGCTTCAGAACTCATTGGACGGCGCTTCACAGTTCAGATGGACAATGACCCGAAGCATACTGCGAAAGCAACCAAAGAGTTTTTTAAGGGAAAGAAGTGGTATGTTATGCAATGGCCAAGTCAATCACCTGACCTGAATCCGACTGGGCATGCATTTCACTTGCTGAAGACAAAACTGAAGGGAAAATGCCCCAAGAACAAGCAGGAACTGAAGACAGTTGCAGTAGAGTCCTGGCAGAGCATCACCAGGGATGAAACCCAGCATCTGGTGATGTCTATGCGTTCCAGACTTCAGGCTATAATTGACTGCAAAGGATTTGCAACCATGTATTAAAAAGTGAAAGTTTGATGGATGATTGTTAATCTGTCCCATTACTTTTGGTCCCTTAAACAGTGGGAGGTGCCTATACAAACTGTTGTAATTCCTACACCATTCACCTGATTTGGATGTAAATACCCTCAAATTAAAGCTGAAAGTCTGCAATTAAAGCGCATCTTGTTTGTTTCATTTCAAATCCATTGTGGTGGTGTATAGAGCCAAAAAGATTAGAATTGTGTCGATGTCCCAATATTTATGGACCTGACTGTATATCAGGTCAGTGTGCGTATATAGATATATACTTGGCTCATGCATATAGGGTAATGGATAAACGGTTGTACGCCACTTCCAAAGAGACCGCAGTCACATGTATACCTAATATGTACTGACCATATGACCAACAGAGTAGAACTCAAAGCCAAAAAGGGGATATAAGGTCATAGGGTGTCGACAAGCTGCGAGGACAGCCACACTGATCAGAGTGGGGAGAAAGGATGCCTTTTTCTGACTGAGGCAATAAATGCCTGGCCTCACTGATAGGCCTTTATAACCAGGAAACCCATCATGCAAGATCTCGCCTATTTCTTATGAATGGGGAATCTTTCCCATCTCACAGATATACTGACTTAATACTCTACTGCAGAGATATATATTTCTATGGTGTCTGATTTTGGCTGTTGGTCTGATAACCTATGACCTTATATCCCCTTTTTTGGCTTTGAGTTATACTCTGTTGGTCATATGCTCAGTACATATTAGGTATTCATGTGACTGTTGTCTCTTTGGAATCGGCGTACAACCATTTATCCATTACTCTATACGCAGGAGCCAGGTATATATCCATATATGCACGCTGACCTGAAATATATATACCTCTGATCCTCAATAAGATCATCCCGAATGTTCGTTAGTCTGCATTGTGTGGTGTCCCCATACACTTGGATACAGGTCCATCAGTATTTACCCAGCACTGTCCTGAGGAAGCTACTATTTTGCAAAAAGCGTTGACAAGCAAGTGTGGAGGCGATGTTGGATCAAACTTCTCTATTCAGATATATGTTATTAAATTTATGAGTACTAATGCCCCATACACACGGTCGGACATTGATCGGACATTCCGACAACAAAATCCATGGATTTTTTCCGACGTATGTTGGCTCAAACTTGTCTTGCATACACACGTCACACAAAGTTGTCAGAAAATCCGATCGTTCTAAACGCGGTGATGTAAAACACGTACGTCGGGACTATAAACGGGGCAGTAGCCAAAGCGCTGCATAAACTGTCGGTGCTATATAAATCCTGTATAATAATAGCTTTCATCTCTTAATTTATTCTGAGTATGCGTGGCACTTTGTGCGTTGGATTTGTGTACACACGATCGGAATTTCCGACAACGGATTTTGTTGTCGGAAAATTTTATAGCAAGCTCTCAAACTTTGTGTGTCGGAAATTCCGATGAAAAATGTGTGATGGAGCCCACACACGGTCGGAATTTCCGACAACAAGGTCCTATCACACATTTTCAGTCGGAAAATCTGACCGTGTGTACAGGGCATAACTCTTATACTAAGGATCCAACCTCTATGTTTGCACTATTGGGTATTTGTTGACCGTGTCCATATAGGTTGTTGCTTGTATGTTTCTATGTCTTTTTTTAACCCATTTATAATTAAATATATAACTTTTTAACAAGGTTTCCTCTCATTATGTGCCCACAAAGTCTGCCTGTTTTTTGAGGTTCCTCAAGCCTTGCATATATATATTCAATGTTGGCATGGTGGGGGTCCTCCCCTTCCTAGTTTCCAGCTATAATTTTTCTAGCACAGATATTAAGATGAAAGAAAACAACTGATTAGTTGAATGAGCAGCAAGATCGTTTTCTACCAGAACATTATTTCATAGGGGGAGTTACATAGTATATAAAAATAAATCCTTGTGCATGGTGAATACTACAAAATAACAAACAAGGCCCACAGTGGAGGCACATGCATTCTGATGGATAAATGAGAGCAGGTGGACTGAAGGGCAGCCCACCACTTCTTAAAGGTACAGGAGCACACCAGACACCCAGCAAATAGCACAATGGCTTGAAAGGTGTTGGTGCGTTGCTGGACCAATACACACACCAAGGTGATCTCAAAAAACTTGCCACCACCCTTATTTATAGCTGGCTATCGCAGTAAGTGGCATTGGAGGGCTACAACCAGATACAAACAAGGCCTGGGGAATGCCCAGTAAAAAATTCCAAGCCTACTTACCACCAGCTCGCAGACAACCAAATTAACCTGTCTAACAGTATGCGTTAAAAACAGGGGTTTAGTCCGCACGCATTTGCAAGTTTTTGGCAAGTTTTTTTATACTACAAAATAACCTGAGTTAAGCTGGCCATACATGGATTTAAATCCAACCGGTTCAGCAGGGACTGGCTGAATTTCGAATAATGTATGCGCACTGTGGCTGTAAAATTTCCATACAATCAGCTGTAGATGTCAGAATACAAAGACACAGCTGGAGGATTCCCCATCCACCTTAAATGTGTGGATGAGGGAATCGGATCCATTTTTTTTAGTTCAACCAGTGGGTCTCTGGCCATCTATGGCCCGCCTTACTTGTATCACTGCTGCCATGAATGATATGTACAGGCTCACTGCGGGGGGAAGTAAATGCCTCAGTTGGTTTTACATGCCTTCTGTAGACCTAATAGGCAGCCAGCTGAAGGAGAACATACTGTATATGGCAGGCTGAGAAAGCTGTTGCTATTTGCAAGGTTGTTGCTTAGTGCTCAGCCTGCAACAAGAAGTGTTGTTACTGGCTGGATCTCCAGACAATCAACTATGTAATAGATTCACAAAAAATGTTTTCATTATAAAAAGCTGTGTACAATGAGTTCCAAAGGCAACCATACCTATATGGTAAATAGATTTTGGGTTTACATATTTGTAATTGATAGTGTCATGAGGCATGTCATATCCTGAAGTCAATTCTCCTATATTCTGCATTGCAGGACTGAAGGTGATGTAGTACCTGATGAAATTTGGTCCAGTGAAAAACCTGAGGTGGTAACAGTACGCACAAGCATCAATACCCTTACAGGTAATTACTTTAATCATATGTTTTCTGTAATTTTTATGTGTTGTAATTCATGTTTATAAGATGAGATCAGTTTGTGCATTCCAATGTTTTTTTCATTCTTGCCAAAAAATTTCAAGGATTTGTCTCCTCACAACCTTGTGTATATCTATAACGATATTGATAGAAAGAGAGAGATACTGTAGATAGATAGATAGATAGATAGATAGATAGATAGATAGATAGATAGATAGATAGATAGATAGATAGATAGATAGATAGAACAAAAGAGCGTAAGTCCTGTCATTTTTTATTAGCCTTGGATAGAAGAACGATAGAATTATTAACCTCTTTAAGGTTTTTATTGTTTGCCCTTCGTTTACCTCTTTTCCCGCTGTCACCAAAGGCATGAATACACAAGGGGGTTAATTTACTAAAGGGAAATAGACTGTTCAGTGGTTTAACGTGATATTAAAGGATAGTTTTTTTGTGTTTTAAAATAAAAAAGATGTTATAATTAGAAGCTCTGTGGAATGAAAGTGAAAAGTCTATTTGCCTTTACTAAATCAACTTCACAGACTACAATAAAAATGGTGTAAAAAGGTTTAAAAGCCTATGAAGTTCTCACTATTGTCTCTACTCTTCCCACTGGGATTACCTCTTACTTCCCTAACTTAAGACACCCTTTGCATCATGGTGTAATCTATTGTAAGTTGTGTCTGCATATTTTTTGTGGCTTGTGAACTACAAGTGAGGAGAGAACACCAGACAGTAATAAAATCAGAGGCTATAATCCTTTCACACTCTATATAAAACTACAATTGAACAATGATGTTTTCTTTTAAGGTATCATCACTAATGGGCCTTATAACAGAATAATAAATTAGATACTGAATCTTTTACTCTTCCTGTATGAAAATGATACTTTTGCTGATGGTTAATTTAGCAACTTTTTCTTCAAGATGTCACCTTAACTCCAGAAACCACAACAATACAGAGGACTGAGCTTCAAGTGTATGATATAACAGAAAACAGTGTACGTTTGAGCTGGACCAGTTCTGATTCCCTGAAACCACATGTTTATGAACTTAGCGTCATATCTCTAGCAGACCAAAGTCTAGTCCTTAAGCAGAATGTCACAGGCACTGAAAGACTCATTGGCGGATTGGCAAGTGGACAGATCTACCAAGTCACCATTACTGGGCAGCACAAGAGCCTTGGTCTGGTTACTTACCAAGCAACATTCACCACTAGTAAGTTTCTGTATTCATCTTGTTATTTGTGAATTATGTAACAGACAAAAAATCTGAATATAACAAAGATCGTTAAATCATCAGTGAAACAGAACATGGATTGGGGTTTTAAGCAGGATGAATTAAAGCGGAGTTACGCACCCCGCACAAATTTTTTTTAAATTCAGCAGCTATACATACTGTAGCTGCTGACTTTTAATAATAGGACACCTACCTGTCCTGGAATCCAGCAATGTTGGCACCCCCACCGATGTTTCCATCGACTCTCAGGTGCTGCTGTTGCCATTCGCGGCCCTGCAGCTTCACAGCCAGTTCCCTACTGTGCATGCATGAAGTGCGCTACTCTCGCTTACTGGCCCAGCAGCAGGGGAAGGAGGAGGGGGGAGAAGGGGGGCTGAATTTCTGATGTACCTCACCGCGGTAAGGTCCGACGGAAGTGGAGAAGGGTACCTGTCAAAAACAGGTACCTGCTCCCCCTGTAAGGTGCCAAATGTGCACACGAGGGGGGAGGACACAGATAAGCAAAGCTTCCACTCTTGGGTGGGACTTCGCTTTAACAAATAGAAACTTTAACCTATGATAAATAGTGTAAATAAATGCAATGTTTCCCCACTTTTAGATTTAGAGTAGGGAAGGTTTTGACACCTATTTCTCCATACACTTAGTTCCCCATATAACCATTGTGTAGCTAGCTGCATGCATGTTTTCATTTGCCTATGTGTGCATTAGGACCAGATGTTAGGCTGACTTTGGGCTTCTTAAGACCAGATTGTGCATTAGAACTTATGCTGCCATGTAATGGTGGTGCTGGGGAGGTATAATGTGTCATGATATGAGTTTTCCCATCCCTTATCAGAGAATAACGGCAAAAAAGGTACAAACAGGAAAAAGGAGCCATTAAATATCTTGTGATGCTGCTAATCTGGCCCTAGACAAAGCACCCAAGGTCAAAACCTCATCTTTAATCCAGCCCTATATTTCTTTTTTAACAGTTAACTGTTATTAAAGCCCATCTTCAGACTCAAATGAAACCCCTTGGCAGAGTTCTCAAGTCCAGTGCAGGAAAATTGAGGGGTGGCTGATAACAATGCTTGGGGTTTCAGAGCAGCAGAGGCAGTATTGTCAGCTCAATACAGGAAGTTAGAAGCTTACTGGATTTCTGGCAGGATTTACAGTTATTTATACATTTGCAGAGATGTAATATTCTACCCCCTGTCCCTAAACACTTACCTGTCTCCTCTCACTGCTGCAGCGTTGTTCCAGCTGAAGCACTGCTCTTCTCACTTCCTGGTCTCAAAGGATACATGAGAGCAGCAGAAACCATAGGCTGCTGTCAGTCAAACTCCTCTGAGGAGAGAGCAGGGCCGTGGCTTACTGACGCTGTGTTTGTCTTTGGATAAACATAGTCTGGCTCGAAAGCACATGCGCACGGGTGCCATCTTAGTTAAGGAGGCACCCTGAGGAGGGAGGAGTGGACAGCACTCATGGTAAGGGGCCACTCTCTGCAATAGCATTGCACAGAGCTTCTATGTATAACATCTTTTTTATTTTGACAAAAAAAAATATATCCTTTAATATCACTTTAACCCATGGGTTTTATGCTTCTGTTCTAGACTCACACCTGGAATATTTTAGAGGAAATTCAAACTGATACAATTAAATTAATTATTAATAAATTGGCAGCAGAAAAACATAGATTTTTTTTAATAAAAATAGAATTTTCTGTGCAACACACACACAACAAGTTTTAATATGGCCTGTGTCTTCTCTGTAGGTACATCTCAACCCAATCCTGAGGTTGTGGCATCAGAAGTTGTGCCAGAGGTTGTGGTGCCAGAGGTTGTGGTGCCAGAGGTTATAGTGCCAGAGGTTATAGTGCCAGAGGCTGTGATGAGCTCTGACACAGCAGTGACCACAGAACCACTGAACAGCCCTGAAATAGGTAAGTGTGGGGGAATAGGCTGAAAAACGCTATAAAATTGGGAGCTACGCTTGTTATTTGGTAGCAAATTAATAAATGTAAGAAATAAACAACACTTCAACTTTCATAGAAGAGCTCAGGGCCCAACTAATAGTCAAATGGAATATACTGTATACTGTTGTAATTTTGGTCATGCAGCTGATTTGGTCTATGAAGTATGAGGCCACAGAGTAATTTTAATTTGCTAAATAAAAAATGTTTTTATTGTCTTAGGGAAAGTAACTTCCTTTTGTGAGAAGATCGGCATCAAGACTAATGTTAAATATAATGCGAAAGAGAACAGAACGTTTTAATGCCAAGAGCTAATAGATTTTGGTACTGGACTACTAGTTTTCAGCACCAATAGTTTTGGTAGGTTAGTTAAATGTTAGGAAAAGATTATGAGTAAAGTTATAGTTAAGCTTAAGAGGTTAATTTTAAGTGATTGGTTAAGGCTACTGGTGGGATATGGCTAAGTGTTAAGATTAGCTTAAAGTATTACCACAGGCAATGGGTTTTTTTGGGGGTTTCGGTTAGAGTGGTGAAAGTATAGAACATAATTTAGATTGTTATAGCTTTTTTCCCCATCACAGACATTCACTCTCTCTAATTGCCCTGAGCACCATTGAAGTTGAGGGTAAATTCAAAATGTTGAGCTGCCACCAGAAAAGGAGTAGAGTGGAAATTATTAAATGGGGACACTCTTTACCCTGCAAACTGTCTAAGAGGGGATTTCCCACACATTAGGAAAATATACTTTCACTTCCTGTACAGTTTACAGAACAGGAAGTGAAGGGAAATCTCCCTAATGGAACATAGACAGCAAAAAAATGACAGTGGTTTTAACCTTTCACAACTCTATACAAAATCAAAAACACGAGAGAAATGGATGCGGGACTTTAAATGAGGCGTGTCTCTGTTGGTAAGGGTAGATGTGTGAATTAATTATATTAGTAGAGAAAATTAATTGTAACCAATCCCAAATGGGCAGTCCCTATAATGAATAAACTAGATAAATAATTCTTGTGTACAATATATACTGCATGATATAAACATATTCAATGCAAATAGTCACATATTTATTATTTAAACATAAAAAGGACATGATTGGTACAAAGGACAATAGTAGCAAAAATATTATACATAATTGTCATAATGAACAGCACATAATATAAAAAAAACACAAAAGATGGTAAAATGAATTCATGATGATACAAGCTATAACCTGACACCCTTGAGTGTGGACTCAACGCGTTTCATGGCGTTTAAAGCCAATCATCAGGAGTAGGATGCTATGAAATAAATGAAAATAATTGAAATAAAGAGTAGATAAGTAACTGGACAAACATCTAGTGTATTAGGTATATTTGGCTCTCCAACTGAGAGACAAAGGGTATAGTATAGTAATAATACTTTACCTATAGGGTATCTCATGGGTATGGACCTACAGCTACTGTCATGGAACGAACATAACCTGGAAAAGTTTGTCTCATCTGAGGTTGAGGTGGGAGAACCAATACCAATGTAGGCACCCACACTGTCCTGCCTGAGAAATCGGGTGGACTGGGTGGGAAACCAAAGGGCCAGACAGCCTGGAATAGGGGCAAACGACCACAGCATGAGATCAGGATGGAGGGTCTGGAAACCCAGGATGTGGCTATACAATGGGCACATCCATTAGTGAAGTGTCCATCGATTGACCCAGCAAACACATAATAGGAGAGTAGGTGAGTGTATGGTGTGAGAGTAAGTGTATATAAAAGTAAATTAAGGAGTGTGTGAGAGCGTATATGTGTATGTATGTGAGTGTGTGTGTGTAAGAATTTATGTATATGTGTGTGTGCATGTGTGTGTGTGTGTGTGTCTGTAATCCTGGGAAATTACCTCCGTGCCTGAGGAGTCTGAGCGGGGTAAAAAGTAGGTCGTCCCATCAGGATGGAAACAAAGTGTGAGCAGCCATAGGCTCCTGGCTGAAGTACCCATGCATCGGGGTGGGACCCCGCCAGCGTCATGCATCAACGTAAAGTGGCGAGGAGGATAAGGGAATTCCATCCCCGCCGAAACGTGAGATGTAAGAAACACACAAACAACCCTCCAGCAGCACCCAAAAGGGTCACCACATGAGAGAGCGCATGCGCATGATGCCGAGGTACAGAGGTCAACTCCCGCCCCATCGCAATGTGGGATGGGCCAGGGGGAAGAACAAAGCATCGAGACAGGAACAAACCAAGGCACTTACCAACAGAGACACACCTCATTTAAAGTCCCGAATCCATTTCTTTCGTGTTTTTTATATATCTTCTAGGGATAGAGGCATGTCTCTGTTTTGTTTGGGCTGAACTTATCTGGGTCACTTTCTGTTTTTTATCTTGTTCTATACAAAATGAAAAAAGTTTAGGCTTTAGATATACTTTAAGGGGTAGATTTACTAAAGGCAAAGTTCATCTTGCAAGATAATTTTATCTTACGGTAGTGAAGGAGGTGAAGCTTTGCTGACTTCCAATCATGGGCAAATAAAAATACAGTTTTTTTCTTGTATGTGATTAGGCATTCTCCATAAAGCTAAGGGAAAATTCCTTTGCAAAGTGAACAGCCTTGTTGCCTCTAGTAAATTAACCCCTACGAGTTAATTTAAGTATTACAGAAAGGGTTAAGCTTTCTAGGTTAGGTAAAGGCTTAGTTTTAGTGTTAGGTTATGTGTTAAGGCATAATATTTTAGGCATAGGTGAAGAGTTCAATTTAAGGGGTCCACCTATAAATAAATTGCTGTGTGAATGTCTCAAGCATTTGCACAGCCATCACAAACAATCCTTGTAATTCCCTAAAATGTTAATTTCCTGTGAATGTCAACTCCATCCAGTGGTCATACATAATGCAGTATTTTGCTGGTTGAAGTTAACATATTAGGCAAATTACAGGGACTATTAGTAACAGCTGTGCAATTGCTTTAGCCATTTGCACAGCAATTTTTTCATAAATAGACCCCTAAGTGTTAGGGTGTTACGTGCTAAAGGTGCTAAGGGTAAAGGTAGGGTAGGATTGATTGTTAGGGTGAGGTTAATTGTTAGAGTTAGTTACAAGTCAATGGCATGCTCTCTTATACAGAAAATCATATAAGATGTTGGCTCCTATATCTACTAAGCCAAAAGTTAATTTACCGTTAGTACATTTATTCTTTGTACAGCCCTTTAAAAATAATTGCACTGGCATTAAGATAAACTTTTATTCACATTAAAGCAATTTCTTAATTTTCTGAATCTTCTATACATTACTGTGAACGTGCTCATACCTGACTAGGGGTGAACACAAACTTAACAATCACCAAGAGACTTGTTTACTGATTTTTTTTTTTAAATAATGCATGCAAATAAAAAAAATAAATCAGTGTATCCATCTGAACAGATTCTTAGCTTGTTCTGTATCTTACTTAGACAACCAATGTTTATTAGATTGGGTGTTACCTTAATTCATACTGCAGACAAGGCCACTATTTATCATGAAGCTTTGAGCTTTGGGTGTGCTTTACTAAAGGTATTGAAAATGTTTACTTTACACAGTGAATGTTAAATGGGTTTAGGAAATAAAGCGAAGTGGGATTTGTTTCAATCATGCAGTCATATACTGTATATGAGAAAATCCTATTTTTTTCCCTTTTTGGGTATTCAAAGTGAACCCAGCTTTACTATATTAAACTCAATGAACATTCACTTTTCTAAGTAAACACTTTATTTCTAAAAAAAAACAAAAAAACTTATGTATACAATGTAGAAATATTTGCCTAAAATTCAGTGTGAAGATTACCAAGTTTTTGGTGATTACAATTGTTGAATTGTTCTGGTAAGATACCATAACTTAAAAAAACTCAGGAGAATTTTATTGTAGCAAAAATGCACAAGCCATACATTGGAATAAACTGCTTTGGTTGTACTTTACTGCTCATTACTTGGCTTGGAAGTACAGCCATGGTCAAGTTTTACTTGACTGCAGATTATAATATATCTCAGTAAATGCTGAGAGTAAAATACAATTAATATTGGTTACGCTGAGCTCTTTGAATAATTTGATTAATGAGAAGTTCCAAAGGTCAGCATTTTTCAGTTCTCACTTGAATATTAACGGGACAAAAGGACCATGGTCAGCCTTCGGGTATGCCCAGTGTCCATTTGTTCACCTTGTAACTCTAGACACTCTTTGAAATTCCACTTTAACAGATCCTTGTGAGCTAGATCTGGACATGGGCACCCAATGCAAGGAGAATGAGGTTAAATGGTTCTTTGACAAGACAAACAAGATTTGCACCCAGATTTGGTATGGTGGGTGTGGTGGCAATGCCAATAGATTTGACACAGAAGCTGAATGCATCAGTAGGTGTCAAAAGACATGTAAGTATCAGACCCAGGGCAACTGATCTACCGTTCACTCCTCTTTCAAAATAACACTTTCCTTCCAACAGGCTTTATATCTTACAGCAACTTCAGACAAAATGAAGGATTCCATCTTTTTCTTTCACTCTAATCTTGTTTGTTCTGCATGAAAGCATGAAAGACATTCATCCCCATAACCTGTCAGACATCTTCATCAACAGGGCAAGACATTAATAGTACAAAATCACAACTTCAAATTGCTTTTAGGCTGCACTAATTCAAAGGGTAATCCATTGTTATTTTAGGACCTTCCATCTATGTCTGCTGCAGCATCAAGTAACTACAGCTATAAAGAATATTTTGTTCCTCTTTGCTGTTACTCTAAAATATCCTATTAAATGTGAAAGCCTAATCCCAAGAGTGATGGCATATATAATGCTTCCAAAATGCAGTCAGTCCATTCAGTTTCTTCTGATACCAATTATCTCATAATTATTAAGGATGGATCCACATTATATCACAGTATGAAACAGTGAAATTTAATTAAAATGTATGTATATAATTTAAAAGAAGAGAATAAGTGAATCCTATAATTTAAACATGCATATGCTGTGCATACGGTCAGTGCTAAGCAAAAATATAAAGTAGTTGAAGGGTCACTCAACTGATAACTAATATTTCTGTTTTTTAGACCGAGATGAGATAGATCATGCAGTATGGGCAGAAACACCCAAAATTCCCAGGTGAACACGAACAGACTCAGAAGTTTTGGCAGAAAGATCATATAAGAGGCCAGGGACTGATTCAGCTCACCAAGTCTACCTATAACTCAAATATCACATATGGGTCATTTTATTTTCAAATATTACCTTTTGGGCCATTTTATTTAACTTTAGTTTTAGTACACTTCAAGCTTTTGGTGGCCTGACTCATTTTAAATAATCTGTCATCGGTAGAATGATGCTGATTCACTGTATACAGCAATTCACTGATTAGAATAAATTAAAATTATAGATAACTAGCAACATCCTTTAAAACCCTTATACCCTTAATATAAAACCATATACCCTTAATGGTTTGTAAATGTGATAACCTTCAAATATTGCACAGAGAGCTGTATTCTCCACACAACACTGTTCAACCTTGCACCTATTTTCAAAGATATGGGTGCCATCCCTAATGCTTCCTCTGACAGAACAGACTTGATGATGTCATTCCAGACAAACCCCAATAATATGTACAGGAATTTGCACAGCTTTCACAGCTTTCACAGAGCTCCTCACAATGCATAAAAAGGCCTCAAGTCCATAAGAAAAGCAATTCCAATGAATAGGATGGATGGATGAAGGATCCGTTGCACCCCTGCGGCTCCTGTGACAGTCCTGGGAAGGATCCACTCGCACTGCAAGAAGAAAACACAAACGGGGCGCTGGGGTTTATGGGATCAAACAAACACCATTTATCAAAGCGTGTGTTACCCCAACAATTCATATTCCTGATATGTGCCCGTTGTACCATGTGGTTGTATGAGAAAGTATCCTGTTCTCTTTGTATTGCTTCCTTTATGTGAAATCCCTGGTGTTTCTGCTAGTCCCTCTGCTTGCCTATTTAAAACTGACCACACTAAGCAGGAGAGTACACCATGGTCAGTTCTCTAGCTATGCTGGGAACTCAGGGTACTCTCCTCAAATCATTAGACTTGTCCTGACATGCCCCCGCTGCACAGCCCTTCACTGGCAAGCTTAGTGTGCTGCTATTTCTCCTCCCCCCTGCACTTATGCAGCTGAGAACAGAGGGAATGTGATCATTTATAAAAAAAGGGAAGAAAATGTATTTGGAATTTTTTTTATAACTATACAAAAATGGTTTGCCTTTCTCTTCTATTTTAAACTGAATGAGTTGTTTTACAAGGCAATCATTTACAATCACTACAAGTGCAGCACACTTATGCCCCGTACACGCGGTCGGATTTTCTGACGGAAAATGTGTGATAGGACCTTGTTGTCGGAAATTCCGACCGTGTGTAGGCTCCATCACACAAAGTTTGAGAGCAGGATATAACATTTTCCGACAACAAAATCCGTTGTCGGAAATTCCGATCATGTGTACACAAATCCGAAGGACAAAGTGCCACGCATGCTCAGAATAATTAAAGAGATGAAAGCTATTGGTTACTGCCCCGTTTATAGTCCCAACGTACGTGTATTACGTCACCGCGTTCAGAGCGATCGGATTTTCCGACAACTTTGTGTGACCGTGTGTATGCAAGACAAGTTTGAGCCAACATCCGTCGGAAAAAATCCTAGGATTTTGTTGTCGGAATGTCCGAACAAAGTCCGACCGTGTGTACAGGGCATAACAAGTTAAAATCTTCATAGTCAGCCTGGGAAACCAGCAGAAAGGCAACCAGCAACATGGACAGTCACAGATCCATCATACAGCAGTGGTGAAGGGTATAGCGCCAATGCAGGTCAGCTAGGTGGTTAGACCAGCTAACATCACTGGTCTAACTGCCTAACTGACCTGCGTTGGTGCTATACCCATCACCACTGTTGCATGGTTGGCTGCTATCTGTGACTGTAGATGTTGCTAGTTACCTTTCTGCTAGTTTCCCAGGCCGACTGTAAAGATTTTCACTTGTAAAAGTGCCGCATTCAATAAATGGTGTTTGTATGATTTTATTAACCCTAGCACCCTGTTTGTGTTTTCTTTTTACCATGATGTGATTCCAGACTTGCAAGCCATAGTGACCAGTCATTTGTGTATTAGTGTTCATGGTCACAGTCCTGCTAAGTTAGCAAGCAGAGTTTAGTTGTTTATTTAGGACAACATATTCCCTACCAAAAATGACTTATATTCAATAATTGGCCTAAAATATTTAACATTGTTTCCCCTATATAAGTTGCCATATTTCATTGCAGCATTATACTTTTTTTCATAGAATAGTGGTGGCCAACTTACTTGGTATAGGGGGCCTCGTGTATGGCCCCCGACATCACCAAAGGGCAATGCATAATATTCAGTAAATGTAACGCTACATAAAGCTGTCAGAGAATGCAGATATGCAATAGGAGATGGTCAGAGACTGAAGTCATACTATGGGATTCGTTGGTGACTGGGGACGTGATTCGAGAGACAGTCATGAAGACCTGTTAAGGTGATTGTTAGGAATTACGTTACAGCTGCTGTAAAAAAAAATATTGCTTCCACAATTGTGCTCCCTACTGCCCTGTAAAAATTACCAATGCCGCATTTAATATTTTGCCCCCCAAAATCCATTCTAAAAAATCAGAGGAAAAAAAAAAAAAAGGAAGGATGTGTAAAAGAAATAAACCCAACTAATCTAACCAATCATTCAGTATAAAAAATGTTTTTGTAAGCAAGTTAATCAGAGGACACCCACACTGCTATCTGAAAGGGCCCTAAGGTTCACATGGCAAGTGCCAAAAGACCGTAATCTGGGCACCAGGAATAAAGAAACTCATCATCTTTTTAAAACTCACAAACACATACTCCATTGCTTGTAGTAACTAATACATCTTTGCTTCCACTTCCAAGGTTACTTACATAACAGCAAGTCTTTTGTTTTGCTTTGCTAATAGCTTATTTCTTTCTAGAATAGTAGACGCAGGTCATTTGTGGCCCTCATCATTTTCTGAACCTTCTTCAAGCGAGTCTTCATCACAGGAGCTCAATCACTATTTCATATTGCACTTTTGCCAAGTTAATTAAAAGTGTACTATTTAATTAAGTGAAACCTATTCTCTTTTTCTTAGTGGTTGAGAAATCCATGCAGCTACCAGCGTTGGAAACAAAAATATTCGCAGGTAATTACACCAGACGCCCAGTCAGGAGACAAATGATCAGGCGCAGACGGATTCACCCAGACAAAGCTCATCTATATCAAAAGAGGACTTCTGTGAATTAATGATACCTTTTGATTTCTAAAGCACCAGACAACTATCACTTTAGGGTTCAACCTCTTGCACTTGTACGGGCATTGTTGAAACATCCCTAGACATTTTAGATCTCTGGTTTAGCCCAGATTAACACTTAGTTTATCATTCCAAAGCTAAAACAGTTAGGGGTTTATATATGAAAAATGTATTAACAAAAAACAAGAAACCATTTAGAAACCTTGTTTCATCTTCAACTCAGCAAGGAGATTAGAATTTACATACTGAGCATGAAGAAATATTATTGTTAATATATTTGCATATATAAGCCCCTTAGTGGAGTATTGGGCTTAATTTACTAAAGGAGTATAGACTGTTTATTTAGAAATTAATGTTTTCTGAGCTTAATTGTCTATTTTTCCTTGCACATAATTGGGTATTCAAAGTGAATACAAGTTTACCTTTTTTGCTGACATTCACTATGCAATGTGAATTTTAGTAAATCGATCACATAGTCCTGACTAGGCTATAGGCATACAGCACTATAAAGGGGGGGGGGGGGGGGTGTTACAGCATTGGTATGTGAATTAAAACAGTTTCATAAGAAAACAAGAGAGTTGTAATTTAACATTCTTCACTTGGTAAAATAAGTTATCACTTATTTCACATGTGCTAAGTCTATTGAATGGACAATGTGAAGCTATGGTAATTCCTGGTGTTATAAAGCAGGTCTTAATAGTTTTTCTTTATTTTATTTTTTTTGGGTGGAATGAAATGATTTGTTACACACACTGTAAATAAGTACAATACATTGAAAAAGACCATGAAGCATTTGAGAAGTCTCTGCTCATTTTTTAACACTGAAAAGGTTAACTGTAAACCAGTATTAATATAGTTAGGCTTACTGGAGGTAATGGGGAATTGTTACTTCAAATTTGTTCTTCATCCCAAGAATGTATTCCCAAGTCATGGAAAATGTTTTAGCAAGCAAAGCACACATGTGAGTCCACAGCTTGTTCCTAAAATATTTCATTAAAATGATTCATGGATCTGTTTTTGCTTTTCATTTGTAGTACAGTCCCAAACAGATGCAAACTTAATAAAAAATAAAGTAAAGCACATGTGAGTGTACACTACTTGGGACACATGAACTTTTGCATGAGGGAAAAGGTAATGACCAAGTCAGCATTGTGGTACAGGGAGCTCGATTCATATGGAGCGGGCCAAATACATCAGGTGACACGCATTGAGAAATAGTGCTAATACCCAGAAAAATCTCTTGTTCATTTTTCACTGTATTAGTTGTAGCTAAATTATAATTTTATGGCTATCACTAAAACTAAAAATGTAAAAACATTTGTTGAAACAGCATTTGCTATTTTTATTTTTCTCATTTCTTATCATTCATATATTATCTGTATATATATATATATATATATATATATATATATATATATATATATATATACTTTTGATATAAACTATAAATTAGGACAATGGCATAACAACGAGACTTACTTGTCAGCAAAGGATCATGGAATATGCCAAAGACTTTGACCCTCTTTTTTCCTGTCATTTACATCACCATATACAGAATCTGAGCTACTGTGCACACTGTCATTAGTTTTAGCCAAAGACATTAAGACATGAAGGTCTCTATGGTTGGAGATTCACATAGCTTTAAGAATTCCTCTGGCAAGAGACAGTTGTAGGGTTGCCTTGTAGCTTGAATGCCGCTAAAGAGAGCACAGGAAGAAGGGGGCAATAATTGCCTTGGTTATCTTGATAAAAGGGAAGAGGAAGCCTGTACTGATCTGAAGTAGGCCTTAGTGAATTTGCGCTATGCCCGTTAAATAATTTACTGCTGTTTAACACTATAACAGAAATAGCCATTTATCCAATCAGTTTTTTCCCCAAAAGCCACTATCAAATTGTATTTATATAAATAAGAATTAAATATGGTTTGAAAGATATGTGTTGGCTATTGGTGAATGATGGAAAATCCACCTAATACAAAAAGACCTACATTAGCAAAATGTATAATCCAAACTAATCTACTTTCACCATAGGCAAACCTTTGATGGCCTAAACTTATACTGAACTGCTTCCTTTGTCTTCATTTATTCATGCCCTGGTTCCTAGTGGTTTTAAAAATGGCATTCTTCTGTGCTCCTAAATATTACATTTAAAAAGCTGTTGCCCCCTACTCCAATTGTGAGATGCAACTACTAAAAAAAATATGAAATCCTGTAATACTATTATTATTATTATTTTACAGGATGTATATAGCACCAACAGTTTGCACAGTTCTTTACAACATGGGGGCAGATAGTACAGTTACAATACAATTCAATACCTGAGGGATCAGAGGGCCCTGTTCATTAGAGCTTACAATCTAGAGTTTATTCTAAAATCTGTAGTACATTCAATCAAGTGCACACCTCCATAATTGCCCTGGGCAATGGTTACCAACTCACTGGTAGCCATTGGCTTGCGCTGCTGTCAATCAAATCCAAATGACGCAGCCGCAGGGGGGCGGGACCGAGACATACACTCTGTGTCTATGGACGCAGAGTGTATGAGACGGCAGCGCGCCCGCAAGGTAACCCCCTCGGGAGAAAGCTTCCTGAGGGGGTTAGGTATTGTGGGGAGGAACCGAGAGAGCCGCCGTGGGACCCCAGAACAGGAGGATCGGGGCAACTCTGTGCAAAACAAGCTGCACAGTGGAGGTAAGTATGACATGTTTGTTATTTTTAAAAAATAAAAAATGATCCTTTACAATCCCTTTAATCATTGTTTTGCGTTGTCTTAGTCTCCTGCATTGTATTATATGTTTCATTTCATACTATATATAAATATATACAGTATATATAGAATTATTGTGTGTGTGTCTTCAAATACTATATATATTATCTCACAAAAGTGAGTACAACCCTCACATTTCTGTAATTATTTTATTATATCTTTTCATGTGACAGCACTGAAGAAATGACACTTTGCTACATTGTAAAGTAGTGAGTGTACAGCTTGTATAACAGTGTACGTTTGCTGTCCCCTCAAAATAACTCAACACACAGCCATTAAGGTCTAAACCACTGGTAACAAAAGTGAGTACACCCCTAAGTGAAAATGTCCAAACTGGGCCCAAAGTGTCAATATTTTGTGTGGCCACCATTATTTTCCAGCACTGCCTTAACCCTCTTGGGCATGGAGTTCACCAGAGCTTCACAGGTTCCCACTGGAGTCCTCTTCCACTCCTCCATGACGACAACACAGAGCTGGTGGATGTTAGAGACCTTGCGCACCTCCACCTTCCGTTTGAGGATGCCCCACAGATGCTCAATAGCGTTTAGGTCTGGAGACATGCTTGGCCAGTCCATCACCTTTACCCTCAGCTTCTTTAGCAAGGCAGTGGTCATGGAGGTGTGTTTGGGGTCTTTATTATGTTGGAATACTGCCCTGTGTCCCAGTGTCCAAAGGGAGGGGATCATACTCTGCTTCAGTATGACACAGTACAGGTTGGCATTCATGGTTCCCTCAATGAACTGCAGCTCTCCAGCGCCAGCAGCACTCATGCAGCCCTAGACAATGACACTCCCACCACCATGCTTGATTGTAGGCAAGACACACTTGTCTTTGTACTCCTCACCTGGTTGCTGCCACACACTCTTGACACCATCTGAACCAAACAAGTTTATCTTGGTCTCATTAGATCATAAGACATTGTTCCAGTAATCCATGTCCTTAGTCTGCTTGTCTTCAGCAAACTGTTTGCGGGCTTTCTTGTGCATTATCTTTAGAAGAGGCTTCCTTCTGGGATGACAGCCATGCAGACAAATTTGATGCAGTGTGCGGCGTATAGTCTGAGCACTGACAGGCTGATCACCCACCCCTTCAACCTCTGCAGAAATCTGGCAGCACTCATACGTCTATTTCCCAAAAACAACCTCTGGATATGACGCTGAGCACGTGCACTCAACTTCTTTGGTTGACCATGGCGAGGCCTGTTCTGAGTGGAACCTGTTCTGTTAAACCGATGTATGGTCTTGACCACCATGCTGCAGCTCAGTTTCAGGGTCTTGGCAGTCTTCTTATAGCCTAGGCCATCTTTATGTAGAGCAACAATTTTTTTTTTCAGATACTCTGAAAGTTCTTTGCCATGAGGTGCCATGTTGAACTTCCAGTGACCAGTATGAGAGAGTGAAAGCCATAATAACAAATTCAATATACCTGCTCTCGATTCACATCTGAGACCTTGTAAAATGAACGAGTCACATGACACAGGGGAGGAAAAATGGCTAATTGGGCCCAATTTGGATATTTTCACTTAGCGGTGTACTCACTTTTGCTACTAGCAGTTTAGACATTAATTGCTGTGTGTTACGTTAGTTTGAGGGGACAGCAAATTTACACAGTTATAAAAGCTGTACACTCACTACTTCACATTGTAGCAAAGTGTAATTTCTTCAGTGTTGTCACATGAAAAGATATAATAAAATATTTACAAAAATGTGAGGTGTGTACTCACTTTTGTGAGATACTGTATATATTTATATATATAATATTATATATATAATATATATATGATGTTTCTTTGTTTTTATTTTCAGCATTGTAGCATTGTTTTCCATCTTTATTAATTATTAATTGTCTTGCGTTGTCTTTTTCTCCTGCATTGTATTATACGTTTCATCCTATATATAAATATATACAGTATATATACAGTATATATTTTAGAATGGTTGTGTGTGTCTTTAAATACTATATATATATATATATATATATCTAGATATATATCTATATATCTAGATATATATATATATATATATATATATATATATATATATATATATATATAATGTATCTCTTTGTTTTTGGGTTTGGCATTGTTTTCCATCTTCATCATATGTGATTGTGCTTCTCTGGTTGTGCTTCAGCTTTGTTATAGGAGATTTTGTTTCCTTCATGATAGTTTTGTATTCCAGTTCTGCTTTGTCATATGTGCCTTTTAGTTTGCTGTATCTGTTTGTTACTAGTCTAATATAATTCTTGTTGGTGCCAGCCTGAGTAACAATCTAATAGCTCAGATGTTTTTTTCCAGAACAGCTATTGTAGCAGCCTAATTTGATGCTACCTTAAATTGTGCCAACACTTTACAGAGTGCATGGAACCTGCATGGGTCACATTACCTTCTGCTCTCTGAAGGAGATCACAATTTGAAGCTGAAGTTTAGCCATTAAAAAAATATATATATTCTTTACAGCTTCAGTGAGCTAACGTATCTGTAATGATTAATGTCCCCTGTCATGCAGGTAGAAGTATCCTGTAGAAATCGTCTTCTCTGCAGGGATACCCCATCCTCTTCCTGTCTCTTAACTTCCAGTGCTATAGGAGTCAATATCTTTAGGTCTACTGTGAAGCTGTTGTGAAAAAGTTCCAGATGAGAACCCAACACTTCCACCCTCCTCCACCATTAAGAAATATTTTATAATTACTTTTCCTGTCTGTAATATGATCTGTGAATGGAGAAGTGGATCCTGTGACTCATCAGACTCTCCCCATTCACAAATCATGTTACAGGCAGTAAAAGCAATAAAATAACTTTTCTCTGTGAAGGAGGAGAGAGGAGGGGACGTGTCCTCATCATCAGGAACTTTTTCACAGCAGCTTCAAAAGCAGACCTGAAATTATTAACTCTGGCAGCGTTAGAAGTTAAGAGACAGGAAGAAGACAGGACATCACTGCAAAGAAGATTTCTACAGGTTCCAGTTGACTGCATGACATGGGACAATGTTCATTAGAAATTCTCTAACAGATACTATCCCAGGTGGTGAGTTAGCTCACTGAAGCTACATTTGGCTATACTTCCACTTTTAATATTCATACCATGATCACATGCATGGAGCAAAAAAGGAAAGAACCAATTAACCTATCAATATGTTTTGGATTATTAGAATATACTGGAATAATCAACCCAACCAGACACAGGGAGAACCTTCTAAGTGTATACAGATAATATCCCAGTTGGTATTGCCACTTAGGAATGAAAAGTGCAAGGCAAGAGCACTAACCACAGTCATTTTGTGCTCTTGATTGCCAGTATTGAGTTGAAGTGACATTAACTTCAATACATATGCAATTTAGCTTTATGAAGCTTAACAAATATTGATGCCTTTTATAAATTTTGTATATTATAAGTACTAGGGCCTCTTTCAGTTCCAGCCTGGAACCCCTTTTGTGCAACTTTAGCATGTAGTTTTACTGAGTAATCATTTTAGAAGCATAAAATTGTAACAGTCCAGTACAAATCTCTGTGCAACTCTGCTCATAAGAAAGTGCCAGTATTAGGGGTTGTACAGTCTTTTCTGCTTCCTTTCCATGCTTCGGCACATCCTTACTGTATTTCTATTGGTAGTACTGTAGCCCTTCTTAGGACACTGTGTTCTGGTAAAGTTATTTTAAATGGCTTTCCACAATCATTTTTTATGGACCTTTAACCCTCTGGCCCCTTAATACACCATTAATACATGTTTTCATTTATTAACCATAAAAATACACCTTTCTGTATCATATGTTCTGCCAAAATCCTTCAAGGGACTGAACATTTTTTGCAGGCACCCACTATTCAAGATAGGTTCTGTTAAATGCATGCTAGCCACCTCTTGAATTAAAAAAAAAATCCATGTTATAAATAAATAATTCATAGAAACATATAAATATGGAACCTTGTTATGAGGCTCATGCACTTTTCATACGGCTTTGTAGGTTTTTGGGTGCCTGGATAATTTTTTCTGTCCTGGATGGTGTACAGAGATGCATAAATGGAAATGCCTACCAATTGTGCTTTGTACAAGGTAACATGCAGTTGACTATAGAAAAAAAAGTAAGGCCTGCTTAATTTCTGGTCCGTTGTGTGTTCCATCAGTGGTACATAATTTATTATCACGTAAAGCTCTTGAGTATGCAAAAAGTATCTCTGGAGCTTATTTACATAAACCGGAGGACAGAAAACAGAACAAAAGCAGAGCTTTTCCTGCATTTGAAACCTTACACTTAATGGCAGTTGCTCCATCTCTGTTCTTGTTTTGTAAGTCAGCCCAGTTGCCTCTTTACCATTTGGAAAATTTGGTGAGACTCAGTAGGAAAAGATATCACAAAAACGTAATAAAAAAACTGGGGTCCAGAAGAAACTGAAAATGGGGCTTCTAGTCCCCTATAAATACCACCACAAGTGCACGGATTTACCACTTGGGGTCCTAAGGTGCAGTGCCCATTACCCAACAATGCTAGAGTAAAAAAATTCAGAGACTAAAAAAGATCTCAAAACAGTAGTTACCTTCTAGGGACCAAAAGGTTTAACTTGAAACAGTTTATTGATAATAGTACAGAAATTAAATGTATCATACTCTAGAGTTTGATACAATAATCTTGTACTATTTTCAATAAACTGTTTCAAATTAAACCACTTGGTCTCTAGAAAGTAACTACTGTTTTGAAACAGTTGTTTTGTTTTTAGTTTCTGAATTTTTTACTATTTCAGTCAGAAAAGATCCAGATTTATTTTCTGGTTATGTTTATCGAAGTCTACTTCCTTTTGGCTGCAGGCACAGTAAAAACATCATAAAAATGTTTATTACCCAATCCAATCCATAAACTCTAAAAAATACATTTCAGAAAGTGATGGTTTGAAATTATAAACAGTCTATTTTTATTGGGAAAAGCTTAATATCTAAACATTGCTTGATAATAAATAATTAAATATATAAATACATTATTGTGAACAGTTCCATTTAGCAATTAATATAGTCATGCACATCCTGCTGCAGTAAAAGTCCAAGCATGGCCAAACATTAATAAGAAAACCTTTTTTTCTTTTAGAGGGGAAGGTTTGGAACCCTTGTCAGTTATTTCTTGCTGTTTCCCAATTCGCATGATTTGCCTATACTTCATGTCCCAGAGGTGGGAAGTCTATTTGGTGGAGATGCAGAAAGCAACAATGCATAGAATTATGGGTCAAACAAGCCATTCTCATCCAGGATTCTGTGGTACCCTAGGATTCCTCAAGAGTTTGCTAGGGGTTCCCTGAGCTGTGGCTGATAGACACCCCCACCCCCACCTGATGGTGCCTAGTTTGGGAGCCAGTTCCATTTGGTACAGGCAGCAGCATTATGCCAATTAGCTTTTTTAATATCTTTAATGGGGACATTCTGATCACCACTGTAAGAAGGTCATTGTTCCCAAGTGCCTCCAATGTAAGGGGCATTCTTCCCACTGACTCCTGGTGAAGTGGTTTTAGCAGAGGTTCCCTGAGGTTTCAAAATTATTTAAAGGGTCCTTCTGTTATAAAAACAGGTTGAGAGAGGCTCGGTTAGATCTCCTCAACTGAACTCAAAGCATGGAATAACGTTTCACTGGGGTCACACACAGCAATCACAGCTAACAACAATTTTATTTTTTTCCACTTCAAGAAAATTCTTAGGCTACATTTGGCCTTGTGTAAAAATAATTTGTGCTTAAACTGCAGAATAAAAAGCCAAACAGCTGCTTTCCTATCTTACAACAATGTTGTGAACAACTAATATCACTACATAAACATATACAACAACACTACACGCAGGATAGTGTTTAAATGCCTAAAGAAATATCTTAAAGAGAAATTATAGTATGTTACGTTTTTAAAATGTGATTAATGTGAATCTTATCAACGCATCCTATTATTTGATCATGGAGGCTAAAAATGATAATTACATATGCAGGCTGTGTATCCTGCTTATTACTGCTGCACAATGCTTATGCCTTCTTGCTCGTTTAATATGTGATTAGAGTGAAATAGAAATAAAGGGTTAATCTACAAATCTGCATATCTAATACAATATTGGGAATATAGTACAGAAATCCTAAAGAAGTGTAAAAATTATTATAACATAAACTATAATTAATCAAATTATGAGTTCCTGAAAATAGGAAATAGTTTCCCTTAAATGCAATTTGAAAATTTAAAGTAGAACTATAGGCACATTTTTTTTTACATTGTAGATAGAGTAAATGAGGGTAATAATCCCTGTAAGTTTTTTTTTTTTTTTCACAATCTGTGGCCCATTGCAGAGATTTCTCTTCACTTCTCTTCACAGGAAGTGAGAGGAAATTCCTGCAAATTAAGGGAATTCCTTGGATTCCTCCAGGTCACTAGAATTAGTGTCCCCATTGCAACATTTCCCCTCTTACTTCTCTGGGGACAACCCAAAATGTGGGATTTCTTTTACTGTCACTTTCAATGATAAAGGTAAACAGGACTAATAGAGACAGTGAACCACCTTAACGGGGGGAACAGACAACAATAAAAACTGACAGGGGTTCTAATCTCTCTCCACTCTATCCACAAAAAAAAAAGTTTTGCCAATTATAAAAGTTAAGTTCGGATTGTAGGCATATTGGATATCTTGATCAAAGGAGTCTTGTTATTTTTAGTAGTCAGATTTTTTTTCTTTAATTTCCCTCTACTGCACTAGAGACATCAGCAATTAAAATTGTTCTTCTGTTAGATATAACAGAGAAGTATTTAGAGAATTCATGTATTGCCCAAAATTAACCCCACAATTCATCCTTCAGCCATCTGGTTTAGGTATACTGATATGTACAATAATTTAATGACAACCATTAACCTTTGACTCTTTGTTTTCTCATCTATACATTTACAAAATACTCTAGTAAAAAAAAATATGTTAGTATTTTTAAAAGACATGCATAAAAACCCTTTACCTGGGTGAACGTACAAGGTAAAGTGCTTGCAAAATAAAAGTCTTGGTGATTCTACCAGAAATTCAGTGCTATCCTGCAATCTGCAGTCTTATCCCAAGCACTGTTATCATCTCTGCCTCATTCAGCTGTGTGGACTACAGAAAACCTCCCTCTATGGTATGGAAATGAGAAGAGGGAAGATGTTCTGTAGTCATGTCATAGGATGACAATGCTGCTCCCCCATAGGTACAGTACAGAGAGTGAGTTTTGTCAATCTAAGATAGGAAATGATTTACTGACAGGATTATCAAGTAAACATAATTGAAAAAAAAGACAATAAAAAACTGCAGTCACCACATCTAGGCCCCAGTAAGCTGTCTATATGAAGTTTTTGTTCTTAGGTGTAGACTCACTTAAATGCCACTATTTTAAGAATTGAATACATGTGGAGAAAATGAAAGCATTTGCCATATACCATAGCATTTCTTCTGCCATCTTTATTTTATTTTTAAAAGCTGCTTATAAGGCGTACATAAGCCTCCAGCTATAAATACACAACAGATGCAAGCCTTCTATTGTTTTACCCAGTATTCCATAATGAGGGCTTTAGGATCTAATTTAATCTTTTGTAGGGTTCTTAAGTACAAGGCTGAATGACTACAGATTTCCAGATTATTACACATCTGTGTCAGATTAAACCTATACATTTGGTTTATTACGCATAAAGATGGCTGCGCCACAATTCATTTGAGTTTACCCAGAATTCCCTGCGGGAGTGGCTGCAATAGCTATTTCCTATTTAGGGCTTTGGATACACATGAAGGATGCTCAGATAACAAGCAGAGGCCTATAAATTCAACGCAGATTAAAAAAAAAAAAGAAACGGAGCAACCAATCAGCGTGGGAAACGCACCAAATGGGGCTGATGTCATTTCAGGCTGATCTAAGTACATATGGTTTTAATTTCAATTTGATCTATGGCCAGCCACGGTTTGACATTTAGTGGATCGTGTCCAATATACATGCATTTGCAGCTTATCAAGATATCTCAAGTGGTGCGTGAGAAACCTAACTTTTTGTAAAGCCTACACATGTGGCGTAATAAAGACTACAGAGGGGGGCGTAAATTTTCAAGTGGAGGACAATCTATTTGAAGTTCTAAAATAGCACTAACTCACTTGAAGTGTATGTTTGGCTCGAAAAAGGACAGTGCTTTTTAAATAATGCTTTTATTTTACTTTCATGTAAGTGAAGTGGAACTTTCTAGTCATTCTGACAGGCTCCTATGCCCTCTGAAGCTTCAACCTCTTATCTGTCAGTGCTATCCATGGGTTCAAGCCTGTGGTAGTGATGGCAGACATGTGCATTTCATTTCTCATGAGAAAGAGTAGGACACCATGCAAAAGCACAGTAAGACTTCAGTCCCGTAATCAGTCTCTAGCATAATTGGCTGACATGCCCATACTCCAGCCCTCCTTGTACTGTTTGACAGCAACTCCTGTATGGGGCTCGCTGTATCGTACTATCCTCAGAAGCTGCTGATTGTGAAACGCGGCGAGTTGACTGCTTTACAAAAGCTATTTAAAAATGTATTTAGCAATTTTGTAATATAATTGCATTACAGGAGTTGAATTTAAACCATTTAATAGATTAAATGAATGCGTTGTGCTAAAAAGATGGCTTCACTTATAAATGATATAAATAATATCTTATAGTAGCTGAATTCAGAATCAGGGTACTTAAAACTGGCAAGCCTTCTATGTTGTAAAAAATCTTTTTTTTTTCAAGATGTATTTCAGTTTTATGAACGTCATTCCCTGAACCTTATTCCAAAGGTGCATAGTAGATAGACTAGTTTTTCAGTTTTTTGGAATTAACTTTACCGTAAAAAGCAGTCAGGATTACCATCTGTTATATTCTGAATCTCCACTGTTAAAGCGGAGTTCTGCTTAAAAAAATAAATAAACGTCAGCAGCTACAAATACTGTAGCTGCTGACTTTTAATAATCGGACCCTTACCTGTCCCAGAGTCCAGCGATGCGGGGGAACGAAGTCCAGCGATGCGGGGGAACGAAGCCCCGCTCGTCTCCCCCTCCTCTCTGTGGCACCAACATTGTAACTGTGGGTGCCCAGCTGTGGCTTCACAGCCGGGCAGCCACTGTGCACATGGGAGCCGTGTCCCAGATGATTGCCGAAAGGGAGGGGGGAGAGGTGATCTCCCTTCCGGTGTCGGGGTGCGCCAGGAGGAAGTGGGAGCAGGGCCCCTCTAAAAACAGACAAAAAATGACAAATATGGCATGTCAAGGGGTCACCTCCCTTAAAGCGGAAGTTCCATTCTTGGGTGAAACTCCGCTTTAAATTGCTATAATAGCACCGCCGTATTCCTCAGGGATGGAATGTGTGTTGTTATTCACTTGTAAATCAGATGTCAACAGCACACCAAGGATCTCCAGAGTAGGTCCAGAGCTTTAATCAGTGATCACATTGTTACAGCAGATTGCAACCTTTCAGAGCCATGCAGGACAACTTCATTAGGTAGGTGACATTAGTCACCTGCCTGATGAAGGGGCAGGGCCAGGACAAGGAGTGGACAGGAGGGGTGGCTGCACTGGGCACTGTGGTATCATGTGGGATAGGGGACACCACAAACAGATTGGGGGGGGATTTGTGTTGGAAGGGGGAATTTGGGGGAGGGTGGTAGGGGGGTAAGAATTGTTCTAGGAGGGTAAATTTGGGTTGGTGTGCTAGGAGCGGTGATTTGGAGGTATATGTGTTGGAAGAGGATTTGCGCTAGGAGGGGGATTTGGGGGGTTTGTGTTAGAAAAGGTAATATGGTAGGAAGGGGGGATTTGTCCTAAGATCAGAATTTTTTATGGGGAAGGGATTTATGCAAGTAGGGATGATTGGGGGTATTTGTGCCAGGGGGAGGGGATTTGGAATGGGGGGAGAGGTTTTGTGCTCGGAGGAGAAATTTGAGGGGTGGAGGATTTATGCTAGGAGGGGAAGTTTTTTTGGGGGGGATTTGTGCTGAGGGCATATGGGGAGAGAGAGGATTTGAGCTGGGGGGGTGGGACAAAGAATTGCGTGAATTTGTACTGGGTGGAAGGGGGGATTTATGCTTAGGGGGAGCATGCAGCTTAGTGCTTAATTTTTGGGGGGGTTTTGCTGACACATAATCATACATCTTGGGGGGGGGCGATATTTTGGCATGTACGCCCTGGGCTCTAGAGGACCTTGTACTGGCACTGTGAAGGGGTCCTGCATGGCTCTGAAATGTTGCAATCTGATGTAACAGTGCGATCACCGATTAGAGCTCTGGACCTACTCTGGAGATCCTTGATGTGCTGATGACATCTATTTTCTTTGACTTGCCAGGGTTCCAGCCGTTGGTCGCTACAGCATCCATTTATATTCAGAGCCATTTCTAGAGGAATGTGTGCGTTGGGATTAAAACATTGAAAGTTATTCACTTGTATTCTCTTTCTGTCAGAGTACAAAACACTTGTCACAACTGAAGCAAGATCATTCATTTTACTGTAAACAGAACCAGACAGGAATTGGTATTTGTAATTTATTGAATCTCTACAAATTGTTATAAGAGCACAGCCTTGTTCACCGGAGATAGTTTGAATGTTGTTATTCACTTTTATTCTCTTCCTGCCAGAGCAAAATATGCAATTCACCATAAAAGCAAGAAAATTCACTTTACTACATCAGACCTTCAGCGGACTTTTCCAGTTGAAAATCTGACGGACTTTAGATTTGGAACATGCTTCAAATCTTTACGTCGTAACTCCGAAATCTGCTCGTCTGTATGCTAGTCCGACGGACAAAAACCGACGCTAGGGCAGCTATTGGCTACTGGCTATCAACTTCCATATTTTAGTCCGGTGTATGTCATCACGTACGAATCCGTCGGACTTTGGTGTGATCATGTGTAGGCAAGTCCGTTCGTTAAAAAGTTAGTCGGAAGTCCGTCAAAAGTCCGTTGAAAGTCTGTCGGAAAGTCTGTCGGACCAGTCCGGTCGAAAAGTCCGCCTGTGTGTACGTGGCTTTAGGGCCTGTGTGGACGGGCTTTTGTTTGTGGCAAGTGAGTTTTCCATTCCCATACAAATCTATTGTAATGCAAAACCCACTTGAAGCAAGTCAGATGCAAGTCAAACGAAGATCATGTATGATCTCACAAACATCTCAAACTGCTGCCAAACTGATGTCATTGACCCAAAATTCATTAAATAGGCCTTTACATTTTTGTAGTAGGGCAGTGGTATTTCTCAGGTAGTGTATGCATGCTATTATTTAATTCTGTTCTCTTCCTGCCAGAGAAAACATTGTAATTCAAAAAGAAAAAAAAGGATATTCACTTTACAATAAAAGAACAAATCAGGAATTAGCATTTGTAAAAATCTGAATGTCCACTTGTAAATTGTTTTATTTTGTTTTTTGGTGTATTCCCTCCTGGAATTCTCTTGCCACCAGAGAAAAAAATGTCAGCCCATGGAGGCTGTTCTGTCTTGAGCTCAGGGATGGTAAAGAACAATCTCTCCAGGTAGGCTGCAGGAGGAGGGCCAAACAGTCATTTCACAAAGCCAATCTTTTTTTGTCATGTATTACAATTGTTATACATTTTTATATGAAAGTATTTTTAAAGTGGTTGTAAAGACGGGCTTTTTACCTTGCTGAAATACATACCTGAGCTCAATCACGATCTAGCGATGTGCATGGGAACCAAGGCTCTCTTGCTTCTCATTGACTCAGATACAGCAGCAAGAGCCATTGGCTCCCTCTGCTGTAAATCACAGCCACTGAGGAGGGAGCAAGGGGTGGGACTGAGCCATGCTCTATGTTGTTTTATGGGCACACAGAGCAGGACTCGGGAGAGAGTATGCACAAGTGCCCCCATAGCAAGCAGCTTGCTATGGGGGCACTCCACAGGGGGGAGGAGTCAGAAGCACTGGTGGGGACCTGAGAAGAAGAGGATCAGGAGTGCTCTGTGCAAAACCATTGCACAGAACAGGTAAGTATGACATGTTTATTATTTTAAAACCTTTAATATTACTTTAAGTGTCTGTTATATGCTATGAGCTAAGGCAGAAGATAGGAAAGTGCTGCAGATTGGCACTTTCACCCTGACAGGAAGAAAATACAATTAAACAATTAAAAATTTAAGTTTCAAGGTTATTACATGGTGACTGTTTCCCTTTAACTTTGGATCTTTTCATTTGTACCAAAATGCAGCTGACTAGCATTAATAAGATATGTTAGTGTCATTTTTAAGGATCTAGAAGTCACTATGGGAAATTGATTTCGCTGTGATTCATGCAGCAACATTAACCACATAGTTTTACCAGTTACAGAAATAAAAAGTTCACAGAAAGGATAAAAAGAGCATACAAAGTATCTTTAAATGTTTAGCAGTATGATATTCACAACCATACCTGCTAAAGACTAGCTTTGCCATGTAAAATAATGATTGTGTGGATTACATGTGTATCTTATAAAATCACTTGTTTCTTCTTACTAAATGTTTTGTTTTTTTTTGCCCAGTGGGCTCCGAGGCATGTAAGCTGCAGAAGGAGGAAGGCACCTGCAGGGAGTTTATCTTACAATGGTACTATGATACAGAAACCAAGACCTGCGCCCGATTCTGGTACGGTGGCTGCGGAGGAAATGAGAACAGGTTCAGCACACAGAAAGAATGTGAAAAGATTTGTATTACAGGTGAGTAATCGAAACATGCAGATAAGAATCATGCAGAACAATTTTAGGGGGAAGCAGATATAGTCAATGTAAATGTTAAATATATTTAGTTATAATATAAAAAAAAAAGTTATGGGACTAATTTCTACTGCTTAGAAGAAGAAGAGCACAGAAAGAGAGAGAGCGAGAGACTGAAGTGTGCACTCAGAGTGAAGAATTCAGGGAAAAGACATATTTGAATAGTAACTTGGGCATATAAAGTGTAACTAAAGGCAAAACTTTTTTTAGTTCTGGATAGAGTAGAGTAGGGTTTAGGACACCTGTTAAATTTTTATTGTTACCTCTGCTCCTGTTCCCCGTAGAGGGGAAATAGAAGCAGAAACACTGGTTCTAATGACTTGGAGGGTCCCAATGGATTCCCCTAATTCCCAGGAATTTCCTCTCACTTCCTATTTTGGCTAAGGGACAGAAAGTGAAAGTAAATCTCCCCAATGGGACAAAGATGGAAAAAAAACTGATAGGGGTTATAACCCTTCTTTACTCTATCCAAAAGAAAAAAAAGTTTTGCCTATAGTTCTACTTTAATATTTAGCTTGTGTTCATCACCATATGGGCATAGAAGGAAACATCAGAGAATATTGAAACACCAAGACTTTGAAATACAAGAATCTGCTCAAACAAGGAACTTAAATTTATATATTTTATATCTACAGGAAAGCGTGTAATGATATCTTCTGTTTTATGAGCTGAAGTCATTTAAAATTGCACTTAGAATTTTGGATTCTATAACATATCCTAGAAATCCAATTTATTAAGCTTGAATAGTACTAGTTTTAAAGCTTGGTTTTAAAGTTTAGTTATAAAATGTTTTAAAAAATTAGCACAAGGGTCAATGCAATGTGTCCCTTGTGCTCCTGGCTTCCGTTGAAATCTCCTATACTCTGATCCCTTCCTATCCCACCACCATAATCTTCTGGTGCCATAGAGGTTTCTTAGAGAAAAAAAAAAACATGTCATAGGCACTCATCAAGAGCGCTGTCATATCATACATGTCATAGGCACTCATCAAGAGCACTGTCATGTCATACATGTCAGCTGACTATGATCGCACTTTCCTCCCACCTCCTCTACTCATAGAAGCTGTACTATGGCTTCCATCAACATAAAATGATTTATGAATGGAGGATGGGAGGAGGAATGAAAAGGCTGCCTCCTCCACTCATAGATAGCTTTCCATTCAGTCCAATAGTAAAAATTGGTTGAATCCCTGTGCAGTTTTTTGCCACCTGTGTCTCACTGGGGAAACTTCCCTTCACTTCATGTCCTGAACACACAACAGGCACAATCTCTCCTAAGTAAGGTAGATTCCCTCATAAGCACTTGACACCAGAACAGACACAATCACAGCCAGGCACACCAAATCTTCACAGGCACACTTGAGTCAGAGAACAGTCTGTGACTCAGTTTTTTTTTTGTTTTATTGAGGGTAATAACTTGGATAGGGATGGGAGGTTATGGGATGCCCGTTTGACTTCAACAATAACTTTAGGGACAACTCTTCCTATATACAGTCTCTATATACTGCACCTCTTCTTCCTCCAGCACACACTTGCTTGCAGCACCTAGCCGGAACACTGTGAATACCTGACAGTCACTCAGTCAGATGAAGCAATGGCCCATTACAGGCAGGAATCCAAGGCCCCTTAGTTTTTCAGAATTTCAGTGTTCAGCTTGCATCACTCCTGTGGCTATTTATTCCAGCACCACCTCTTCAGGCACTGCCAGCTCACCTGGCTGCACCGGTCCCTTTCACTAGCTCTCCAGGCTAACTTCTCCCCACAGTCCTCCAGACTGACACTCACCAGCCTACCCAGCTGACTCTCAGGAGATCGCCCAGATCTGCTGACCTGCTCCCACTGTCCTCTCTCCTTGCTCCTGTGCCTCCAGGAAGGGTTTCCTCCATGTGTTTTGGTCGGAATCTTCCAGCACCCAAGCCCCAGGTCTGAGGCCACCCCCACCAGACTAGGGGGCACCCTCAAGGGTCACCGACAGACTCCTCAGCACTCCATCTCCATCGACTGCCCCCCCTGGCATTACTCATTATTATTATTATTCAGGATTTATATAGCACCAACCGTTTGTGCAGCGCTTTACAACATGAGAGCAGACAGTACAGTTGCAATACACTTTGATACAATAGGGCCCTGCTCGTTAGAGCTTACAATCTAGGAGGGAGGGTCAAGTATACAAAAAGGTAATAACTGTGGGGGGTGATCTGATGGAGAAACGAAAAGTACAGTTGTTAGGTGTGGGCAGTCGTTAGGTGTGGACTCATGCCTATTTATGAGATGCCCAGCCCTCTGTCAGCCCTTTACTGGGGATTGGCTGAGGGCCTCCAAAATTTTCCAAGCAGCCCCTCCTAACCCCCACCTACTATGTCTAGAACATTCTCCAATGTCCCAAAGCTACCAGGATGAGTCAACCAGCCCTGAGTCACTAAACCCTGACCCAGATTACACAGCTCAGGCTTAGCCATGAGCTAACTATGTTTTGCCTGTCCTAAAAGACCTACACTAACAAACCTAAACTAACTTTCTAGAGGGTGCAATATGAAGATTTCTCCTTACCTCATGTTGCATTACATTTAGTCACCAGGACAAATGCAAATGGTGAATCTCCCCAGCGGTGACACAGACAGCAATAAAAACCTGACAGGGATTTTGACCCTTCCTTACTCTATCAAAAACAAAAAAGAGAACTCTGCTTTAGACAACAGTTCAAAACACTCCCTTTATGTTTTATTGCTGAACTTTCTACAAATAAATTTACTTTATTTCCCATATTTCATCCACAGCACCTCTGAATTCCGGAGTAGTCTCAGCAATTGGAACATAATGGAGCCCAACTCTTACCACTCAAGTGGAGACAACCCAGGATGCACTGCCCTTCCTCTCACCCTGTCCCCTTGCTAGCCTGCCACTCCACAAGTGGGAGGGAGACTTACAAGGTTAATCAATATGGTGCTATTTCTTCTGTGGACTTGCTGCAGGTTGTGCCAAGAAAAGCATTAACCCTTTCATTGCTGTAGCAATCCCAAGTGACACAAGCCCCACAATTATGGCCTGGAGGCCAATTCTGTTCCGTTCACTACAGTTCTAAAAGGGTTTCTTGGCACTTTGGACTTACATACATTAAAAGCTGGTGCTTGTTAGGTTATGTTTTTAGTGTCAGAGGTCCCAGCACTAGAGTCTACCACAGAGGGATGCTGACCCTCTCAGCAACACCTGCTTCATCCCAGTCCTCCCTTCTTATATTTCCACTATCCAGTAGATTTGTAATCCTTTATCTGCCGTAGAGCTTTTCACTACATCCAGCGCCTCTGACAACTAACTGTGAGTCCATGTATGCAACAGTTACCAATACAGCTATGATGATGCGAAGCCCCACATTCCATTTTCAACGAGGGCACTGCAGGTACTTGTGTCATGATTTCTTGAGCAGCAGGTCCCTCGGTAATTGACAGATACTAACCCCTTTTTCCGCTATCAGGAGCCTGTAAAGTATTGCAAAGCAGGGTTTTCCAGGCCCCTCTGGCTGCACATGGGTTAAAAGCTTTAGGTTTTACCACTTAAGCTGCAATTATTGCAGTCTGAGCAGAAGAATACAATATTTTTTGGATCTTATTGTTATTTGTGTTTATAAACTTTGGGGTTGGGAAATTTTGGTATAAATTTGGGAGCGGGGCTTTTCTTGTCTTTGGTATGTTTTTATTTTTTTAAAGAAGGGAGAGGATACAAAGAATGTCTAATAAAGAATGAAGAGGTGTTTAACACTTTGTGTCATTATTTCTTGTTAAAAAGTGATGGTGCTTTTACCTTTTTGAAGGCGTGTAAGGCCTCAGAGATTTTCATCTAATGATTTTCTCTTTTTTCTCCTCTATAGTAGAGGAAGTTTCTAAAGCTACTAGTAAGCATCTGCTACCTAAGACCCCCATGCAATTATATACTGGGCCAGTTCACACCACAAAAACGCACTCCAGATCCGTTCCAGATGCATTTCTGCATGCACGGTTTAACGCGTTTTTGGCGCTTTTTTACGTGTTTTCGGATGCATCCCGTGTGCTTTTTTTTCTTCTTTTTTCCTGTTGTATTTTCACTATACTGGGGTCCAGTGTGTTTTGATGTATTTTTGATGTGTTCCCGTGTGTTTTTGATGTGTTTTTGATGCGTTTTACTGCATTCCAGTACAGTCCAGTGCAGGAAAAATGCAGCATGTTCTACTTTTTTTCTGGAACTGAAAAGCCCTGCAAATGACTGCACTAGTGTAAACTATGCCATTGAAAACCATATAACCTACTTTTCATGCAATTTTGATGCAGAACAAAAGCGCACTGGACTGCATGTGGAGTGAACTGGCCCTGTAAGATTTAATCCCCAAATGCAAATGTTAGTTATAACAATTCTTGAGGTTGATTCACTAAAGGCACATAGTTTTTTTACTTTCCATGGGGATTTTCTCCAGAGCTTAATGAATGTGGTGAAATTTCCACCACACATTCCTTTCCACCACACATTCCTCTTGGCTAGTTATGCTGTGTACACACAAGCGGACTTTTCAGTATCAAAGGTCCGACGGTCTTTCCGACGGACTTTCGGACGACTGGACTTGCCCACACACGAATGGACTAAAGTCTGTTCAAAAGTCAATTGGTTTGAACGTGATGACGTACAAAGGGACTAGAATGAGGAAGTTCATAGGCAGTAGCCAATAGCTGCCCTTATGTCCTTTTTTGTTCGTCAGACTAGCATACAGACGAATGGATTTTTCGACCGGACTCGAGTCCGTCGGAAAGATTTGAAATATGTTCCAAATCTAAAGTCCGTCTAATTTTTGACAGAAAAAGTCCGCTGAAGGTCCGATGAAGCCCACACACGGTTGGATTGCCCGACGGATTCGTTCCATCGGACCAACCCGGTCGAAAAAGTCCGCCCGTGTGTATGCGGCTTTAGGCATCTCATCAAAGTGATTAGCCAGCAGGAATGTATGGTGGAAAGATGCAGCAGGCAAGCTCTGACACTACTGGGAAGCATTGGAGCTTTGCTGATCAGAACGTTCCAGGATTCAGATGTAGAAGAAGAATCTAGAGCTGTCATAGGTATGTCCATACAGCTCTTGGTGTCTATACTTTCTTACTGCTAACAACTTTTTTAATAAATTAACAGTCACTTTATTTTATTTATTTATCTACTATAGGTACTTATATAGCACCGTCAATTTACACAGCACTTTACACATATATTGTACATTAACGTCATTGAATTCTTATACACTCTATATTTAAAGGCCAGTTCATCCAAAAGTGACATTTTAGTTACAGATGTAGCCTCCTAGGCTGCATTTATAATACACCTTTCAAATATACAGTATGTATAATATTTTTAAAAATAAATTCAGGGTTAAAAAATCTGGTAGGATGTATTCCGTGGCCTGTTGTTTGGTGTTAAATCCAATGTCCATGCACATTTACAACACTCTCCACTTCAAAGTGACTTTGACTAAACATTTATTGGTGATAATTGGTAAATCAATCACTGTCATGTAAAACACATGCACCAGGAAGATTCACCTGCAGCGAATGTTTGGTGACTGTCAGTTTCACTGCTTTATAAATGTGACCCTTAAGGTTACATTCCAATATCCGAATATGTGCATCTAGGGGCAAGTTACATTCCAATACTGACCCTGGATGCAGCCAATGTGTGCTCAGGGTCAGCATTTCTACAGAGCTTAAGTGGTTGTATCCTGCACTTTGTGATTTTACCTACAGGGAAGCCTATAATAAGGCTTACTTGTATGTAAAATGAATATCTCCTAAACCTGTACGGTTTAGGAGACATTCACCCGGCATGCAGCCGCTGATGCCAGTGGCGCATGCGCTCTGAAGGTCTGGCGGATTGTGCTGGAAATTCAGAGCTCCTTGCTGGAACAAAGGACTCCCACACATGCACGGGAGTGATGTCATCATGGCTCAGGCCACTCACAGCGTTGGAGCCGCGAACCCAGAAGACATGCCGAGGGAACATGTCAGCTCCCTCAGCAAGGACCAGGAGGCGGTACAGGCGATTCGTTCTAAGGTAAGTATGTCATAATGAGCTAGTAGGCGATGCCTACTAGCTCATTATGCCTTTGCCTTACATTTTTTCTTTTGTTGTTTTTTTGGTAAGGGCATACAACTGCTTTAGTCTGCACACAAACTGGCCCCAGGTAATCAGCCAGTTTGAATGCAACCAAAGCACAGAGTGTTGATGCATCCAGAGCCAACTCTGAATGCAGAAAACTAGCCTCGCATATTCAGCTGTCCAAATGTAGGCCAAGAATACTAGCATGTAGGGATGGGTTCGATGTTCGAGCCAAACGTAGTCGATTGCAGTGCATTGACAGCTGCTGATTGGTCAAAGCATGCACCTGACCTGCATGCTTTGGCCAATCACAGCGCAATGTGCTGTAAGAGCCATGATTGGCCAAAGGCAGGGTGTCTTTGGCTAATCATGGCTCAGGGGCTATGTCATGTACCTGGTAGGAGACTGAGATGACAAGGTCGGCCTCTCTTGTATCTCCAGCCCAGGCCCCACTGAGAGTGGAACAGATGATGCCAAGGGACAGGAGGAACACGAGTGCCTGTAAGTGTAGATTGCCGAGCTTGTGGCAGGAGTCGTAGACTCGGTAATTCAGGCAGAACATCAGGTCAGGAACTGGGATGATGCTGGGAAGATTAGCCGAGGTTACAGGGGAACTCCACCAAGCTTGCAAATTCAGGATGCATGGCTTTCCAGGACTTCCCATAGTCTGGAGACAGAATCAGACTTGGTCCAATGGAGCTGGGATGAGGGGCAGCCAGCATAGGCACTCAAAAGTAGCATGGAGCCAGGCAGGGAACAGAAGCGAGGTCAATAGGATAGCCGGAGTCAGCAGCAAGCGAGCAGCAGGGTACCAGGACATCAGACAGCAGCAAGGAAAGGAGTAAGCCAGAATCAGGAACCAGGAATCAATAGCATAAACAGAGTCCAAAGTCAGGTCAGTGGAAAGCCAGATCAGCAACGGATAACAAGCAGGATTCAAGCAGGGCATCAGGAAACAGCTGAAGACTAGTCAGCATTGAGCAGGAGTCAGGGCACCCTATGAATAGGCTGTTTGGTGCCAATTGAGATTGTGGACATGCTCCCACAAGTGTGCGCATTCCTTCATGCATGCGTATTGGCGCATACGGGAATCTGCGGTCGCCTGTGCGCATGCACACGTGTGTGAACCCCATGTGTCACAGCAGTTCTCTTACATTGCCCCCTCCTTATGGACAGCCTCCGGATGCCCTTCAGGGCCCTTTTTTCTGGATGACGATGATAATAAGATTGCACCAGTCTTGGGGCATGCACATCTGGAGCTGGTTCCCAAGAATTTTCTTCTGGGCTGTAGCCCTTCCATTTGATTAGAAACTGTGGTTGGCCAATCTTAATTCTACAGTCCAGTACAGCTTCCACTTCATATTCCTCATTACCTTCTATAAGTAGCAGAGAAGGGATCTCTGAATCCCGGTCCGGAAAGGGATTTGGCACTGTTGGTTTCAATAAAGAGACATGGAATACAGGGTGGATCCTCAGGTTCTTTGGTAACACCAACTCAAATGCTACTACATTCATTTTTCTTTTGACCGGAAAAGGCCCCAAATATCTCTTTCTTTGAGGGACAGCTTAATTAGATTTGCTGTAGACAAGCAGACCTTGTCTCCCAGTTCCAGATTCAAGTTGTCTCTCTCTTTCCTGACAAAAAATGTTTTATTGTTAGCCTGGGCCTTAGAGATAGTGTCCTGTAATAACTGATTATTGGAGTTGAAAATTTTTAATCTATCTTGTACAGCAGGTACGGAAGATTCCACAGACAACTCAGGCAAAAAAAAGGATGATACCTATAGTTAGCATAAAAGGGTGACTGTTTGGTGGCTGAATGAATGGAGTTAGTATATGCAAATTCTGCCAGTGGAAGGAGTGACGGCTAATCACCCTGTGCAAAGGAAGAAAAGCACCATAAGTACTGTTTAAGGGTTTGGTTTGTCCTTTCTGTCTGTCCGTTTGTTTGGGGGTGGTATGCTGTGTATAAACGAAGCTCAGTGTTTAAAGCCTCACATAAAGCCCTCCAGAATCTAGAGGTAAATTGTACCCCTTGGTCGGAGATAATGCTGTCAGGAATACCATGTAATTTTACAATCTCCTTAATAAAAACAGAGGCAGTGTCAGTGGCAGAAGGGGTTCCCTGTAAGGATACAAAATATGCCATCTTGGTCAGACAATCATCTACAAACAAAAATAGTAGTGAAATCTTCAGATTGGGGGAGTTCTACAATGAAATCCATCAAGATCATACTCCACGGTTTCTCAGGTACTGGAAAAGACTCCAGTAGTCCCCAAGTTCTGGCTCTATCAGATTTACTTCTAAGGCATGTTACACAAGATCTCACATATTTATTGCAATCAAATCTGGCCACCAGAAGGAACAGGATATCAAGTCTGCAGTCTTGTGAATTCCAAAGTGGCCCGCCAAGGGGTGATCATGACATTTTTAAGGATAGATAAAGATTTGCTTGTTATGAAAGTAAAGGCCATTCCTTAGCTGAAGAGACAAGTCTTGAGAGGGTGACTGATTTACCACATCCACCTTTATTGCAACATCAGATCTGGTTGAAGAAGTAAGAAATTCTTGGCTGACAAAATAGTGGCAGGTTCTAAGGGTACTACAGGTCCATGGAACATGCGTGACAACGCATCCGGTTTACCGTTCTTTGATCCAGGGCGATAGGTGATATGGCAAAAAGAGGAGCTTTGGGACTTTAAATGAAGCAAGAACCTTGAGGTCCCTGCCTCCATCCCTATCATTATTTTTTTAAAAGCTAGATGTGGGACAAAGATAGATGTGAAGCACACAGTAGCAAATGAATGGGTACAATGACTGGAAAGTTATATTTATTTTTTATTGTATAGTCTCTTATATAACATTTTTTAGCATAAATTCTTTATAACAGTAAACTTTTATATCATATTCAAAATAAATTACATAATGATTAACAATCCAATAAAAATTCAGTCACATGTATCAGTTGATACATATATATATAGACATGATACAATTGATACCTATGTAACCTATTGACCTTGCTGAGTTCCTATTAAACTAAATGAGAAAAGTTGGGTATGGTGGCAAAAATGTCATAGTAAAATATTGTAGACATAGATTGAATTATAAAAAACCTTGTCGATCCATAATTGATATTGAATATGAAAGTTGATAGCTTTTACAGCCTTATAGCCGCTCATCAGGAGAAAAAAACGTGGGATGCATCTATAAATAGAAAGCATACATGTCTAGATAATCTAACAAAATCAGAAAAATAAAAATAAAAGTATTAAAAAATAAAATTTTATAGAAAAAATGTTATAAAAAAAATACTGAAAAATGATAAAAATAAAATAATATATTATAGGGTAGGGAACCCCCTTACTACATCTAACTTACAGTTGCATCTGCATACTGATGGTGTGATATTGAGGATTCTAAACCAACCAAAGACATCACCTCCGGGAGCTGTGGCGGCGTGCAGGGCGATGACAACCAACACAGACAGTATGTGAAGCGGGGTAAGATAGGTAATTTGGAACATGAAACAAGAGGAAAACAGTGCCCACCTTGCTTGTCGAGGCCTTAGACGTCTAGCTGTCCTCAAGTATTCTAGATTTTTTGTGGTATGCGAAGATGAGGATTGGGTGAGAAGCTCCCTCCAACAGATACAGCCATTCTTCTAGCGCGGCTTTATTAGCCAACAGCTCTCTGTCCCCAACGTCATAGTTCCTCTCTAAAGAATTCAGCTTTTTGGAGAAAAAGGCAACAGGGTGAATTTATGATTTAGGACCGTGACATTGTGACAATATAGTCCCTACTGCACTTTCAGAAGCATTACCTCCAATACATAGGCCAAGGACGGATCAGGATGCTTCAGGATGGGAGCTGAAACAAATAAGGCCTTTAACTGTTCAAAAGCTACTTGAGCTTCTGGGGTCCATCGGAAGGAAACATGCTGTTTAGTCAGTTGTGTAATGGGAGTAATAATCCCAGAAAAGTTCTTGATAAACTTTCTACAATAATTAGCAAACCCCACAAACCTATTTACCGATTTTCTGTCTTTAGGGGCAGGCCACTCCAGGACAGCCGCGACCTTCTAAGGGTCCATGGAGATACCATCGGCAGAAATGACAAGTCCCAGAAATTGTATGGTCTGTCTTTCAAAATCACATTTTTCAGCCCTCGCATAGAGATGGTGTTCACGGAGTCTGTCCAATACCTTCATTACATGAGTTTGATGTAGTTCCACAGATCCGGAGAAAATAACAATGTCATCTAAATAAACAATGATGAATAAATCAAGATAGTCCCGGAAAATATCATTCACAGGTGCTGGAATGTGGCTGGAGCGTTACAGAGTACGAAAGGCATGACCAAATACTCGAAATGTCCGAAACGTGTCCGGAAAGCTGTCTTCCACTCATCTCCTTCCCTGATCCTGACTTGGTTATATGTACCTCTTCAGTCTAGTTTGGAGAATACTCGTGCCCCTCGCAACCTCTGGAAAAGTTCAGGAATCAGGGGAAGGGGGTACCGATTCTTGACAGTGATCTTATTAAAATTTCGATAATCCACACAAGACCTCAAGGAATGATCTTTCTTCTCAACAAAGAAAATACCAGCACCTGCCGGTGAGGTAGAAGGCCGGATAAACCCTTTTTCCAGGCTTTTGTCTATATATTTACATAAGGCTTCTAGTTCAGGCTCAGAGAGAGGATAGATTCGACTGAATAGGATCTCGACCCTTGGTAAAAGTTGGATAGGACAATCATAAGTCCTATGAGGAGGAAGGGTATCTGCACTTTTCTTGTTAAACACATCCAATCAGTGTAGTATATATAATACAGTTCAGAGTATATAGTGCAGTCTGTGTAGTATATATAATACAGTTCAGAGTATATAGTGCAGTCCATGTAATATATATAATACAGTTCAGAGTATATAGTGCAGTCCATGTAGTATATATAATACAGTTCAGAGTATATAGTGAAGTAATTGTAGTATACATAATACAGTTCAGAGCAGTGGCGGCCCATCAATAGGGGGCGCACGGGCGTCGCCCCCCCCCAGCTAGACATGAAAAAAAAAAGTGGTCCTTTAAGAGTGTCCGGATGCCCGACACTGAGCTGATATGTGGGAAGCTTGACTGCTGCAGTCAGGTGATTGCAGCTGAAAAAGCTTCATTGGGCGGTCTTTGGAGTGTCCTCGGGGCGCAAGACATGCGTCCAGAACTCTCCCCACTCTACGTTGATTCCTACGGTTGCTTGCTTATAATTGGCAGGTCCAGAGGAAAGGTAGGCGGTGCTTTTCGCGGTACTGTCACTTCTGGTCTCTCACCACTTGTCACTCGGATGTTGGAAGGAGAGCACGCACGGCCTGCCGGACCGGACGGGGTAAGCTAATACTCATTATTTATTTCCCACTGACAGGCTCTGCCCGCCACTCTGCTCCACACAGGCACACACTTCCCCGCTTCTCTGCACCACATGAGTCTCTGCCATTTTTTTCATTGATTTTTTTATCTATAATGCCGGGAGTCAGCAATACATTACAGCCGCAAGCAAGTTTAAATGACATTTTTTCCTTTAGAAATGTCATTATTGCTGCAGCACTGCTCTACACATCGCACAGATGCACCACTTTATAGGCAGACTAAGGGGACCCCCCAGGAACGATATTTAAAGGAATATTTAATTTTTATTGTTTTACTGTAAGCATTATTAAAATTACTGCTCCTGAAAAAACAATCGTTTTAAAACTTTTTTTGCATTGATACATGTTCCCTAGGGCAGGACCCGGGTCCCCTTACACTTTTTATGGCAATAACTTGCATATAAGCCGGGGGGTGTTCTGGCATGGGTTAAAATGTACAAATTTAACTGACTACATATTTAAGTACGTGTATTCCACATTTGCAGCCCCCCACTAAATGCTTGTTAACCGCTTGCTGACTGGCTCGCGCCAATATACGTCGGCAGAAGGGCACGTACAGGCAGATTAACGTACCTATACATTGCCCTTTAAGAAGCGGTTTGCGGGCGAGCCCGACCTCCGTGAGTGTGATCGCAGGTCTCGTGGACCTGATGTCCGTGGGGATACCGACGATCACCTCACGGAGAGGAAGAACAGGGAAATGCTTGTATAAGCAAGCATTTCCCCGTTCTGCCTAGTGACAGGACACTGATCACCGCTCCCTGTAATCGGGAGCGGTGATCAGTGTCGTGTCACACATAGCCACACCCCCCCACAGTAAGAATCGCTCCCTAGGACACACTTAACCCCTTCACTGCCCCCTAGTGGTTAACCTCTTCACTGCCAGTCACATTTACACAGTAATCAATGCATTTTTAATTGCACTGATCGCTGTATAAATGTGAATGTTCCCAAAATTGCGCCAAAAGTGTCCAATCTGTCCGCCATAATGATGCAGTCACGATAAAAATCACTGATCGCCGCCATTACTAGTAAAAAAAAAATATTAATAAAAATGCCATAAAACTATCCCCTATTTTGTAGACGCTATAACTTTTGCGCAAACCAATCAATAAAAGCTTATTGCAATTTTTTTACCAAAAATATGTAGAAGAATACGTATCGGCCTAAACTGAGGAAAAAAAAAATTTTTAATATATTTTTGGGGGATATTTATTATAGCAAAATATAAAAAATAATGCGTTTTTTTTTCAAAATTGTCACTATTTTTTTGTTTATAGCGCAAAAATATAAACCACAAAGCTGATCAAATACCACCAAAAGAAATTTGTGGGGAAAAAAGGACGTCAAATTTGTTTGGGAGCCACGTCGCATGACCGCGCAATTGTCAGTTAAAGCGACGCAGTGCCAAATCGCAAAAAGTGCTCTGGTCTTTGGGCAGCCAAATGGTCCGGGGCTTAAGTGGTTAAGTGTTCCCATTCACAGATTACACCTAAAAATTATTTGTAAACATCTCTTACCTATTTAGTTGTTTTTACAGAGCAGGGTATTATGTATAGGACACTAGAGAGGCAAGCTTCTATTGCTTCGAATAGCTGTGAAGATAAAAGATATGGAGAGGAACAGAAGAGAAAAACTGTTTTTTCTGTTTTGTTTAGTGCATTAACATTCAATGAGGCGCCCAGCTTTGTGACCTTTTGGTAGGACAGACAGTCCTGTACACCAACTTTAAAACTGGTAATGAAATCTCAAAAAGAGGGGTTGTGACCTGTCCACAAAATTTTAAAGAAATGCACCAACATGCCTCCATCCCAATAGGTGCAGATAAAGTTGAAGGAAAGAAGCAGGACTTTGCGTGAGGCATGTTGGTGGATGCGTCAACTGAATAGTATATGCTGGAATACGATATCTGGGGTAAGTCCTATACATAGTTATATCCACAGAGAGTTAACAAGGTAATAATGGTATAAAAGTTTAATTACATAGATCCTCAAATCACATACAGTCATGAATAAAAACATCATAAGCCACAATTGAGCATGTTATAGACAATATGTTGAAAGGCATAATTTAGACACTGATTGTACAGTTGCAGGAGAGAATACATTATACAGTAAATGGACATGTGCATCAATAGTTATTAACTCAACGCGTTTCTTGGCTTATAACCAATCATCAGGAGTCCGGTGCAGTTTCGGCTACATTGAAACAATGCTGCATTCTAGTATATAGGCCACTACAGACCAATGCACCACTTGTGAGTACGATTGTAAATTTGATTTCCATTGCATCTTTTCCCTATATATCTATCCGCATACTAACAGATGTTCCATTGTTTCAATGTAGCCGAAACTGCATCGGACTCCTGATGATTGGTTATAAGCCAAGAAACGCGTTGAGTTAATAACTATTGATGCACATATCCATTTACTGTATAATGTATTCTCTCCTGCAACTGTACAATCAGTGTCTAAATTATGCCTTTCAACATATTGTCTATAACATGCTCAATTGTGGCTTATGATGTTTTTATTCATGACTGTATGTGATTTCAGGATCTATGTAATTAAACTTTTATACCATTATTACCTTGTTAACTCTTGGTGGATATAACTATGTATAGGACTTACCCCAGATATCGTATTCCAGCATATACTATTCAGTTGACACATCCACCAACATGCCTCACGCAAAGTCCCGCTTCTTTCCTTCAACTTTATCTGATAATGAAATCTGTCAGCACAGTACAGGCCCCCTCATAAACATTAGATAGAAAAACAAAAACACATGATTTTCAGTCATGGAGCTTTCAACAAAGAGCAAAAAAAGGGTAAGCAGCCATTTTTAAATATTTTTTAAATGTATGCAATGCGTATGGGAATAGGTAACAAATATAAGGTTTTATACCAGTTTAGCAGCAAAAGTGGAAATGCACTACTTCATTATACACTACAGTCCAATATGCTTTAATTACAAGGATTTTTCCAGTCTCTGAGGTAAGAAATAGCTGCTTACATCTCTACACACCACCATAGCTGAGACACTAAATAATGTGTAAAAATTATTAAACCTTTCTTTAAATATTTGGTTTTTTTTGTCCCCCTTCAAATAATTGTTACAAAGTATGGAAGTTTTAGAATGAAACCCACAACTGAAAGAACTTGAAGTTGCTCTACCAAAAGTCAGCCTTATTTGCACAGCAATTATTTTGGAAAAGGATAAAAGGTTTCCTTTTGTATCTCTGGATCTAATTAAAGGATCACCACTGGCATTTATAAATGAGTAACCATACTTATTTCACTTTTGTAGAGTGTTTTAATGCTGTTATTAACTTTTGGCCAGCTGAATAGCAGCTTTAAAAGATGCATCCTATTGTACGGTTATCTATCAGGAGTCACAGTAGGAATGTCTCCTACCTCTACCTGTGCTAGGATGATAAGTCATCACCAAGATCAATAAACACGGTCAGTTTGCTACATTGTTACTCACTGCACTGATATAGTCCTGCTCTTTAGCATGTTATAGGAATACAGACTGAACAGAAGCAAATACAGGCAGTCCCTGAGTTATGAACGGGCTAGGGACTGTAGGTTTGTTCTTAAGTCGAATATGTTCGTAAGTCGGAACAGCATGGGCAGAACGGCAGATATGTCGCTTTCCAATGTTCCGTCGAATGTGCCTGCCGTTGAAAAGGGTCCGTCCAATGCACCCGCCGCCGAAAAGGGTCCGTCGAATGTGCCCGCTGTCGAAAAAGGGTCAGTCGGATGTGCCTGCCATCGAAAAGGGTCCATCGAATGTGTCCGCCATCGAAAAGGGTCCGTCGAATGTGCCTGCAGTCGAAAAGGGTCCGTCGAATGTGTCCGCCATCGAAAAGGGTCAGTCGGATGTGCCTGCCGTCGAAAAGGGTCCATTGAATGTGTCCGCCATCGAAAAGGGTCCGGCAAATGTGCCTGCAGTCGAAAAGGGTCCGTCGAATGTGTCCGCCATCGAAAAGGGTCCGTTGAATGTGCCCACCGTCCCGTTCGTAAGTAAGAGTCGTTCGCAAGTCGGATGTTCGTAACTCGGGGACTTCCTGTAGGAATCTAAAATAAAGTTTTCTAAAGTCTTTGCAATAGTAATAGACTTTTTTTTTTTTAAAGAGAAGTAAAGGTTTTGTTTTTTTTTCGGTATCATACTTACCTCGGTGGATGCAGCATCAGTCCAATGCTGCGTCTGTCCCCCCGGCACCTCCACACTGAGAACCAAGCGATTGAACATCGCCGATGGCTCAATTTTCACATCTCCCCGAGCAGAGAACTGCTGATTGTTAATCAGCCGCTTTCTGCTCTTCTTCTCCTCGCTCATTGGAGCGCTGGGCTGTGGAGGGGCGGGGAGCGGCTGTCTCAGTCTCTCAGGGACTCGTTGAGAGGCTGAGATGGGTGTCAGTCCGAACACCAGGCAGATACAGACTTCCATTGTCGCGATAACGTGGTGCCTGGATTGATTTCTGTGACGTCAGCAGAGAGCGGAATTTAGCTGAAAACGGGTCACAGGAGTGCAAAACAAATTGCACTCCTCTGATCCATAGGAGAAGCCCAGCCAAAACGAGCTTTAGCTGGACTTCTCCTTTAAGTTTATATTTTATAAAAAATAAATAAACAATATACAGTTCTTAGAAAAAAAATTGTTTCAAAGTAAACTAGTAGAACAGGGTCTAGAAAGGAGTCACAGTAAGCACAAAGATGGACAGCGATAGGTTAAAAAGTTATAGCATAACTTTGTTTATAGCAAAACTATCTTATTGTTTTCAGATGGACTGGGTGGAGGTCTCCATAATTAAGCAAAGAATCACAGGTCAAATTTTTTTTGACATTTTGGAAAGCTTTGTTCAAACCCTACCGGTTGGTATGCAACTGTCACAAAAGGTCTCCTCCGCTGGTAATATTGATCATTTGGCATGCAGTACTGAGGTCCACCAGCAGGTGTCTCCTGGCAGTTTGGAGCTGTCAGAAGAGCTTTTTCCTGCTGGTATTCTGTCACCTTTGGGCCGCAGTACTGGCGTCCACCAGCGGAGGAATCCTGGCAGTATGGAGCAGGTATTCCCCTCTGCAGACAGGGGTCACCTGACCTTAATTAGCAGCTGCAGTATTAATACCCGGCAAGTGCACACTCAGGTTGCCCTGGTATCTTCCTTGAGCCCTGACCTGCATCCTGTTACTCTGATCCTGATTCCTGATCCTGATTCCTGAACCTGAAGCCTGATTCCTGGAACCTGTTGATCCTGTTTCCTGTCTGTTACCTGAACCCTGGACCCTGAGCCTTGTACCTGACCCGTCCCTCCTGTGATCCATCCATCCTCTCTTGTCCTGTTTTGTTCCCTTCCCAGCTACTGATCTCCTGTTTATGACCCTGGCCTGGCTTGTCTATGATTCTGGTACTCCCTTTTGCTACATATGCTGGTTGTTTATTATCAATGTTTGGTTGTTTGGTTTGTTCACTCTATATTGGTGGTGTGTTCACATGTATATGCATTTACCTTAATAAACTTACTTTCACCTATTTATGTCTGGTTCACTCTGTCGCAGTCACACACTTCTGGTCTTATCTGGTATATGACAGAATACCAGGGCCATCCCTGACCAGAGGTGGCTGCACAGGGGAACCATTTTGATTCAGTTTGGTTGCAAACATGAATGCTGATGAGGTTATTTATTTTTCTCTGCTGGCACCTGAAAGTGGTGATTATTGCCGCCAGGCTTTGAAAGGATGGTCTAGTGACCAGTTGTTTGCAACTATACGTTTGGCTCACTCCCTGGTCGATCAGGGTTATATATTGTTTGGGGAGGTGCAGCCTTTGATCAAGATATGTACTGAGCTGGCCCTGCCCTGTATTCCAGAGGGCCGTGATGATTTCACTCCTCTTTTTGATATGAATCAGGTTGTATCCCTAGTATGGCTTTTTGAAGATGATCCAGCCGATTTTTGTGAGCACTACTCAGCCTGTTCCCCACAGGTGATTGCTGAGTGCATTGTGTCTGCTCAGTCTTTTGTTAGACAGGGAGATTTAAAAGCACAGTTTGTACAACCTATACTTTCAGCATGGTCTGACATGGTGCAAGCAGCTCCAGCCAAACAAACCACCTCTGCCACCAAACACCAGCCTACCCAAATGTATGTTTCCCCATCACCCATGTCAACCTCAGTTGCAGCTCAGTATACGCTGCTGCCAACCAAATATTCATATCCGGTCTCTGCTCCCTGTACCTATCCTGCATTCAACCCACCTGCCTCTTCTCAGCTGCCTACAAACCCACAAGAACTTCCCCCAGCTACTGTTACCTCTTCTCTGCCATATCCCAATCCCCCTTTCCAGTCTGCTGCACCCCTCACCTACAGAGCTTCAGTGGCTAAGCCAAAGAAAAAACAAAAGTTTTTTCCAACCAAGACGATCCTGCCAGTAACCCAACCTGCCTCCGCACCAGCTAATCCAGTCCAGCCTGACGTCCCAGTGCTTGCTACCCAGTCGGACATCCCAGTGCTTGCTACCCAGTCTGACGTCCCAGTGCTTCCTACCCAGTCTGACGTCCCAGTGCTTGCTACCCAGTCTGACGTCCCAGTGCTTGCTACCCAGTCTGACATCCCAGTGCTTGTTACCCAGTCTGACGTCCCAGTGCATGCTATTCAGTCTGATGTCCCAGTGCCTGTTATTCAGTTTGATGTCCGCCTTCCAGCCTGATGTCCTGGTACCCGCCTTCCAGCCTGAAGCGCCAGAATTCCAGCCTGAGGCACCAGTGTTCGAGCCTGAGGCACCAGTGTTCCAGCCTGAGGCGCCAGTGTTCCAGCCTGGGGAGCCCGTGTTCCAGCCTGAGGGGCCAGTGTTCCAGCCTGAGGGGCCAGTGTTCCAGCCGGAGGTGCCAGTGTTCCACCTGGAGGTGCCAGTGTTCCAGCCGGAGGTGCCAGTGCCTACTTTCCAGCTTGATGTGCCCACTCTCCAGCCTGATGTGCCCACTCTCCAGCCTGATGTGCCCACCATCCAGCCTGATGTGCCCGCCTTCCAGCCTGATGAGCCCGCTTTCCAGCCTGATGAGCCCGCTTTCCAGCCTGAAGTGCCCGCTGCCCAGTTTGAAGTGCCCGTGCCCACTGCCCCGCTTGATGTGCCTGCCACCCCACTTGATGTGCCTGCTGCCCAGCTTGAAGTGTCCGTGCCTGCTGCCCAGTTGAAGTGTCCGTGCCTGCTGCCCAGGTTGAAATGCCCGTGCCTGCTGCCCAGCTTGAAGTGCCCATGCCTGCTGCCCAGCCTGATGTGCCTGCTGCCCAGCCTGAAGTGCCCGTGCCTGCTGCCCAGCTTAATGTGCCTGCTGCCCAGCTTGAAGTGCCTGCTGCCCAGCTTGAAGTGCCTGTGCCTGCTGCCCTGCTTGATGTGCCTGCTGCCCAGCTTGAAGTGCCCATGCCTGCTGCCCAGCTTGAAGTGTCCGTGCCGGCTGCCCAGCTTGAAGTGCCTGCTGCCCCACTTGAAGTGCCTGCTGCCCCGCTTGAAGTGCCTGCTGCCCCACTTGAAGTGCCTGCTGCCCAGCTTGAAGTGCCTGCTGCATAGCTTGAAGTGCCTGTGCCGACTTCCCAGCTTGAAGTGCCCGTGCCTGCTGCCCAGCTTGAAGTGCCCGTGCCTGCTGCCCAGCTTGAAGTGCCCATGCCTGCTGCCCAGCTTGAAGTGCCCGTGCCTGCTGCCCAGCCTGATGTGTATCTGTCCGCTGCCCAGCCTGGTGTGTTCCTGTCTGCTGCCCAGCCTGGGGTGTTCCTGCCCGCTGCCCAGCCTGATGTGTTCCTGCCTGCTGCCCAGCCTGGTGTGTTCCTGTCCGCTGCCCAGCCTGGTGTGTTCCTGTCCGCTGCCCGGCCTGGTGTGTTCCTGTCCGCTGCCCGGCCTCGTGTGTTCCTGCCTGCTTCCCAATCTTGGTGTGTTCCTGTCCGCCGCCCAGCCTGGTGTGTTTCTGTCCGATGCCCAGCCCGGTGTGTTCTTGTCCGCTGCCCAGCCCAGTGTGTTCCTGCCTGCTGCCCAGCCCAGTGTGTTCCTGCCTGCTGCCCAGCCCGGTGTGTTCCTGTCCGATGCCCAGCCTGGTGTGTTCCTGTCCGCTGCCCAGCCCGGTGTGTTCCTGTCCGATGCCCAGCCTGGTGTGTTCCTGCCTGCTGCCCAGCCCAGTGTGTTCCTGCCTGCTGCCCAGCCCGGTGTGTTCCTGCCTGCTGCCCAGCCCGGTGTGTTCCTGCCTGCTGCCCAGCCCTGTGTGTTCCTGCCTGCTGCACAGCCGGGTGTGTTCATGTCCGCTGCCCAGCCGGGTGTGTTCCTGTCCGCTACCCAGCCTGATGTGCTACTGCTTGCTGCCCAGCTTGAGGTGCCCGCTGCCCGGCTGGACACCATGGACTTTCCCCAGCAACGGCTAGTTGGAGCGTCCGGAGGTCGCTCCTTCGAGGGGGGGTACTGTCAGGAAAGGTTTCCTCCGCTGGTAATATTGATCATTTGGCATGCAGTACTGAGGTCCACCAGCAGGTGTCTCCTGGCAGTTTGGAGCTGTCAGAAGAGCTTTTTCCTGCTGGTATTCTGTCACCTTTGGGCCACAGTACTGGCGTCCACCAGCGGAGGAATCCTGGCAGTATGGAGCAGGTATTCCCCTCTGCAGACAGGTGTCACCTGACGTTAATTAGCAGCTGCAGTATTAATACCCGGCAAGTGCACACTCATGTTGCCCTGGTATCTTCCTTGAGCCCTGACCTGCATCCTGTTACTCTGATCCTGATTCCTGAACCTGAAGCCTGATTCCTGGAACCTGTTGATCCTGTTTCCTGTCTGTTACCTGAACCCTGGACCCTGAGCCTTGTACCTGACCCGTCCCTCCTGTGATCCATCCATCCTCTCTTGTCCTGTTTTGTTCCCTTCCCAGCTACTGATCTCCTGTTTATGACCCTGGCCTGGCTTGACTACGATTCTGGTACTCCCTTTTGCTACATATGCTGGTTGTGTATTATCATGGTTTGGTTGTTTGGTTTGTTCACTCTGTATTGGTGGTGTGTTCACATGTATATGCATTTCACTTAATAAACTTTCTTTCACCTATTTATGTCTGGTTTACTCTGTCGCAGTCACACAGTTCTGGTCTTATCTTATATATGACAGCAACAGTCTATAATGAAGTATTTAGTTAACCAGTGACTGTACAAACACTATGCAAAAAACATAAAAATAAAATATAAAACCAAAAACGAGTACACAATATTATTATAAGTGAAAAATCACTAGATAGTGAAATTGTCATAGATGACATATATAGAAGTTACAATCATATTATAATAGTCCATAAAGAAAAATGTCGGAAGTGACCCAAATAAAGTGAAGATGATATGCAGTGACTCTGGTGAAAAAATTGATAGATGATCCACCATCTTATGTTCTAAAGGCTTACCAAAGAGATTGGACACAGATGGGTATACACCCACTGGGTCAATCAAGCTTGAAAAATAGTGGTCCTGGATGGCAGCTGCCGCAAAAGACACAGATTCCAAGGGATCAGAGAAGCTTGCAATGATGTGTTTACAGGAGTTTGTCCAAAAAAACATCAGTGGTGTATAAAAAAGGAAACAGGAGAGCACGTAGCGTAATTCCGTAAAAAATCATGACACGTTTATTAAAGATAAAAAAAATCACTCACATTTCTGAAGATAAAAAAAATGCTTTGATATAAAATAATGGCAGTATCAGTGGCATCAGTAGTCCATCCCAACGTGTTTCATCCTATGGAACATCATCTGGGGCCAGTGGTATCAAATTAGGTTGCTAAATAATGGCCTGTACAAAAAGCTAGCCATTGCCCCCACCTATAACTGGCCTTTGCAGCAAGAAGCATTGGAGGGCAACATATGTAAAAAAAAAGGCCAAGGAAAAACCCAGGCTGGTCGATCGGTAGAGCTTGGAATTTTCCTTGGCCTTTTTTTTTTGCTAATTAATGACCTTCCAATTGATTCTGTATCCACCACCTAATTGGAAATATCTGTTAAAACCCAGTAATAGACATTCTTTAAATAAAACTGGTATCTCACTTTTAGGTTACTTAAAATAGTATGATGTGGTATGGTGATGTGGTATGTGGGTATGTGGTATGGATTTGTTATCTAGTGGTAACTTCTAATCCATGGCATTACATGGCAACAAAAATTTGGAAACCCTAGAATAATCCATGAGCTTTCTTGCACTTACTCAGGAATTTAGTATTGTTTAATCACAAAGATTGCCCTTTCCATATGTTGAAAAATATGCTAAATGATCTTCCATATAATGGTTTCAGCAATTCAACAAAAATGCTCAATATCCATTTTTATGAACTGTCAGTACTCTATAACACAGGGTTTCTCCATGAAGAACTTATGTGTGGACACTGCTACTATAGTTGAACAGGTCTAAATCTGTAAAAGAAAAAAAAGGGTATTCTTCCATTATTCAATACCCTATTTTACTATTTTGTTATATGTAAGCTGTACAATGTACTAGAAAAGGCAAATACAGAAAAAAAAATCTCAAGGTTTCAGATCCTTGTTTGCATATTGTTTGCATATTAGTTTGTCTGACAAAAAAGTAGATATCAGTGATAACTGGTCATATTTTGTGATTCTAACAGCATTATATTGGACTGGAGTGCATGTGCAAACCACTGATACACTTTAATGCTCCCCTCCCTAACAGCACACACTCACCTTTCCTTCCCCACTGCTTTCTTCAGCTGTCATGACCAGTAGTAGCTGCCCTATTCAAATATGTAAGGTTGGCCATACACTATGTGAAGTTGGGCCAGGTCAACAGAAATGTGCTTCATATGTTTGACACCCTCCCACCTGATATCCTTTGATTGAAAATTCAAAGGAACCAGATGGAAATGTTGGGGCCGAACAGCTTTAATTAGATGTAGCCACTGTTTGGCCCTGCTGATAGCCAGCAGCAGCAGCTGCAAGAATACAATAGGCATATTGCTGGCACATACATCCACTGTGTATAGTATGGATGGTGGAATCTGTTACATTTTTTACATAGTAGACAGGCTGAATTAAAAAAATCTAAGGGTGTATGGCCAGTTTTAAGTGTCTGTGTTCTGCTGGGGAGGGGGGAATAAAGCATACCTGTTGCTTTAAGTTCCATGGGCAAAGCTTATGTTTGCTTTAAAGTGAGTCTTGGAGGATATAAATATGAGATTAAATACTGCTGAGTTAGTGAGTCACAGTGTTAGAATGAGCATACAGCATTGGCACTGAAATACCCACTATCATTCTTGGTGACTTCAACATTCCTGTCAATGTTATCAGCCCAACTACAGCTCAACTTCTCAACTTAACCTCATCTTTTGACCTAACTCAATGGACACATACTTCCACTCACTCCAATGGTAATACCCTTGACCTTGTATTCTCTCATCTCTGCAATCCTGGCAACACCCCCTTTCCTCTCTCTGATCACAACCTCATCAGTTTCACTGTATCCTTGCCTCCAACCAACCCTCCCTCCAAGCAGCAAACAACTACCTGTAGGAACCTTTGCAACTTTAACCCTTCTCTTCTCTATTCTGCTACTGACCTCCTATATGACATAATCTCTCCCCTGTCCTGTCCTGACCTTGCCACCTCTGTCTACAACAGTTCACTCTCATCAACACTAGATGCACTTGCTCCTCTAACCACATGCAGAATCAGGCCCCGACAAATCAACCCTGGCAAACTGACAACACTAGAAATCTCAAGAGACATTGCCGTGCTCTTGAACAACTGTGGAGTAAAACCAAATGCCTGCGGGACTTCACCCTATATAAATGTGCCCTTCTAAAATACAATTCCTGCCTCCATGCTGCCAAACAAGCCTACTTTGTCTCTCTTATTAATACCTTGTCATCAAGTGCCTGTCGGCTCTTCTCGACCTTTAACTCTCTGCTTCGTCCCCCACCTCCTCTACCCACTAACTCACTCACTGCCCAAGAGATTGCCAATCATTTCAAAGACAAGATTGATGCAATTCGTGAGGACATCTCAAACTTTTCCCAGATGCCCACCTAACCAATTGTCCCTTAGATCCTGTTCCCTCACTACTACGGTCACCCTCTTCTTCTATCCTATGCTCCCTCACTCACATCTTCAATCTCTCCCTCTCTAGTGGCACCTTCCCCTCCCCTCTAAAACATGCGCTGATCACTCCCATACTTAAAATGCTCTCACTGGACCCCACCAACCTGAACAACTTAAGACCCATCTCATTGCTCCCATTCACCTCTAAACTTCTAGAATGCTTAGTCTATAACCGTCTTAGCTCCTACCTCAGTGAAAATAACATTCTTGACCCATTACAGTCTGGCTTTCGCTCGCAGCACTCCACGGAAACTGCCTTACTAAAACTCACTAACAATTTACTAACTGCTAAAACCAACAGCCAATACTCCATACTCCTACTACTTGACCTCTCTGTGGCCTTTGATACTGTTGACCTCCCTCTCCTTCTCAATAACTCTATTCCCTTGGCTTCCAAGATTCTGCTCTATCCTAGTTCTCTATCCTGCCTACCTACCCCAGCGCTCCTTCGGTGTTACCTACAACTCTTCTATCTCCTCCTCTCCATTGCCCCTTTCTGTAGGGGTCCCCCAAGGCTCTGTTCTTGGACCCCTTCTCTTCTCTATATACTCCTCCTCCCTTGGTCATGCCCATGGCTTCCAATACCACTTATATGTCGATGACACCCAAATCTGTCTATCTGCCTACTCCTCCCCTCACTCTTTCAGTCTCCCCTTGCATTACTAACTTACTAACTGACATATCAGCATGGATGTCGCATCACTTCCTTAAACTAAATCTCTCTAAAACTGAGCTAATAATATCCCCCCCGCCTGTGCCCCCCTTTATGACTTTTCCATCAAAATCAACAATGCAATCATTAGTCCCTCCCCTCTAGCCAGGGTACTAGGTGTAAGTCTAGTCATTTCAGCCTCAAATCCAATTGTTGTCAAAAGATTGTAGAATTCACCTCCGTAACATCTCTAAAATTCACCCCTTTTTAACAAATGAAACCACCAAGCTCCTCATTCACTCCCTCGTTATCTCTTGCCTAGACTTCTGCAACTCCTTTCTCATTGGCCTGCCTCTCCATAGGCTCCCCTCTTCAGTCTATCATGAATGCTGCTGCCAGACTTATCCACCTTACCAACCGCTCAGTGTCTGCCAACCCTCTCCTCCAGTCCCTACACTGGCTCCCAATCGCCTAGCGAATTAAATTCAAAATACTAACCACAACATACAAAGCCATTCACAACTCTGCCCCAAGCTACAACACCAATCTTGTTTCCAAATATCACCCAAACAGTCCTCTCCGCTCTTCTCAAGACCTCCTACTCTCAAGCTCTCTTTTCTCCTCCTCCCATGCTCATCTCCAGGATTTCTCCAGAACCTCTCCCATCTTCTGGAACTCGCTATCTCTACCTGTCCGGCTATCCCCTATCCTTGCTACCTTCAGGCGATCCCTGAAAACTCATCTCTTCAGGGAAGCCTATCACGTCTCCAACTAATCTTTTACCACTTCCATCAGCTCATTACCCACAGTTACACCCTTTTGTACCACCTGCCCCACCCTTTTAGATTGTAAACTCTTCTGAGCAGGGCCCTTTTAATCCTCTTGTAATTTACTGTGTTGTCTGCCTTTTATATTGTAAAGCGCTGTGTAAACTGCTGGCGCTATATAAATCCTGTATAATAATAATCATTTCCACATAAGCAATGACTTGATCATTTATTATTTCAGCTACACAGAAATATTTAAGTGTATCTAAAGCCCAAACCTATTTTTTTTTCAGTTTTGGACTCAGTGGTAAGTGCTTACAACTCTGGTGCCCAACATACGGTGCAAAGTGCCAGGTGCTTTGACACTTTCTGTGCTTCAGCACCCGGCACTAAAAGAGAGACTGCATTGTTATCGCCATCCACAGTACAAGTAAAGTGTCACAGGAGCATGTGATTGGTAAGTGATCACAAATGAGGTGGGTTTGGAGGGTTAATTTTCACTGCCATGACCAAAAATGCAGGGGGTACGGGGAGTTATCTTTCACTGCCAGTGACCACCACTCCAGGGATGATGGGGGGTTAATTTCACCAATGCAGAGAGTGTTAAATTGTACTATCACTGACCACCAATCCAGGGGGTAGTTACATTTCACTAACAGTGACCACCAAAGCTGGGAGGATTGGGGTTTACTTTAACTGCCACTGGCCACCAATGTAGTGAGGGGGTTCACTGCCTCAATTAACAATACAGGGTGGGGTTGGGGGGGTTAAATTTTACTTCCCGTGACCACATATGCAGGGGAGGTTAAATTTCACTGCCAGTGACTACCAATGTGGGGGGCTGGGGTTAATAGTATTGACACAAATGCTAGGGGCCATTATTGTACTCACAGCAATGCTGGGGGTTGTTATTGCATCCAGTGACACCAATGCTGGGGGTTGTTATTGCATCCACTGACATCAATGCTGGGGTTATTGTCCACCAACTACTTCAATGTGCATTGCAATATGCTGCAAAAAATGCATCAGGACCAACATTTTTGATAGTTGAGGTTGGAAAATGTGCTGCTATTGTGCTGCTCTCTGGAAGTGTAGGGGGCTGCACTTGAGGCCCTCTATAAGTTTCAAGTTGACCACTATTTGTATATAACCTCTGTCAGATTTTTATTTCTGTCTGTGTCCTTGCTAGGGTGATCATTGTCTATTTGACCTGATGTCCACTGCTGCTAGGACTGGAAGTAAGGGGACGTTTACATTTTCAGTTGTCACCAGAACAGAAATAGAGAGAAAATCTTCCAATGGGGACACTTGTTGCAAAGACAGCTGTCTATAAAATAATTTCTTTCACCTTGGAGTGATTTCTTTCTTCTTATTATTGAGTCTACAGGGCAGGAAGTGAGCAGAAATCTCTCAAATGAGACATAGATTACAAAAAACCTTCAGTACTTTATAATTATTAAAAAAAAAAAAGTTTTGGCTTTAGATTTACTTTAGGGTTTGCGTTAGCTTACATTTTCAAAACAAGCTTTCGGTGTCCAAGCAGTACAGCTTGGACCAAGAACAGGGAACACCCCTAAGATATGCCTTGAAAATGTATTTGTTAGTTCAATTTAAAAAAAAAATGATCACAGGCAGTTTTTTTCTCGTCGGAAGTGAACTTATATGGTTACAAACACCTCAAGCACTCGAGGGTTTAAAAGGCTTTTTTTTTTTTAATTTGCACAAAGCAATACATTTAAAGCGTTTGTTATCCTAAATATACATATATATCTATAGATTTATATCTATCTATATCTATATAGATATATATCTATATAGATATAGATATATATATATCTATATAAATATATATAGATATATATATATCTCCTGTTCCCTTAAAGCACATTAAACAGCACAGTGCTTGTGCTTGTGCTGTGTAATGTGCCCCTCTCTAAACTGTATAAAACCTGGCTGATCCTGCCACTTCCTGTGTCCCCCTCTGTGTGCTGACCACAATAATCAGGCTGCTGAGCCCTGACTACAGTGGTCAGCATACATCCCTCTGTCATCCGCAGCTTTCCTCTGTGCTCTCCTCTCTCCTCTTTACCCCCTGTTTGTCAGCTCCATGTATGTCTCTGTCTCCGCCCTCCCCAGCTTCTCCTGCCGCTATTAGTATAAAATAAAATCTTAGAAATGGTCACTGGCAGCCCCTCTATTACAGCAAGGCATACCACACTGTGTAAACGTTTTATTAAAACGAGGCATGTAAATATCTTTTTAGGGCCATCTTCAAGCAGGTCACGTGACTCATGGCCGATATACACTTCCGATCCAGGGCTACAGCCTAAAGCCCCATACACATGATCAGAAAATTGTAGGAAAATACCGCTTTTGAATCGATCGTACGATAATCAGATCGTTAGTACAGAGCTTTCGAGAGCCGATCATGACAGTTCATCCGATATTATTCTATCAGACATGCACGAAAATTTTTTTGTACGATGCCAGATAATACAATTTTAGTTCAACCACTTCAGCCCTGGAAGGACTTGCCCCTTCCTGACCAGAGCACTTTTTACGATTCGGCACTGCGTCGCTTTAACTGAAAATTGCGCAGTCGTGTGACATTGTACCCAAACAAAACTGACGTCCTTTTCTCCCCACAAATGGAGATTTCTTTTGGTGGTATTTTATCACCTCTATGGTTTTTATTTTTTTGCGCTATAAACAAAAAAAGAGTGACAATTTTGAAAAAAAACGCAATATTTTTTACTTTTTGCTATAATAAATACCCCCCAAAAATATATAAAAAAAACTATTTTTTTCCTCAGTTTAGGCCGATATGTATTCTTCTACATATTTTTGGTAAAAAAAAAAAAATCGCAATAAACGTATATTGATTGGTTTGCGCAAAAGTTATAGCATCTACAAAATAGGGGATAGTTTATGGTATTTTTATTATTAATTTTTTTATTAGTATTGGCGGCGATCTGTGATTTTTATCGTGACTGCAACATTATGGCGGACACATCGGACACTTTTAAGACTATTTTGGGACCATTGTCATTTATACATATCAGTGCTATAAAATGACACTGGCAGTGAAGGTATTAACCACTAGGAGGCGATGAAGGGGTTAACTGTGCCCTAGGGAGTGATTCTAACTGTGGGGGTGATGGGCTTCAACACACATGACAGCGATCACTGCTCTCAATGACAGGGAGCAGTGATCTCTGTCATGTCACAAGGCAGAACGAAGAAATGCCTTGTTTACAAAGGCATCTCCCCGTTCAACCTCTCTGTGACACGATCGGCGGACATCGAGTCTGTGGGACCCGCAGTCACGGTCGCTGCTTCTTAAAGGGGGCATACCTGTACACCCTTTTATTTATTTATTTCAGGTACTTATATAGCGCTGTCAATTTACGCAGCGCTTTACATATGCATTGTACATTTACATCAGTCCCTACCCTCAAGGAGCTTACAATCTAAGGTCCCTAACTCACATTCATACATACTAGGGACGATTTAGACAGGATCCAATTAACCTACCAGCATGTCTTTGGAGTGTGGGAGGAAACCGAAGTACCCGGAGGAAACCCACGCAGGCACAGGGAGAACATGTAAACTCCAAGCAGGTAGTGTCGTGGTTGGGATTCGAACCAGCGACCCTTCTTACTGCTAGGTGAGAGTGCTACCCACTACACCACTGTGCCGCCAATGTACATCGTCGTGCAGCGGTCAGGAAGCGGTTAATCAGTACAGCTATCATTTAAAAATGCAATACAAATGCATTACAACACATGACATCACTTCTGAATTTTTTTTCTGTAGTATGGGAATTTTCGAGACTATAGTAAACTCATCAGATTCAATCTGAGATTAGCATGTAAAAAAAGAATTAACGATCATTCGTCTGATAATCTCATTGTGTGTACCGGGCAGTAGGAGCCGAGCGGCTACAAGATCTCCCCGGCTGACGTCAGAGGGAGATCCGGGCCCCTCCCGCTGTAGTCCTGGATCGGAGGTGTACAGTGGCCTCAAGTCACATGACCGGTCTGAAAATATCTCTAAAAAGGTATTTACGTGCCTTATTTTAATTAAAACATTTATACAGTGTATTATGCCAGGCTATAATAGAGGGGCTGCCAGTGGCATTCATGTTTGGGTTAACAACCACTTTAACTGCTTGCCAACCAGCTGCCGCAGTTGTACTGCAGCAACATGGCTCGGCTGCGTAAATCGCCGTTATGTTAAGTCGGTAACATAGACAGCCACTAGGGGCCGCATGCTCGCCCCCCGCTCACTCCCCCGACTCGATGCGAGTGCCCGGTGGTCTCGGGCTCGGTGGACTCGATGCGAGTGCCCAGTGGTCTCGGTCACTGCCGGGCTCCCACGATCGCTCAGGGCACACGGAGAACCCTGAACTGTGTGTGTAAACACACAGTTTCCGCTTCTCTGAGGGGAGAGCTGACAGATCGTTCATAGAGAGTATGAACAGCGATCTGTTAGTTTCCCTGCACAGTCCCCATCCCCCTTTAGTTAGAACACAGAAAAAACACACTAGGGCTTATTTTCAGGGGATGTCTTATTTATTTACGGTAAGTACAATAATCTACATTTGTTCAAATACAGTCATGTCATCTTCTTTTGGAAAAGTAAAAATAAATATCCTGATCCTTTAACACATGATAGACAGCCCAATGTTTGTGCTTTGTCATTTTCCCCTCTCTATGTTCTAAAAAACCTGGAATAAAACAATAAAATGTTTTTTAAAAAGTTCTTGTGTCCCCTGTCTTCTCTCCCCATCAGCATAGGAGTCCGCATTATGAAATTCTGTAATCCCAAAACCTTGGTTAAAGTCCTTGTAAAATCATGTATTCCATTCTCTAAAGCGATCATATAATGTGTAGTGTGTCTCCTTGTGTAACTCTATTGTGGAAAATACCTTATTTACAGCGTGACCCGCTGGAGCTCTTCTTCCCCACTCCGAATACTGCAGTTGGTAGGGGCCGAGATCCTTGCTAACATCAGCCCTGCTCCGAGCACTGCGGGGGGGGGGGCGGGCACTGACGCCAGCCGGGAGAAGAGGAGAAGATGTCCGGCAGGTCACATGACCGCCCAGTGGCACTGTAAATAGGGTATTTTCCACAATGAATTTACAAAAGGAGACCCTGCACATTATATAATCTTTTTACAAGGACTTTAACTAGGGCTTATTTTCGGGATAGGGCTTATATTGCAGCCATCCCCGAAAATCACGCTAGGTTTTATTTTCGGGGTGGGGCTTATTTTCGGTGAAGCAGGGTAGGACACACATTAACCTCTTCACTGTCCCCTAGTTTTAACCCCTTCACTGTCAGTGACATTTTTACAGTAATCAGTACAATTTTAATCGCAATGATCGCTGTAATATACACTTATTGCGATTTTTTTTACCAAAAGTATGCAGAATACATATTGGCCTAAACTGAGGAAAAAAATGTTTTTTTTTATATTTTTTGGGGGGATATTTATTATAGCAAAAAGTAAAAAATAATGCGTTTTTTTCAAAATTGCCGCTATTTTTTTGTTTATAGCGCAAAAAATAAAAACCACAGAGGTGATCAAATACCACCAAAAGAAAGCTCTATTTGTGTGGAAAAAAAGGACGTCGATTTTGTTTGGGAGCCACATCGCACGACCGCGCAATTGTTAGTTAAAGCGACACAGTGCCGAATCTCAAAAAGTGCTGTGGTCTTTGGCCAGCCAAATGGCCCTGGGCTGAAGCGGTTAAGGGAAGCAATGTGCAAAGTGCAATAACTTATAAAAATCAACCGGAATTAAGTTTACTATAATCATATGCTTATTTGCTTTTTTTTTTTCTTTTTCTACACAAGGGAATACTGTTTGCAGTTAATGTCTTTAAGGCAGTGAGAAAGGTTTTGGTGGTAAAACAGCTCAGCAAACATAGCACTAATAAGTACATTTCCCACCACGCACTTTTCTCAGTGAGACAGCTGTTGGATAGGCAGCCATAAAATCACAGGATAAATGACAAAACAATGGAACTCTCCTAGAAGCTAAGAAGCTGTACTGGTCAGACACAAAGCAGAAGCACCTTGTACTTGAGGAAGCATTATAACACAAGTTAGACATACGGAGGAGTGCAGGGCCTGAGAGGAGATGCGTAATCTGGAATCCAAGCTGCAGCCAAGAGTGATTTCAGGCATACACTGTACAGAACATATTTTAGCATTGCACAGCTGATATAAAACAGTGTATGTATGCTCCACTGGACTAAGGAAAGAGAGGTAGTGGGCCATGGAAGCTACTCTGCTCAGCATGATTCATCTTCAATCTGGAAACCAACAGACTCATTATGCTGGACCTGTAAAATGTGACAAAATCACACGTTTACTGAGTCAGTATACCCGAGGTGGTTTCCCCCACCTATGTTCTCATTAGTCACATAGATGTAGAGGTGGAACTGAATGCTCCAAATCCAGTTCCATGAGTCACTTTGTCCAAGCGATGAACAAAATGCATTCTATTCACAGAAGGACCAAAAGTAGGAAATTATGGTATTTATAACTGCTCTGTTGTCAGAGGTAAATTTAAAAACACTTCTGACATGTAGCATGGCTGACACGATAACCCTCTGGTTTCAATAGCTTCCTAACTACTTGCTGACCAGCCGCCAAAGTTTTACTGCGGCAGAATGGCGCGGCTGGGGGCAAAACAACGTTATGTTACGTCGCTTCGACCTGTGGCCACTGGGGGCGTGCATGCGTACCCGCTGCTCGCCCCCGGAGCCGATGCAAGTGCCCGGCGGGCGCGATGACCGCCAGGCTCCCGCGATTGCTCATGACACACCGAAAATCGGAATCTGTGTGTGTAAACACGGAGATCCTGGTTCTCTGAGGGGAGAAGAGACTGATCGTATGTTCATACAAAGTATGAACAGCGATCTGTCATCTCCCCAAGACAGTCCCATCCCCCCTTCAGTTAGAACACAGAGAGGGAACACAGTTAACCCCTTGATCGACCCTACTGTTAACCCCTTATCTGCAAGTGACATTTTTACAGTAATCAGTGCGTTTTTATAGCACTGATCGCTGTATAAATGCCAGTGGTCCCAAAAATGTGTCCAAAGTGTCGGATGTGTCCGCCATAATGTCGGAGTCCCGATATAAATTGCAGATCGCCACCATTACTAGTAAAAAAAATAAATAATAATAAAAATGCTATAAATCTATCCCATATTTTGTAGACGCTATAACTTTTGCGCAAACCAATCAATATACACTTATTGCGATTTTCATTACCAAAAATATGTAGAAGAATACATATAGGCCTAAACTGAGAAAAAATTAGCTTCTTTTTTAAAAAATGGGGATATTTATTATAACAAAAAGCACAAAATATTGTGTTTTTTTTTCAAAATTGTCCCTCTTTATTTGTTTATAGCGCAAAAAATAAAAACCGCAGAGGTGATCAAATATCATCAAAAGAAAGCTCTATTTGTGGGAAAAAAAGGGTGTCAATTTTGTTTGGGTGCAGTGCCGCACGACCGTGCAATTGTCAGTTAAAACTACGCAGTGCCGAATCGCAAAAAATGGCCTGGTCATTCAGCAGCCAAATCTTCCAGGGCTGAAGCGGTTAAGCTAGCCATACATGGCTTGAATTGTGGCTGATTCTTGCTGAATTGGCTAAAATTTGAGCTCTGGGTGGCCCTTATCGCCCTACCTGGCTTAGCAAAACTCAATTGAAAAAAGCAAGGAGCTAGGCATAAGATTATTGGCTAAACAGTGACTACATCCTATAAGATGCAGCCACTCTTCAGGTGTTCAAGTGACCACAAGTGCTGCAGCTGCTTGAATACAATGGCCTACAGTAAGTAATCTATTGATTTCTCTCATTCAGCTGGTGAGAAATCTAGCCATGTATGGCTAGCTTAAGGCTTGCCATACATCATTTTTCAGCAAGCCGGCTGATCAAAAAAAAAAAAAAGAAACTGAACGGTTTTCCTCATCCACACAAGCGAGAAAAATGGAGGAGGTCCAGCATGCCCTTTGTTAAGTGGGGGCAATGATCTTTCCTGATTAAAGAGTTAAAGATCTGAATAAGTAAGGCCCCTTTCACACATGCAGACCATTTGTCTTTTTTAAACCTATCCGTTGACGGATGAAAAATCAATGCATCTCTATGGAAAAACGGATGTAAATGGATGATCATCCATTTACTGTACATCAGTTTACATCCACATCCGTCAACATCTGTTTTTTTAAATGGATCAAAGCTCTATTTTTCTTCTGTGAAATAAACAAATTGGACAAAAAATGAATGTAAGCAGACAAACGGTCAGTTTTCCATTTGTTTTTGCATTGGTAGTGGATGTAAAAAAACTGATGAGAAACTAATGAGCAGCTGATGAAAGACAGATGAAAACTTCATCCCTTTCTTTATTTGAAAAGGATTGAACTGAACTGATGAAATGAACGGTCTGTATGTGTGAAAGAGGCCTAAGGCATATTGGACCTCTACAATGGGATTCTTGCTTCCCCCATAAAGTGACAGTACCGCAGGGGACAGGCTTTATTATTTAGGCTGTAGCAGCTTTAGAAAAAACTGAGCTGTAAGACAAATATTTTTGTTTTAATACACTGCAGGTATTTAAACTGCAGGTACAATTGGACTTCAGTTAGACTCAGTGGGGTTGATTAACTAAAATCTGGTGCAGCTGTATATGGTAGCCAATCAGCTTCTAACTTCAGCTTGTTCAATTAAGCTTTGGAAGCTGATTGGTTTCTATGCAGAGCTGTACCAGATTTTGCACTTTCCAGTTTTAGTAAATCAACCCCCAGTAATAAAATGAAATGCAGCCATGCAATTAACACTTTTAGGAGGTAGTCAGCATCAGCAGTTCCCTTATTCTTTCTTTGACTTCCAAAGTACAAACACACATGCTTGGAAGCAAGGACGAGCCAGAAGCGGTCGGTCTTGTAAACTAGCGTTCGTAATAGAGAATTAAAATTAGTGACGTGGCAAATTATTGTAGCGCTGGTAGATTTTTCAATCTACCGCTTATAGGTAAATTTAGTGGGTAAAATGTTTTGTACATAGTTCAGATTTAGTTTATTGTCAGATTTAGCCTATGTTCCAGTTTGGCTGTGTTGCGTGTAGTTTCACACTGTGCCTGTGGGTGTCGTTGTCACCATGGGTCGGTGTTGGAAAGGCAACATGCTGAAGTGAATGAGTGCTCTTCTGTCCCGGAGATAACTCGGCGGAGGTGGTCCTCCGGGTTGCATTCTGGGAGAGGGTATTTATGGGGTAGATGCCATGTTTCAGGGAGCTTTTTGCCTCGTGGCCCTCCTGGCCTAGAGGTATGTGTCAGTGAAGTCTATCTCGTAGCCCTCCGGCTTGGAGGGTTACGGAGCTGCAGCCGTGCAGGTGGACCCAGAAGCCTGTCTGGGGCCTGCTATCATTGGGATAGTCCTGTGCTGTCTGTCCTGCGGGAAGAAGCCGGGAAGATCCAGGGGAGGACCAATCTTGGAAGGGACCATGCAAGGCTGGTCTTGAGAAGGGCCTGGTGACTCAACCTATCCTAAACTATCCTAAAACACAAGTACTGCTGGGTCAGCTTAAAGGTTCTGGCACTGTGTTTGCTGTTTATCGAAAACCACTACATCCTGTGGCAGAGGGTTGTACGGGTTTTGTTTCACTCAAGTCTGTGGCAAAGACTTTTTGTTCGTGCTGCTTACCGGCTGTTGGGTTGGTGAGAGAGACCTATCCGGGCGGGCAAAGATTTAACTTTGAAAGGAAAATATATTCATCCCTAAAATTCCACTTATTCGGTGCTACACCAAGAAAGGGTATTTGAACTTCCCTGCAACTCTTCTTATACCTCTTTCCTGCTACTTCTTCCAGTTATATCCCATTAAAGCATTAGAAAAAATATTCAAGTGACTGGTGCCTACATTGTCTGATAGTAAGCTCAACGGGACCCTAGACCCGGTATTGGTGAAATCACAAGTAAAAAAGGTAATGGAAACAGCCCGCAACAAATCAGCAGCTCCACCGTGAGTTAGTGCTACATTATAAAATCTCGAAACGCAGCGCACATTTTCTTCTTCTTTAATGGGATAATAATGAAGCTGCTTTGCTGGTGATACTGATGGAGTTATTGCAAACTAATTTTCAAAGGCTTTTTTTTCTAGTGATATCAAGAATAATATTATTATGCTTTTTTTTTTTTTTTATTTGGGCAAGTTACCACAACACCATTATCCCGTAGTTTTTAAGATCAAAGATACAACTATGTTGGTGTCTCTTGTCAATTTTACATTGTATTTATAAATGTAACTGCCTACTCCCAAACTGTCATTTGAAGTAAAACACATAGCCAAGTATTATTCTCCACAATTTTTTTATTGCGCATTAAAAAAAGAAAACAAATAAAATTAGACATGCTATCTGCCAATAGAACTTAACCAAAAAGTGCATTCTATGCATCCAAAAATATAGAAAATATACGGAATCAAATCATTATTCAACCAAAAAAATAATGTCAAAGCAATAACTCCAAGGCCAATAATAAATAACATATTATCTCCTCCGTTTCTGTAACATGGCTGGTTGACGAACGGACAAAACTAACTGAAAAGTGCAAAATGAAAAGTGCCAATCAACACTCACCAAGCTTCTACTAACATGAAATTAGCAAGAGCCCAAAGAGCTGAAAACCAACGTAGTACGTCACTACGTTCGTAATTGTTGGCCAACAATTGTGTGGCCGTGTGTATGCAAGACAAGGTTGGGCCAAAGCCCTTCAGACAAAATTCCACGGTTTTGTTGGCCAACAATCCGATCATGTGTTTAAGGCTTTAGAAAGCTCTTCAGATACCCATTTACTTCCCGCTGTCGCTACAGGACAAGAAGTAAAGGGAAATTTTCCAAATGGGAAAAAGATTTAAAAAAAAAGGCCTGACAGGTTTATCTAACCATTCCCCACACAATCCAAAACTACAAAGCAAACTATTATCATCCAAGCATGCATGTTTATGTACTGAGCTTAGAACTTTATTGATAACTTTAAATTGGAAGAAGATAAAACTACCTGCTTGGAAAAGACAATCAGCCCAGGTGACGTTTCCGTCTGTAACAATCTCCTGGATCCTACTTAAGGTGTTTGTAGCTGAATTTGTGCACTTGCAACAAAAACAACTGTACTATCCCTGGAAGTACACCCTGAAAGCTTGTCCTGAAAATTTGGATGTTGGTGCAATAAAAAAAAAGTATCTCAGATAGTACTCAATTGTTTCTGTATCCTACTTAAGTTTAAATGTACTCATAGGCGCAGTTATCTTTAAATTAATTAAAAAAATGTCTAGACTTGCTGATGGTTTTAATGTTATGGAAACCTTAAGTTATGTATACCATAAGGAGTATAGTAGTCTATAGTAGATGGTATAAGTAAATGTAGTGAGAGTTTAGATCTGGTCAAGACTTCAAAGCATAAAGGGAGGAAGGAAAGGTTGATTTACAGCAGTACAAAATAGGTCATTTAAGAGATGTGAAGCAGATGTGATCCTTTGATCTCAGTATCAAAGTATCAGGGTGTGATTAAGGAAAGAAAAAACAAAAGAAACTCAAAGCATAAGCAATTTATACACTAGTAAATAATGATTAAATGTGACATCTGCACAGCCACTTTGGGGGGTTTGTAATATTTATGCTTATCTATTAGCTAGATTGCATTGACAGGAATCGTAGCAAACCACTTGCAGGAAAAAAATAATAAACAGAAGGTAATGCATTTGCTATCCATTGAATTTTTAGCTCCTATTTTCTACTAGTCCAAGAAAATGGCAACTGACTGCTATAGGCAATACCTGTTATTTCTTTACTTCCATTAGGCAAACATGAGATCCAGTTGTAAATCATGCCTTGGTCACTGGTTTCTAGTGATCTACTAGGTCCTTTAACATTCAAAGTGTATCGCTAACCTTTTTTTAAATGTTGGGAGAAAACATTATAATTTTATTGCTCTCTATTGGCCCTGTTCCTGCTCTCTAGATATTGGGGAAGATTTACTAAAACGGAAGTGCACAAAAGTCCTTGCATAGAAATCAATTGGCTTCCAGGTTTCCTGAACTAAAATTGCTTACTGTGTGTGTGTGCGTGTGTGTGTGAATTATGTGGAATAATGTGTAATTTCTGCTCACCCAGTTTACTGACTGGACAGGAAAAGAACAGCAGGAGACTGATGAAGTCATCTCTCTGCTCCCATTTCTCTCTCCTATAATCATGTTACTTGGTAGCACATTTGCACTCAGAACACATAATTGGCTCCCAGTTCTGTCGAATCCTTACTCAATCTGAGTCCACCTGTGCAGGATAGTTCAAAAGGCTGAAACCAACTCAATTTTCAGGGGCTTACACCTTTATTTAAGAAAATACACAGTAAAAATACAAAACCCACATTAATTTGTCTTTTATTTTCTACCTGGATTCCAGCTTGAATGTACACCTGTATTTTGCCCATGCTGGCTAAATCTGCGTCCAGAGCATACATTAATTGGCAATGATTGCAGCCAGGTCTGGAGACAAAAAATAGGCCCGGGCATTTTAAACTGAGCAGACAATTTCTGTAATGTGCAGGGGACACTGTGATATAATGGGGACTGCATTGTAAAGTGGCACTGTAATGATAACATTACATCAGAGTCTGCACATAGGTTCCCTTACATCAGTGTCTGCACAGAGGTCCCCTTACATAAGATACCAACAAAGCCTGGGGAATGCCCAGGGAAAAATCCAAGCCTAGTTACCACTAGCTCGCAGACAACCAATTAGCCTGTCTAACAGTATGCGTTAAAAACAGGGGTTTAGTCCGCACGCATTTGCAAACGCATGTGTAAGCCGCAGAGCCTCGTCACGGCACCCTGGTATCTGTGGTCCTAACACTAAAAAATGAGTGTCCCCACAGTGGAGGCACATACATTCTGATGGATAAATGAGGGCAGGTGGACTGAAGGGGAGCCCACCCCTTCTTAAAGGTACAGGAGCACACCAAACACCCAGCAAATAGCACAATGGCTGCAAAGGTGTTGGTGCGTTGCTGGACTAATACACACACACCAACGTGATCACAAAAAACTTGCCACCACCCTCATTTATAGCTGGCTATCGCAGTAAGCGGCATTGGAAGGCTACAAACAGATACCAACAAAGCCTGGGGAATGCACAGGAAAAAATCCAAGCCTACTTACCACCAGCTCACAGACAACCAATTAGCCTGTCTAACAATATGCGTTAAAAACAGGGGTCAGAGTCCGCACAGAGGTCCCCTTACATCAGAGTTCGCACAGAGGTCCCCTTACATCAGAGACTGAACAGAGGTCCCCATACATCAGAGTCTGACCAGAGGTTCCCTTACATCAGAGTCTGAACAGAGGTCCCCATACATCAGAGTCTGAACAGAGGTTCCCTTACATCAGAGTCTGCACAGAGGCCCCCCTTAGAGTCTGCAGAATTTCCACTTACTGTAAGGGGGAGCTCTGTGCACTCTAATGTAAAGGGGAACCCTTATTTAAGGGGGGATCTCATGTAAAGTGGTGTTCTGAGAACCCTGATTTAAGGGTGAATGCTGTGGACTCTGGTGTAAAGGGGAACTCTGATGTAAGGGGAGTTCTTGCATCACAGAGCACCCCTTAAATTTGTTTTACACACTGGGAGGCAGGAGGGAGGATGAGCTTACTCACTCCAGGGTGGAGGCTCAGGCACAGGCTGTCTGTAGCATTTATCTTCTGAGTTAAAACTCACATCTCCCCGAGTGTGTGGGCGGGGCAGACACAGAAGTAGAGGGGCGGGAGGAGGAGGAGAAGTCCCTTCCCAGCGCAGAGCAGAGAGCTGAACTGTCAGCGTTGGCTCTCAGGCTGAGCTGTGATTGAGAGAGGCACACAGCTCAGCCCATGCAGAATACACAGGCATGGCCACATAGCGGTAGGTGAGCGGTGGCCCTGGCCTGTGTTAGCCTGTCCAGGCCGCGGTCGCCGCTTACCTTCCGCTGTGCGGCCTGGACATCAACAGGCCATGGAGCGGGTGGCCCCTGTCCACCGGGCAAATGCCTGGTCTGCCCTATGGCCAGTCCGAGCCTGATTGCAGCTGTGGGGAACACACTGGGGTTGGTTTCCTAAAACTGGAGAGTGCAAAATCTGGTGCAGCTCTGCATAGACACCAATCATCTTCCAAGTTTTCTTGTCAAAGCTTAATGGAAAAAGCTGAAATTAGAAGCTGATTGGCTACCATGCACAGTTGCACCAGATTCTGAGTGCTCCAGTTTTACTAAATAGCCTCCATTGTGTCACTAGTATAGGAATTGAGGGGAATTTCCAAAAAGGACACAGACCACAATGAAACAGTAATTTAGCAGAGTAGAGTGTGGCTAGAATCCCCTTACTGCTGCCTATGTCCTCACTGATAATTTTACCTCACTTCGAGTTCAGTTGATCAAGTTGTCAAGACACTAAATGTCCTCAGTGAGAAATAAAAACTCACCTGCCTTCCCCAATAGTTAAAGCGGAGTTCTGCCTAAAAAAAAAATCAAAAACCAGCAGCTTCAAATACTGCAGCTTCTGACTTTTAAAATAAGGACACTTACCTGTCCAGGGCGCCCGCGATGTCCTCACCCGAAGCCGACCCGTCCCCTCGACTCCGGGTGGAGGCGCCAGCATTGATAGTAAAGGAATCAGGAAGTGAAGCCTTCACAGCCTGGTTCCCTACTGAGCATGCGCGAGTCGCACTGCGGGTTCTGAGTGGTCCCTGCTTTCTTCTGGGACCTGATTGTCTCCCAGAAGACAGTGAGGGGGACGGAGGAGGGGCCGGACATGGCGTAGAATGCCACAGATACTGCGGCAATTTTTCGCCAGAAGTGGGAGCAAATACCTGTATTAAACAGGTATCTGCTCCCCCCTCCCCCTAAAAAGGTGCCAAATGTGACACCGGAGGATGGGAGGAATCCGGATAGCGGAAGTTCCATTTTTGGGTGGAACTCCACTTTAAGTTCTACTAAACTAAAATTATTTAAAGGAGTCGTATATTTAAATTAGTATTTAATCTGCACAATGACCTTCTACTTGCAGAAGCAACATGCTAATGGAAATGTAAAAATGGAAACCAGTCCAATGCAAAGTAAAAACCTAGCATGAAGAGGATGTGTGAAGAAAAAAAAGATAATGAAAATGTGTGTGAGACCATAACGTAGAAGGACATACTAAGACCTCAGGGGTTTACAGTCTGTTATACAGTTTGTTTTTAAGCTAACAAATAAGACAGAGGTTAATAATTATTACAGATTATGGTTATGTACCTGGAAATATAAGAGGCTAGTTGTCTCAGGGAGCATGGCCTATTGCCATTGCCTTTTGTCACGCTGATTGCTGTAATATGTCCTTCGCATTGTACTCATGCAATTATATAGTATAACTTTCTATTTTTATTCAGTGTATGATTCGAATTGTGGAAGTTAGGTATTGTTCAGAATCAATGCTGAAACCTCTTTATTTTTGTTCTGTGAAAATCTTTATTAAACATATTGAAACAGAAAATGTGTGTGAGAAAGGGTTGGGTTACTTCACCCCACAAGGGGTTAAACTAGCAACAAGCGGAAAAATGGTGTTTCTTCCAAGATCAGCTCATTAAAAAAATAAGGCAGGAAGCAAAGTTTTCGCTATACATTGTTTTCCTCGTGTTACTATGGCAACGACTCAATAAAAAGTGCAGGAATTTTACTTTTTTTTTTTTTTCCCTGTCAAAGAGGCTGAAAAAAGGGTTCAGCTAACTCATTGAACTTAGTTGTTTCCAACTGGAATGTGGACGGTAATAACCAGGGAATATATAAGAAAATGCAAGTGAAATGGTAAAAGAAGGTCATTTGCGATCAATGTTTGTATCAACTTTGATTAAATAAATCATCCGCAGTTGGAATGTGGTTTTTAAACTTATGTATTATAAAGTGAACCACTGCTACCCGGAGACAAATAAAAACACAGTGTCCTGTTACAGCAAATCATGATTTGGAAACTTAAAGTCAGCCATAACAAAGATATTTATTTAACCATTTCAGCTCTCATTACCAAACACAATAAAAAGGTAAGGCGCTTGCAAGCAAGTGATAGTGCACTATATGCTCAAATAGATATAGTGAGTTTGAAAAAGTTAACAACTAGTGATGCTCTATATATTCAGAAAATACATAAATATAGTGAATCAAAAAAACCTCCAATAAGTGCCCCTCACAGGGTGGTACACACTCCGTGCAATATTCAAAATTTGCAGAAGAAACCTTCTTTAAATAATATAAGAATAAAACAAAGAATAAATATTGTAACTGCCCATTTATGTACCCTTATGAGTATCTACAATATGAACGAAAACTGCAAATTAAAAGTGAAGTGTTTCACATAAAACAAACCATCATGCACTATTTAAATTAGTCCATGTTCTAGTGAGCCCACATAAAATTGTGTCTCCATACCATCAAGAATTGCTCTCACAATTTCAGCAATCCTCTACACTCCTCTTTAACTGTGATGGCAGACAAGAAGATATCACCAAAGATGTAAAGAGCTCAAACTCAGAAGACCCTAGAGGTCTCTTCTGTTATAAAAACCCTGCCTGTCAGCGGGTTTTTACAGAAGACAAATTACTACCAGTTTAATGGTGCCTCTGGATGGCCATCCAAAGTAAAGACATGTAGCAACATCTAAAAGAGTAGATGTACGATTCTTTCAATATATAAGCTTACCTTGCTATATAATAATTCAATATGTTCAGAAGACCACACATTTGTTTTTCAGCCATAAATGAAGATCATTATTCTTGTAAAAACTTTCTAGTATGAGCACAATTAAACAAGACCAATATGACCTGGTCTGCTTTGGATTTTGATTGGTGCAAAGTGTGGCATGAAGCTATTATTTTTCACCTTTCTCACGTAAAGTGTCTTCAGTTGCATCCAAGTCTGGTTCGTCAGCTTTGGTTAGTACATTTTGGTATTGTCTTGGAGCATGGCATAAAGAAATAAGAAATAAATACAGAGGACATTGACAGCTTTCTGTATATAGAGGATACCTCCTTTACCCGCATACTCTTTGATATGTTGTGTGACCCAGCCCCAGAGAGTTTTAACCCAAGAGGAAGAAAACATATTTTTCTTAGCAAACACATAATAGACTTAACAAAGAATACTAAACGTAATTAGTGTTGAATCATATAAAAAGCTTAAAATTGTCAAATGTTGTCACACTACAGACCAGTCCTCCCTTATTCAGACTTGAAAAAAACAGACTCTATCGTGAATTTGCAAAATTCTTTCAAAAAATTATTAATTTTTTTTTTAATTGACAGAGGATCCCAAAATAAAAACCTGGACTTGTCACATCAAAACTACCTTGCAGTCCAGTGTGAGGAGGGCTTCAATTATAAGCATTAAAATAACTTATAGCGCCATCTTACTTTGTTGCTGAGATCTTGAGATGGCTCAACCTACAGTGGGGCAAAAAAGTATTTAGTCTCCCACTTAAAAAGATGAGAGGCCAGTAATTGTCATCATAGGTATACCTCAACTATGAGAGACAAAATGTGGAAACAAATCCAGACAATCACATTGTCTGATTTTTGAAAGAATTTATTTGCAAATTATGGTGGAAAATAAGTATTTGGTCAATATCAAAAGTTCATCTCAATACTTTGTTATATATCCTTTGTTGGCAATGACAGAGGTCAAACGCTTTCTGTAAGTCTTCACAAGGTTGTCACACACTGTTGCTGGTATGTTGGCACATTCCTCCATGCAGACCTCCTCTAGAGCAGTGATGTTTTGGGGCTGTCTTTGGGTAACACGGACTTTCAACTCCCTCCAAAGGTTTTCTATGGGGTTGAGATCTGGAGACTGGCTAGGCCACTCCAGGACCTTGAAATGCTTCTTACGAAGCCACTCCTTCGTTACCCGGGCAGTGTGTTTGGGATCATTGTCATGCTGAAAGACCCAGCCATGTTTCATCTTCAATGCCCTTGCTGATGGGAGGAGGTTTGCACTCAAAATCTCATGATTCATGGCCCCATTTATTCTTTCATGTACATAGATCAGTCGTCCTGTTCCCTTTGCAGAGAAACAGCCCAAAGCATGATGTTGCCACCTCCATGCTTCACAGTAGGTATGGTGTTCTTTAGTTGCAACTCAGCATTCTCTCTCCTCCAAACACGACGAGTTGTGTTTCTACCAAACAGTTCTACTTTGGTTTCATCTGACTATATGACATTCTCCCAATCCTCTTCTGGATCATCCAACTGCTCTCTAGCAAACCTCAGACGGGCCCGGACATGTACTGGCTTAAGCAGGGGACACGTCTGGCACTGTAGGATCTGAGTCCCTGGCGGCGTAGTGTGTTACTGATGGTAGCCTTTGTTACGTCAGTCCCAGTTCTCTGCAGGTCATTCATTAGGCCCCCCTGTGTGATTCTGGGATTTTTGCTCACCGTTCTTGTGATCATTTTGACCCCATGGGGTGAGATCTTGCCTGGAGCCCCCAGATCGAGGGAGATTATCAGTGGTCTTGTATGTCTTCCATTTTCTAATTATTGCTCCCACAGTTGATTTCTTCACACCAAGCTGCTTGCCTATTGCAGATTCAGTCTTCCCAGCCTGGTGCAGGTCTACAATTTTGTTTCTGGTGTCCTTCGACAGCTCTTTGGTCTTCACCATAGTGGAGTTTGGAGTGTGACTGTTTGAGGTTGTGGGCAGGTGTCTTTTATACTGATATCAAGTTCAAACAGGTGCCATTAATACAGGTAATGAGTGGAGGACAGAGGAGCCTCTTAACCACTTGCCGACTGCCTAACGCAGATATACTGCGGCAGAATGGCACGGGTAGGCAAAAACACGTGCCTGGTACGTGATCTGCCTCCCGCGGGCAGCGCGCCCCCCCCCCCGGTGCCCGAGGTGGTCGGCATCGTTAGGGGAGCGATCCAGGCTGAGGGGGAGACCACTCATTCGTGGCCACCCCCTCGCGATCGCTCCCAACTAATGAGAATCTTCCTCTGCTGCTGTATAGTAAACAGCGGCAAAGGAAATGATGTCATCTCTCCTCGGGTCGGTATTTTCCGTTCCGGCGCCGAGGAGAGAAGACATCTGAGTAAGTGCACAACACATACACTTACAGTAAAACACACTAGGCACACTTTACACCCCCCATCACCCCCTGACCACCCCCTAATTACCCCCCCCCGGTCACAGTGACACCAATAGCAGTTTTTTTTTCTGATTACTGCATTGGTGTCAGTTTGTGACAGTTAAAAGTGGTAGGGCAGTTAATGGTCGCCCCCTTTAGGTCTAGGGTACCCCCCTAACCCCCCCTAATAAAGTTTTAACCCCTTGATCACCCCCCGTCGCCAGTGTCACTAAGCGATCGTTTTTCTAATCGCTGTATTAGTGTCACTGGTGACGCTAGTTAGGGAGGTAAATATATAGGTTTGCCCTCAGCGTTTTATAGCGCCAGGGACCCCCATATACTACCTAATAAAGGTTTTAACCCCTTGATTGCCCCCTAGTTAACCCTTTCACCAGTAATCACCATATAACTGTTACGGGTGATGCTGGTTAGTTAGTTTATTTTTTGTAGTGTCAGGGCACCCGCCGTTTATTACCTAATAAAGGTTTAGCCCCCTGATCACCCGGCGGTGATATAAGTTAGGTTTTAGGGTCAGATAGGGTCTGCATCGCCCCAGACAGCGTCAGGTTAGTGCCAGTACCGCTAACACCCACGCATGCACCATACACCTCCCTTAGTGGTATAGTATCTGAACGGATCAATATCTGATCCAATCAGATCTATACTAGCGTCCCCAGCAGTTTAGGGTTCCCAAAAATGCAGTGTTAGCGGGATCAGCCCAGATACCTGCTAGCACCTGCGTTTTGCTCCTCCGCCCGGCTCAGCCCAGCCCACCCAAGTGCAGTATCGATCGATCGATCACTGTCACTTACAAAACACTAAACGCATAACTGCAGCGTTCGCAGAGTCAGGCCTGATCCCTGTGATCGCTAACAGTTTTTTTGGTAGCGTTTTGGTGAACTGGCAAGCACCAGCCCCAGGCAGCGTCAGGTTAGTGCCAGTAGCGCTAACACCCACGCACACACCATACACCTCCCTTAGTGGTATGGTATCTGAACGGATCAATATCTGATCCGATCAGATCTCTACTAGCGTCCCCAGCAGTTAAGGGTTCCCAAAAACGCAGTGTTAGCGGGATAAGCCCAGATACCTGCTAGCATCTGCGTTTTGCCCCTCCGCCCAGCCCAGCCCAGCCCACCCAAGTGCAGTATCGATCGATCACTGTCACTTACAAAACACTAAACATATAACTGCAGCGTTTGCAGAGTCAGGCCTGAACCCCGCGATCGCTAACAGTTTTTTTGGTAGCGTTTTGGTGAAATGGCAAGCACCAGCGGCCTAGTACACCCCGGTTGTAGTCAAACCAGCACTGCAGTAACACTTGGTGACGTGGCGAGTCCCATAAGTGCAGTTCAAGCTGGTGAGGTGGCAAGCACAAGTAGTGTCCCGCTGCCACCAAGAAGAAGACAAACACAGGCCCGTCATGCCCATAATGCCCTTCCTGCTGCATTCGCCAATCCTAATTGGGAACCCACCACTTCTGTAGCACCCGTACTTCCCCCATTCACATCCCCAACCAAATGCAGTCGGCTGCATGAGAGGCATTTTCTCCTCCCGAGTACCCCTACCCAACGAACCCCCCCAAAAAAGATGTTGTGTCTGCAGCAAGTGCGGATATAGGCTTGACAGGGTATAGCATTGCACAGACTAGGCACACTTTCACAGGGTCTCCCAAGATGCCATGGCATTTTGAGAGACCCGAACCTGGAACCGGTTACAGTTATAAAAGAAACAGTTACAAAAAAAAGTGTAAAAAAAAAAAAAAAAACACAAAAAAATAAATTAAATTAAAAAAAACAAAAATAGTTGTCGTTTTATTGTTCTCTCTCTATTCTCTCTCTATTGTTCTGCTCTTTTTTTACTGTATTCTATTCTGCAATGTTTTATTGTTATTGTGTTTTATCATGTTTGCTTTTCAGGTATGCAATTTTTTATACTTTACTGTTTACTGTGTTTTATTGTTAACCATTTTTTTGTCTTCAGGTACGCCATTCAGCTGCAGCGCGGATTTATTTATCTTGACAGCAACAGCGTTTGCTCCCACCATACATAAAGCCGTGACTCCAGTGCTGTCTCGGAGGTGATATATGCCGAAGCATGGGGGCAGCAGGGACGGAGGAGCGATTTGCTCCTAACTTTTGGGGCGGATGCCCCCATGCTTCGGCATATATAAATGGTGCATGTATGCCCATCATTAGAAGTGGGTGGATGAAGGGAGGTATTCTAATAGTGGGTATATACACCAATCAATCTCTTTTTTTCGTTCAGCCCACAGGTTGCATGAAAAAAAAGATTACAATATATGCCCAACAAGGACCAGCAATGTACTGGTATGTTGCTGGACTTTGAGTGGTTATACCAGAATGATGCCTGCAGGTTTAGGTATCATCTTAGTATCATTCTTTTCAGCCAGCGGTCGGCTTTCATGTAAAAGCAGTCCTAGCGGCTAATTAGCCTCTAGACTGCTTTTACAAGCAGTGGGAGGGAATGTTCCCCCCTCCCACCATCTTCCATGTTTTTCTCTGGCTCTCCTGTCCCAACAGGGAACCTGAGAATGCAGCCGGTGATTCGGCCAGCTGACCATAGAGCTGATCAGAGACCAGAATGGCCCCAATCATCTCTATGGCCTAAGAAACCGGAAGCTACAAGCATTTCATACATCGCCAGATGTAAACAGCGCCATTGGGAAATTGGGAAAGCATTTTATCACACTGATCTTGGTGTGGTCAGATGCTTTGAGGGCAGAGGAGAGATCTAGGGTCTAATAAACCCAATTTTTTTCAAAAAAGAGTACCTGTCACTACCTATTGCTATCATAGGGGATATTTACATTCCCTGACACAGGGCCCACTAACAGGCCAGGTTTGCAAGATAACTGAAATACATCACAGGTGATATCATTTGCTGCTCAGTGACTGCAGTATTCTAGTCTGCATCTCCCCAAGGTAAAACATAAAACCTGGCCTGTTAGTGGGCCCTGAGGATAGGGTTGATGACCACTGCATTAGGGTACCAAACAGAGCCTGTGATCAATTGCCTTTAATGAAAAAATGTGTTTGCCAAATGAGGTAATGCAATGAATTACTGGGGCCAATTTAGGGCTGAGACCCCCCCCCCCCCAAAAAAAAAAAAGAAGAGGCAGTTGCAGCTTTTTCAAGCCAGCAATACTAGAACACATATTAAAGACACTAGACGTTACAGGCCCTAAAATTAATCTTCTGGACAGTAGTGAGGAGGAGATCAAAAATCTCTCCTACAAAGATCCACTATAAATTCCAGGCAGCCAACAAAACCACAAATATACTTTCCACTCTTCAAAGCAAACAACAATTTCTATTTCTCTATTTACATTTTAAGAACTGTTTTGTGAAGGTCAATCAAATTTCAAATGGAGTAATTGGAGATGATTACTTCCATCATCAGGAAAGGGGATTGGATGATCGCGATAGACCTGTCAGATGCATATTTCCATGTCCCAGTGGCGACCTCCCAGTTTAAGAGAATCATAAGTCGGATGCCTGGAATTGCTACTTTGTGGATAGGAATGAGTGGAAGCTAAGAACTGATCTTCTACAGAAGGTGTTTAACTGGAGGACATCGACCAGACATAATGGTCTCCAGGGTGAATCACCAGTACCTTCTTTTCTATTCCCACTTAAAGTGTTGTTATGCCTTAGGGCAGTATGCCCTGTAATTAACTTGTGACTTTCCTCTAGTTTATGTGTTTCTGTCAGGAACGCACTGTTCATGGTTCTGCAGCAAATCTAAGGCACACAGGATCACAGAGGTACAGTCAGGCTAATAGGCATCCAGTGGTGAAGAGACGTGCCGGCAGTGCGCATGCGCAGATCACGCATGCACGCACAGTAACTATGCCTTGGTGCCCAGTGGCTTTTAAAAGGGCTTCAGCTGCACTAGTTCTTTGCTGTTTGATCTGCAGCTTTACCCTGTGACCTGATCCTGCATCTGATCCAATACTGACCCGACTTCCTAACCTCACTGCTGTCTCCAGTCCTGACCCTTGGCTTCCATAAAACTTACTTCTTCTATTTGTCTACCTGATCCTCCATTACCAACCCTGCCTGAACTCTGATCACTCCTTGCTTGCTGTCTCTGCTAACTAATCTGCTGTGTCTGACCTTGCTCCTGCCTGCTGTCCTGCATCTTCAGTGCCTCTGCATCCACTGCCCTTCAGCACTCCTGCATCTGCTGACCTGCACCCGCAGAGCACCTGCGCTCTGGTCATGCATCCACGGCACCTAAGCCTGCTCCTCATCAGCTGACATCTCCAGCCAAGAGAACCCTGCAGGCACTCATACCTCACTGTGCTCCTATGGTCACTGTCTCAACTTCAGTGACTCATGGGCCTCACTCTTCAGGTCCTACAAAATAGATTGTGAAGGAAGGGGTGCATGCCATTGCTATTATATCCCACTGGCCCAGGAAGTCAAGGTTTCCTCTTTACGCATGATAGTTTACCCCTAGCCTCTAACTTCCATGAAGATTCAAAGAGGGATAAAGTTTACATCAGTTTTTCATCAGTTTTTACATCAGTTTTTTACATCCTTACATCCTTAACCATCTTTTGTCTCTTTACATCCAGTTTTCACCTGTTTCGCTTTCCAAAAAAAGGATGCTGACGGAAGCCAATGTAAATGGATGATTATCCATTTACATCTGTTTTTTCATGGAGATGCATTGATGTCTGTTTTTCATCCATCAACAGATAAAAGGGGCCTTAGGTCAATGGTCTTGTGCCATCACCTTGGTATCTCTAAAATTGTTATGTCTTTGCATCAAAGCTGGGAATTAGTGCTCCATATGTTCCTAGCAGATGATGGACAAGAGGACAGCATATTGCATCTGGTTTACTTAAATACAACTTACCCACAAAAAAACAAGTTATTTCAGGCAAGTAGAGAACTTGTCCCTTCTTCCAAAGGGACTAAAGAAGGGGTATACTGCGTCATCTAGGGTACTTTCAATATGGCTTCAAAGCGATACAAGAGTTGTATTCTACACCTGAGATTTCTCCTCCACTGAGTGTTAGGGCTCATCATACAAGAAGTGTGGCAGCATCCTGGCCAGCTTAGTAAAGGTTTCCTTTTAAACTATAGCCACTATGCAAAGGAGAGCTATAAGTAGGCAAGGTTGTAGAATAATTGTGTTATATTTTAACAATGTTTCCATATATTATACAAGTTATAATGAATTCTTCAATAGACTGCTTTTCTAGCAGTCCTGTAGTAAGTAAAGAATAGCTGATTGTGTCTAATAGGGTAGGGATGCCCTAGGACCAGAGTCAGCTAGAACAAATCTGAACAGACTAAAGTCAGGACCAGAACCAGTGGATCTAGAGCCAGCAGGAGTAGTCAGCCAAGTTAGAGGTTAAAGTAAGGAGATCAAACCAAGACAAATAAGACCAGAAAACAAACAAACCGTAATAAGAAAGACACCAGCATGTGGTAGAAGACTCTTGCTGAAACCCAAGATCTAGGTGTGCCTGTTTCTAAAGAAATTATAGTCTTTTCAATGTTTTTTCTTTTAACACAAAAAAAAACAAAAAACAAAAAAAAAAACAGCAAGCTTGTTATCACGTGAAAGTCACATGAAGTATTAGTCTAGTGCAACACTGCAATATTAACACATTAAAGCGGAGGTCCGCCGATTTTTTTTTTTTTTAAGTCAGCAGCTACAAATGCTGCAGCTGCTGATTTTTAAAATATAGACACTTACCTGTCCAGGGCACCCGCGATGTCGGCACCCGAAGCCGATCTATCCCTCGGCTGTCGTGTGCTGCCACCGCCATGTTCGGTAAGGGAATCAGGAAGTGAAGCCTTGCGGCTTCATTTCCTGGTTCCCTACTGCGCATGCATGAGTCGAGCTGCGCTATCCCACTGGTCCCTGCTGTGTTCTGGGACCTGTGTGTCTCCCAGAAGATAGCGGGGGGACGGAAGTGCTGTAGATACCCGCGGGTGACTCGGGTATCTCTGCCCAGAAGTGGGAGCAAAAAAACTGTATTAGACAGGTATCTGCTCCCCCCTCCCCCCTGAAAGGTGTCAAATGTGACACCGGAGGGGGGGAGGAACTGGAAAAGGGAAGTTCCATTTTTGGGTGGAACTCCGCTTTAACTGCAATATTAACATGATGTAATGTTATAGATAAAAACTTGTGGGCTGCTATGTAACAGTAATTGTAATTAATTATATGCGAACAAAAGAACATGCTACCATTCAATAAGTGAACTAACACTCATAAAGAAAATAAAATAATATGCAAATAACTTTGAAGAAGTCGCGTGACAAGTGACACAACGCGTCCGGTCGTTGACGTCTGTTCCGGTGTCTCATACATTGGAATTAGCAGTGAGGAGGCGAGGATTTCGCAGCTTGGAAATATCATTTGCATTCAATACAAGATGTGGCAAATGTGAGCGCACATTTCTTAGGTTTTAATAAACTGGATTTCAAAAGGTATTGCGCAATGAACTCTTTTTATGTATTCTGAGCATTACCTGAGAATCGATTTCCAAAGAAAGTGTGTGTCTTTAATCACCGAAGTTGGTGGTCCTGATGATTGAAGATCTCCTTTTATTTATACACAAGGCTTGAATAGACCTTAATGGGTCTTCTCTTAAGGTGAGCGGCCAATTCACTCAGAGGTGGATGGTGGTGGTGATTGCACATTCATGAATCTGTGGCACGGACTGCATTACTTATTTGCAAGTGAGAGGGACATCTATTCATTTCAGAATCATAATTTTTTGGACATTTATCACTATTTGGACTTTTATTTTTACTGTTTTTCTTAATATTGTTTTTTTCACTATTGCACTTTATAATCTATGTTTAGATGTGGAGTTAGACTCTTTATAGAATTTACATTTAGGCTCTGTTCACATCTCTGCATTCCTAATTCGCAATAGCGGCAAATCGCGGGACGCCCGTGCATTCCCGGTGCGTTGCCCGTCGATTTCAATAGCACCCCAAACACGGCGCGATTTTCCCGCGACAATCGTGATAAAAATGTGCAAACAGAATAGCGGGACGCCTGTCACCCAAAAGAAGTACATGAGCTTCTTTTGGGCGACTGGCACCTCGCGATTCTATTTGCGTGCTTTTATCGCGATTGTCGCCCCCATACACTTAGTTGTGAACGGAGCCTTAGTGTTGAATAAGTTCACCATTATTTGCATAATATTAACACAATGTGCTAACTGGAAATATACAGTACCACACCATATATAGGCATTTACATATACAGTATCTCACAAAAGTGAGTACGCCCCTCACATTTTTGTAAATATTTTATTATATCTTTTCATGTGACAACACTGAAGAAATGGCACTTTGCTACAATGTAACGAAGTGCGTGTGCAGCATGTATAATAGTGTAAATTTACTGTCCCCTCAAAATAACTCAAGACACAGCCATAATGTCTAAACCACTGGCAATAAAAGTGAGTACACCCCTAAGTAAAAATGTCCAAATTGGGCCCAAAGTGTCAATATTTTGTGTGGCCACCATTATTTTCCAGCTTAACGCTCTTGGGCATGGAGTTCACCAGAGCTTCACAGGTTGCCACTGGAGTCTTGTTCCACTCCTCCATGACGACATCATGGAGCTGGTGGATGTTAGAGACCTTGCACTCCTCCACCTTTCATTTGAGGATGCCCCACAGATGCTCAATAGGGTTTACGTCTGGAGACATGCTTGGCCAGTCCATAACCTTTACCCTCAGCTTCTTTAGCAAGGCAGTGGTCGTCTTGGAGGTGTGTTTGGGGTCATTATCATGTTGGAATACTGCCCTGCGGCCCAGTCTCCGAAGGGAGGGCATCCTGCTCTGCTTCAGTATGTCACAGTACACGTTGGCATTCATGGTTGCCTCAATTAACTGTAGCTCCCCAGTGCTGGCAGCACTCATGCAGCCACAGATCATGACACTCCCACCACCATACTTGACTGTAGGCAAGACACACTTGTCTTTGTACTCCTCACCCGGTTGCTGCCACACACACCTGACACCATCTGAACCAAATAAGTTTATCTTGGTCTCATGAGACCAAAGGACATGATTCCAGTAATCCATGTGCTTAGTCTGCTTGTCTTCAGCAAACTGCAGGCTTTCTTGTGTATCATCTTTAGAAGAGACTTCCTTCTGGAATGACAGCCATGAAGATCAATTTGATGCAGTGTGCGGCGTACGGTCTGAGCACTGACAGGCTGACCCCCCACCCCTTCAACCTCTGCAGCAATGCTGGGTGCACTCATACATCTATCTCCCAAAGACAACCTCTGGATATCACGCTGAGCACATGCACTCAACTTCTTTGGTTGACCACGGCGGGGCCTTTTCTGAGTGGAGTCTGTCCTGTTAAACTGCTGTATGGTCTTGGCCACCGTGCTGCAGCTCAGTTTCAGGGTCTTGGCAATCTTCTTATAGCCTAGGCCATCTTTATATAGAGCAACCATTCTTTTGTTCAGAGAGTTCTTTGCCATGAGGTGCCATGTTGAACTTCCAGTGACCAGTATGAGAGATTGAGAGCGATAACACCAAATTTACCACACCTTCTCCCCATACACACCTGAGACCTTGTAGCACTAACAAGTCACATGACACCAGGGAGGGAAAATGCCTAATTGGGCCCAATTTGGACATTTTCACTTAGGGGTGTACTCACTTTTGTTGCCAGTGGTTTAGACATTAATGGCTGTGTGTTGCGTTATTTTGAGGGGACAGCAAATGTACACCGATATACAATATGTACACTCACTACTTTACATTGTAGCAAAATGTCTTTTTTTCAGTGTTGTCACATGAAAAGATATAATAAAATATTTACAAAAATGTGAGGGGGTGCTCACTTTTGTGAGATACTGTACATATAAGGATATTCATTTAACCAGGAACCCTATGAGTGGGAAACACATTGGCTGCAGGACTCTCCCAGGCTGTAGTCCTCATGATTGCCTTTGCTAGTGACAGCTCACAGGCAAGATACAGAAAGGGGAAACCAAACATGAAAACTAAATATAGGAGTAGCTTGGGACAGACAGGAAGGGTAAGATGGATTCAGAGTTAATATTGGCTACAGTTCATCTACATGGAAGAGGGTAGCTTTAAGTAAAGGGTGTCATACAGACTGGTCACCTGTGCAGATTTATAACCGCTATTCAATTCCTATGCAAAGTATCCAATGTGAGAACTCTGTACAGACATCCAAACCTCCTCAGCAATGCAGCTACTGCTCTGCTTGGAATTGTTGTAGGACTTTCAGTTTGAGAACTGGGCCCTTCTCTGTGTTTCAGGAACACGGTGAGAGGAGCCAGGTAAGTGTTAGGATAGTTAATGGGGAGTGTTTTACCTAAATGCAGAGAATACATTCAGCTAAAAATCTATTTTGACTTTAGAACCACTCTAGGACAATATCTGAGTAAACACATACATACGCACAGTAATTAAACTGGAACAACTGGTAACATAAGAAAGGGAATGGGTTGTAGAAGGAGAGGAGGGATTAAGGGTCGCATAGGTGAGCATGGTCATCAAAATGTTGGATAGGGATTTAGAAAACTGAGGTCCACATTTAGTCCATGATCTCTTTTGTCAAATAGAATTCTCATTCATAGTTTAAATGTTCTCCTTTTCATGAGTATTTTTAAATTACCCTTTAGGAACCAAACACAGATAGTTTTGTTCCCTTGTTTGAATCCCTATAATCAGAATGTAGATTACTACTTATTAATTTAGGTTTGGTGGTTGGCTGATGACCATCTTTGTGGTAATTTTAATTATTTTTTTCTTCATCTTTTGTCTATATAATGAAAATATCAGAATAGTGATAGCATATAAGGGACCTGGATTGGACATGGTAGCCCAGGTCCTGTCCTGCTTCATCCCAAATGGGATAATCACCACCTGTTGTTTTGGAGATACTCCACCATACTGTGTCACACTCTCCTTGGCCCGAAGCCCGCCTTCTACGTGTTCCTGGCTGAGGGCCCATTACCCAGAATAATAGCATGTCCAGTCCAAAAAACTTTTTATTGCTTTATTGTACAACTCAATCACAGGTCAGTGCATTTCTGGTAAACATAGTCCCTTTACAGCACGACATCCATTCACACAATTCACTTAACAGAAGTCTAAACATAACGCGCTATTCCTTAGTACATGACATTCTGAACAGTAGTTCCTCAAGTGCAGAACACTCACATAAGTCCCAGAACCATTACAGCCATCTTCCCAGATGTTTCCGTCTCCTTATTCAGATGTTTCACACTCTGGGTGTATTCCCCCCTTACACAAAGGGTGATCCTCCATAGGCCAAGAGGTTGTTCTAAACCAAGCAATGGGACCTGCCCATCAAATGTTGCCACTGTGCCCATCAAATGCTGCCACTGTGCCTATCAAACTCTGCCGCTGTGCCATCAAATTCTGCCAGTGTGCCCATCAAATGCTGCCAGTGTGCCCATCGAAGTCTGCCACTGTGCTATCAAATGCCGCCATTGTGCCCATCAAATGCAGCCACTGTGCCCATTAAATGCTGCCACTGTGCCCATCAAATGCTGCCAGTGTGCCATCAAATGCTGCAACTGTGCCATTGAATGCTGCCACTGTGCCCATTAAATGCCGCCAGTGTGCCCATTAAATACTGCCAGTGTGCCATCAAATGCTGCAACTGTGCCATCGAATGCTGCCACTGTGAATCTCCCCCGACCGTCTGCCCAGCACTTACCCTGTCTCGGTGGGGCAGCAGGTGATGGCCACGAGCGGGGTCCTCCATGCGTCTCCTGCCGTCCTCATCTCCCGTCCTCTCCTCCTGACAGGCGTCCAATAGCCACGCCTATCGTTTCAGCCAATCAGGTGACGGGTAACAGACCCGCACACCTGATTGGTGTAAAGGCGGTTCAGTGTTAGGAAAGTGAATATTAATTTGCTTTTCTAACATACCTGGGTGGACTGTGAGCGCCAAGCATGGCACTTGTAGTTCACCTATTTTCAAGCCTATTAGAGCCTATGGCTCTAATCAGGTGCTTAAAAAACATCCCCTGCCACTGTAATTCAGGCGCCCGGTGCCCCAAAAAGGGACCGGACACCTAAATATAGGGGTGGCAGCAGTGGCCATGGATAGATTCATGCTATGCATGAATCTATCCATTGGTCATAGAGGAAGAGGGTGGCTGGAGAGAGGGGGCGGCGCCTGTGCACCCTTATGGATGCACCGCCACTGATAAACACATGCACATACATGCACACTCACATACATACATACATACATGCACACTCACATACATACATGCACACTCACATACATACATACATGCACACTCACATACATACATATGGATACATACATGCATACATACACACACATGCATATATACACACACATACATATGCACACACACATGCATACATACACACGCATACATATGCACACACACATGCATACATACACACATATAAACACACATACAATAGATTTTTTTACAGTTCAGCTGACGAGCTCGTCTCAGCTGCCCCTGCTGTTCCTCCTATCGAAGAGTACGGGGGGCCCTCAAGGGCCCCCTGCAGCACGGGGCCCGGTCGCCATGGCGATCTCAGCGACCCCTATAATTCCGCCACTGTGTTGAGGCATTTGTACTCCAGGTCTGCCAAAAATACATTGGCATATTGGGGTGCCACTTTGCTCCCCATAGCAGTACCCATACACTGAAGATAACAGTAACTACTGTAAGTGAAATAGCCATGTGTTAGAATTAATTCAACAAGTTGTGTAACATCCTCAGTACTATATTTGTTGTCTGGTGAGAATGATAGGAATCTGTGGCATACAGTAATCCCATCCTTGCGAAGGAAGTTTCTGTAAAGACAGTCTACATTAATATTCATCAGAAATGTGTTTGGTGGTAATTGCAGTATCTTGCAGAGCTTGCTCAGGAAATCAGGTGTGTCTTGTGGGAAACTAGCAGTATTAACGACTATTGGTTTCAACACTTTTTCTACAAATCTCAGGCTTTTTCTACAAAGACTGAGATTTGTTCAGTGTATGCATAGGCATGTGCACAAGGTGTGCCAGGTGTGCCAAGGGCACACCCTAATCACCCTATGCAGCACAGATTCCCCCTACTGCCCTGACTCCCCCCTACCGGCTTCCCTCCTCTCCTCTCTTCTACCCCCAGCTGTTGCTGCGGGGATGTTTTAGGATGAGTAGGGGAAGGGGACGGTAAATATGTCATTTACTGGCCCCTTTCCTTTCTGAATGAACATCGCGAGTGATCGGTACTGTGTGTTTGAGCTTTTGGGTGCACATCCTAATGCAATAGGCTGCGCACACCTATGAGTGCATGCATAGCATTTTGAGGGTTCTACCTCGATTTCCTGAATTGGGGATCTTGGGTAGCATATACAAGGGGGTTCTGATAAGTATTGAGCCTTACCCAGAAAAAATTGAGCGAGGAAGCTGTAAATTGCAGGATGTAATGGCCAATTTGTCTATATTCAATGTGCAAAAATCAACTACCTATGATTTTCAGGTCCAAAGTGGATATGGCAGCACCTCCAGAAAAAATTCAATGTGGAACCATAATCAAGTTCCTGTTTCTCCAAGGGAAAGATACGATGCAGGGCCATGATGAAATGTCACAAACTTTGGGTGACAGTGGCCCTTCATATGCAACATTGGGTCGTCAATTTTAAAACTGGCCATATCGGTGTTGAAAGTGAGAAACCCAGTGGAAGGCCTGTTTCTGTCTCTGTGCCTGCAAAAAGTTAAAAGTTCTGGGATCCACTTTGCTGCAAGCTTTCTTATTTCCAAGTTGTTGTGGATAAGGGCACCAACTCTCTCATCTGATATTCCCAGATAAGTAGCAATACTTTTGGCTGATATTCGGTGGTCCTCCATGATCATGTCATGGATGGCTTTCACATTTGCAGGCACAGAGACAGAAACAGGCATTCCACTGGGTTTCTCACTTTCTACACCGAAATGGGCAGTTTTAAAATTGGCAATCTAAAGTTTAACTGTTGCATATGAAGAACCACTGTCACCAAAAGTGTGTGACATTTCATCATGGATCTACTTCGCACCTTTCCCTTGGAGAAACAGGAAATTGATTATGGTCCTATGTTCTTCCATATTTAATTTTTCTGGAGGTGCTGTCATGTTCACTTTGGACCTGAAAAAGAAAGATATATTAAAATCATAGGTAGTTGATTTTTGCATCATTGAATATAGACAAATTGGCCAGTACACCCTGCAATTTACAGATTCCTCGCTCAATTTTTTCTGGGTAAGGCTCAGTACTTATCAGCACCCCCTCATAGAAGTTCCCATTTTTTGGATTATCTGGAATTGCACTGTTAAATTCTCAATGCACATGGGTTGGTAGTTTTTTAATGAGACCTTTAAGTTGTTAAGTAAAATCATAATCAGATCATAATCCAGTTTTTTACAGTAAGTAGCATCTGCAAGCTGACTCCTGCCCTCTTGTTTTAAAACAGAAATAAAGACGATTCCCTCAATAAGTGATAACTAGCAATGACAATAATGGGGATGCACTGTCATCTAAACTTTACTGATATAGAGCAATTCTGTTACTTTTCATTGCATTGTTAAGCTGTTGTATGACACGCACACTAGTGATCTATAATCCCAACTGGAACCCCACTGTGCAGCTGTACAATACAAAAAAAGAAAAAACTATTGCTATTTCTGCCAAGTTACAACATCACTCTTTTGTTAGCAATTAGAGTTGCAATCTAAATTAGTCTCTCCCTGGCTAGTGAAAAAAAAACAAGCCAAGTTCCAAATGAGTTTTCCTAATTCTTCTGCAGCTCAGTAGAGAGAATACCCCATGGCACTGGAAGAAAGTGTCTGGTATCCAGCATTCATTTCCTCGTTACTTTGGTGTCTAGGCAGTGGATGACTATAATAACTGATTACAAATTCTGACTGCCCTAAGGTCATATTTTGTTCTTTTTAAAGATGTTTTTTGTTGAGCACAAATCTGTCTCTGGAGAATGTCCTCCGTGACAAGGAAATATCCACAGCAGAAGCTAGACCATCCGATTTATAAAAACCAAGTGACAGAGTAGTCACACATTGCAGGATAAATTGATGTGTCTGTTGACATACAGAAATGAAACATACTAGACTACATTATACAAAGTCACATAATGGCTTTCTAGAAAATGGAACAACAGAAGAAATGAATGAGAACAGTTGACGGAAATTTAACTATGTTTGCTTAGTCATAATTACAGTGTCTCGGAAATAGCGCAGGAAACTTCACCCATTAGTTTACTCCATTTTTTTGTTCAATAAGTTTTTATTGAAAGGTATAATGCATATTGCAATAAAAATGCAACCAGTAATAAAACAATATTCCTTTATAACATATACCATTGTAACACCTCTTTTCTTATGGTAACAGCCAATCTTGTTAATATCTTGTACACACTAGCTTAGAAATGTAAATAAGAACCAGTCATTATCCTCGTGCCATTCACTATCCATGGCCAGTGATTGATACACCTGTACACTATAAGTGTTATCTCTGAGGTTACATTTCTAAAGATCCAAAAATCCCTAGTGGACACACCATGAATAGTATACATTTAAACAGAGAGACAGAGATGCAAAGAGAGTAGCAAGTTAGAAAAAGAGGGAAAAGAGGGGGAAGGGGAAGAGGGGGAATTGTCCAGCCATTGCAGTATACTTTTTAATCATGAGCATGAACTCCTTACAGTCTTTTTCTACTGAGCTATAATTTCAGCATATGTCGATGAAAACTTAAAGGCGAACCAACAGGACCATATTTTGGTCGCTAACCCTGATTTGTTTTTAAGCTTAAGAGTACTATCTTTCATATGACAGATTCGGTCCACCTCCACTAGACAATGGCGCAGCAAAGGAATTTTCTGTTTTTTCCAAAATTTTGGGATAAGCGCCTTAGCTGCATTTAGCAGATCAGGTGTAATCAAATTTTTATACAATCCTATTGGTTCATCCATACAGTGAAACAGTAACATCCAAGGGTCATTAGGAACTTTACTACCTTGAATCTTTTCAATCCAGTATAATATAGTAGACCAGTATGGTCTAATAAAAGAACAAGCCCACCAGATATGAGCATGAGTTCCCATATATCCACAGCCCCTCCAACATAGGTCCGAAACAGAAGGGAAAGATTTAGTATTGCCGTGGTGTAATTCCACCTCGTTAACATTTTATAATTTGCTTCCGCTGTTTTCGAGGATATGGAGGAAATATGTGATAGATGAAGTATCGTAGTACGTTCAATGTCTGATAACGGACTTTGGAGCTCCTGCTCCCATTTAGCTAAAAACAATTGTTTAGTTATTGGCGACAGAGTTAGCAGGGCTGGGTAGAAATTGGATATAGGTTTGTTAGGAGGTTGGTCCCCAGCCAGCCATCTCTCCACTGGGTTCAAGTCATTCTCCGACCGTAATGGTTGAGGGAGAGATTTAACAAATTTCGAAAGCTGGTGGTACTTCCATTGACTCATAAATAGTATTGGTCCTATTGGTATGATGGTGGATATAGGTAGGATACCTGTGTCTGTTGCTACTTGATGCAGCAAGACAGGTGTCTCAGTGATCCAATTGCTGAAACTAGAGTCCATGTTCCTCAGTGGAAAATAGTTATGTCTTGTTATCTGCATAAGTGGTGAGTTGTAGGGCCATTTCTGTGTTTTGCATAGAAAGTCCCATAATGCGAACGAAGATTTGGTGAGTGGAGAGACTGTCTGGGCCAACCTACGAAATTTACTGAGTATCCAAACCATGGGGAATAGATCCACCCCACTCAGCTCCATTTCCAACTGCACCCATAGCTTAGAGTCTTTGTGGTATTTCCAGTCTGATATCCTGTTTAGTATTGCGGCTAGAAAGTACTTTTTAAAAGTGCTAGCCCTCCTTCATGTTTGGGTTTAATTAACAATCTATAAGCAATTCTTGTTTTTTTGCGATTCCAGACATATTTATCTATTATAGATTGTATGAGCTTAAAAAACCCAATAGGTATCTTATAGGGGATCATTTGAAATAGAAAGAGCAGCCTGGGTAATATATTCATTTTTACAATACTTATTTTCCCTAACCACGAATGTGCTATCTGCGTCCATTTTTGTAAATCTGTCCTGATTGTATTTAATAAAGGGATATAATTTTTAAGAAATAAGGAAGCAGGATTGGGGGTGAGGTAGATTCCTAGATACTTCAAAGCTATTGGTTGCTAATGAAAGGGGAAGGAGGATTGTAATCTAACCGCCGTTGTATGTGGGATCGATATGTTTAATATTTCCGATTTAGATAAGTTGATTTTGAAATTAGATATTGCGCCAAATTCAGTGAAGGCTGACATAAGTTTAGGTAAGGAGATAAGTGGTTGTTGGACATAGAAGAGGATGTCATCCGCGTACGCTGCATATTTATGTTCCGTCATTCCTATTTTAATCCCATGTATGTTGGGATCATTACGTACCGTAACTAAAAGGGGTTCTAGTGAGAGAGCGAAAAGAATGGGGGATAAGGGGCAGCTCTGACGGGTTCCGTTATAAAGGGAGAAGGAATCGCTTAGTGTACCATTGATTCTTAATTGGCCTGAAGGTGTTTGATATAGAGCTGCTATCTTTGCCAGCATATTCGGGCCTATACGGAGATGGGACAATGTGGCTATCAGGTACTCCCAGTCCACCCTGTCAAACGCTTTTTCAGCATCAGTAGACAAAAGAAGGGTGGGCTGGGAGCACCCTCGCACATAGGATATCAAAGAAAGTGTTCTGAGAGAATTATCTTGCTGTATTAAAGCCCGTTTGGTCCCTAGAGATCCATTGCGGGATTAGGGGTAAGAGTCTAATGGCAATCGCTTTGGCGTATAGTTTAGCATCTAGATTCAATAACGAGATTGGGTGATAACTGCCGCAGAGACTTGGGTCCTTACCGGGTTTGGACAGTACTGTGATGTATGGGCGTGGAGAGTCTCAGAGCGGAATTCCCCACCCACGGAGGCCGAGTTGGTGTATGATGTTAGATGTGGGAGTAGGATGTCTGCATAGGTGCGGTAATAGGCCACTGTCAAGCCATCAGGGCCCGGTGCCTTACTGTTAGCCATTGATTTAAGTAACCCTATGAGCTCCGCAGTGGTGAGATCCCCCTCCAGAGCCTCCAGAGCAGTAGAAGAAAGTTTTGGTAGGTTAGCTTTTAAAAGGTATTCTTCAGTACGTGTTTTCCTAATTGTGCCATCTGGGATGGCTTTATTTACTTGGTAGAGTTGTTGGTAGAAAGTACAGAATTCCCTAGCTATATCGTTGGTTTTGTATAACATATTGTCTGAAGTTGATTCAATTTTAGCAATAAAAGAGGCGGATCTTTTTTGTTGTAAGGATCGGGCTAAGATGCGGCTCGGTTTATTCCCCCATTCGTAAAATTGTTGGGTAACAATACGACGCCGGGAGATATTCCCTGCATTAAAAAGAGCTTTCAATTCTTCTCTTTTCTTTGTGAGGGAATGTAAAATTGAGTGAGAATTGGATAATTTGTGTTTTTTCTCAAGTTGGCCTATGTCTTTAATAAGTTGGGACTGTAGGTGTGTTCTCTCTCACTTCTTCCTGGTGCCCAGCTCGATGAGTTTTCCCCTAATTTGAGCCTTATGGGCCTCCCATAGAGTCCCTGGGGATATTTCCAAAGAAACATTATCCCGGAAATAGAGGGAGAGTCCCAGACCAATCTCTTTTATTTCAATTTCCTCGGCTATGAGTGAGTCATTGAGCTTCCAGTTTGTGGATTTCATAGGTAGAGACGGGACATGTAAGGACAGACTAACCAAGGCATGGTCAGATATTGTCGAAATTTCAATACAGGATCGAACCATAAGCTCCAGATAATGGTGTTGTATAAAGAAATAGTCTATCCGCGAATGGGAGTTATATAGGTGTGAGTAGTATGTATAATCTTTTTCATGTGGATGCATTATCCTCCATACATCCATAACTTGAGTATCATGCAATTGTTTGGGAACATATGCAAGACGTCTATGTGGAATGTATGATCTGCCCTGGGAGGTATCTAATACTGGTTCTAGGGAGATGTTGAGGTCTCCCCCCAAGATAATACATCCCGAGCAAATTCCTTCAATTTAGTCAGAGTGGCTGCTATGAAGTCAGCTTGACCCTGGTTTGGAGCTTACAGATTGGCAAGAGTACATGGTAAATCACCCAGGCTGCCTTTTAGAAATAAAAATCTACCAAATGGATCTGCTAAGAAATCTTCTACACTAAAGGAAAATCCCCATCGGAACCCTATGGCTACACCCTTTGCTTTTGAAATACCTGAAAGAATATAGTGCCACGTGGGATAATTATGGGCATACAATTTAACTGACGTGGTGTGTGTAAGGTGAGTTTCTTGCAGGAAGATTATGTCCCCCTGCATGCGTTTAAGTTCTCTATAGAACGCATGTCTTTTACCTGCAGCATGTAGCCCTCTCACATTGAGTGAGATCAGTCTAATTTTAGCCATCAGGTTCATTGGGGAGTCCCATCCTGTTTGTATGTCCTGCAAGGCTGGTAGGTAGGCTGTAGAAGGGAGAAAAAATAAATGGAAAATAGAGGGGGGAAGAAAAGAAATACCAAGAGAAGAAACCAGGTAAAGAAGAGAAAGAGAAAAATAGAAAAGAAGAAAAAAAAAACAAACATTAACTGACATAGAAATATGTCATACTTATGCACGCAAATCTTTGCGGTTCAATACCCAGGACAGCGTGAGGTCCGCTCCAGCCGCGCGCGCTCCCCTAAAAGGATCGCCCGTACCACCAAAGCGGGCTCCCCGCCACCCCATGTGAAGGGGGGGATCCCTGCCGTGGGATCCAGACCGCATATGGCCATATCAGGCGTTCATATGATGCATGTTCAATCTGCTCCAGAAGTAGAACCCATGGTGGTTGAGCAACGTTTGCGGGAAACTTTCTGCCAATTAACTTCCGACACCTGAGGCATCACAGGAATGCCGTCTTGCCAACCCAGGAGCTAGGGTGGGTCAATACTGAGATCCATGCAGAATGTGTGCAAGTCTTCCAGAAAACAGAGAATGGCGGTCTTCCCATCCCTGTTTGCTATATGAGGGCTGATGGAAACCCCCATCTGTAATTAATGGAGGCCTGACGTAGTTTCTCTGTAAGGGGTTTTAAAGCTCTGCATCGTTCCAGTGTCTCCCTAGCCAGATCTGGAAAGAAGGACAGGGTGGCTCCATCAAAATCCAACGTGGCTGCCTCTCTCGATTTCTTCATGATTAGTTCCTTTTCTTCAAGGTAATGCACCTGGCAAATGACATCTCTGGGTGTTTCAGAGGATAGTTTGCGTGGACGGAGGGCCCGGTGAACCCTGTCTAGCTTTAGGGGGTGATCAGCCGGATTACCTAGGAGGCTGTTAAAAATGCCGCAAATGGAGGCAGCCAGGTCATCATCTCTTGTTGCCTCCGGTAAACCTCTAATGCGAATGTTGTTCCTCCTGTTCCTATTTTCTTGATCTTCAATTTTGTAAAGCGCCATTCTGTGGGCTATGGAGAGATTAGGGTAGAGGCTTGTAAATCTCCAATGGCTGCCACATGTCTGTCAAGGCGCTGCGCTATCTCCTCCACACGTTCCAGTACTTGTGCTAGGTCTGTATGGACTGCCGAAAGTTCCTTCTTTATCACCTTTTCCAGGCTCGATAGCATGGATGCTAAGTCTGTTTTAGTAGGAAGACCTCTTACCAGGTCCGCCACCCTCAAGTGTCTGCTCGGGCTTCTCTTTCCTTCCGATCCACCTGAGGAAACTGGAGACTGGTGTCTAGCCTCAGGCCTGTGTCGGGGGGCGGAGCCCGCATTCGGCCCACGCAGCGAGCGTCCGACTCCTTTAGATCCTCAGGCTCTGTAGCTAGGAACTGCTTGATAGAGCTCGCAGGGGTACTCTTTTTCAGGTGGGACTTGCTCGCTCTCTTTCCCGTGCTTGCCATCGAGGTTGAGATGCAGAAGATTATCGCTTAGGTTAGGTAATTTAGGTGTCGGCACCGAGATGCGTCCTCACACTCTCATGTCCAAGCTACGCCCCCCAGTTTACTCCATTTGACCCTCAACTTTGTAGGCCAAATCTTTTTTTTTTTTCGTTTTGGATAGAATGGGGAAGGGTTAGAATCTCAAGCAAGTTTATTGCTGTGTCCCACTTGGAAGATTCAACTTCTCTATTCTCCCTGTTGGCTATTGTCTCTGAAAATGTTGGGAAATCTAAAAGTTTACATTTGTCCTCAGAACACAAGGTAAAGGTAAATTTTCGAATGGGACACCTATTCTGGGGAAAACTTCCTAGGAGTTCCCCTTATTTTGTAGAGGTTTCCTTTTACTTCATGTTCTTTAGCAGAAAATAAAAGGCCACAGCTTTAATTTTGTTTTAGTTTCAGTTAGGATAGAAAAGCTATTTGTATTTCTAAGGATGTCACTGGAACAGGAAGTAAGGACAGCCTTCCCAACATCAGCACAATCTATAGTAAATATCTGGCATTAGTCAGATCCCATTCTACTAAGGTTAGAAATTAAAGCCGAACTTCAGTTTACTTTTACTATTTTATGTACTAATTTATGTGGCCTCTGTCAGCGAAGTATACGCTGTATAGCATTAGCGGTTCAAGGACTCCCAGTCTGCTGCCAGAACAAAATTGAGTAGGGCTGAATACTTTTCAGCCATTCACAGGAAGAACTGCATTTTTATTAAGGCTTCCTCTGATTGGCTAAGGTGAAGATCATGACATCATCCACCTGGCTCTCAATCTTGGCTAATTAGAGAAGGATTGTAAGATTGGTTGTGCGTTCTTTTCAATTTATTTAGTTTATTTTAATTGATAGGTTGAGTTTAAATGTCAAGAAATAGGCAAAGTGAACATGTCACAAACTTGGAAAAATCAAAATGAGCAAGTGATGAAAAATAATTAATGATTACCTTCAGTGAAACCTGCATATCAAAAAACAATCATTGAAGGAGTTCTATGGTCACAGCATATACAGTACTTTCATTTTATAACATCAGCATTGTAATAACAGTTTAAATAAAAGTTATTTTTGACAATCCAATATGAAAATCCTTTCATGCTATGAGTTCTGCCTGTCAGCTGGTTATCTCTTTTAACAAAGAGACAGGCCAGGCGGCAGCATATGACCTAATTTGCCCAATCACAGGGTGCTGGCCGCAGTGGAGCGCAGGGACACAGGAAGTAAACATTAGGGGGATGGAGCCGGGAGTGACACACACTACCTGGCATGGGATTTGGCCCCCCTAAATGTCCATGCCCCCCCCCACACTACGCAACTGGTTACACCACATCCCAAAGATGCTCTATTGGATTGAGATCTGGTGACTGTGGAGGCCATTGGAGTACAGTGAACTCATAGTCATGTTGCATTATCGTGCTGGAAGTAGCCATCAGAAGATGGGTACACTGTGATCATAAAGGGATGGACATGGTCAGCAACAATATTTAGGTAGGCGGTGGCATTTAAACAATGCTCAATTAGTACTAAGGGGCCCAAAGTGTGCCAAGAAAATATCCACCCACACCATTACACCACCACCTGCCTGAACTGTTGATACAAGGCAGGATGGATCCATGTTTTCATGTTGTTTGACCCTACCATCTGAATGTTGCAACTGAAATGGAGACTCATCAACCAGGCAATGTTTTTCCAATCTTCTATTATCTGTTTTGCTCAGTCTGTGCAAACTGTAGCCTCAGATTCCTGTTCTTAGCTGACAGGAGTGGCACCCGGTGTGGTCTTCTGCTGCTGTAGGCCATATGCTTCAAAGGTTTGATGTGTTGTGCATTCAGAGATGGTATTCTTCATACCTTGGTTTAATGAGTGGTTATTTGAGTTAATGTTGCCTTTCTATCATCTTGATTCCATTGTCCTCTGACCTCTGACATCAAAGCATTTGCGTCCACACAACTGCCGCTCACTGGATATTTTCTCTTTTACAGACCATTTTCTGTAAACCCTAGAGATGGTTGTGTGGGAAAATCCCGGTAGATCAGCAGTTTTTGAAATACTCAGACCAACCTGTCTGGCACCAACAACCATGCCATGTGCAAAGTCACTTAAATCCCCTTTTCTCCCCATTCTGATGCTCGGTTTGAACTTCAGCAAGTTGTCTTCACCACATCTAGACGCCTAAATGCATTGAGTTGCTGGCATGTGATTGGCTTATACAATTTGTGTTACCAATCAATTGCACAGATGTACCTAATAAAGTGGCCGGTGAGTGTGTGTCGGAAATAAATACCATATTTATCGGCGTATAACACGCACTTTTTTCCCCTTAAAATCAGGGGAAAATCGCGGATGCGTGTTATACGCCGATCCCTGCCAATCCCCCGCTGACTGTGAGCAGAGAAGTGAGCGCCGCTGACATACATACATAGCCGAGTGTACTCGGCTAGGTTCGGCTAGCTCCGCTCACAGTCACGCCCTATGATGAACATAACACACGCTCGGCTAAGCCCACAGGACTACCAGAGGAGTCGAAAGCAGCCGAGAGCCGCCGAGAGACACAGGACCGGCTCTGCGTCTCTCGGCGGCGCCATATTTAAAAACTGCAATGACACTGACAAGTCTGCAGTGTCACTGGGCAAGGCTGCAGATGACACTACAAGGCTGCAAATTACACTAAAAGGCTGCAAATTACACTACAAGGCTGCAGATGACACTACAAGGCTGTAAATGACACTGAAAGGCTGCAAATGACACTACAAGGCTGCAGATGACACTGACAAGGCTGCAAATGACACTACAAGGGGCATTTAAATGTAAGTTTTTTTCCTTAAAATTCCCTCCTAAACTTGGGGAGCGTGTTATACACCGGCGCGTGTTATACGCCGATAAATACGGTATATATAATTCAACCTGTCATTGGCTACAGCAGAATAAAGTGAAGGTTTTGGAGTGGCCATCTCAGTCTCTTGACCTCAATATCATTGAGCCACTCTGAGGAGAGCTCAAACGTGCAGTTCATGCAAGACAGCCCAATAATTTACAGGAACTGGAGGCTTTTTGCCAAGAGGAATGGGCAGCTTTACCACCTGAGAAGATAAAGAGCCTCATCCACAAATACCACAAATGACTTCAAGCTGTCATTAATGTTAAAGGAGTAGTGTGGTGTTGCAAAACAAAATATACATCATGTCCGGAAGGCCACTAAGGAGAGGCAGACGCTCACAGGCCATTAAAAGAGGGCAAGCAGCCTCTGTGTATACAGTCAACAGTGGCGGTCGTGGACATGGCGCATCCTTTGCAGGTGGCTGTGGGGCACGCTTGTCCTTTTTTGCTGCTGCTGGCCGTGTTGTAGAGCCACAACATGCAGAAGAGTTGATGGAGTGGATAACGAAGCTGTCCTCATCCTCCTCATCCTCTGTCACCCAGGCTCAGAGTAGTTTGCCTTCCAACGCAGCAGCCAAAGCGGCTCAAGGGGCTACGCAAGCAGTCAGGCTAAAAGATGCCATGCGGTGCTTGAGATGGTCTGCCTAGGGGACAGGAACCACATTAGGGGAGAGATTCTCTCAGCTCTGCAGGGGCAGGCTCAGAGGTGGTTGACGCCACGCCAGCTTCAGCCAGGAATGGTTGTATGCGACAATGGCACCAACTTTCTCTCTGCCCTCCAACCGGGACACTTGACCCATGTTCTATGTTTGGCACACGTCCTGAATTTGGTGGTGCAGCAATTATTAAACAGGTACCCAGGCTTACAAGATTTCCTGGGGCAGGCCAGAAAAGTCTGTGGTCATTTCCGCCGGTCATACAATGCCAGTGTACGACTGGCTGACATTCAAAGCGAATGCAACTTGCCCACCAACCGCCTCATTTGTGACATGCCCCCCAGGTGGAACTCAACGTTGGCAGTGCTGCAGCTGCTGCACACACAGCAGAGGACCATCAATGAGTACCTGTGCGAGTATGGCACCAGGACAGGGTCAGGGGAGCTTGGCTTCTTTTTGCCACGCCAGTGTCTATTGATCAAGGATGCATACAATTTTTGATCTAATATTTCACAGCAGGGCCTGTTCCTGCGCCCAACAAGAGTATCTGTGAGGGGGTTACAGTGTTGTGGCACCCCCACCCAAGGCCCAATTTTTCTGCCCCTGTTTAACATGGGCATGTAATTACAATTTTTTATATAATATTTCAATGCAGAGCCAAGAGTAACTGAGTAACAAGAGTAACTGAGAGTTACAGTGTTCTGGCGCCACCAAAACCAAATGCCCAATTTTTCAACCCCTGTTTAACAAGGGCATTTAATTACAATTTTTATATAATATTTCACAGCAGGGCCATTCCTGCACCTAACAAGAGTAACTGTGAGGGCTTACAGGGTCTGGCACCACCAAAACCAAAGGCCCAGTTTTTCTGCCACTGTTTAAAAGGGGCATGTAATTACAATTTTTGATATATTTCACAGCAGGGCCCGTTCCTGCCCCCAACAAGAGTAACTTTGAGGGGTTACAGTGTTCTGGTACCACCAACACCTAAGGCCCAGTTTTTCTGCAGAGTATTTAGGGTAGGCCGTATAGTATATATACTGCTGTTCAGAGCATATAGTGCCTGGGGCCTGGGGGACCCCCACGCCATTTTTTCAAAGATTTTGGTGCGGAGTTCCCCTTAATTTCCATACCAGACCTGAAGGGCTTGGTGTGGATTTTGGGGGGGACATCCACGCTATTTTTTTTGTATTTTTTGTATTTTTAACTATATTGCCAGGATCCGACAATACTTTAAAGTCGCAAGCAGTTTTAAATGACGTGTTTTCCTTTAGAAAGGTCATTTTGCTGTGGTGCTGTTATAAACATGGGGAAGATGCACTACTTTACAGGCATACTAAGGACACCCCCGGGCACAATATATAAAGGAATATTTCATTTTTATTGTTTACTTTAAGCATTATTAAAATCACTGCTTCCGAAAAAAACAGTTGTTTTTTGCATTGATACATGTCCCCTGGGGCAGAACCCGGGTCCCCAAACACTTTTATGGCAATAACTTGCATATAAGCCTTTAAAATTAGCACTTTTGAATTTTTATGTTCGTGTCCCTTTAACAGTGTTCGCATGTTCGCAGAAATGTTTTGCCTGTTCGCATGTTCTGCTGTGAACCAAACTCGGGGGTGTTCGGCTCATCCCTACCTGCCAGCACTAACAGCTAATTTCTCAACCTAGTACCACCACTAAACTATCAATTTGATATGCTCAATGTAGTGTTATAAACATCCAACATTGCCTCACCATTTGCAAAATTATAAATGCAGCTGCTATGACATCACACACATTTGGAATTCCAGATTCAGCTTTTTACCGTGTTTGCCTGTCAAGATGTGTTTTATTCCAGCGCATAAATATAAATGATAACAAAAGCAATCTGAGCAAAAACACATTCTAATTTGGACCATCAGTCTTGGGACCTCTATCTGATTTAATGCCAGATCATGCAGCCTCTCATTTGACTATCCACAACTGTGACCAATGCTTTTCTATCTCATCTGAAGAATTATGTTTTCTGTTCAATAACTGATGTTACGTTTTGTGTTCCTATTCTCAAATAACTTACAATCATGGCCACTGCAGAATGCTGGTCTTATACCAACTAGTACTGACAGTTAAATAGTTCCACTCAAAACTGATACTTAGTTATGACTAAGGCCGGGTTCACACTTATGCAAATTGGATGCAGGTTTCCCTACATCCAATTCGCATGACAGGAGAGTGTGACCGGCTCTCAATGGAGCCGGTTCACACATCTCCGGTGCAGCCGCGGAGCGCACTGCAGAAGGGTCCTGTGTGTCTTTGGATCTGTTTCAGGTCCAAATTCACATAAATGGCTGGACAGGATAAGTGCTATTCAGGGAGGATGTATCCTTGGAGGGCATGCAGCAGCGTGATCTGTGATTGCTGTGTCCAGGCCTGTACTGGCCATCGGGACTACCAGGAGTTTCCCGGTGGGCCGATGGCTCAGTGGGCCAGCGCGGTGGTCAGTGTCACTAATTAAAAAATACAAAATAATAGTGCGCTAGCCAAAACAAAAATAGGAGAAGCAGCCAACACGACAATCAGACTAATTGTAACGAAGGTAAAAAAGTGAATAAGTGTGTACCCCAGTTGATGTCCTATCGGACGAAACGCGTAGGGTTTTTGTGCCTGTTTTGCCACTATTCTCGATCTAAGCGCTTTTTATCGTTTTATACCTGACTTTAATTTTTAAGTCAGGGTGCATTGTATTGTTTTATTTTAAATAAATGCTTTTCAATAAGCGGATTCACACTATGGGGAAGTCTTCCTTTTGATCCCCCTTTTTCACTTGAGGGCCTACTCCCATTCTATGGAGGCAACATCCTGGCAAGCAGTTCCCCATTCATATCCTGGATACCGTGGTTCGCTGTGACCAGAGAGGCTCGGTTAGTGAGTGCCGCTGTTTCCCTTCAACATCTCCAGCTGCCGTGGAATCACCTTCCATCTCTATTTCAAGCCTGTCTGACTCCTAAGCCGCTGGCGGAGGAGTCCATCACTGCTGGTAAGGGTATATTTGCCTATCCCCTTTACACACATATTGGATACCTTATCCTGTGGATGCCATCCCCGGATCTAAGGGCTTTACACCATTGATCCTATTGGAGACCTTCTAGCCACATCCTTAGATGTCTACCCATCCATTGATGTTGGACTTTCAGTCATACTAGTCACTTATAAGTTTATGTTGAATTTTTTTTGGTCTTGACAGCAGTTCATGCTGTACATTGTTTTATGTACTTATAGTTTTTTATGATGTCCTTGTCATTTTTATTTTTTTATATTTATTCCTAAGGAATTAAGGATTTATAGTGTACACTCACTCTCTTTATCTTTTCCACCACCACCTGGACTTACGGTGGCCTGATTTTGTTAACATCAGCCACCAGTGTTCACATATCCTGTTTATTGTCAGGCTTTTATACATTTTGTCACCCCTACTACCACCTTTACACTATATATTTGGATGAATGTGTAGTGCTCACACGAGTAATTTCGTATTTCATTAATTATTATACACGACTTGTTTTGTGTTTCATTAAATACACTTTATTGGGCTGTCATCCTTTCAGATATCTATTCCGTCAGGCTTTGCCCAATAACGCACATGTATTGTTTAGCGCCACACAGTGTCACTAATGGTCGTCTCTACTCTGAGTCTGTCTGTGTCATGGACGGTGGATGTCACAATTACGCTAACGCTCTGCCTCCGCTCCTCCTGCACCCGGCACGCAAGCACCGCCCATCATTGCTGCCACAACTTCCCTCCCCCTAAGGTCACAGCCCCGTCCCAGCGGCGTGACATCACTCATGGCCAGAGGTGGGATGGGAACATGGGCGGAGCGTAGCGAGCTGCTGCCCAAGCTCAGCTGCAACCAAGAGGAGCCAGCGCCATCGAGGAGAAACCAGCAAATTCCTGCAAGTTCAGACAGCAGCACAGGAACAAAGTCAGTCATCACTCATCAGTGTGTTTTAAATTCAAGTAACAAGTAAGCAAGCACTAAATAAGCTAAGCTGATGCCATACGGGATGCAGGCTGCATGATTAATAATAAACTGTTACTGTCTGTGATTTTTGTGGCGGGGGAGGGGTAAATGTACTGCTACTGGTCACGGTAACTGATGAATAATTTACTGCCACTGGTCACGGTAACTGATGAATAATTTACTGCCACTGGTCATGGTAACTGATGAATAATTTACTGCCACTGGTCATGGTAACTGATGAATGAATTTAATGTCACTGGTCACGGTAACTGATGAATGAATTTACTAGTGCCACTGTAACTGCTGGCCATGGTCACTGATGACAAATGAATGTACTGCCACTGCTGGTCATGGTCACTGATGATGAATTAATGTACTGCCACTGCTAGTCATGGTCACTGATGAATGAATGTACTGCCACTGCTGGTCATGGTCACTGATGAATTAGGCCTCTTTCACACTGGGCGTCGGCGGTAAGCGGCGCTATTTTTAGCGCTGCTTTACCGTCATTTTAGCGGCGCTATTCGGCCGCTAGCGGGGTGGCTTTAACCCCCGCTAGCGGCCGAGAAAGGGTTAAAAACCACCGAAAAGCACTTCTACAGCAGCGCTATGCTGGCGGTATAGCCGTGCTGCCCACTGATTTCAATGGGCAGGAGCGGTTTAGGAGCGCTGTATACACCGTTCCTTCACCGCTCCAAAGATGCTGCTAGCAGGACTTTTTGGAGCGTCCTGCCAGCGCACCGCTCCAGTGTGAAAGCCTTTGGGGCTTTCACATTGGAGAGACAGCAGCGGCTGTTTCAGGGCATTTTGCAGGCGCTATATTTAGTGCTGTAGCACCTCTAAAGCGCCCCAGTGTGAAAGGGGTCTTAATGTACTGCCACTGCTGGTCATGGTCACTGATGAATGAATGTACTGCCACTGCTGGTCATGGTCACTGATGATGAATGAATGTACTGCCACTGCTGGTCATGGTCACTGATGAATGAATGTACTGCCACTGTTGGTCATGGTCACTGGTGATGAATGAATGTACTGCCACTGCTGGTCATGGTCACTGATACATACACATTAAAGTGGGCCCACCCAAAATTAAAGTGGGCCAGTCTGGATGAAGTCCAGGGCCAAATTTTTTAACTCAGTCCAGCCCTGGCTGTGTCCCTCGGACACAACAGAATTATATTGGCTCAGTACCATGTGATCACTGTGACCAATCAGAGGCTTTCTTTCATGATGCCCCTGTTTACTAATGTGATCTCTGCAGTTGGTCACAACAATCACATGGCATAGAGCCAATGTTTACAGTTTTAAACAAAGAGTGCATAAATGTGGTCTTGAATTTTGTTAGGAAATGTATTGCTCACTGTTATCATGACAGTTGTAGGCAATCACAGTGCAATAGACATGTGCATTGCGTTTCGTTCAGAATTTTCTGTTTTATAATAGTCTTTTCTATTCAAATTCAAAATGATATATATATATATATATATATATATATATATATATATATATCATTTTGAATTTGAATAGAAAAGACTATTATAAAACAGAAAATAATAGAAAAGAAAAGCATGGAAAAGCAATAGAACAGAATAATTAAAAAAAAAAAAAAAATAATGAAAAATTTGCCCGAATTTCGATTCGGAACGAAACGCAATGCACATGTCTATTGCACTGTGATTGCCTACAGCTGTCATGATAACAGTGAGCAATACATTTCCTAACAAAATTCAAGACCACATTTATGCACTCTTTGTTTAAAACTGTAAACATTGGCTCTATGCCATGTGATTGCTGTGACCAACTGCATTCTATACGAAATTCAAATTTCGTATAGAATGAATTAGAATTTGAATAGAAAAGATTAGAATATAAAATAATAGAAAAGAATAGACTAGACAAAAAATAGAACAGAACAGAATAAAATATAATATAATATATATATTTTATTCTATTCTGTTCTATTGTTTTTCTAGTCTATTCTTTTCTACTCTAGTCTAATCTTTTCTATTTAAATTCAAATTCATTTTATATGAAATTCAAATTTCGGAAGTTGGTTTTATATATATATATATATATATATATATATATATATATATATATATATATATATATATATATATATATACAGTATAAATATAAATATATATATATATATATATATAAAATATTATATTATATTATTTTCTATTCTGTTCTATTGTTTTTCTATTATTTTCTATTCTATTGTAATCTTTTCTATTTGAATTTGAATTCACTGTATACGAAATTCAAATTTCGGAAAATGGTTATACAGAAGTAGAATGAAATAGAATAAAATCGAATTCTAATAGGAAAGACTAGAACAGAATAACAAAAGAACAGAATAGAAAAAAAAAAATATATATATATATATGAACAGAATAGAAAAAAAAAAAAAAAAAATATATATATATATATATATATATATATATATATATATATACCGTATTTATCGGCGTATAACACGCACCGGCGTATAACACACACCCCAATTTAGGAGGGAATTTTAAGGAAAAAAAAACTTTTAGGAGGGAAGTTGAAGGGAAAAAAACTTACATTTAAATGCCCATCATTGCAGCCTTCTCAGTGCAGCCTTGCCCCAGTGCAGCCATGTCAGTGCAGCCTTGTCAGTGCAGCCATATCAGTGCAGCCATATCAGTGCAGCCATGTCAGTGCAGCCATGTCAGTGCAGCCTTCCCCAGTGCAGCCTTCCCCAGTGCAGCCTTCCCCAGTGCAGCCTTGCCCCAGTGCAGCCTTCGATCAACGGTCCCTGCTTCCTGGGCTTCAAAATCGCCGACCGCGATTTGAAAATGGCGCCGCCGGCGCCGAAATACAGAGAGCCGGTCCTCGGCTCTTTCCGGCGGCTCTCGTTTACTTTCGGCTCCACTCGTAGTCCCGAGCGGAGCTATCCGAGTAGGTTCGGATTGCTCCGCTCGGGACTACGAGTGGAGCCGAAAGTAAACGAGAGCCGCCGGAAAGAGCCGAGGACCGGCTCTGTGTATTTCGGCGCCGGCGGCGCCATTTTCAAATCGCGGTCGGCGATTTTGAAATTTTGACAGCTCGGGATCGCAGGGTATCGGCGTATAACACGCACCTGCGACTTTCCCCTGATTTTAAGGGGAAAAAAGTGCGTGTTATACGCCGATAAATACGGTATATATATATATAAACATTTTCCGAAATTGGAATTTGGTACAGAATGAATTTGATTTCGAATAGAGAAGATTAGAATAGAATGGAAAATAATATAAAACAATAGCATAGAAAAACAATAGAATAGAATAGAAAAAAATATAATATATTCTATTCTTCTCTATTCGAATTCGAATTCATTCTGTACCAAATTCCAATTTCGGAAGATGGTTTTATATATATAGATAGATATATATATCTATATCTATCTTTAGATAGATAGATAGATAGATAGATAGATAGATAGATAGATAGATAGATAGATAGATAGATATAGATATATCTATCTATCTATATATATATTTTTTTCTATTCTGTTCTATTGTTTTTTCTATTCTAGTCTTTTCTATTAGAATTTGATTTCATTCCATTTCAATCTATTTCTATATAACCATTTTCTGAAATTCGAATATTGTATAGAATTAATTTGAATTTGAATAGAAAAGATTAGAATAGAGTAGAAAAGAATAGACTGGAAAAACAATAGAACAGAATAGAAAAAAATATAATATAAATTCAAATTCATTCTATATGAAAATCGAATTTCAGAAGCCATCTTCCGAAATTCGAATTTCGCATAGAATGATTTCAAATTCGAATAGAAAAGTTTAGAATAGAATAGAATAGCATAGAAAAACAATGGAACAGAATAGAAAAAATATAATAAATAAATATATATATATATATATATATATATATATATATATATATATATTTATTTATTTATATATGTATATAACATCTTCCGAAATTCAAAGTTCATATAGACTGAAATCAGATTTGAATAGAAACGATTAGAATAGAATAGAAAATAATAGAAAAGGTTAGCATAGAAAAACAATAGAACAGAATATATATTATATTTTATTCTATTCTGTTCTATTGATTTTCTAGTCTATTCTTTTCTATTATTTTCTATTCTAATCTTTTCTATTCAAATTCTAATTCATTCTATATGAAATTCGAATTTCAGAAGCCATCTTCCGAAATTCGAATATTGTATAGAATGAATTCAAATTCAAATAGAAAAGTTTAGAATAAAATAGAAAAGAATAGCATAGAAAAACAATTGAACAGAATAGAAAAAAATGTATATATATATATATATATATATATATATATATATATATATAGATAGATAGATAGATAGATAGATAGAAAACATCTTCTGAAATTTGAATTTCATATAGTTTTAGATATTAGATTTAAAGTTGAAAAATGTAATTTGATAAATTAGATTTCATTAAATTAAATTCTATTCTAATCTTTTATATACAAATTTGATTTCAGTCTTTTTGAAATTCGAATTTCGGAAGATGTTATATATACTGTATATATATATATATATATATATATATATATATATATATATAATATTTTTTTTCTATTCTGTTCCGTTGTTTTTCTATGCTATTCTTTTCTATTCTATTCTAAACTCATTAAAGCCATGAGTGCAAAAAAACCAGAGCAGTACAATGTCACTATGGTGACACGGTACTGTGAAAATTGCTAAAAAAAAACAAAACAGCGCAAATATGGTGATCATGTACACTAGCTGGCTGCTCTGATACCATTGTACATCAGTGCCTTCAGCCATTGTCTCTGATCTCCACTACAGTAGTACAAAGGTCATCAGACCTATGCTGTCAGTCAGGATCCCTAATCTCTGTCACACCAATAAGTGTCCCTTATCACCGCCACCAACTCAGTGCAGAAAGAGAGCCTTCTTCCTCTCTTAGCCCAAGAAAACTACTCCTCCTCTTTAAATGTCCTTCTCCTGGGAATTATAGTCCATAGCCAACCCGCAACAATAGCCAAATCCCTGAGTGAACTACACTCCCTATGATCCTCCTTGTTTCTTCTCCAAAGTCTTTAGCAGTTCATATCTTCGCTTGCCCTCTAGTGAATGTAGGGTAGTTAAACATCAGCTGCTCTGTGTTAGGTACAGCAATCTGGTAGTCTCCCAGAGCAACAGTCTCAAAAGTCCCTTTCTCCAGGTGGAACTGTCAGCTGCACAATCCCTGCATTAGGGTAAGAACCATCCCACTACTTGTGCCCCTCACCTAAACACTTATTTGAGTCTTCTCACGATCCAGCACTGTCCTGTCTGCAGCACTGCTGCTCTCTCTTCCTCTTACAGGAGACTCTGAGAGTAGTGGGAGCCATAGGCTCTGGAGCCTGCCTGCACAGGTGTCCCCTGAGCACACGGATTGCTATGGGGGTACCTGCAAGAAGAAGGATTAGACAGCACTGGCAGGGAACTGAGAAAGAGCCACCACTTTTTGCAATATCCTTGCACAGAGCAGGTGATTATAAAATACTTTTTTATTTTGTTAAAAACAATAATGTTTAGTGTTTAGTGTCACTTTAAGCTGTTGCTTAACATTTTAGAAAAAATACCTAGCTATTCATAGATCACATTTTTAAAGTCTATGTTCATGGCTGGACTTGCTGGAACATGTTACACATTACACCCTAAATGCAGGCGTAACATGTAATATACTCCAAACGGTGAACTTAGCCTTTAAATTCCACTCCTGAAAATGAGGTCTCATATCACACAATGTGTAGAAAAAATTGTGAAAAAAACACGCTGTCTTATAAAAATAATGGTAGCTGCCAGCACATCAGATAATCTGTGAAAAAGCTGAACAAATAAAGTAGTATAGTGCAGCGCTGATGAAAATGAAATAAGCAATAAAATTATACCAATATAAAGTGAATATGATAAATGAATATTCAAAACAAAAATACACAGCAATAAAATATCGCAATGATAATGATAAAATAGTATAAACCAACAGTGCATAAAGTCCATATATGACATCAAATATAGTGACTGTGAATCTGTGTGAACTGGTTGTCTGTAGATAATCCACCACCGTAAGGAAAGGGGCTTACCAGACAAGTTGAACCCAACTAGGCATATGCTTGATGAGTCAATCATAGGAATAGTGATCGGAATTCGTGAGTGATTCCTCTCAATATGACATATGGCAAAAGGAGAAAAAATAGGGCCACATAGTGTAATACCGTAAAATATAAAGCGTTTATTGAAAAATTATAAAATGGTCACTCACATTTGAGAAGACATTAAAAGTATTGGATAAAATCAAAGCAATGCAGTGGCATCAGCAGAGCCCGTCCTGACGTTTCATCCTAATAAGGCATCCTCTGGGGTGCTGGTCCACTGCAGCCACTGTGTATTTATAGGGTAAATGATCACCTCAAATGAGGGCCAGCTCCATATCCACCAAAAAGCCATAACAGACCACTTCCGGTTAGTAAAGATGACACCCATGGCTTGCAATTCAAGCCTCACTATGATTTGTGACTCAAACCTCAATGTGGGTGTAATTTAAACTATAGGCTCTGGGCCAGACTCCGTTATACTGAACAAGCAGAGAATGTCCAGAAGCGTAATTGGAATGAACAAAAGTTAAATTAACCGAGTTCCGTGAAATAATGTTAAGTCATGTTGTTGTAATCATCGTATGAAAACACTGCAGCAGGGGAACAGAACTGAGCGCTTGCCTCATAGGACTCCAACAAAATGGCGCCCGAGGAAGCTAACAAAGTCCTCTATTGGGCGTCACCACAAATATGGCAAAGATGCCAAAAAGAGTGAACTAAGCCTCATTTTGGACTCCAATAATGGAAACCAAAAATGAGAAATGACCCGGAAGTGAACAGATCGTCAGATTGAATATAAAATCACCTGGAAGTGAGTCAATAGTCAAAATGACAACAGAGTCACCGATCGGTCTGGAACCCAGAGTTCCTTGGACAAAAAGTGAAAAGGATATAAAAAATAGTTACTTAAAAATGTGATAAACAATATGTCCCGGATTAAACACATATAATGTATTGTGATATATTTGTTACATAGTAATCCGATATTCACAAATAAAATGGTGCTGGCCCCCACATAGGGATCTAAAAATTACATAAATTTTTTTTTTAAATATGCATAGTGTTAACCGTACATAAATATGGAATCAACATATGAAAAGACCTACCCCCTAATAAACGAACAAAGGATCAATAGAAAAAGAAAAGGAAAAAATCGCAATGTAGGAATTAATAACTTGGTTATTGAAGTCAAAACTCATAATTGGGATATATAAAAACTAGAAACTCATATGGTTCACCCAGTACTCAAATGTCCTGATAACACCAGACGTAATATATATTATCTTACATATGGGGACTAGGCTTTATTCAAAAAGGCATTTATATACCATCCTACATTAATTCCCCAGGGTTGGAGCATTGACCAGAGGGGTCTCACAATGCGAAACATATTGGATATACAAACTCAAATCTTACCAACCCTGGGGGATTAATGTAGAATGGGATATAAATGCCTTTTTGAATAAAGCCTAGTCCCCATATGTAAGATCATATATCACATCTGATGGTATCAGGACATTTGAGTACTGGGTGAACCATATGAGTTTCTAGTTTTTTATATATCCCAATTATGAGTTTTGACTTCAATAACCAAGTTATTAATTCCTACATTGCGATTTTTTCCTTTTTTTTTTTTCTATTGATCCTTTGTTAGTTTATTAGGGGGTAGGTCTTTTCATATGTTGATTCCATATTTATGTACGGTTAACACTATGCATATTTTTAAAAAATTTTTAATGTAATTTTTTGATCCCTATGTGGGGTCCAGCACCATTTTATTTATGAATATCAGATTACTATGTAACAAATATATCACAATACATTATATGTGTTTAATCCGGGACACATATTGTTGATCACATTTTTAAGTAATTATTTTTTATATTCTTTTCACTTTTTGTCCAAGGGACTCCGGGTTCCAGACCGATCGGTGACTCTGTTGTCATTTTGACCATTGACTCACTGATTTTATATTTAATCCGTCAATCTGTTCACTTCCGGGTCATTTATCATTTTTGGTTTCCATTATTGGAGACCAAAATGAGGCTTGCTACACTCTTTTTGGTATCGTCGCCATATTTGTGGTGACGCCCAATAGAGGACTTTGATAGCTTCCTCGGGCGCCATTTTGTTGGAGTCCTATGAGGCAAGCGCTCAATTCTGTTCCCCTGCTGCAGTGTTTTATATGAGGATTACAACAACATGATTTAACTCAGTTAATTTAACTTTTGTTCATTCCAATTACGCTTCTGGACGTTCTCTGCTTGTTCAGTATAACGGAGTCTGGCCCAGAGCTTATAGTTTAAATTACACCCACATCAAGGCTTGAGTCATTAACCAAAGTGAGGCTTGAATTGCAAGCCATGGGCGCCATCTTTACTCACCGGAGCATATAGTTCAAATTACAACCATATCGAGGCTTGAGTCACAAATCATAGTGAGGCTTGAATTGCAAGCAATGGGCGCCATCTTTACTAACCGGAAGTGGTCTGTTTATGGCTTTTTGGTGGACATGGAGCTGGCCCTCATTTGAAGTGATCATTTACCCTATAAATAGGCAATGGCTGCAGTGGACCAGCACCCCAGAGGATGCCTTATTAGGACAAAATGTCGGGACGGGCTCTGCTGATGCCACTGCGTTGCTTTGATTTTAGCCAATGTTTTTAATGTTTTCTCAAATGTGAGTGACCATTTTATCATTTTTCAATAAATTCTTTATATTTTACGATATTACACTATGTGGCCCTATTTTTTCTCCTTTTGCCATATGTCATATTGAGAGGAATCGCTCACGAATTCCGGTCACTATTCCTATAGTAGACAGCTACTGATGTCAAAACGGTCACGGATCCCTATCTGATTTGGTGTATTTTGGAAGTCGTGGTTGCTGTACCTCCTTGGGTATGTTACACCAAAAGCTTGGTTGACTCCTCAGGAATATGCCTAGTTGGGTTCAACCTGTCTGGTAAGCCCCTTTCCTTACGGTGGTGGGTTATCTACAGACAACCAGTTCACACAGATTTACAGTCACTATATTTAATGTCATATATGGACTTTATGCACTTCATATGCACTGACACTGTTGGTTTATACTATTTTATCATTATCATTGTGATATTTTATTGCTGTGTATTTTTGTTTTGAATATTCATTTACCATATTCACTTTATATTGGTATAATTTTATTGCTTATTTCATCTTCATCAGCGCTGCACTATACTACTTTATTTGTTCTCTCATATCACACAACACCTTTCACCTTGAAATTTTGGAGGGCTTCCAAATTGTGGATGCCTCTCCTCTTCTCATCAGTCTATCATCCCAAGATAGCTAAACTGCTCAAGTAGCTCAACTACTCAACCAGCCTTTTAAGCAGTTGAGCTACTTCCGAAACCTTACACTTGCACTTCATCACTTGCAGCATATTTTGCCATGACAATATGGCCCAGGTTTCAGAATTCTCCACAAACACTTGCCAAATGAAGACCAGGGCTAAGTTGGATAAGAATGTCTCACATTAAATCATCCTCGTCATTACACATTAAATATCTTCCATATGTAAGACAATGTAGCCAAGTCATTTAGTAAAATATGCTTGCCTGATTTAAGACTGAAAAAGAAGCTCCAGCATTTTAGTTAAGAGAGCCCATTGTGTAATCAAGGGCTTGCTGTCTGAAAGCTCATTTGATGTTCTACTGTATCCATGGAGAAGTGGCGTTGTCATCTTAGGACAGAAAGTATGTCAGGACTACAGACACCCCCCCCCCCATCTGCATAACATAGTGAGGAGATATTCCATAATATAAAGAAGTAATCTGGACAAGAAGATATGATTTTTTGAGAAAAGATTGAAATTTAGCAAAATGCTATCCATGGCGTATTTAAAAGATAAAAAAAAGAGTAAGTAAAAGAAGTTAATTGTCAGGATTTACATGCATTAAAAGAGTAACTCCCTTCTGGGTGATCTGTACACATTACAAGGATTTTACCAACCTTTGTTGCAGATTCCTACCTTTTGCTATTCTGTACAAATCCCTGTTTGTTCCTCTGTGCTCCTGTGCTAATTTACCTAATGGGAGTGGTTACATAATTATCAACCAGCTGCTGCACCTGCAGGCCTAGAATGAGGAAAATTGCAGGGTCTGCATCCCTTTAGATGTGATTTCCTATTTGGAGTATCTGACCAAAAATGAAATTTTTGTTCCAGGGGATGCCAAAAATCTCACTTATCTTAGTGTAGACTTCTGTGAAAATCTGTGAGCCAATCAGACAAGCAGGAAATGATGTTTGTGTACAGAACACCTCCAGGTAGTCATATTGCATTGCATTATACTGAAAATTACAGAGCTGCAGATTGAAAAGGAAAGGTAATTTATAATAACATTCAATTACAATATGACTTGTCGCAATTGTATACGTTATATTATTTTTTTATTTGCTATTTTTTTCCCACAAAAGTGGACTTTAAGTAGTAAAATTTAAACGTATGAGAAATCTTATTGTTTAACCACTAGATGAATGAAATGCATGTTGTTTATTCTTTTTTGTTGTAGAAGTCATTGTCATTGTTGAGTGGCTTGATAACAATGACTTTACAACAATGTTTAACAGTGAATACTTAGCTGAAAGCTCACCACAACTTTTTAATTCTGTGTATTCAGCTTTGCTTGAGCAACAAGAAAATGTTGGTATACTTCCCCAAAACATCTGTGCTCTCTGCTTACATTTATTGCCTTTCCCAAGGCTGGGGGATTGTGTGATTGATGAACATTTTATTTCAAACAGATTTCTGATGTTCTCTATTAATCTCTACACTCTGGAAAATATTTAGCATTGGACTACAGAGTATGAACAGTACTATTTTAAATTAACCCCTTCTCAACAATATTGTTCTCATAAATGTGGTCTCTAATATCAAAGCACTGTTGTTCCGATGTAATGAGCTAATGGCACATGAAGCAGAGTATCTGCATTCATTTACAATTCAGCAGGCTCATCAAATTTCTGCCAACTTTGGTCTGCAAGCCAATTCAAGCTGCATGCTCTATGTTATGGTCAGGAGGAGGAAAGGGATTGTTAGAGTGGGAGTAAACTCCCATGTATGATCTTTACTTATAGGTAGGCCTATAATAAGGCTTACTTTAGGTACTGTAAATATATCCTAAACATACACCGTTTAGAAGATATTTGCTTTTGATGCAGCCGGTGACATTACTGGCACATGCGCTATGAAGGAAACCTTGTCATAAACAGCGACTTCCACACGCAACATCATCGTCGGCTTGGACGGTTAGATAGCCGAAGCCCGCAAACCAGGTAAGAAGACCAGGTGAAGATGGAAGGACCTCGAGGGCTTTGTTTAGGTAAGTCTGTCATAATGTGTCAGTATGCGATGCATACTAGCACATTATGACTTAAACTGCCTGGGGCCTGATTTTAATATTTTTTTGGATCCAGTTTACTACCACTTTAGGAGATAGCAAATTATATTTAGCAACTTTCCATTCTGCAAATGTAGGTATTGCTAAACTACCCAAAACCCTCTTGAGATATGTGAACCATGACTCCCCAATGTATCCTAGGTAAAATTAACAGCAAGAATGTTTACTTATACTTCTTACAATGTAGAAAGCAGCAACACGTCATGATGTGGTTTCCATAGGTGCAACGTAAAGCAAAGAAGCAAGTATTTAAAAACAGAGAGGTCACAGCAGAGATTTGCCATATACTTGGGAGAATTCTAATTCCCTTGTTTCAACATCAGTGCTTCTATCATGCCTGAACTCAGGGCAGATATAAAAGACATAAAATAATGCAAATTTAGTCCCCAGCAATTTTTACAGCACATTTGGGCAAAGATGCAATAGCCTCAGTTTATCTGAGCTACCAAACCCATCATCTCAGGACACTATAAGAAGAAAACTGGGAGGTCATCTCTCCGGCGAAGTAACTGAACAAGTCGTTTGTGTCCCCTTATTTTGCTCCCTGCAGGAGGGCGGGGAGGTACCCTTTTCATTTTTCCTTCTTCCTCCTTCTCTTTTTTTTTTTTTCAGGAACCCGTTGGTTGCGGGGTACTAAAGGTAGGGAGGGGTGGCCTGGCATCTTCTACTTTTGATGTATTATGTACTTTCCTGGGTCCTGATTTAGTGTTTTTTTTTTTTTTTTCTTTCCAATTTAGTTACTGTGCTACTTATCATTTTGCGAATGGTCATGACTTCTTGTACCCTTTGGGAAGCTTTGACTCCACAAACATGCTTATGATTACACATTGAGTCTAAGTTGTGTATGCTGACACTGTATTTGTTTGGCTGTTGACCTGCACTTTATCCGTCTGTGGACAATTCTCTTTGTTATTTTGTTTTCATTGAATAAAAATGTATTATGGAAAAAAAGAATAAAAACAAACTGTCATATGTCAGATCTTTAGTTTTGCGGTCAAGGGGCACACTAGAAGCTTTTAAATCTCAATGTAATATTTTTGGAAAGGGCCTTTTGCAATCAGCTGATTTGAGTACTTAAAATATTTTTTGGCTTCAATATGCCATGCACGTAATTCAATTATGTTTATTATTTCACAACCTCCATAATCATACCAAATGTTATCAGGTTACTGGATCAGCTTACTCAACAATTATTAGTGGGGCAATTTCTTTGAATACCTCAAGTGAAGTTCCCAAATTACATGGCTATATGCAAAACGTCACCTGATTTCAATTTTATTAAGACGTATTTAATATGTATTGTCACAGTGTCTCCCAGTGTTAGTTCTTCCGCAGCCCGCTCTAAAGAGCAGACTGGGGCAGACTGGCACTGGTTGAGATACGTCTGGTAGTGAAAAGCTTCTTGAGGATGCAGAGAAGTGTTTGCAGAGTGGGGATATGTCCACCAGCAAAGGGCCCCTGTGCAATGCACAGACAATCGTCTGGGGGGATGTGTTCACCCTGCAAGGACATTACCGCTTATGGGGGGATGCACGCTTTTGTCTTTTGGTGTGTCTGATCAGCACATGGGGAGACCATGGCATGCCCCTGGAGATAATCTCCCACCCACAGGAATGGTAGTATAATCCCAGGTATGCATTGTTCTCTGAACAATGCAGAATAAGGATTCACACCAACGGTAAAAACGGGACTCTTTGGATGCGTTGACCGGAAACAGCGTCCATGATTCCAAGGCCAGCCATGATGATGGCTTACAGATACAGGGGGCGGGAAATCATACACACTGCCCCTGCCCAGACACGCCCATAAGACTCCCCTAGTCATTGTTCATTGGTTGAGATTTGTAGAACTCCTCCTGTTTGAAGGAATGCTTGTGCTTGATTGGCCGATTGTGAAACCATCAAGCTCTATTGTTAAGTACTATAAATAAACAAAACTCAGGCTCTCCAGTGGACAGCTGTGGAGCTGAGGATGTAAGAATGGTGGTCATGTCTGTGTTACTTGGGAAGATACAGGAAACAGGAACATAGTAAGATGCATTATACCAAAAGGCTGAAAGTGACATGGATTATGCGCAGTGTACAGCGAAATTTCCACGACACCGAAGACAGAAAAAACAACTATAAAGGACTGCCACCAGCTTTACCTAAATAATGTAACATATCGAAACATAATATATAGGAAAAAAAAAATGCAGATGAACAAGACACTGCTTATGTCTACCTAATGAGTATTTATTGAAAAACTGCTCATTCAGGGTGAAAAATAAAGAGATGTTCATAGGGAGATATTGTTGTTCAACAAATGCTCATTAAGGGGACATGGCTGGTGTCTAGTTCATTTTGTTTTTTGTTTATTTTTCTGAATTTTATGATATATTACTTTAATATTTATGAATATTTAGGTAAAGCCCATTACCTATTAGTTTTTTCTGTTTGTGGGTGTTCAGTTATAACACACCTACTAGGACTCTGGACTTTTAGGGGTTTGTAGGCCTCACACCTGAAGGATTGTAAGTCATCTGATCTCTTAGGATTCTAAATATACTGATATATTTGATCACTCCATAAAAATACTGTTGTTTTTGTACATTCTGATAGTCTAAGTAAATCCAACCAAGTGATAACTATGGAAAAGTATTTCCTTTTGACAGTCAGATGAAGACATGTCATCAAATGGACTGGCTTTTTGTTGATACAAATATGCAGAACAAAAATGTTGCATTTAGGTTCGAACATGTGTCATCAGTTTTTACTGCTTGCCAGGTGGCTTTTCTTTTACCAGTTTCCTTTTCCCAGAGCTAGAAATAAAATGTAAGTGTCAAATGCTTGTACTGTTATTTAACCATCAAGAGAATTAAGTGAAAGTTGGTTTTAATGTTAAATGGTTCAAAAATTACTGTTCTAATGTGTATTACTTGTGTCTCCCTTTTTCACCTGGGATTCCAGTAACTCCAAGTGTGTGCCCCTTGTATTCCATCTAAACAACTGTAGTGTTTCTAATAATGGTTTAATGATGTATTTATGGACTGCCATTTCCAGTCACATATTTTCAATTCTAATGAATTATACATTGTTAATAGTACTCAGGTGTCCCGAGGACTTACTGTTCAACAAAAACAAAACCAATAAACAGTTTGATGCAGTAAGCATGTCTCCTTTTCGTTAATGGCTCCTGGTGCCATGCACTACAATGGAAATGGGGTTTTTGGATCACACAAAACTGTAAATGCAAACTAAAGCCTAATTTCTTATATGAAATGGAAAACAGGATTCTACCTTGTTTGCAAAGAATAGTAGGCAGCTCAATGTTCATTACAAAAATACAAATGTTATGTGACGCTTAAAACAATCTAGTAAGTGAACCAACTGAACAGTTTTGGCCTAAAACGATTAAGAAGAGACTGTTCTTTATCTGATGCTCCTAAAATGATTTTGTGTAAACTGTATTTAGAACAAACTCCACCAAAGAACAAGAAAAACAAATAATTTAAGGCACGTACTGTGCTCTACATGCATCAACTAAGGCCAAATTAAGACTTCTGGCTGAATCGGATAAAGTGCATGAAATAGGCATAACACTCTCTTTGCCTATCAACTATATCGAACAACTTCTGTACAATTGCCCTGCTGGAAAAATGGAATCATCTAACAATTCACAGCTGCCACAGCTGTGGTGCCCATATTTAAAAGGGGATCAAAGTCTCTACCGAGTAACTATAGACCTGTTAGTTTAATTTCTATAGTCGGGAAGATACTGGAGAGTTTAATAAAAGACTTCATAGAGGAGTCCTTGCTGGAAAAAAATATTTGAAGCAACAGACAGCATGGATTCATGAAAGACAGAAGTTGTCAAACAAATCTGATTTCTTTTTATGAGGAGGTAAGTAAAACCTTGGACAGAGGGGTGGCTGTGGATGTGGTATACTTGGATCTTGCAAAAGCATTTGACACAGTTCCCCACACAGCTAATGTGTAAGGTAAAGTCTACAGGCTTGGAAAGATCAATTTGTAAATGGATAGAAAACTGGCTAAAAGACAGAATTCAGAGAGTAGTGGTTAATGACTCTTACTCTGAATGGTCTAAGGGTATCAGTGGTGTACCCCAAAGTTCAGTGTTGGGACCCTTACTTTTTAATATCTTTATAAATGATATAGGGTCTGGGATTAAAAGTAACATTTCTGTCTTTGCAGATGACACCAAGCTATGCAGTGGAATAACGTCCTTTTGGAATAGTGGAATAACGTCAATTTACAAGCCAACCTCAATGCACTGTCTAATTGGGCGACTATGTGCCAGATGAGGTTTAACGTTGATAAATGTAAAGTTATGGGGCTAGTATCATACATACTAGGGGGAGTACAACTGGAGGAATCCGTAGTGGAGAAGGATCTGAGAGTTTTGGTAGATCATAAGCTCAATAATAGCATGCAATGCCAAGCTGCAGTTTCCAAAGTGAGCAAAGTCCTTTCTTGTATTAAGAGAGGTATGGACTCCAGAGAGAGAGATATATCATTTTGCCCCTGTACAAATCATTAGTAAGACCTCATCTGGAATATGCAGTTCAGTTTTGGGCACCAGTTCTCAAAAAGGATATCGGGGAACTGGAGAAAGTGCAGAGAAGGGCAACCAAACTGATAAGAGGCATGGAGGAACTCAGTTATGAGGAAAGATAAGAAGAACTGAATTTATTCTCTCTTGAGAAGAGGAGATTACGGGGGGATAAGATCAACATGTACAAATACATAAGTGGTCCATATAGTAAACTTGGTGTTGAGTTATTCACTTTAAGGACATCACAAAAGACAAGGGAGCACCCTTTACATCTAGAGGAAAACAGATTTCATCCCCAAATACGGAAAGGTTTCTTCACAGTAAGAGCTATGAAAATGTGGAATAGAAGTGGTTCTGGCAAGCTCAGTAGATTGCTCTAAAATAGGCCTGGATTCTTTCCTAAATGTATAATATATAATATAAATGGGTACTAACATTTATAGGTAAAGTTGATCAAGGGAAATTCCGATTGCCTCTCAGGGGATCAGGAAGGAGTTTTTTTCCCTGCTGTAGCAAATTGGAGCATGCTTTACTAGGGTTTTTCACCTTCCTCTGGATGAATTGTGGGTGAGGATTGTGCATATGGGATTGTATTTTTTTTTTTTAGGTTGAACTAGATGGACTTGTGTCTTTTTTCAACCTGACTAATTATGTAACAGCAAGCATCTAGATAACATACAGTATTATCATGCTGGTACATTTAAATGATAGCAGGAGATTTTCATAAAGGGTCATCTAGTTTCCCCACATTTGTGTTGCAACCTGCTGTTCATCATAGTAAGTTACACAATAGGGCCCCTTTCACACATGCGGACCATTTGTTTCATCAGTTCAGTCACGTTTTTCAGTCCTTAAAATTTTAACATTTGTCCGTTTACATCCATTTTTCCATTTTTTTTAAATGAAAAAAATAGGGCTTTGATCCAAAAAACAGATGTTGATGGATGCGGATGTAAACTGATGTAAACAGATGATCATGCATTTACCTCTATTTTTCCATAGAGCTGCATTGATGTCTGTTTTTCTTTTTTTTTTTTTCTTTATTCAAAGATTTATTCAAAGATTTTTCCAAATATAAACAATCATGTAGAAAAAGAAGACAAACAAAGAGATAAACCTATTACAAAACCAACTTTGCTAAGCATATACATCTAATAGGCCAACATTGACACTTATTAAATTTATAAACTAAAGATATAAACTAGAGATAGGAGATTAATGCAGAATATAAATTAATACACCGCCTTAATGCAAATTTACTTTGAATCAAATAATAACCTCCAAAATATGTCGATATGCATCGATTACTGCAATTGCTAACCTATATGCTTATACCTTAATTTAACTACTTTAAAATGAGAAACCTTTCTTCTAACTCAAACCCTTCGCTGCCTCCCCCCTCTCCCCACCCCCCCTCCCAGAGTTTCCCCATCGGGGCTCAGCTCATCCTTATGAATCCACCCTCCCAACCTATACAGAAATGCAATCAACATATTGAGGGGTGCCCGAAAAGGTCGTCCATGGCCACCAGGTATCCCTACACTCCTCCTCTCTACCATAGAGAGACGCTGTGAAAAATTCCATTGTCCTAATTCTGTCTATCCTAGAAAACCATTGTTTCAGAGAAGGTGTAGGACTTCCACATGTCTGGAATACAAGCCAGGGCAGCATTTAACATTTGCGCTAACAACGTCTTTCTATAGTGGTTGTTCATTTAAATGCAAGAGATAGCCCAAAGGGTCCGAACCAAGGTCAACATATGTCAATTTTTTAATCATCTCCCCCACATAATTCTAGAATGCTGTAATTAAAGGGCACAGCCAAAAAATGTGTAGTAATGTCCCAGTCTCTTTATTACATCGCCAGCATAACTTAGAAATTTGCGGGTAGAATTTGTTCATTAAGGCAGGAACCCTATACCACCTAACCAATAGCTTATAACCCTGTTCTTGAAAGCGGCTTGCTATGGAGGATTTATGAGCCAATAGAATAATCCTGTTAATTTGCGATCTTGTAAAAAAGATCTGGAGGTCCTCTTCCCAGCGTTGTACATACATAGGAATCTGGCCTTCTGGAGGCTGAATAATCTGTTTAAACAAGTGACAACATGTGTGGTACATATTCCCCCTCCGCACATAAACGCTCAAAGGGTGTCAGTGGCCTTACATATAATTCCGCATGTGCTATAGACCTTAAAAAGTGTGACAATTGAAAAGCAGACCACGGGCTCAAGGGAGGCTGGGAAAGAGTGAAAATGTCTTGCGCTGACATCCAACCCTGTTGGGTAACAAAATGCATGCATCTGGTTCTACCTATTCCTATCAACCCCTGAAGCTGTTTATTATCATATTATCAAGCCCAGGCGTGAAGTCTGGATTCTGGATCACTGGTGTTAATGGGGATGGGAAGGGAGAGAGGCCTTTTGTTTATTTGTTTAAAATATGTGAGTAAGAACTGCAATAGTGGCCCCAATTATAGGATGCCTCTTCAATCCCCGATAGTATTTATGAGGGACCCATGGAAGTACAGACAGAGCAATCGGTGAAGCATGTTGTTCCACTTGTACCCACAGTTTAGTCTGTGAAGTGGTGCAGCATGACACTACTCTGGACAAATGTAAGGCTCGATAGTAAGAGATCAGATCAGGCAGACAAATACCCCCCCCCCCGGTGATTTAGGCAAAACCAACAGCGAATAGCGAAGTATACCGACTTTGCTGCTCCAGAGAAATTTAGTTAACAGTGTCCAGCACGAGAGAAAAAAAGCTTGAGGTAGTTTAATAGGAATCGCTTGCATTAAATATAGGATCTGAGGAAGCAGTGTCATCTTAAATGCAATACACCTCCCAAACCACGTGAGGGTAAGGGTCTGCCATAGTTGAAAATATGATCGCATTTCCGATAATAATGGGCAGAAGTTTGTCCCATATAGTAGGGCCGTATTTGGGGTCAGTTTGACCCCCAACTATTTCAAAAAGGACTAAACCCATTTAAACCTGTATACACCTTGTAGGTTAACAATACAGTCCTTGGAAAGGAGGATACTCATCGCTTCACATTTAGCGTCATTTATAGAAAAATTAGAAAGATCCTCATACTGAGCTAGACATTGAAGTAAATGAGGTAATGAACCCTCTGGATTGGTAAGAAAAAATAAGAGGTCATCCGCATATTTTGCAGAGAAAGGGTTCTAAGGTTAACACAAACATTAATGGAGAAAGAGGACAACCCTGTCTTGTCCCATTAGACAAAGAGAAATGCTCTGAACGGGCCCCATTGACCAGCACAGCCGCAGTAGGACCAGTATATAATGCCTGAATCCATGACAGCATTCGCTCCCCCAGGCCGATATGTCTGAGCCTCGGTTCACACCAGAGGCGGCACGACTTGCAGGTCGCCACACCGAGGCGACCTGCACACGACTGCCCGGGCAACTTGCGAAACGACTTCTGTATGGAAGTCTATGCAAGTCGCCCCCAAAGTCGTACAGGAACCTTTTTCTAAGTCGGAGCGACTTGTGTCGCTCCCCTTAGAACGGTTCCATAGCACAGAACGGGAGGCGACTTGTCAGGCGACTAGGTCGCCTGACAAGTCGTCCCTGTGTGAACCGAGCCTAAGAGTAAATTGAAGATATTGCCAATCCACCCGATCAAATGCCTTTTCAGCATCTGTTGATAAAAGGAGAAAGGGCCGGTTCTCTGAATGAGCAATATGAATCAAGTCTATCGCCCTTAAAGTGTTGTCCCTGGCCTCTCTCTGTGGGATAAAACCTGCCTGGTCTACGTGAATAAGATGAGCAAAGTGTGGCAATAACCTATTCGCTAGGATTTTTGAGAATAATTTTAAGTCAACATTTAAAAGAGCTTTAGGCCGATAGTTCCCACATTTAGTAAGATCTTTATCTTGCTTGGGAATCACAATAATGTGGGCCCTCAAAGCGTCCTCTGTTAGCTTACCATTAGCTGAGATGGAGTTGTAAGCACGTAGGAAGTAAGGAGAGAGAACGTCCTGGAATGTTTTATAGTATATAAGATTTAACCCGTCAGGACCAGAGGCCTTCCCTGGTTTAGAGGATTCTATCGCCAAGGCCAGTTCTTTATTTGTTATAGGGGCCTCCATCCCTGCAATTACCTCCGGCAGAAGCAGGGGCATACCTGATGCTGTCAAAAAGGAGGAAATCAAATCTGCCCGGGTAGAGCATTGCTGGGTTTGGGTATTTTGCAGATTATAAAGCCTCCAATAAAATGTTTGAAATTCCTGAGCTATAGCTGCAGAATCTGACAGCTTAATGCCGGAGTCGGCCGTGATTTGGGTGATATGTGATTTCGTTTGTGATCCTTTCAGTGCCCTAGCTAATAGAACACCCGGTTTATTTCCATACTCATATATAGACTGTTTATATCGACTCAATTTCTCCCTTAATTCTGAATTCACAATTTGATTATACTGCTGACGTAGGGAGAATAATTCTTCCTTTGTCTGCTTAGCGAGTGTTTTTTTGTGAATGGACTCAAGTTTACCAATCCTCACGAGTAACATCTCAGTTTCCAACCGCCTTAGTTTTTTATCCTGGCTCCATATTTAAGAAAGATTCCTCTTATAAAGCATTTATGCGCCTCCTACAATACAGTCGGAGATGTATTAGATTGGTCATTCTGGCTAAAATATTCTGCTAAACCCTGTAGAACTTCAGTCATGGTAGTTGGGTCCTTTAACAGTGTATCATTAAGCCTCCAAGACAGGGTCCTTGTAGTCATTATATTCAGATCTATATCTAAGTGAGCCGGTCCATGGTCAGCAAGCAAAATTGGATCTATCGAAGTTGCTCGAACTCTGTCCAGCTCTTTTTGTAGAAGAAAAAAATAATCGATTCTTGAGTAATATGAATGAACTGAAGAAAAAAAAGTATAGTCTCTGACATTGGGATGTTGTAAACGCCTTATGCCGCGTACACACGGTCGGACTTTTCGTCTACAAAAGTCCGACAGCCTGTCCGACAGACTTCCGGCGGACTTTCGGCGGACTTGCAGCAGACTTTCTAACGAACGGACTTGCCTACACACGACCACACAAAAGTCCGACGGATTCGTACGTGATGACGTACACCGGACTAAAATAAGGAAGTTCATAGCCAGTAGCCAATAGCTGCCCTAGCATGGGTTTTTGTCCGTCGGACTAGCACACAGACGAGCGGATTTCGGGGTCCGTCGTAGTTACGACGTAAAGATTTGAAGCATGTTTCAAATCTAAAGTCCGTCGGATTTGAGGCTGAAAAAGTATGCTGAAAGTCCGGAGAAGCCCACACACGATCGGATTACCAGCCAGCTTTAGTCCGTCGGCGTCCGTTGGACTTTTGTAGACGAAAAGTCCGACCGTGTGTACGCGGCATTACATCTACCAGTTGAAGAAGATTTAATTCTGCCTTTAGTCGCTTTAAATAAGAAAATGATAGATGAGATACACCCCTTGAGACATCTAGGAGTGGATCATATGCAAAATTAAAATCCCCTCCTAAAATCAATACTCCATCCCTATGCTCCAAAATCAGAGGAACCAAAGACCTTAGGAAAAGCAACTGATTCGAGTTAGGAAAATATACATTAACCAAGGTTACTTTGCTCATCGCTAATGTATATACCTAGCAACCATGGAACAGACCTTGCTTTAAAAATACTGACTCCCTTAGCTTTAGATATTGGCGATGGGCTATGATATACCACTGGGTAAGCTCTATTACTCAATTTAGGGATTTTCCCGGCCTGGAAGTATGTTTTCTGGAGGAAAGCAATCTGAATCTGATTTCGCATTTTGGTCAAGTCTCTCAGTAGTCTAGACCTTTTTTCGGGGACATTAAGGCCCTTCACATTAAGGGAGGTTAATCTGACCGGAGTGGGCAGCTGTGCCCCAAGCGGGAATGATGTCATGTTTCCTCCTAAAAAAAAAAAAAAAAAAAAATTGGGGGGGGGGGGGGGGGGGGCGGAGGGGGTACAAAAAGGAAGCAGTAGATGAGAAAAGGAAGAGAAAAAAAAACTCTCCCAACTAAGCCCAAAGGGACTGGGAGAAACCTATTTGGGGTGTGTCCATGGCCTGCTGTGCTGCCAATGCCCAAAAAAAAAAAAAAAAGAAAAAACCGAGCCAAAACACTTACTCCTCCGAGGGCATGCTAATGCTAAATAGTTACCTCTAGGCCTATTGTAGAAAAACTGGGAGTCCAAAAAATTTCCAAAACTATCCATGGGGAGCTCAAACCAACATAATCCACATAGATATACTCTATAAAGTAATACAAACACAGTAGCACAAATGAGAAAAAAGAAAAACCCAGAAAACCCAGACTTGCTCAGGTAGGGTCCAGCCAATTTGGAACTTGTATTGGATCACACCCTAAAAAACGAAATAACTAAATAGTGTCTGTTTTTCATCCATCAACGTATGGATGAAAAATGGACAAACGATCCACATGTGTGCTTAGGAGCTGTAGTGTACATGAAGCATGTCAGTTCCACTGCAACCCAGCGAAGACTGACATCTATCTGTGTAACATTCCCTTTGTGAGACAGTGGTGTTAGGGTACTCCTGGTGCATATACTTTTTGGATGTAGCTTTCAGCATGTTTTTTTTTTAAGGTAAATTATTGCAATCTGTTTCACTGCATCACTACTCTGAAATAGTCATATTCCCACCCACTTCATATTTTTTTTTTTTTTTTAAATTCTCTTTATTGATTTTTAATAGATTTACAAAAACAGAACCTTGGGGAATTCCCCGGCTCAAAAAGTACCATGTAAATCGGTACCTAACAACAGGTTATCTGCCTAAAACAGTGCTGTTATTGACAGAAAAACAGATAAAATACAAAAAAAAAAACAAAAAACAAAACAAAAACTAGATATCACTGCTCAACCACTCCATTTGGAGAGATTATGAAAGGAGAATGTGCAACTCGTCTTCGATAGAGGTGAGGTTTCCCAAGAGGGGATTCTGGTACTAGGCCTAGGATATTAAAGGTTCAACTATAGGGGTGTCACAAGGGTCTTAGCAAGTGTTAGTACAGAAGGGGGAGTTAATGGGTGTCAGATATACCGTCTACTCTTGAGCGGCATTAGTGGAGGCAGAGTCAAGCCATAGTTTCCATATTTTGTCAAACTTAGCAGTACACCCACGGGAGTGGTATGTGGCTTTATATAATGGTATTGTAGAATTGACCAGGGCTTTCCAAGAGTTCAGAGATGGCACATCAGATTGTTTCCATTTTAGTAATATTGCTTTACGGGCGTAAAAGAGTAGAAGTCCTATGAGGGTCTTAGTTGCTGTGCGGTGCGCTAAAGAGCAAACCAGGCCAAGCAAGCAGACCGGTACAGTCAGCGGGATTGGGATTGTTAACAGCGAGGTTATAAATTGCGTCACCTCTACCCAGAAAGAGTGCACTTTGGGACAGGAGAACCAAACAGATGGTCCACGGATACCACCTTATGGCTCAATCTGCTCCTCGCTGAGTTCCACACTATACCTGATCCGAGCCTATGGGCAACAAGGGGCATTAAGGTACTCGACCATATATGTAAAGACGGGGCTATCCTTCCCTTTGACACTCTCAAACAGAACCATGACTTACCCAATTGTTACTTCTTTAGATATCTACAGCTTAGACATGCCTTCTCTTCCCAATTCGAATCTCAACCACCATTACTCCTTCACTCCACTTTAGAATCCCTCCTCCGGAATGATGAGCTGGTAAAACCCCTATCCACCATATATAAGGCACTATTACCATCACTGCATTTTGGGCTTGAAACTCTCCAAGATAAATGGAGGGCTGACTTCACTGAACTAGACACAGAGTACTTGGAGGATATGTGGGAATACCCTTTTCTTCAATTAGTGGCAGTGAAGGACCGTTTAATTCAATTCCGGATTCTACACCAGGTGTATTTAACGGCACTTCATATTTGATAGAAAATATGATCATATTTTGACTAATAATTATAATAGTTATTATTATTATTGTTCATAATAATAATAATGTTGGTGTGATTACTATTATTTAATAATATTTTTAATTTGCAATTGCAATATTTTTAATATTTTAATTTTCAATTGATTCTCTTATTCATGACTTTGGAGCACAGGATACCTGCTCTGCAAAATAATGTGGCTTGACAAACATTACAGCAGAGTTCCACCCCAAAATGGAACTTCCGCTTTAAGTGCAGGTGACCCCCAGACATACCACATTTGGCATGTCATTTTTTTTTTTGGGGGGGGGGGGCGGATACCCTCTTTTTAGTGAGATCCAGCTCCCACTTCCTCCCGTGACACCGCGGTGCCGGAAGGAAGTTCACCTCTCCCCCCTCCCTCTCAGCAATCATCTGGGACACGTCACAGGTCCCAGATGATTGCCCGGCCAGTTACAGCGCGCAGTGCGTGCCTGGCTGTGAAGCCACAGCTGGGCACCAGCAGTGACAATGCCAGTGCCTCAGAGAGGAGGGGGAAAGGAGCAGGATTCCTTTGCCCTCATTGCTGGACCGTGGGGCAGGTGAGTGTCCGATTAATAAAAGTTAGCAGCTACACTTTTTGTAGCTGCTGACTTTTATATGGGTGGAACTCCACTTTAAACAAAATTATTAATGTGTTATTAAACCCTAAAATGTTAATAGCAATTATAGCAGCTTACCTCGGCACCTACCTTTTCCACCACATCTTCTTTTTTATAAGCTTGCCTTTCATCTTCATTGAGCCAGTCCAAAGGTCTGCGTTTCGCCTTCTGGGGTAACTCTGTTGCTTTGCAGGGTTCTATGAAGCCACCCTTATGTGTGCTCTACGCAAGAGAGGTCACAAGTTGGCTTTAGGACACTGCCTGTATTGACATGCAGAGGCAGCAAGAAAGGACTATATGGGGCTTGCATGGGCAGTGGCAGTCAGAATCATGTGACATGCAGTCCTGAGGAGGGAGATCATTGGATGTTCTATCCTGCCCCGATTGTGCATGCCTCAACCGTAAGTTTGGGGAAGTCTTTCTGTACTTTTCTTCACTAAACATACATTATCCTCTGTTTAGCTGTGCTATATAGATCTGAGAAAAACATGAGGGTTAAATACTATTTCAAAGCAGTAATAAACCCAAAACCAAAAAAATTATATATAGCAGTTTACCAATTCTTAGATGTGGTGGTTGCATTTGTTATCTTTTTTTAGGCTTTTTTCCCTCTGTGTTCACCTGGTGATCTGGCCTGTAACACGCCTCCTGTATTACAGTATCCCCACTCTGGATGTAGAAGCGTAGGGGCACCTTTGGATAGCAGCACTGCCAGTCTGAGGGAGGGGGGCTGTTAGATATACTAGCAGATTTAGATACACTAAAAAATGAAGCCAAACTCAAGCTAATACTTTATTAGTTGTTACAGTAACAGTTTTTTTCTTTTTTGGGATAAAGGTTTTACTGTACATAAATACATAAAACTGATCATTGTAAGTACCCCTGGTAGTGGTAAATGGTTTGTCTCAACTGCTGAAGAGCTTGTTCTTTAAAAAAACAACAGAATTACTGGCTGGATCGCCCAGTGAAAATAAAAAATGAAAGTCTAAAAAATGAATACAGCAACCACATCTAAGAATTGGTAAGTTGCAAAATATTGAATGTTTGCTTTTGGGTTTAATACCACTTTAAATGCTTATAAAGCCATCAAAAAGAAGATTCTACTAAACAGAAATAGGGTTGGTAGCGTTGGTGGGTAAATGTATAACAGGCATAGAGGTAACCTGTACTCAACGCAAAGCACTTCATTTTCACAGCTCCCCAGGCTGCAACAAAATTTTAAGTCAACTAAAACATTATAGCGGTAAGCTACGTAAGTGAGTATTTGATTAAGTAATCAGAAAAAAATATAGTAGAGAGCAGAGGGTGATATGAAATTACTAGGCACAGCTGTCTTTTTTTAATTAACATTTCTTTAAAAAACTTTAGGAATGATAGACAACTGACTTCTTTGTTTTTCTAATGTTTGGCTATTTCTGGGAAGTGCAACTGGATAAGAAAGACTGTAATCCCTAAAACAAATCAATTCTCTTGGTACCTATATAATTCACTAACATTTCCTCTTTGGCTTGAGGCAAATATGCATATGTACAACACTATTCCTCTTACAACAACACGTTTTTAAATTGAAGAGTTTAAAAGACAGTTTAACTCAATAGCGTTTTTTGTTATATTAATGTCAGCAAAATTATTTATTGCTCATTGTAACACCAAGAAAAGGGGTCATGCTCCCCCTGCTGGAAGTCTCATACTTTACAATAAATAAACACATGAAGAATAATACATAACCGGCGTCTTTTTTTTTTTAGAAAGACTTAGCCATTAAATATTTTTTTATTACTCAAAAAAAGTTGAGTAATAATGGAATTCAGTTTTAAACTGAATTCCAGGCGGATATAAAATACACAAATAAACACAGCTCTGCATTCATTCATTTATTTTTTTTATGCAAGCAATGGAAGTATTTCAATTTGACCTGATTTCAGTCTCTTCAATCCTCTGTACAGCAGAGCTCAGATTGGGAGAAACAGCAGAAGCAGCCAATCAGTTGTGCTGCAGTGCTCATGTGCCAACAAGGAACATGGCTATAGAAGCAAAGTGAAAGAGAACCAAGTTCATCGGTCTGTCACTTCCCCTGTATCTATCCAAACACAGGTTGAGGGATGTACAAAACATGCAAGTGTTACTTAAAGTGGTTGTAAACCCTTACATATACCCATTGAAGTGACCAGCTTCAGGTGATACACAGAGATTAAACAAGTCCTCCTACATAAGTTGTACCTGTATATCTGCTGCCTTCTCTTCTCTACATCCGTTCAAAGTGCTGAATTTTTTTAAATTGTCTGAAAGTTCAGGAAAAAGGGGGTGAAGAGATGAAACTACACAATGCAGAGCTCAGTGAGGAGACCTCTGAGAGCTGATTGGAGGGAAGAGACACACCCCCTCCACAGCTCAGTGGAGGCTGCCAATCTGTTGGAGCTCCCTCCCTTGTCACCATTTTTCTTTTGGTGTTAGGAAAACTTGTCAGAAGTGATTTATGCTGATAGAAGGGGAACAAAGCAGCAGACAAAATGGCACTTAGTGCTCTTGAGGGATATGCTTTATTCATATTTCATGTCTGAGGGTTGCAACCACAGTTTTAAACCCAAAAGCAAACATTTATTATATTGCATTGTACTAATTTTTAGGTGTGATGGCTGCATTTGTTTTTTTTTCTCTCTATTTTCATTTGGCTTTTTTGCTTAACAAACTAAAAAAAAACAGACATTTTTGAAAAAAAAAATGTTTTTCTTTGTTTTGGTTATAAAATGTTGTTTTCTCCTTCACTGACGGGCACTGATGAGGCGGCACTGATGGGCACTGATGAGTTGGCACTAATAAGGTGGCACTGATGAGGAGGCACTAATATGTAGAATTGATGGGCACGAGGCGCATGCGCGTCTTCTGAACATGGTGGACGTGTAAGCTCGGAGCTCTGTCGCCCGCTGTCTCTCCGGGACTCCCGCTGACCAATCTGAAGCTTTGCTAGACATGGGAGTCACCTCCACAGTCTCCTGCAGCGGTCACGCACCCCATGGGAAAAATTGGAGACCAAAGAAAGAACTATGCCGCTGTCTTCAATCCTTGGGCCTCCTCCACCATGGACCGCTTCCTGCATAGGCCCACATCTACGACCTTGAGTGACCGGGACAGCGCGCAGGACCTGCCAGAATGCTTTGAGCCTGAGACAGGTACTTTCTTTGACGTTGCCCCGCTGCGGTACAGGGGTCACCCCCCCCATTAACAGCAGAAGTTCTAGATACCAAACTGCAATCTGTTCCAGGCCATCACCCATAATATTGCTCAGGAAGTGGGTAAACTTGCTAAAGAGCTGAGAGGGGAGATAGGCCAATTGGGAGAACGCACTAACACCCCAGAGTCTAAGTTTGATGAGCTAGTGCAGTATGTTCAAGTTTTAGAAGAGGATAATGCCACCATAAAGCACTCAGTCACTCAGCTTCAATCACAACAAGAAGACCTTGAAAATAGGGAATGCAGGCCGAATCTGCGGATCAGAGGTATTCCTGAAGCAGTGGAAGACAGAGACCTCCGTTCCTATCTCCTGAGCTTGTTTAATGTGGTAGCCCCTAAAATCCCTGATATTGACTGGCGTTTAGACAGGGCGCAAAGATCTCTAGCCCCTAAGCCTCCAGCTGGAGCCAACCCGAGAGATGTGATTGTCAGATTTCACTACTATGACAACAAAGAAGCATTAACTATCGCCACCCGCAACCAATCCAGGCTTGATTTCAAAGAGTCCAGGATCCAGATCTTCAGTGATCTTTCACCTATCACCCTGGCAAGATGAAGAAATCTTCGCCCGCTGACACTACACCTCCAGACCCACAAAGTCCTGTATCGCTGAGGGTTCCCCTTCTGCCTCTCTGCGTTCAGAGAATACTCCCTACGTGACGTCCAGGAAAGTGATACCTTCCTACACAACTTGGGCCTGCCACCTCTCCCTGACGAGGATCCTGTGCCGCTTCCTGCGACTCCTAAGCCGCCAACAGCTCCGGGTCTCATCTGGACCCCAGTGAGGCAGAAACCATTTAAGTCCAATTTCACACCTCAGAGACGCCCTTCTTCCTGATTCTTAACCTGAGGAACCTTTCACTTGGCTAGGGCTTTGAATGCTAATTTTGTTTGGCCTCCTGATGTTCCTGTTTGGCTAACTACCCCTTAGTGGGCCTATTCATTCTCCCCCTTGCCCATGGGGTGTGCCGCCTGTTGTCTTCTATGACACCCTGGTTCAACAGTTTTGTTTTCCCCATGGTTTCTAATTTTTGTGACCCAGGCCTTTCTACTCCGGAAGACGGAGGGGGACCCTCTGTCCTTATCTTCGGTGATCCTCATGCTCCCCTGCCCAACCCAAGGCTCAGACCTGGGCTTCCTGGAGGCGTCCGGCCTTCCAGGTTTCTTTTTGGCTGACTTGTGGACTTTCATCTACTTTTTCTTTTTTCCTTTTTTTTGCTGTTTTTTATTTTTATTTTCATTTTTATTTTTTCACTGTTTTTTCTCTGGTCTTTTTTTCCTGACCTGAGGCTGCTACACCTCATGGACTGGATATGTTCATGTTACTGCTGCTGTTCTAAATGTTGTTATGTTGCCTTATACCCACTTTATGACCCTTGCACCATGGAATTCCTTACCTAATATATGTTATGCTACTTATCATATGTTTATTCACCAGGTTAAGTTATTATGGCGTTAAAGTTTTTTACATGTAATGTCAAAGGTTTAAACTCTATTCAAAAGAGATGGCTGGCTTTGAAAGAGTTTAAAGCTTCCAAAACTGATGTAATCCTGGTCCAGGAGACCCATTTCCGTCTTGGGGGCTCCCTTAAATTTGCCAGCAAACATTTCCAAACATCTTTCATGGCCTCCGACCCATCTGGGAAAGCAGGCGTGGTGGTCTTAATTAATCGCTCTTGTCCCCTACGAGTTAAATCTTCCTACCTGGACCCCCATGGCAGATTTATTATCCTGGACTGCTTGTTACTCTCCCAGTCTCTTACTATAGTTAATGTTTATGCTCCCAACTCTGGACAGGTCCACTTCCTTACCACCATGTTTGACACCCTAGACAAATTTTCCCAACCTTTCATAGTGATTGGCCGAGACTTTAATATGACCATGTCCCCCAACAAAGAGAGACATATATTGTTCCCATCCACAACCCCATCCAACTCTGGTCGCCTCTCCAAATCATTCTGTAAACTCATTAGAGCCAAAAATCTTTTAGACATCTGGAGGATCAAACACCCTACACACAAACAATACACATTCTATTCATACCCTCACAAACTTTACTCCAGATTAGATCATTTCTTCATCTCCTCGTCCCTCCTGATGTCCGCAGTTTCTTCTGAAATTAACCCCATAACCTGGTCAGAACACTCCTCAGTATATCTAGATGTTGCCCTGTTCTCCGCATCCCCTAGAACTTGTCATTGGCGCCTCAATGAGACCTTTCTCCGAATTCCTGAGACCACCTATCCAATATCCTTGCTGAGTATTTCCAGCTTAATGTAAACATGGTCTCGGAGCCCTTCACCCTGTGGTTAGCTCATAAAGCCGTCTTTCGGGGACATTGCATTGCCATAGGTTCTCGCTTGAAAAAATACACAACTTTTTAGCGCTCCTCTATCCTGTCCAAACTCTGTAAAGCTGAAAAACTTTTGCTTTCTTTCCCCACAGTGGCTGCGCTCAGAGCCGTTATCCCTCTACGAAATCAACTCAGATCATTAGATATGAAAAAATTGATAAATCCCTTCTGTGGTCCAAACAGAAATTTTATGAGTACTCGAACAAACCCCACAGGATGCTGGTGAATAAACTGAAACCTTGTCCCTTTCACTCATCCCCGGATTTTCATAGGCAACCCGATGGTACTCCTACCTACTGCCCTCTCACTATGTCTAAAGTTTTTGGAGAATTCTATCGCAAATTGTACAATTGCCTGCAAACAGACCCCCACTACAACTTCACACAAGAAATTTGGTTCTTTCTTTGACATCTTACACCTACCCAAACTCTCCCCTAACCACCTTTTGTCTCTGAACTCTACAGTCACTCCTGAGGAATTAGCCGACGTAGTCAAAAATCTTCCTACCCAAAAATCCCCTGGCCCAGTTGGCTTGCCCTATTCATATTATAAAACTGTCTTACCAATTTTGAGCCCGCATTTGATCTCCCTCTTCGCCTCCCTATTTAAAGGTACTGAACCCCACCCCCAATTTCTCCATGCCCATATGTCCGTGATCCCGAAACCTGGTAAAGATCCTTCCCTCCCAGACAATTATAGGCCCATTGCTTTACTTAACTCCGATTACAAGATATTTACAAAGATCCTAGCTAATCAATTATCCCACTTAATACCCAGACTCATACATAAGGATCAGGTAGGCTTTGTGACAGCCAGACATGCAGGAGATAACACAAGATGCACCATAGACCTCATAGACCTGTTAAACAGAACGACCCGCCCAGCCCTGATACTGAGCCTTGACGCACAAAAAGCCTTTGATAGGCTCAGCTGGCCCTTTATGTTTGCCACACTCTCCAACTATGGTTTTGATGGCCCCTTCGTAGCTGTGCTACACACTCTATACTCCTGACCTTCCTCCCAAGTTCACTTATCCTCCTACTTATCGCACTCCTTCTCTTTGAGTAATGGTACCAGGCAAGGATGTCCGTTATCCCCCCTACTTTTTATTCTTTGTCTGGAACCCCGGGCTGCAGCCATCCGCATCCACCCTGATATCCGTGGAGTCTCCCTGCGCCAAAATGAGTATAAACTGTCCTTGTTCGCAGACGACATCCTACTGACTTTGACCAGACCCCACACTTCCCTCCCAAACCTACACGCCCTGCTTAAAGAATTTAGCCTCCTCTCAGGATATAAAATCAACACAAGCAAAATGGAAGCTCTACCAATACTCATCCCACCCTCAAATCTAACCGTCCTACAACAGAATTATTCCTATCACTGGTGCCTGAACTCCCTTAAATATTTAGGGATTAATGTAACCTCCTCATATTCAGCCCTTTATCAGGCCAACTTCCCCCCACTCTTCCGCGACATTGACCGACTCTTCCGACAGTGGGATACTTATCCCATCTCTCTCTCTTGGGTCGCACCAATGTCCTGAAGATGTCTATTCTGCCGAGACTCCTCTATTTATTTGAAACCCTACCGATCCCCATCCCAATGTCACAGCTTAAAGCTACCCAGAGGTCATTCCTTAACTTTATCTGGCACTATAAAGCCCACTGAATAGCTAGCTCAGTCGTGCTGGCCCCTAGGTCCAGAGGTGGGTTGGGAACCCCTGACCTTATTAAATATTATTTTGCTACCCATCTAAAACCAATCATTGGTTGGTCTTCTAGAATGGCATCCAGTTTCTGGTCGGAAATTGAAATGAGCATCACTAGCCCTGTCCACCCCTGCTCTATGATTTGAACGGGTCTGGAGACCTCCATGACCTAACTTAGGAACCTTTGCCTACACCCGATGGTTTTCACTCTTCCATATGGAAGAAATGCTCTCATCAGTTCGCCCTCTCATCTCTATGCCCACCCCTGTTAAATGTGGTGTTTAACCCTGACATACTGGATAGTCTATCCTATACTCAAATGCTCCCATGGACATGGGCTGGAATCTTTCAGTTCCGAAATCTTGTACATCCACTCACCTACACACTCCTGCCTTTTGATGAACTTCAGTGGAAACACCAGATCCCTAAACAATTATTCTACTCCTATCTCCAAATTAAACACTATTTCAGCTCTAAGTCCCCTACCTTTACCCTGGATAAGCCCACTCCATTTGAACTCCTTTGTGCTCAGGGTCTATACCAAGCCCATCTTATTTCAGACATTTATAGACATCTACATGAAGCTTCTGTTGGAGATACAACAGATTTCAGCTTAGCCTATTAACTGCAGTTCTCAAACAGGACACTAGATGTCGCTAATGCTCAGTGGTATGCTGTGCAGTTTTCTATCATATGTTGTATTTCCTATGTATAGAGTTGTACTTGTTTTCTTTTTCCTGTCTGTGTTCTTACCATGTGATGTCTGTGTACTTCTTGCCAGTTATGTTCCAATAAAGAAGTCAGTTCCTGTTACTCCACAACGTCTGATCTGAATTGACTCCGCTGCACCTAGCAATTGCACTCTGCAGCAGGTTATGGGCCCATTGTCCGGATAAAGTCATACAACCAGGTGCGGCCCAGGCAGAACAAAGCCTTGAATGGAAGACAGTGTGGCTGATGCGGAGATCGACATAAGGAAGGTTTCCAGTGACATCTCTTACAGACAAGTAAGACTGTTTGTATATAAAGGAGGGAAAAAAAATGACCGGAAACTCAGAGCTTAAATTCTCAGTGGCCAAGTTGAACAATGACAATTATCAGTTATGGAAGTTCAAAGTGGAAATGCTATTATCCAGAGATGACTTGTGGGAGGTTACCACCACAGAGAGGCCACAGGATAATAATCAAGAAAAACAGACAGGCAAGGGCCATCATAAGCTTACTACTGGAGGATGATCAGCTCATTCATATACGTCATGAAGACACAGCGAAAGGCATGTGGGACGTACTGAAAAGACTGCATGAAAGATCCAGTTTAAACAGCAAGCTGTTTTTGCTGCGGAAACTTTACAAAATGAGACTTGGCAGAGAACAGGACATGCGGGAGCATATAAATGCAATGCTGGAAGTGATTGCGCAACTCAGATCAATCGGGGAGAATATAACAGACAGTCACACTGCAGCCATGTTGTTATGCAGTTTGCCTGATACATATACTGCACTAATCAATGCACTGGAGACACGACCTGAGACAGATCTGACGCTAGCATTTGTAAAAACCAGGCTCATAGATGAGTATCAGAGAAGAAAGGAATTAGTGCATGACTCCACAGAAACCGACACCAGAACCGCTCTTAAAGTTACAGATGCAAAGTTACACAGGATAGAGACCAGAATGTGTTTCAGATGCCACAAACAGGGACACATAAAGAAAGACTGTACTATATGGAAAGCAGAGCAAATGAGACAGCGTCCCTCTTATGCTAAACAAAAGGTCAAAACCATAATCAATGATCCATGGGAAGGAAACTGGAATGCCACATTTAAAATGACAGGCAACAACAAATGCCAAGGCTGGTGCATCGATTCCGGGGCAACCAGTCACATGACGAATGATAAAAGTTTCTTCACAGAACTTGATCTGAACAACAAAGAAACTATCTCGCAGATGGAAGCAAAATACATGCAGAAGGACATGGGCATGGAACCCTTGTATGTCCGGATGATGCAGGACACAATTTAGCCATACCAGTGAAAGATGTGCTTTATGTTCCTAATCTAGAAGGAGGACTCTTATCTGTGAAGCGTCTAACAGCCACAGGACTCACTGTAAAATTCCAAGGTGACAAGTGTTCTAATAGCAAGTGCCAAGCTGGATGATCATCTATATCACCTCGACACAGTGAAGGAAAAGGTGAGACTATGTACACACAAGCACAATGACTGTATACATATATGGCACAGATGTCTAGGTCACAGACACCCAGAATGCATACAAGAACTACAAAGGAGGAATCTGACAAGGGATCTAACAGTATCCCCTTGTCCAGTTACTGTTAAGTGTGAATGTTGCATTAAATCCAAAGCAACAAGAGCAACACTTCCCAAAGTCAGTCAGAAGAGAGCTTCAAGACCACTTGAATTTGTTCACAGTGACGTGTGTGGTCCTCTAAACCCACCCACACCTGGAGGCAACAGGTACATAGTGACTTTCATAGACGACTATTCAAGATACACAGTCACCTACCTAATGCAACACAAGAGTGAAGTTTTTGACAAATTAAAAGACTATATAACAAAGACCAGTAACAAGTTTCAGAGGAAGCCTCTCATACTTTGGAGCGATAATGGAAGTGAATTCACAGGAAGTAAGATACAAGAGTACTTAAAACAGAATGGAATAGAACATCAAAAGACAGTCCCGTATACACCAGAACAAAATGGAGTAGCTGAAAGAAAGAATAGAACTCTGACTGAAATGATCAGATGTATGCTGACAGACTCTGGACTACCACAAAAATACTGGGGTGAGGCAGCCATGACAGCTACATATTTGCAGAACAGACTTCTTTCCAGAACAGTGGAGAAAACCCCATATGAACTATGGCACAATGAGAAGCCAAGTGTAAAACACCTAAGAGTTTTTGGATGCAAAGCATTCATCTACATACCTGAAGAAAAACGCACCAAACTCCAGAACAGAGCGTTTGAAGGTATCTTCGTTGGATACAGTGAAAATGTTAAGGGTTACAGAATCCTAAATCCCAAAAACAACAAGGTTACCATTAGCAACAGCATAACTTTTGTTGAAGATTTAAGAGACAATGTAATGACAACAGTAGAAACGAGAATAGAAGAGCAAACTGACATTGACCAGCCCATCTCTGTAACTTCCGAACAAACAGTTGAAGTAAGTGCAGACTCAGCCAGCACTGAAGAGCAGAAACAAGAAGACTCCGACACAAAAACGAGACGTTCAACAAGAGAAAACAAAGGTAAACCACCTATACGTCTCTCATACAAAGCAAGTACTGCCAGTATCAACGAACCTGCGAGCTGGGAAGACATATCTCAACTTCCAGAACAAGAAGCAAGTAAATGGATAAAGGCTGCTGAGGAAGAGATGAAATCCATGCATGACACCAAAACATGGACACTTACAGAACTACCACCCGGAAGGCAAGCCATAGGCTGTAAATGGACTTTTAAAGTGAAATACAATGCAGATGGCACAATTGAACGGTACAAGGCAAGACTAGTAGCCAAGGGCTATTCTCAAAAATACGGAGAGGACTATGATGAGACGTTTGCACCAATAGTCAAGCACACTACAATACGGACTTTACTGACAATATCCGCCATAAGGAAAATGCAAGTGAAACATTTTGATGTGAAAACCGCGTTTCTACATGGCGATTTAACAGAAGAAATTTACATAGAACAGCCGCCAGGATTCAAAGACGAACAAAGGTCAGACCTAGTATGCAAACTTCGCAGGAGTATATATGGTCTAAAGCAAGCAGCCAGGGCTTGGAATATAAAAATAAATGAAGTGCTTACACATCAAAACTTTCTAAGGAGTAAAGCAGACCCCTGCTTATACACAAAGACATTGGCAAATCGATGGGTCTATATGCTCATTTATGTGGATGATATCCTGATTTGTTTTGAGCAAGAAAGGGATGAAGCAGAAATACTGAAAAAACTAAATCAGCACTTTGACACCAAAGATCTTGGCAACATAAAGAATTACCTTGGTATCCAGATCGGGAGAGAGGAAGATGGCAGCTTTCTTCTGAACCAAAGACACAAAATACAAGAAATAATTCAAATATTTGGAATGGAAGATGCCAAACCGGTAAAGTCTCCCATGGGAACAAACTACCTAAAGGAGATGAATTGTCAAGATAACCCATTACCTACTAATACTCAATACAGAAAAGCAATAGGGAAATTGCTGTACCTTACTACTGCTACAAGGCCGGACATTGCAGCAACTGTTGGAATCCTATGCAGAAAGGTTTCAAAGCCAAGTAAAAAGGACTGGAATGCTGTAAAGCGAATCATTCGCTATCTGAAAGGGACTTCGCACTACAAGTTAAAGTTACCAGCAAGTGATGAAATCACTCTAACAGGATACGTGGATGCTGACTGGGCAGGAGACACCAGTGACAGAAAATCTACCAGTGGCTACTTATTCTTTCTGTCAGGTGGTGCCATCAGTTGGACTAGTAGAAAGCAACTCTCTGTTACACTGTCGTCTACTGAAGCAGAATATGTCGCTGCAGCGCAGGCAAGCCAAGAAGTTATATGGCTAAGACAGTTATTAATAGACTTGGGTCAACCACAGTTGGGACCAACAGAAATCTATGAGGACAATCAAGGATGCCTTGTACTTGCGCACATGGAAGGAGTTAATTCAAGAACCAAGCACATTGATGTGAAGTTTCACTTTCTTAGGGATCTTTAAGAGCAAGGTCTTCTTGAGTTACTTTATTGCCCAACCGAGGATATGACAGCAGATATCCTTACAAAGCCCCTGACCGCTGAAAGACATTCAAGGCTTACAAAGAAGATAGGTTTAACAGACTAAGCCTTAACTGTTGAGAAAGGGTGTTGGAGATACAACAGATTTCAGCTTAGCCTATTAACTGCAGTTCTCAAACAGGACACTAGATGTCGCTAATGCTCAGTGGTATGCTGTGCTGTGCAGTTTTCTATCATATGTTGTATTTCCTGTGTATAGTGTTGTACTTGTTGTTTTTTTTTTCCTGTCTGTGTTCTTACCATGTGAGGTGATATCTGTGTACTTCTTGCCAGTTATGTTCCAATAAAGAAGTCAGTTCCTGTTACTCCACAACGTCTGATCTGAATTGACTCTGCTGCACCTAGCAATCGCACTCTGCAACAGCTTCTCCACTCACCGACACATACCACTCCTACATGCAGAAATGGTCCCAGATCATCAAACGACCCATTCCTGTCCCTCAATGGCAGAAGATATGGGAAGCTGCTTCCAAATCATCACGGTGCATGGAGCAGAGGGAGACGACCTATAAGATATTGCTATTTTGGTATAGAACCCCAGAGATCTTACACATATATGATCTCAAAGTTCCCCAGGTGTGTTGGAGATGCTGGGGTGACATTGGCTTCCATTTTCATATTTTTTGGGGACGTCCCATTATTCATCCAGTTTCTTCTGGGTCTGCCGTTCCCCGGCATCTCCAGACATATTCAAAAACTGGCTAGCTTTATCCCTTTGGCAGCAAAATGGGCTATACCCTTGAGATGGTTAGCCCCCTCTCCACCCACCCTTTCACAGGTACCACAAATATTGGAACAGATCCGCAGAATGGAACACCTTACTGCAATTGTCCATGATACACTTCCTCAATTTTCGAAGATTTGGGACTTGTGGGACCCCTCAGAGCTTAATCCTGGTGCTATTCCATTACCTTCCAGTAGCACAATACCCTCCTAAACTATATACTAAATGTTTTATCCCTTCAATCCCGTTAGCATATTCTTTTTATGATTCCATGGTGTTCCCCCCCCCCCCTCCCCTCCCCCCTAGGTGGGACTCCCTAATCTCAGACTCAGTGAGCAACAATTCCCATTGTGTGAAATATCATTTTGTTTGTGTCGCCCATTCTCTGGGTCTCTTCCCTCCTTCCTTGCCTCCCTTTTATGACCTTTATAATTGCCATATTGTGATCCTGTAAAGTTGGTAGCATTGTAACCCTACCTCTAAGGCTTCGGCCTATGTTATGTGCTTCTTCAATGATTGTACTTATTATGTTCTGGCAACTGTTTGATGTTTCTTTTCCCTCTGTATTTTTTAAATCTTTTAATAAAAATACAATTTTTTGTATTTCAAAAAAAAAAATGATGGGCACTGATAGGCGGCACTGATATGCAGCACTAATGGGCACCAATGGGCACTGATATGCAGCACTAATGGGCACTTATAGGCGGCACTGATTGGCACTGATAGGTGGCACTGATGAGCACTGATAGGTGGCACTGATGAGCACTGATAGGTGGCACTGATGGGCACTGACAGGCAGCACTGATGGCCACTGACAAGTGGCTGTGATGGGCACTGACAGGTGGCTGTAATGGGCACTGACAGGTGGCACTGATAGGTGGTACTGATTGGCACTGACAGGTGGTACTGATTGGCACTGACAGGTGGCACTGATGGGCGGCACTGATGATGAGGTACTGATGAGGTTCTGAAAGGTGTTACTGTAGGGCACTGATTGGCAATGTGATGGGCACTGACTGGCACTGTGGAAGGCACTAATTGGCACTTTATTGGGCACTGACAGGCGATGCTGAGGGGGCACTGACTGGCAGCCGATGGGCACCTTTTTGGCAGCTGTGGTGGCACATCTGATGGGGCTGTGCTGATAACCAATGTGCTGATTATCAGCACAGACCCTCCCCTGACAGGGAGAGCCGCTGATCAGCTCTCCCTGTCAGCGCAAACCAAGGAATGCCGTTTACCGGAACTTCCTGCTTCACGCGATGATCAGCTGTGATTGGTCACAGCTGATAACATGGTAAGAAGCCTCTGTCAGAGGCTTCTTACAATGATTGGAGATGCGGCATAACAGACTGACACTCCGCACTAGCGATTGCCGCTCTGCACGCCCCCGCGGGAACGCGCCAGCTTGTTATCCTGCTGGATGTCATATGACACCCATTCAGGATAACAGAACCACTTCCTGGCCCTCAATTTGCTACAGGCCGGGCGGGAAGTGGTTAAAGAGGAACTGCAGTCTGCTCACATAATTTGTAATAAAAACATCTTTGCCATTCTGAAGCTTCCCTTCAACCACTTTGCATATTATTTTATATATACTGTGATTCTGTACTTGCCAAATATGCTGCAGAAATCTCCCTCCACTGAGTCTGGCTGCAACCATTTTAACTGTGGGCAGCTGAAGCTGCTACCTGTTCACTTCCTGAATTTACACAGACACACTGAGGCACGCCTCCAGCTCTGCAGCCCTGCAGTTCTCATTGCCCCTCTTATGATTCATACCCCCTCCCTTCCTGGCAAACTTTCACGAGATTGAGAGAGAGATCTGTGCATGATGTCATAAGCCTAGGCTAATGACCAGACAAGAAACAGGAAGTGGGCTGTATAAGGCATTTACTGGCAGAAAAAAAAGTTTTACTATCCAAAGTTAAAACAACAAGGGCAGAAGATTTAATAGATTGAAAGATGGAAAAATGACTGAAGGTCTGCTTTAACCACTTGCCGACCGCCTCACGACGATGTACGTCGGCAGAATGGCACGGGCAGGCAGAATCACGTACCTGTACGTGATCTGCCTCCCGCGGGCGGGGGGTCCGATTGGACCCCGCGGTGCCCGAGGCGGTCGGCGTTTGTCCCCCGACGATCGGAGGTGAAGGGGAGGCCATCCATTCGTGGCCCCCCTCGCGATCGCTCCCAGCCAATGGGATCATTTCCCTGCCTCTGTATAGTACACAGAGGCAGAGGAAATTATGTCATCTCTCCTCGGCTCGGTATTTTCTGTTCCGGCGCCGAGGAGAGAAGACTGCAATGTGAGTGCACAACACACACACATACAGTAGAACATGCCAGGCACACAATACACCCACCTTTACCCCCCCGATCACCCCCCAATCACCCCCCCCCCCCCCCCCCCCGTCACACTGACACCAAGCAGTTTTTTTTTTTTTTTTGATTACTGCATTGGTGTCAGTGTGTGACAGCTAGTGTGGTAGGGCAGTTAGTGTTAGGCCCCCTTTAGGTCTAGGGTACCCCCTAACCCCCCCTAATAAAGTTTTAACCCCTTGATCACCCCCCGTCGCCAGTGTCACTAAGCGATCGTTTTTCTGATCGCTGTATTAGTGTCACTGGTGACGCTAGTTAGGGAGGTAAATATTTAGGTTCGCCGTCAGCGTTTTATACCGTCAGGGACCCCCATATACTACCTAATAAATGTTTTAACCCCTTGATTGCCCCCTAGTTAACCCTTTCACCACTGATCACCGTATAACCGTTACGGGTGACGCTGGTTAGTTCGTTTATTTTTTATAGTGTCAGGGCACCCGCCGTTTATTACCTAATAAAGGTTTAGCCCCCTGATCGCCCGGTGGTGATATGTGTTACCCCAGGCAGCGTCAGGTTAGCGCCAGTACCGCTAATACCCACACACGCAGCATACACCTCCCTTAGTGGTATAGTATCTGAACGGATCAATATCTGATGCGATCAGATCTATACTAGCGTCCCCAGCAGTTTAGGGTTCCCAAAAACGCAGTGTTAGCGGGATCAGCCCAGATACCTGCTAGCACCTGCGTTTTGCCCCTCCGCCCGGCCCAGCCCAGCCCACCCAAGTGCAGTATCGATCGATCACTGTTACTTACAAAACACTAAACGCATAACTGCAGCGTTCGCAGAATCAGGCCTGATCCCTGCGATTGCTAACAGTTTGTTTAGTAGCGTTTTGGTGAACTGGCAAGCACCAGCCCCAGGCAGCGTCAGGTTAGTGCCAGTACCGCGAACACCCACGCACGCACCGTACACCTCCCTTAGTGGTATAGTATCTGAACGGATCAATATCTGATCCGATCAGATCTATACTAGCGTCTCCAGCAGTTTAGGGTTCCCAAAAATGCAGTGTTAGCGGGATCAGCCCAGATACCTGCTAGCACCTGCGTTTTGCCCCTCCGCCCGGCCCAGCCCAGCCCACCCAAGTGCAGTATCGATCGATCACTGTCACTTACAAAACACTAAACACATAACTGCAGCGTTCGCAGAGTCAGGCCTGATCCCTGCGATCGCTAACAGTTTTTTTGGTAGCGTTTTGGTGAACTGGCAAGCACCAGCAGCCTAGTACACCCCGGTCGTAGTCAAACCAGCACTGCAGTGACACTTGGTGACGTGGCGAGTCCCATAAGTGCAGTTCAAGCTGGTGAGGTGGCAAGCACAAGTAGTGTCCCGCTGCCACCAAGAAGAAGACAAATACAGGCCCGTCGTGCCCATAATGCCCTTCCTGCTGCATTCGCCAATCCTAATTGGGAACCCACCACTTCTGCAGCGCCCGTACTTCCCCCATTCACATCCCCAACCAAATGCAGTCGGCTGCATGAGAGGCATTTTCTTTATGTCCTCCCGAGTACCCCTACCCAGCGAACCCCCCCAAAAAAGATGTCGTGTCTGCAGCAAGCGCGGATATAGGCGTGACACCCACTATTATTGTCCCTCCTGTCCTGACAATCCTGGTCTTTGCATTGGTGAATGTTTTGAATGCTACCATTCACTAGTTGAGTATTAGCGTAGCGTACAGCATTGCACAGACTAGGCACACTTTCACAGGGTCTCCCAAGATGCCATCGCATTTTGAGAGACCTGAACCTGGAACCGGTTACAGTTATAAAAGTTAGTTACAAAAAAAAGTGTAAAAAAAAAACAAAAAAATATATAAAATAAAAAAAAATAGTTGTCGTTTTATTGTTCTCTCTCTCTCTCTCTATTCTCTCTCTATTGTTCTGCTCTTTTTTACTGTATTCTATTCTGCAATGTTTTATTGTTATTATGTTTTATCAAGTTTGTTTTTCAGGTATGCAATTTTTTATACTTTACCGTTTAATGTGTTTTATTGTTAACCATTTTTTTGTCTTCAGGTACGCCATTCACAACTTTGAGTGGTTATACCAGAATGATGCCTGCAGGTTTAGGTATCATCTTGGTATCATTCTTTTCAGCCAGCGGTCGGCTTTCATGTAAAAGCAATCCTAGCGGCTAATTAGCCTCTAGACTGCTTTTACAAGCAATGGGAGGGAATGACCCCCCCCCCCCACCGTCTTCCGTGTTTTTCTCTAGCTCTCCTGTCTCAACAGGGAACCTGAGAATGCAGCCGGTGATTCAGCCAGCTGACCATAGAGCTGATCAGAGACCAGAGTGGCTCCAAACATCTCTATGGCCTAAGAAACTGGAAGCTACGAGCATTTCATGACTTAGATTTCGCCGGATGTAAACAGCGCCATTGGGAAATTGGGAAATTGGGAAAGCATTTTATCACACCGATCTTGGTGTGGTCAGATACTTTGAGGGCAGAGGAAAGATCTAGGGTCTAATAGACCCCAATTTTTTCAAAAAAAGAGTACCTGTCACTACCTATTGCTATCATAGGGGATATTTACATTCCCTGAGATAACAATAAAAATGATAAAAAAAAAAAAATGAAAGGAACAGTTTAAAAATAAGATAAAAAAGCAAAAAAATAATAAAGAAAAAAAAAAAAGCACCCCTGTCCCCCCTTGCTCTCGCGCTAAGGCGAACGCAAGCGTCGGTCTGGCGTCAAATGTAAACAGCAATTGCACCATGCATGTAAGGTATCACCGCGAAGGTCAGATCGAGGGCAGTAATTTTAGCAGTAGACCTTCTCTGTAAATCTAAAGTGGTAACCTGTAAAGGCTTTTAAAGGCTTTTAAAAATGTATTTATTTTGTTGCCACTGCACGTTTGTGCGCAATTTTAAAGCATGTCATGTTTGGTATCCATGTACTCAGCCTAAGATCATCTTTTTTATTTCATCAAACATTTGGGCAATATTTTGTGTTTTAGTGCATTAAAATTTTAAAAAGTGTGTTTTTTCTCCAAAAAATGCGTTTGAAAAATCTTTGCTGAGAGGTATAGTGAGTATTTTGCAGACCTCACTTTTTGTCACAAAGTTTTGTAAATTGAAAAAAGAAAAAAAAAAAAGTTTTTTCTTGTCTTTCTTCATTTTCAAAAACAAATGAGAGCTGCAAAATACTCACCATGTCTCTCAGCAAATAGCTTGGGGTGTCTACTTTCCAAAATGGGGTCATTTGAGGGGGAGGGGTTGTGCCATATGGGCATTTTATGGCCTTCAAAACTGTGATAGGTAGTGAGGAGTGAAATGAAAAATTTACGCCCTTAGAAATCCTGAAGGCGGTGATTGGTTTTTGGGGCCCCGTACGCGGCTAGGCTCCCAAAAAGTCCCACACATGTGGTATCCCCGTACTCAGGAGGAGCAGCTGAATGTATTTTGGGGTGCAATTCCACATATGCCCATGGCCTGTGTGAGCAATATATCATTTAGTGACAACTTTTTGTAATTTTTTTTTTTGTCATTATTCAATCACTTGGGACAAAAAAAAATTAATATTCAATGGGCTCAACATGCCTCTCAGCAATTTCCTTGGGGTGTCTACTTTCCAAAATGGAGTCATTTGGGGGGGGTTTGAACTGCCCTGCCATTTTAGCACCTCAAGAAATGACATAGGCAGTCATAAACTAAAAGCTGTGTAAATTCCAGAAAATGTACCCTAGCTTGTAGACGCTATAACTTTTGCGCAAACCAATAAATATACGCTTATTGACATTTTTTTTTACCAAAGACATGTGGCCGAATACATTTTGGCCTAAATGTATGACTAAAATTGAGTTTATTGGATTTTTTTAATAACAAAAAGTAGAAAATATCATTTTTTTTCAAATTTTTCCATTTATAGCGCAAAAAATAAAAACCGCAGAGGTGATCAAATACCATAAAAAGAAAGCTCTATTTGTGGGAAGAAAAGGACGCAAATTTCGTTTGGGTACAGCATTGCATCACCGCGCAATTAGCAGTTAAATCGACGCAGTGCCAAATTGTAAAAAGTGCTCTGGTCAGGAAGGGGGTAAATCCTTCCGGGGCTGAAATGGTTAAGACCAAAGACTTTGCTGAATTCAAAAAGTCCATGTCTAACAGCAAAATGAATAGCAATAGGAGCTCTAATGTTTAGAATGCAAACCAAATGAGAGTGATGCCATGTAGCTCACATTAAAGGGGTTGTAAACCCTTGTGTTTTTTCACCCTAATGCATCCTATGCATTAGGGAGAAAAAACTTCTGTCACTGACCAGCCCCCCTGTTTTACTCACCTAAGCCCGTCCATTGCCACGCTCACCCTCTCTGCCCGTTGTCTTGGCTCTTGATTGTATAGATTGATAGCAGCGCAGCCATTGGCTCCCGCTGCTGTTAGTCAAATCCAATGACGCAGGAGCCAGGGGGGCAGGGCCAAGTCCAGCATTCTGTGTCTATGGACGCAAAAGCTGGACTCGGGAGAGCGCCCGCACGGGAACCCCCAAGGAGAGCGCTTCTCCTAGATGGTTCCCCGATGTGGGGAGGAGCCGCGAGCGCCGGTGGGGGACCCCAGAAGACAAGGATTGGGGCCACTCTGTGCAGAACAAACTGCACTAAGGAGGTAAGTATGATATGTTTGTTATTAAAAAAAACATGATGGTTTAGTAACCCTTTAACCACTTGCCGACCTGCCGTCGTCATTTTACTGCGGCAGGTTGGCGCGATCCCGTGAGCCGTCGTTGCTATACGTCGGCTCACGTTATCGGGATAGCAGGTGCACCCACTGCACAGCGGGGGTGCCAGTGCTTGTGGCCGATGGTCGCGATGACCGCTGGCCATGAGCTATCGCAGGCACAAGAGGCAGAACAGGGACGAGTGTGTGTAAACACACAAATCCCTGTTCTGTTCTGATAGGAGTGACAGATTGTGACTTCCTATTAGCTAGAAACCACGAAACGTCACTTCCTCTAGGTCAGTCCCCTCCCCCTACAGTTAGAAACACAAACAGGGAACACACTTAAACCTTGATCGCCCCCTAGTGTTAACCCCTTCCCTGCCAGTGACATTTTTACAGTAATCAGTGCATTTTTATAGCACTGATCGCTGTATAAATGCCAATGGTCCCAAAAATGTGTCAAAAGTGTCCGATATGTCCGCCATAATGTCGCAGTCCCGATAAAAATTGCAGATCGCCGCCATTACTAGTAAAAAAAAAAAAATAATAATAAAGATGCTATAAATCTATCCCCTATTTTTTAGACGCTATAACTTTTGCGCAAACCAATCAATATACGCTTATTGCAATTTTTTTTTACCAAAAATATGTATAAGAATACATATCAGCCTAAACTGAGAAAAAATTAGCTTTTTTACAAAAAAATGGGGATATTAATTATAGAAAAAAGTACAAAATATTGCATTTTTTTTCAAAATTGTCACTCTTTTTTTGTTTATAGCGCAACAAATTAAAACCGCAAAGGCGATCAAATACCACCAAAAGAAAGCTCTATCATCAATTTTGTTTGGGTGCAGCGTCACACGACCGCGCAATTATCAGTTAAAGCGGCTCAGTGCAGAATCAAAAAAATGGCCTGGTCATTCAGAAGCCGAATCTTCCGGGGCTGAAGTGGTTAAACTCAGCAATACTATGCAATACTGTACATGTTCTGTGCTCTTCTTTGCCTACTACAGGCACAGCAGGCTGCATTTTTGCTACACCTTGCACTCAGACCACAGACAATCTGGTAATATTTGGGGGCTCTGTATGGGATCGGCACAATCATAGTGGCAGTAAAGTTAGATGACTTCAGGGAGGCTGCACAGAACACAAAATGGCTGATTCAACATCAGTAAAAAATCTACAGTGGAACATTCAGATGCCATTGCACACACTGTCTGATTAGGTTCACTCACTGGCTGTCCTGATGCAGGAGATAGAAGGTAAAAAGGTTCCTTAAATGACACCTTCTAGTGAAATGAAGATCGGTGAGTACATCATGGATGTTCTTAAAATCACAAACTTGAGACATTTAAAGCGGAGTTCCACCCAAAAGTGGAACTTACGCTCATCTAATTAATCCCTCCCTCCGGTGCCACAATTGGCACCTTTCAGGGGTCAGATACCTGTATTAGACAGGTATCTGCACCCACTTCCGGGAATAGACTCCTGCGGGAGTCACGCCCCCTCCCGCACTGCAGTATTTGTAGCTGCTGACTTTTAATATTTTTTTTTCAGGTGGACTCCCTCTTTAAAGAGTTGCTAATTAATAAGGAGTACCTTTCTGTAGCAGACCTGAAAGCAGTATTAAACTCAAAAGCAAAAATGTTATATATTGCTGCTTACCAATCATTAGATGTGGTGGCTGTAATAGTTTTCTTTTTTTAGGCTTTTTTCCTTCTGGTGACCTGTCCAGTAACACACCTCCTACATTAGAGTGCCTTAACTCTGAATGAAGAAGAACAGGGGCGCATTGGACAGCACTGTCACAGCAGCATTGTTAATCTGCAGGGAATGCTAGATGGACTAGTGGATTTAAATACACAAACAAATTAAGGCCAAACTCTAGCTAACACTTATTAAGCAGTTATAGCAACATTTTTTTTCCCTTTTGAGATACAGGTTTTACATAAGTAAATAAAACTAATCATTGCAAGCATGAAGGCCTCTTGAGCCTCCCTAGGGAAAGAGAGCCTTAACTGATGGGGGCATGGCTAGGTGCCGGGACAAGGAGAATGATTGGTTAAAATATGGGGGATGGGATGGGCCTGAGCTCAGGGAACATGTGCCCCCAGGGAATTCTGGGTCTTTCGGAGAAGTCGTTGGAAGAGCTGCTGTGGACCCTGCACCTCTGCCATGGACATTGATCTTCTGCTGGCCAGGGTCCACCAGCTGGCTCTCCAAGGTCAGTCTGGATGGTTATTCTCCCTCCTCACCCCTGAGCTGTCCCCCCTCTCCCTTCTTCACCTCCACCTGCGGGGCCCTCAGCTCCTAGGGCCAGGAGGCATACCCGTCCTCCTTCCCGGCTTAGCCCCAGGCCATCATACTCCCCTGCCGCTACTGCAGTCACTGGTCCTGGCTTTCCCCCCTCCATCCCCCCCTGCCTCCAGCCGCTGCCGGAGTTCTCCCCCGCCATCCATGCTCACTGCGGTCCGGGACTCTTCCCACCCGCCCCGCTCCCGGAGCCCCAGATGCCTCCGGCGGACGGTACGGCTACTCATGCCACCCCCACTCCACAGGCACCCGCTCGGCGGCGTGGGTGGGAGCCGCGGAACTTCCCGCCTCTGATCGCCGCTCACGAGTGCCCGCTTCCTCCACGGATGTTTCCCCCCCCCCGCGGATGCGTTCCGCGGTGTCAGACACGGGACATGCCAGCCCAGAGCCTACTGCAGTCCACCTTTCTTCTGTCCTGGCCACTACATATCCCCCTGCACCCGGCTGGGTGGGGGATGGTGGTGCATCCGTCAATCACCCCCTGCAATTGACCTAGAGTTGCCACCTCATCCCTTTAAACCCAAACACATATTAATTACACAGGTTCTGTGGCTAATTGAATGCAGGTAAGGCACTAAGTGAGTTAATCAGCCACAGAACCTGTGTAATTAATATGTGTTCGGGTTTAAAGGGATGAGGTGGCAACCCTAAATTGACCCCTATTTCCCCCCGCACCCAGCTGGGTGGGGGAGGGTGGAGCTGCACCTGCCGCTCACCCCTTTCTGCTGACCCCTGGCTTCTCACATCCCCCTGCACCTGGATGGGTGGGGGATGGCAGCGTCAACCATGCCGGTCACCCCCTGCCTCGGCCCCCTGCATTCCCTCATCTCCCTGTGCCCAGCTGGGCGGGTGATGGCTGACGGGCTCCTGTCCCCTCATCATGGATCTCTGACCATATGCAGCTCCCTGCCCCCGGGTGGGCTGGAGCTTCCTACTGGACGTTTCGATGCCACAGCCTCCCCCCACTATCTCCCTGCGCCCGGCAGGGAGGGAGATTCCCATTGGAGATCTGCCGCTGCAGCCTTGCCCCTGTCTAAGGCTTGGCACCATCTCGCTGCACCCGGCAGGGCAGAAGATGCGCACGCCATGTCCAGGAGGTGGGCTGCACCCGCTGCGAGCCCGCTATCCGGGGTCTACGGCTGCTCCAGAGGCTACTCGGCTGTCGTCATCGCCCCCCCGGGCTCTTCAGGGTCGGGGGCCGGACCACCGCCTCAGGACCTATCCTTCTGCCAGCATCCTTCAGCCTCACCAGACATCAACTGTCCTCAAGATGAAGGTCATCATGGCACCCTGCCGGCTCCTCCTATGGATGATCCTGCACGGGGCGTTCCTGGATCTGCTGTTAGTCGCCCTTCTTCAGCTGCACACCCGCATATCAGTGAGTATGATTGTGATTTGATTTGGGGTAGATACAGCGACGCTGCCATATCGGGTCCGCCGGACGAATGCATTGTTATGGTCGTAAAATCGGTCCTGTCTCGCATGGGTGTGGCAGGCCCAGGCCCATCATTCTTTTCGGCGGGTGGTGCTTTGTGGACGGTCTCGCCTACCGGCGCGCACCTGTCGGAAGACGTCAAGGATAGAATCTGGCGTCGCGAATTTATGGATTTCCTTGCTTTAGTCCCCCCCGACCGTGAGGCGATCGACCAATCCCGTTGGGTTGACGTGGTAGCACAGGGTGAAAAATCTAAGCAGCTTCCTCAAACGTTCGGGAACTGGCTGCAGGGGTTCTGTGCTATGCCGGAGTGCTTTGCGATCGATTTCCGGAGTTAGCTGCATCCCTCTTTTGCTATCTGGATCTCATTTGGGTTGCCTACAAAGTGTACGGGAGCCAGTGTTGGTTCCACAATGACACCCAGTTTCGCCAAAAAATGGTGTCACGGAAGGAGTTCCGTTTTGATTGCCAGGACGGTAGCCTGTGGTTATTGCTTATGTGCCCCCACAGGCATTCGTCCCTTCAGTCCCCAGCCGCCGCCCCCTCCGGAGTGTTGGCGGCCCCCCAAAAAGACCTATGCTGGCTGTTCAATGAGAGCCACTGCAAGTGATACACCGCATGCCGTTTTAAGCACAAGTGCTTACTTTGCGGGGGAGCTCACCCGTTCCCAGTCCCCCAAAAGGGAAAACAATCTCTTTCCCGGTCGGGGGCCAAGCCTGATGTTTCTAAACCGGAGGACTCCAGTGATTGTCCCGGAGATGCTTCCCTGGCTCGACCGGTACCCCCTTCATAGAGAGGCCTTGATCCTGCTGGACGGTTTGGACCGTGGCTTTTTTGGATCCCCTTACTCCTTCGGAAGTGCAGATCACGGCACCTAATTTAAAAAAAAAAGAAAAATTTGAGTCCGTCGTAGCCGAGAAACTCCAGAAGCATATGGGGTGCATGGCTGGCCCGTTTGATCTCCCCCTTTCCACAACCTGAGGTTTTCCCCCCTCGACGTGGTCCCCAAAAGGGCTGAGGGAAAGTTCTTCCTTATCCATCACCTGTCCTATCTTTCTGGCTCCTCGATCAATGACGGCATCCCCCCCACCATTATATCCACATCACCAAGCCCATGCGGGATGACTTGGGGATGTAGCTATCTTTTCTCCAGTCCTACAATGGCCAGTCATGTCGGTTGCTAGAGGAGGTATCAAACTCATAGCTGGAGCTATACACTGATGTGGAAGGCTCCTGTGGTTTCGGTGCCCCCCTTTTTTCCAGGGGGAGTGGTCTGCTGAGTGTTGGCCGGCCTCATGGGCCCACATGGATCACTTGCGCAACCTCACACTCCGATATCCTTTCTCTGTTTCACCGTTTGTTTTTTCCCAGTTAAGACCCTTCTCTTCCAAGTGGCTTTCTCGTGGGCGTTTTTTCGGGGTCTTTTGCATTGCGAACTGGTTTTGAAATCTACGTCCTCAGCCGGCGGCATCCTGGTGGAGGACGTTACCTTCTCTGAGCGCTGTGTGTCGGTTTTTGTTGCGCATGTCAAAAAAACGACAGCTTTGGCAAGGGCAGAAGGGCTGTTTTGTACCCTTGTGGGGGCCACTTCCGCCCAGTTTCTTTGGCCTTCCCTTACGCTGACCTCAGGTCCTTCCAGAGTGTTTTGCGCCTTCCGTCCCACGTGTCTGGCCCCATCATCTTGATTCTTCACGCTGGAGGGAATGATGGGGGTTATACACGTTCTGTGGACTTAATCTCTGCTATTAAGTGGGACAATGCTGACGATCTGTTGAGACCGGATGGCATTCACATTAACGACATTGGGGTTGGACATATTCAACCTTGGCCTGTAGCGAGGCGTCGAACAGGCGATGGCTGCGGTGGGGCGCCAGTCAGCTAATAACTGACGGGCGGATGGGGGTTTTCTTGACCTTGCCAGCAGTTAATGTTGCTGTAATGGGCTATGCCCTTGATAGAAAATTGGAAGTAGGCTGTCTGTCCAGCACTTATGGTAAGGACAGGCCCCTACTTCCCTCTTTTGGTTGAGTGCTCACAGTACGACTGTGACTGGCACTGGTTAAATATGTTTACATGTTATGTGTTGGAGTTAATAAAGCTGTGGCCTTGCCCTTTCCAACCTAATGGTCGTGTCTTATTTAATGGGCTAGAGGGCAAAGGGTGGTGGGGTATTTGATCCCATGGTGTTATGGTGGTGTTATGTTAATTGGGACCTAGGCCCATTGCGCCTCAGCAGTCAAGACTTTCAATTATTTTATCCCCAGGGTATTCTGAAAATTGCACGCCGAGGAAAGCAGAGTATTTAAAACCCCATATTTGAGAATATTGAGACAATTGTCTGGAATAGCACTAGGGCAATGCTATATAATCCCAGCTGGGAGACTGAACAGAACGTGATTGCAAATGCTTTGATGTTAGAGGAAAAGAAAGCACAGTGGTCAGAGTCTGAGTGCTGAGTCCAAAAATCTTCTGAGAAAGTACAAATTTGTACTCAGTGGCGGCTATTATTATTTTTTTTTGGGGGGGGGCGGCAAACCACCCCCCCTCCCGAGCAGCTGGCAGCACCTCCCCCCTCTCTGCTGGTCGGTCCAGCACTTACCCCATCTAGGTCACAGGTGGCGGGTGGTGGCTGGCGGGTGATAGGCAGTGGCTCCTTCATCACAGCGACTTCCGCCATGCGGCTTCTTCCCTCCTCCTAGGCGTGCAATGGGATTGCCTGTCCTTTCAGCCAATCAGGTGAGGGGTCTCAAGACCCACTTTCTGATTAGCCGGGAGGAGGATCACGATTCATTTGCTATTGTAACACACCTGAGTGGGCTCGGTTCGCATTCTCTGCGCCCTGAGCCCACCCTATTTTGAAGCCTATTAGAGCCTCCGGCTCTAATCAGGTGCTGCAACCCCCCCATTGGAATCCATGCATCTGGTGTCCTGCAAGGGGCCGGATGCATGGATGGGGGGGTGGCACCCGTGTGCCCTTAATGGACTTGCTCCCCCTGTTCGTACTCCTGTGCTACACTGCACTATCTATCATTTCTCACTATCTATATGTATTTCTCACTAAAATACAAGCCTGCACTTATATGTGAATCACACATACCTTTAAAGTGGTTGTAAAGCCTTAAGGTTTTTCAGCTTAATGCCTTCTATGCATCAATGTGAGAAACCTTTTGTGATGCAGCTCCCATGCAGAGACCCATCTGATCTGACTCCAGCCGCTGTCTCTCTCCTCATTGGACAGATTGATAGCAGCAGGAACCATTGGCTCAATCAAAAGCTGTGACTTGGGAGCAGGGGGCGGGCCGAGTTCTGCTGTCTGTGTCAATGGACGCAGCAGCAGGACTCGGGATGAGCCCGCATGGGTGCCCCCAGGGAAATCAGCTTTCCGTGGGGGGCACCCGATAAAGTGGAGGGGCCTGGTATGCCAGCAGGGGACCCAAGAAGAAGAAGAAGATCAGGGCTGCTCTGTGCAAAACAGTGCAGAGTAAGTATATTTGCATTTTTTTTATTTAAAGAAAAAAACATTTAACCTTTACAACCACTTTAACTGTGGAGCTATCTCCTATTTTCCATACAACACCCTTAAATCCTATCTAAATACTACATAAACATATGCTTGTACTGATAGTTTTTTTACTGTAACTTTTCATGTGGGAGGATTCTGCTAGTATTCCAAAAATGCTGATTTCTGTCTTCTTGGCATATTCAGTGGACTATAGAGGTTTGGCTATGTGTGATGGCTTTTTTGGTGTGTTGGGGGTGGAAGCTGGAAAATATCATCAATATAGTGTATACTTGATATGGCTTTTGCTGTATGCTGTTTTTAAATTTGTCCTCCAAGTCAGCCATATATACGTAAGCATAATGTGGTGACATTTTACTTCCCATAGCAGTACCCATACACCGAAGATAAATGTCATTAATGAAGGTGAAATAGTTTGTTAGAATGAATTCAATGAGCTGTGTAACATCCTCAGCGCTGTATTTGTGGTTCAGTGAGGATGATAAAAAAATCTGTCACATGCAGCAATCCGATCCTTGTGATGGATGTTGCAATGCAGAGGTTATACATCCATAGTCATTAGAAGTGTAGTTAAGAGGCTGAAGAAGAAGCAAGGTTGCTTTGGAACGTTGCTTTGAAATGTGTTCCTGTCTGAAGCTCTTGTGCAGACTAGTAACGTCAGGTGGCTTCCTGTTCCGGGTTCCACCATTGGCTTTCTTGCAGACCAGTGACAGCAGCATTTAGTCTGCCAGTGCTCTTCATCCCAATGCCAGTAGCCAAGGCAGGAGTTCCTGGTTGCCTCTATGGGTGTTGCTGGTCCAGAGACTCCTCAGTTTGTCTTGTTTAGCACAAATCCACAATTTTGTGAGTGCAAATTTTACCTTTTAATAAATTACTTTTTAATATTTACTACACTATGGAGTTTATGCTTTTCTCCATTTCCTCTTCTGTCTATACATTTATGCAGCGCTCACCCATGCCGTTTTAAAGCAGCCCCTCCATCGTTAGAGCAGTTTTTTGGTTGTTAAGCAGTTTGGGCTACCCACATTGTTTATTTTACCATTGTATGTACTTATCTTGGTGTATGACAACTGTTTAGACAGTATTGGCATTTGTTTCACTTGCTTCAACATTTTACACAATAATTACAAACACGTAGGCCTCTTTCACACGGACGATCCGTTCAGGTCCGCCTGTCAGTTTTTTAGGCGGACCTGAACGGATGCTCCATAGACCTCTATGAAGCGTCGGATGTCAGCGGTGACATGTCCACTGACATCCGACCCGCTCCAATCCGAAAAAGTGTGACGGAGGAAAAACCTACTTTTCCATCCGTCTGCGGATCGGATCAGGTGACAATGGACTCTACGGTCCGTTTTCATCCGATCCTCCAAAGGGGAGAGCGGCGCTCTGACAAGTCTGTCCCTGCACAATGTGCAGAGACGGATCTGCCATCTGCCTGCTCAGCGGGGATCGACGAAGCGATCCCCCGCTGAGCAGAACAGGCTCCGTACATGGACACGTCCGTGTGAAGGAGTCCTTAATTGTGGTTGTGTGTTGTGATTTATTAGGGTTTTTCAAGCCCCTCCTTTCCTTACTGTCACTAGAAATGTATTTGGTGGTAATTGCTGTATATTGTGGAGCTTCTTCAGGAAATTAGTTTTAGCTTGCAGGAAACCAGCAATATCTGTTGCTAATGGTTTTAGCACTTTTTATACAAGGCCTGAGATTTGTTCAGTAAGTGTATTCATACCTGTTTGAGGGACCACTTTTCCAAGGCCTCTGCACAACAGGATACAAGAACCTGACCACACTATGCTGAGGGCTGAGCCTTTTTGTGGACCCATCCATCTCCAACACAGTGCCTGACGTCCTTTCCAGTTTCCATTCTCGCCCCTGGGAGTTCCGGACTAGCAGGATCTGTAAAGGGGGGTCATGAGGTTCTGGTAAGCGGCCAGGCTCTCTCTTTTGGTGGTGGACCCACATATCTATGACTCTACACATTTGAAGTACCTGGGATTGTCAATCACTATTTCTGGTTTCCCTTCATATGGACTATCCCTCCAATTATCTACTTCCTGATTACGTTCCATGCCTGTCTTCTTCCGGTTCCTGTCCACTGCGACAGCTCTGGCTCCCCATGTCCGCCTAGATGCTGGCTTTCTCTGCGGACACCTCCATCGCCTTGCAGCCCAGTGCCCAGCGGTGACCCCGCGGACCATTTGCACATCACAACGCTGACAGCGCTTCCATGAGAACCTGCACTATGCTCTTTGTTCACATCTGAGGAGGACGTCCCTGGACCCATCACTTGTCCTTGCTTTAATCTATCCCATCTTTGTGAGTAGCCATTTGGCTGTTGTTCCTTTATATAATGCCATTAAAGTTTTATGATACTGCACTCAGATTGGCGCTTCTTGCTGTTTCTTACATTTCATCTATATATATATTGTATTTAGTTTTCTTGGTGTGGCACTCCTTAGCCACACATCCACCAGTTTGCTTAGCGCGAGTCACCAATTTTTTCTTATTTATATTGTGTGTTTGTATCACATTCTAGGACATCGCAGCTTTATGTCACTTTATTTCGTATGTTTTTGAAGCGCAATTAATTTTTTCCTTTTTTCTATTCATACCTGTTATTATAGGTCTACCTGGATTCCCTGGCTTGTGGATCTTGGACAGCATATAGAATTTCCAAATGTATGGATTTTCGGGAATTGCAGTGTTCAGTTCTAAATGTAGGTGGGTTAGTAGTGTTTTAATCACTTCCAGCCCAAGGACGTCATATGAGGTCCTGGACTTTCAGTGGAAATATCTGAATGATGACTGCAGCTATAGCCATCATTCAAATATCCTTGTTTGCAGCCGGCGATTCTGTGCACCATAAGAATGATCATAGCGGCAGTTCCGCCAACTGATCGTTCTTACAGGCAACAGGAGGGGACATCCCCCCTCCCGCCGCCATGTGGTGCTTCCCCGGGCTCTCCCGTCACGTACCATCGGGGACCCAGAGAAAGAATCGCCCGCCGACAGATGATGAGCATAGAGATGACCGGTGACCAGATGGTCACCGGTCATCTCTATGACCGTCGGAGGCCCAGGCGCGATGTTATGACGTCAAGTCCAGGCCACGGTTGTAAACAAAGCCGCAAGTCCAGGCCGCAGTTGTAAACAAAGCTGCGATCGCGGCTGGTAAGCATGGGATCGTGGATTTTTTTTTTCCGATCTCATGCTTTCCAGCCTGGAGGAGAGATGTGGGGTCTTATTGACCCCGCATCTCTCCATAAAGAGGACCTGTCACGAATGATTCCTATTACAAGGGATGTTTACATTCCTTGTAATCGGAATAAAAGTGATCCAAAAAAATATTGTAAAAGAAAGTAAAAATAAAAAAAATAAAGTAAAATAAAGAATAAAATAAAAAAATAATTTAAAACGCCCCTGTCCCCGGTAGCTCGCGCTCAGAAACAAATGCACACGTTAGTCCTGCCCACATATGTAAACGCCGTTCAAACCACACATGTGAGATATCGCCACATGTGTTAGAGCGCGAGCAACAATTCTAGCACTAGACCTCCTCTGTAACTCTAAACATGTAACCTATAAAAAAGTGGAAACAGTGGTAACACTGCGCTAACCCAGTGTGGAGAAATAAAAGCTGCTACACACAAATGTGACAAATATTCAAAACAGACTGAGGTGAAAAAATGTAGCGCTAAAACAAAACAAAAACCAAAATGTGTGTATATAAATAAACTTCAGTGACCAGTGGATGGTATCCACTGTAACATGAAGAGAGCAAAACTCAAAGTAAAAGTGAGAAAAGTTCAATGACTCATAAACATTGTCCACTGTGACATGGGTATGGGCAATATGAGTGATGAAGTCCCACAGTGCGGTAAAATATAAAGTCCAATGTGAGTGGAAAATCTTCTAATATGTGATTCATCAACATGGAAATCTTGAGGTAGAAATAGCTGAAATACTCTTACCAGAACGGGTGGATTTGAATGTCGGAGACACCGAATCAAACAGGCTTAGAGATCCAGTTAGATGGCTGTCCTGGAGGGAGATGGAAGTCCCGGATCTCAAAGGACATCTCCTTTTCGCTGGACCAGCTACGATGATGCTCCTTCAGCATTTAGGGTCTTCCAACTCCGTGAGAGGCTGAACATGAAGGGATAGGTTTGGCAGGGGGGATTCAGCAAACAAATTATTTACCAACTGCAATCAACAGGTGGCCTGGAGCAGACCAAAAAAGAAGACTGGGACTTCATCACTCATATTGCCCATACCCATGTCACAGTGGACAATGTTTATGAATCATTGAACTTTACTCACTTTTACTTTGAGTTTTCTCTTTTCATGTTACAGTGGATACCATCCACTGGTCACTGAAGTTTATTTATATACACACATTTTGGTTTTTGTTTTGTTTTAGCGCTACATTTTTTCATCTTAACCCATAAAAAATGTAAGGCGTCCTCTATGGAGATTTTTAAGTATTGAAGTTTGGCGTCATTCCATGAGCTAAAAAGTGGCAATGACTGACATTTTATTCCCTAGGGTGTCTGCTAAAAAATATATAATGTTTGGGGATTCTGAGTAATTTTCTAGCAAAAAAATTATGATTTTTACATGTTGGAGAGGAGTGCCAGAACAGGCCCGGTATGGAAGTGGTTAATGAAATCTTTTAGTTGTTGAAAAAAACTTTTATTTTTATTATTTTTTTAATATTTTTTACCAATTTTTTTTTTTTTTTACAATATTATTTTTTATTATTTTACAATTTTTTTAGGAGACCCATTGGGGGGTCTTGGTGAAATATCAGTGACCTAAACAGACCACTGATGTCTCACTTTTGAGACAGAGAAAGAGACTGAAGACAGAGATTCCCCAGTCCCTTTCTCTGCAGCCTCAGCTGCACTCGGGGCCGGCCCTACTATCTGACCCGTTGGTACCATCGTCCCAGGCGGCACTTTCAGGGGGGTGGCAAATTGCCGCCCGCCAGCCTGCCCGTTCTGCCCGCCCCGCTGCGGATCTCACTGTGAGGAGCCCGGCGCCGAGGTGAAAGGAGCGTGCGGGCAGAACAGGGGAACAGTCAGCGAACGGGACCGTCGGCAGGTGAGCGTGTTTGCTGGCCAATCAGTGGGCCGGTGTCTTGTCGATAAATGCCCCCTGTCAAGAAATGACCGCCCGGTACTGCGCATGTGCAGCGCTTGCGCAGTAGCGATTCACCGAAAGCCTCCGAACATCGGAATTGACGACCAGCTGTAGACGGCGCCTGTGCACTATAGCTGACATAGTGCCACATGCTCCCGATGCTCGTGTAAGTCTGCAAGGGGCGGACTTGTTCATGATGGGAGTGTGTGAGGGACGGATGGCAACACAATAGGGCATATTTACAGGCCCGGATTTACTCCCTTTGCCGCCCCAAGGCCGGGTCCTTCGACGTCGCCCCCCCCCCCCACACACACACACACACACACCCACACACACCACCATTCTCGTCCTTTATCGATGACTGCTACAATAGATCGATAAAAAACATATCTCCACACACGAGAACACTGAAAATAACTGGCTTTTTAAATGACTCTCGTTACTCGTGACTTGTCTCTTCTCCTCGCGTCATGAGTCACGTCACTGGTCACAGTCTGAGAGACCCCCGCTCCCGGCCGCGCAGTCGGCACAGAGGAGGGTAATGATCCGCTGCCACTGTGCCCAAACGCTGCCACTGTGCCCAAACGCTGCCACTGTGCCATCAAACGCTACCACTGTGCCCTCAAATGCTGCCACTGTGCCCATTAAACGCTGCCACTGTGCCCATTAAATGCTGCCACTGTGCCCTCAAACTCTGCCACTGTGCCATCAAAAGCTGCCACTATGCCATCAAATGCTGCCACTGTGCCCATTAAACGCTGCCACTGCGCCCATCAAATGCTGTCACACTGCCATCAAACGCTGCCAGTGTGCCCATTGGATTTTAAAACTTTCTACTTTTCCAGTTCTACACATGGGGTGCGGGAGCCAGGGGAGGAGAAAGAAGACCTACCTTGTCCTCCTGGCCAGCTCAGCTCTGAATCTGATCAATTCCTCCACACTTCTGCTGCTAGTTTCACTTGACCCCACTCCACTCCGCACCACGGTCAGACTCCTCCTACCGAGGCCTCTGTTCCTCCGATCACGCTTGCTTGCAGGCAGCATAGCAATGGGCAGGGCCAGAGCGTCAGTGGAGCTCAAGGCCCCACCCACCCGCGGCCCGCTCCTTGATCAAATAAAAAGCAGCACTGGCACTGTGTGTGCATGCTGCTCATTCCGTTGTTCTGACGAGAAGTGTCCCCCATCAGATAGTGTCCGCTCCGTACTGCGCAGGCGCCACACTTGCGCAGTAAGGAGGACAAAGGAGACGCTGAAAGTCCCCGAAGAAGAACAGCTGATGAAGAAGTATAAAGGGCGCCTGTGCAATTCATGTTACATTCTGTCACAGGCTCCCACACGCTCCCGATGCTCGAGGGGGCAGATTTATAAAATGGGCGGATGTTTGCGAGGCGTGCTTACTGAAGGGTGGGTTTAGCAATGTTTATGGGCGTGTTTGCTGTACATATTTAAGCACCTAACACAAACAATTAGGCACAGTATAAGATAAATAGCAACATAGAAGTATCCGCCCTTATCACTGCCCCACACACCGCCCCTTACAAAGTTGTACGAGCCTCGGGACTGTGTGGGGGCATGTGACATGATATGGTAGTAAGCAGGGGCGTTGCTAGATCTGCAAAAGATCTGGGGCTAGAGCCCATAGCAGCGGTCACCAAGCTTTTTGCATGCCCGCGGGGGGGCGGGGGGACCTAAGCAATTATTTTTCATGGGTGATGGCTGGTGTTGGCGCTTCAATCATCATGGCACCATGGTTGATATGGTGTCAGGGTGATTAAAGTGCATTATTTCTATTGTTACATTCTAATATATAATGAAGTGGTTCAACTCACCATACTGCAGAATCAGTGGGAGCCCTGGGCGTGTCACTTACCACATCTCCTACCACCATTTGCAGATTGCCACATCTCCTGCCACCATTTGCAGATTGTCACTTGCCACGTCTCCTGCCACCATTTGCAGATTATCACTTGTTACGTCTCCTGCCACCATTTGCAGATTGTCACTTGCCACCATTTGCAGATTGTCACTTGCCACGTCACCTGCCACCATTTGCAGATTGTCACTTGCCATGTCTCCTGGCTCAATTTGCAGATTGCCACATCTCCTGCCACCATTTGCAGATTGTCACTTGCCACCTGATGTGGATTGTAACTTGCCATGCCAGCCAGTGCTACCAAATGTGCATTGACGCTGCATTGGTGGCAGGCTGACAGCACTGGTCTATTTAGTGAGAGCAGGAGAGCGGTAATGCAGGGCGGGCAGTGAGAGATGATGTCATCTCGCTGCTCCCCGCTGCACCTCCGACATTGAAGCAAGGGGGTTTGGCTGCAAAGTGGAGCTCCACGATGACAGGAAGCATGTGACCTCCACTCCACCATGCTGTGAGGGTGGAAGAGCGCTGATGTGTGACGGGCAGTGAGAGATGTCATCTCTGCTCGTCCGCCCGCTTCTCTCTTCTCCTCCAGCCTCTCTCATGCAGCCAGCCTGCAACCCGCTGGTTAGGCAGGGACCCTGCAGCAAGAGACTCGGGGCTATGGACCCCAGATCCAGGGCTGTAGCCCCAATAGCCACCCCCTAGTAACGCCCCTGGTATTAAGTGCTCATGCGCCCTGTAGAGGTAGTGCTCAGCTGTTGATTTTCGGATATTTTCGGAGTGTCCTATGTGCTCGGTTGTGCTCCATAGTGTGCAGGTGCTGCGCTTGCACAGTAGAGGGGGGACGCTATCGGATGAGGGACTATTTTCGATAGGACACCGGCTGTCTGATGACTGTCTGTGACAGACAGTGGGGATTTTCAGCGCCGATTTACGGGCAGCGCATGCAGTGCCGCACCTGCACCACTGCCTCCCCGAGGCCTGGCCTCGGTGGCCTTGTGGGAAATCCGGCCCTGCATATTTAGTAATGATGGGCAGTGCTGTTAAGATGGGGGCGGAATTTGTCACGACACTCAAACACATCTCCTAAACAAATATATCTCTGCTATCCTTCCTACACGTGTTGCCCTTAACTTGTGTAGGAAGAATAGCAGAGATATATTTGCTTAGGAGATGTGTTTCAGCTTTGTGACATATTCTGCCCCCATCTTAGCAGCACTGCCCATCATTACATAATACGCTCCCTTCTGTTGCCATCCGCCACTCACACACTCCCATCATGAACAAGTCCGCCCCTTGAAGACTTGCACGAGCACTGGGAGCTTATTCCAATGTTTGGCGGCTTTCGGGCGCTGCATACTGTGCACGCGCAGTACAGGGTGGGCAATTATTCGACAGGAGGCCTTTCTCATCAGAACATCGGCAGGTGGGGGAGCAGAGAGATGACATCATCTCTCACCGCCCGCCCTGCATCACTGCAGTTCCGCCCTTACTGTGCAGCCGCGGGCAGCAGAGAGGTTACATCAACTCTCTGCTGCCTGCCTTTACTCTGGGACACAGCAAGTGGCAATCCGCTACCTGTGGCAGGTGACGTCATGGCAAGTGACAATCTGCAATGTGTGGCAGGTGACGTTGTGGCAAGTGACAATCCGCAATGTGTGGCAAGTGACATGGCAAGCGACAATCCGCTACGTGCGGCAGGTGACGCCATGGCAAGTGACAATCTGCAATGTGTGGCAGGTGACGTTGTAGCAAGTGACAATCCACAATGCGTGGCAGGTGACGTGGCAAGTGACAATCCGCTATGTGTGGCAGGTGACGTCGTGGCAAGTGACAATCTGCAACGTGTGGCAGGTGGCGTTGTGGCAAATGACAATCCGCAATGTGTGGCAGGTGACGTTGTGGCAAGTGACAATCCGCAACAAGTGGCAAGTGACAATCCACATCTGGTGACAGGTGACACGGCAAGTGACAATCCGCATCTGAAGGCAGGTGACGTTGGCAAGTGACACGCTCAGGGCTCCCACTGATACTGCATTATGGTGAGTTGAACTATTTTATTTTATATAACAATGTAATAATAGAAATATTGCACTTCAATCATTTTTTTTGCGATACGGCACTGCGTCGCTTTAACTGACAATTGCGCGGTCATGTGACGTTGTACCTAAACAAAATTTACGTCCTTTTTTTCCCCACAAATAGAGCTTTCTTTTGGTGGTATTTGATCACCTCTGAGGTTTTTATTTTTTGTGCTTGAAAAAATAATAGCGACAATTTTGAAAAACAACATTTTTTTAACTTTTTGCTATAATAATCAGCCAAAAAAATAAAAATAAAAATTTCTTTATCAGTTTAGGCCAATATATATTCTTTTACATATGTTTGGTAAAAAAAACGCAGTAAGTGTATAGTGATTAGTTTGCGCAAAAGTTATAGCGTCTCCAAAATAGGGGATAGATTTATGGCATTTTTATTATTATTATTTGTTTTTACTAGTAATGACGGTGATCTGCGATTTTTAGCAAGACTGCGACATTGCGGTGGACAGATCAGACACTTTTGACACATTTTTCGGACCAGTGACATTTATACAGCTATCTGTGCTATAAAAATGCACTGATTACTGTGTAAATGTCACTGTCAGGGAAGTGGTAAATGTGTTCCCTATGAGGTGTTTCTAACTGGGGGGATGGGACTGACTGGAGGAGGAGAGAAATCTCTGTTCCTAATCACTAGGAACAGCAGATCTGTCTCTCCTCCCCTGTCAGAATGGGGATCTGTCTCTTTACATTGACAGATCACCGTTCTGACTCTCTGTGGAAAAATCGCGGGTGGCCGGCTGACATCGCAGCCGCCAGCCACGCACAGGTCCTTTTATACTCCTATATACATGTGTAGAGCCATGACAGGTCCTCTTTATACTCCTACATACATGTATAGAGCCATGACAGGTCCTCTTTATACTCCTACATACATGTATAGTGCCATGACAGGTCCTCTTTATACTCCTATACATGTATAGAGGCATGACAGGTCCTTTTTATACTTCTTTATACATGTATAGAGCCATAAACAGTCCTCTTTATACTCCTTTATACATGTATAGAGTCATGACAGGTCCTCTTTATTCTCCTATATACATGTATAGAGCCATGACAGGTCCTCTTTCTACTCCTATACATGTATAAAACCATGACAGGTCCTATTTATATTCATACATACATGTATTGAGCCATGACACGTCCTTTTATACTCCTATATACACATGTAGGTCTTTTTATACTCCTACATACATGTATAGAGCCATGACAGGTCCTCTTTATATTCCTACATACATGTACTGAGCCATGACACATCCTTTTACACTCCTATACACATGTATAGAGCCCTGACAGGTCCTTTTATACTCCTATATACATGTATAGAGCCATGACCGGTCCACTTTATACTTCTATATACATGTATAATGCCATGACCAGTCCTCTTTATACTCCTATACATGAATAGAGCCATAACAGGTCCTTTTTATATTCCTACATACATGTATTGAGCCATGACACATCCTTTTACACTCCTATACACATGTATAGAGCCATGACAAGTCCTCTTTATACTCCTACATACATGTATAGAGCGATGACAGGTCCTCTTTATACTCCTATACATGTAAACAACCATGACAGGTCCCCTTTACATGTATAGAGCCATGACAGGTCCTCTTTATACTTATGTATACATGTATAGTGCCATGACAGGTCCTCTTTTTACTCCTTTACATGTATAGAACCATGACTGGTCCTTTCTATACTTATATATACACGTATAGTGCCATGACAGGTCCTCTTTATACTCCTTTACATGTATAGAGCCACAACAGGTCCTCTTTATACTTATATATACATGTATAGTGCCATGACCGGTCCTTTTTATACTCCTATACATGAATACAGCCATAACAGGTCCTTTTTATACTCCTATACATGTAAACAACCATAACAGGTCCTCTTTATACTCCTATATACATGTATAGAACCATGACAGGTCCACTTTATTTATCATGATATAAAATAATAGATGTGGGGGCATTTTGGTGGGCGTGTTTTTTTTGTTTTTTTGGGGGGGAGGGGGGCAGCATTTAATTTGTGGTACCAGGCAGCACAATGTCTTGGGCCGGCCCTGGCTGCACTGGACAGTGAATGAATGGGAAATGCTCTGTGCTGAGCGGCTTCATGTTCATTCACAAACTATGTTTACTATGCTTCAGTCATGAATGAACACAGTGAGTGACCAGTCCCAATCACTCACTGTGTTCATTCAGAAAAGGAAGGGGCTGGTGAATTACATATTTACCGGCCCCTTCCCCTGCTCTCTATCCTGAAACATCCCTTGCAGCAGCAGGGGGAGAGAATAGGAGGGAAGCTGGCAGCACTAGGAAAGGGGGGAGCACGGGGGGGGGGGGGGGGTAGGCAGCAGAGGGAATCTGCACTGCACAGGGCTATTAGGGTATGCCCAGGCAGACCCAGCACACCCTATGCACACACCTATGCTATTACTACATATCCTTCAAGAAGAAATTTATGATGGCCATACAGGGTTTTTCATTTAGCCTTTGAGTTGAACAAAGAAAGTCTAACATATTTCTTCATCCACCCTAATAAGTGCAGACAGACAAATCTTCCACTGCGGCAATGGCATTTTGACAGCTGGTGGCACTGGCTTTCAAAATACCCAAACAGTGGCTGCACCTGATGTACTTGCTATTTAGCTGACAATTTTCCATCTGGCTCCTTCGATTGCAATTGAAGGATGTCAGGTGGGAGGAGGCTGACAGGGCCACCCGCTAAGCAAATTTCAGGCAAATTCATCAGGAACTGGCCAAAATTCATGCAGTGTATGGCCAGCTTTAGGCAGCAAATGAAAAAAATTTGTGATAAAAAAATGCTATCCAGTGAACAGGTGTATAGGTGCAGCAAGGGCCAGGCAGATATTGAGAGGTGCAAAGAGGCTAATGGTCTGCAAGAGACAGACAAGCAAAAAATAAAGAAGGTTTTTGGTAAACAGAGGAGAGCCAGGAGAAGAAGATGAAAAATTAAGGCCTCTTGAACCCTTCGGGAAAGAGAGCCCTGACTATTGGGGTCACTCGGGATTGGTGCAAGACGGGACAGGGGTTGGGCCTGAGCTCAATAGTTTGGCACCCCAGGGGATTCTGGGCCTTTTTGGATGGAAGCATGGAAGAGCTCGGACCTGACCCTGCGGCTCCAACCATGGACACGGATCGCCTCCTGGCCAAGGTCCGTGAGCTGGCTCTCCAGGGTCAGGCTGACTGGCTCTTTGCCCTCCTGTCCCCTGGGGCGCCTTCCTCTGATCCCCCTCAGGAGATTTCTAGGCATAGGGCCTGCAGATGTGCCTGCCCGCCTTCCCGACTGAGTCCCAGCCCCTCCTCGGCCTCGTACAGTACCACCCTCCTCCTCCCCTCCCTGTCCTCCCTGTACCGGCAGTTTCCAGGGCTTCCCCAGCGGGGAAGCGTGGTTTGGCTGCCCGCGCTCGGCGTGCCCCCTCCCAGCGGTCTCCCTCCCCTAGCTCTAGGGCTGCTTCCCGGGTCTCCCCTCGGTGCCCGCGCTCGCGTAGCCCCCGTTCGCCGGCGCACCCCCCCTCCTCCCCTGCCAATTGTTCAGCACAGGGCTGGGCTGGAGCTGGAGCGCTCCCTGGCTCGGCTTCGTGCGGCGTAGTACCTGTTTCCACCCCTGCGGCCGGCGGGGGGGTGACAGTTGGGCGATCGCTCCATTCCTCAGCTCGGCTGTCCTCTAGGGGATCGGGCGCAGAGGGCGGACCCGTTGCCCGTGCCTGTCGCGTTTTCCACGGCCGCTATGTCGGGTCCCATCGCTGATGGATCCGCCGGGGACTTGGAGCCGGCTCGGCTCCCCCTGGTGGTCAGTTCGCTCCCTGCGCCAGGCTGGGCAGGAGTTTCAGATGCAGCAGTTTGTTTGTCCCCACAGTGTCATTGTGTGCAGCACCCCTCAGCGCCGGGCAGGGCGGGGGTCACTATTTGCAAGGCAGCTCAGCTAATGCTTCCAGGCAGGTGCAGTCTTCCCCTGCGCCATCCTGGGCGGGGGCTCAGCCGGCCCCTGGGCCATCCTCCATTTACGGCTCCCAGATAAGGACTTCCCCTGCGCCCATAGGGGCGGGGGATCGGTTCTATCCCCTGGCTTGTCACTCCAGTGTCGCATCCTGGGCAGGGTATGCCCCCTCTGCGCCCGGCAGGGCGGGCGAGGGTCCGTCGGCACTCGCGGGCACCCCTCCACCTCCACTCCGTACCCACCGCCATCCTCCTGCGCCCAGCAGGGCGGAGGATGATCGCTTGTCCTTGACCTCCATCCCATCGCTGGGGCTTACCCCCCTATGCGCCTGGCCAGGCCAGAGGCCCTGGTCAGATGTCTGCTACAGTTACCCGGCCTCGTCTCCCTGCGCCCGGCAGGGCGGGAGAATCTGGCTCCAGACCTGGGCTGGCGGCAGCTCCCACCCCGGGTCAGCCAGCTGGAACCGGTAGATGCTCATGTACTTGCTCAGCCTCTGCCCTCGGCCAGGGGGACTCTTCCGGGTCGGTGGTGGGAACCCCGCCCCTGGATCTCTCCGTAGGTTGGGACGGCCCTGTGGAACACGGCCCCGTTGGTCTTCACGGTGCTGGCCGCCTCAGTCTACAGCCTTCCAGAGTCGTTTCGGAAACCGATTCCCCGGTTGGTCGTCCATCATCGGTGATGCCTCCGCGGATCAGTGAGTATGACTGTGAACTGATTTGGGCTAGGTCAGCTGATGCTTCCGTATTGGGCCCTGAAGACCGCATAGCATCGGTCGTCAAGTCGGTTCTTTCCAGTATGGGTGTTTCGGGCTTGGCGCCCAATCCCACCCCCAGTCCCGGTGGCGCCTTGTGGGCGGTTGCGCCCACTGGTACCCACCTAACGGAGGAGACGAAAGAAAAGATTTGGCGACGCGAATTCATCGAGATCCTCGCCCTTGTGCCGCCGGATAGGGAGACGATCGATAAATCTTGACGGGTCGATGTATCGGCGCAGGGTGACAAACCTAAACAGCTTCCTAGGACTTTTGGGAACTGGCTGCAGGGGTTCTGCGCCTATGTGGGAGTGCTCTGCGAGCGTTTCCCGGAGTTGGCGACTTCGTTGTTCTGTTATTTAGATCTCATTTGGGGTGCGTACAAGGTTTATGGGGGTCAGTGTTGGTTCCAGTATGACACCCAGTTTCGCCAGAAAATGGCGGCATGGAAGGAGCTTCGCTTCAATTGTCAGGATGGTAGCCTGTGGTTGTTGCTTATGTGCCCCCACAGGCCATCGTCCTTTCAGTCCGCGGTCGGGGCTCCTCAATCCAGAGCGTCGGCCGCTTCCAAAAAGGGTATCTGCTGGCTTTTCAATGAAAGCCACTGCAAGTGGTACTCCGCCTGTCGCTTCAGGCATGAGTGCTACAGTTGCGGGGGTGCACACCCCGCCAGCCGATGTTTTCGGAAGGGAAAACAGACACTTCCCAGAGCAGGAGCCAAGACTGACATTCCTAAACTGGAGGACGCTGGTGAACGTCTTAGAGATGCTTCCCTGGCTAGACCGGTACCCCCTTCATAGGGAGGCCCTGATCCTGAAGGATGGCCTGGGCCGCGGTTTCTGGATCCTCTTTTCCCCGTCAGAAGCCCCGACCATGTCTCCAAATTTAAAATCAGCTGTGGAATTCGATTCCATCGTGGCCATGAAGCTCCAGAAGGAGTTGGAACTGGGGCGCATGGCAGGCCCCTTTGATCTTCCCCCGTTCCACAACCTGCGGGTGTCCCCACTCGGTGTGGTCACAAAAAAGGCGAGTGGTAAATTCTGTCTTATTCATCTCTTATCCTACCCTTCTGGCTCCTCGGTCAACGACGGCATAGATCGGGAGGAATCCAGGGTCCACTACGCGTCTTTAGATAAGGCACTTCACCTCGTTAGGACAGCAGGGCGGTCCGCTCTGTTGGCAAAGGCGGACATTGAGTCCACCTTTCGCCTTCTTCCGGACCACCCAGACTGTTTTCATCTCCTGGGTTGCTACTTTCAAGGAAGCTATTTCTTCGACATGTGCCTTCCCATGGGTTGTGCTATTTCTTTGAGCTATTTAGCAGCTTCCTTGAGTGGGTAGCCACCCAGGAGGCTGGGTTTCAGTCCCTTCTGCACTGCCTGGATGATTTCCTTTTCGTAGGTCCTGCGGACAGTGGGCAGTGTCAACGCCTTCTCTCTGTTTTTCAGAAAGACTTGCCGGCTTTTCGCCGTCCCACTGTCCGCTGACAAAACTGAGGGTCCCGTAACGCTATTGGCTTTTCTGGGGATTGAGATAGACACAGTGGCTATGGTTTTTCGTCTGCAGAGCGATAAGCTAAACAGGCTTCTCTCCTTGGTTTGTTTGGCTAAAGGGGCAAAGAAACTGCAGTTGAAGCAGCTACAATCGTTGCTGGGTCACCTGGTATTTGCCTGTAGGGTCATACGTATGGGAAGAGCCTTTTGCAGGCGCCTGTCGTGGGCCACGAAGGGCGTTACGGCCCCTCACCACTATGTCCGGATCACCAAGCCCATGCGGGCCGACTTGGGGATTTGGCTAACCTTTTTGCAGTCTTACAACGGACAGTCTTGTTGGAAGAGGTACCAAACTTACAGCTGGAGTTATACACTGATGCTGCAGGCTCCTGTGGTTTCGGCGCTTTCTTTCGGGGGGAGTGGTCTGTTGAATGTTGGCCGGCCTCATGGGCCCGCATGGACTTGTTGCGCAACCTCACCCTTCTGGAGCTTTTTCCGATCATTGTCGCCGTTCAGCTCTGGGGTGAGTGATTGCGCAATCATCAGGTAATCTTCTGGTCGGACAATATGAGCGTAGTGCAGATAGTGAACAAGCAGTCGGCCAGTTCCCCTCCAGTCGTTTCGCTGTTGCGTTTTTTTAGTCCTGAAATGTTTGCATTTTAACATTTATATTAAGGAAAAACATGTTCCGGGAATTTCTAATGATATTGCTGATGCTCTTTTCCGTCAACAGTTTCTTTGTTTTTGTTCCCTGGCTCCGTAGGCTTCGCTGGAGGGCCTCCCCTGTCCAGCCCACTTATGGAATCTCGTTTCCGGGGCTTGCTAGAGCTTCTGCGGTCATCACTTTCTTCGCTGACGTGGGCGTCGTATTGTCGGGTCTGGCACGAGTGGTCCCAAGCGTCGGGTGGTGAGTTTGCCATTTCTTCCCCAGATGACAGACGTTTGGCTTTATTTGCCTACCTTGTTCAATTACAGGAAAAGGGTGTCTCGGGTTCGACCGTTTCTTCTGCCATGTCGGCCTTGTCCTTCTGGTTCCAACTCCTGGGGTGAGAGGACGTTACCAAAGCTTTCCCGGTCCGGCGGGTGTTGCGGGGTTGGAAACGTATCACCTATCTTCCTGATTCTAGGCGCCCTATTTCTCTCCAGATCCTTCTGGGAATTCTGTCCTTGTTGCCGGAGGTATGCTCATCCGGGTTCGAGACCCTTCTTTTCCGGGTGGCTTTTTCGTGGGCGTTTTTTGGGGCATTTCGCATCGGTGAATTAGTTGCTAAATCCAGGTCGTCTCTGGGGGGCATTCGGTCGGACGACGTTTCTTTGGCGGAGCGTAGCGTCACGGTTTTGTTGCGCACATCCAAGACCGACAGCTTCGTAGGGGCCGCCGAGTAGTAATGCATCACTGCGGTGGCCCATTTTGCCCGGTGTCACTGGCCCTTCTGTTTGTTTCCGCGCGCCCCCTGTCCCCCACGGTTTTCGTCCACGCTGACTCCTCCTCTCTGAGTCGGTTGCAATTTTTAAGGGTTTTCCTCCTTTGTCTTGAGGCTTTAGGCCTCCCCGCGGGTGATTTCTCGACCCATTCTTTTCGGATCGGCGCTGCAACCGCCGCTTCTGGTTTGGGGTTTTCCAATACGGAACTTCAGCGACTGGGGAGATGGGAATCATCTTGTTTTTCACTGTATGTCTGCCCACATCTCTTGTGTTAATTTTCAGGTTCCCCCCCGGCTCAAATATGGATACTGGGTGATTCGTTCATCTTCTGGGCCGCTCGCTGTGCGGAGATCCGAAACTACGGTAGAAACCTGGGCTTCTCATCCAACGTGGCAAGAGTTCGCTGGCTTGGGCTGCGCGGGTTGCGTTGGCCTCAGGTCCTGCCGGAATGTTGGCAGCTCTGCGCCCATGTGTCGGGTCACATTATCCTGGTTGTTCACGCTGGTGGGAACGATGTTGGCTACACGCGGTCTGTGGATCTCATTTCTGCTATTAAAACCGATATTGCCCAGTGTTTCGCGGTCTTCACCAGTATGATGTTCGTTTGGTCTGAAATTGTTCCTCGCTCAATATGGGCGCGAGATGTCCCTGGCCCCTGCCTGGAAAACTTTCGTCGGAAAGTTAATGCTTAAGTGACTAAGTTCGTCCGTCGGATCGGGGGGGTTGTGGTCCGTCACAGAGATCTAGAAGGGGACAACACTGACTTGCTGAGGAGGGATGGCGTCCATCTCAATGAGTTGGTTTGGACATCTTTAATCTGGGCCTTCAGAGGGGTGTGGAACAAGCGCTGGCTGCGGTGGGGCGCCCGTCAGTAGCTTACTGACTGGCGGATGGTGGTTTTGGTGACATTGCCAGCAAACATGGATTAATAGTTATGCCCTTGATGGTAATTGGGAGATAGGCGGCCGGTCCAGCACTTATGGTAAGGACAGGCCCCTCCTTCATCTCCCTTTCCCATTTGGAATTGTGTGCTCACAGTGCAACTGTGACTGGCACTGTTAAAATGTTAATGTTATGTTTTGAATTAATAAAAGCTGTGGCCTTGCCCTTTCCAACATTAATGGTTGTAAGTGGTCTTTATTGGATGGGAAGAAGGGGTAAAGTGTTATAAGTTGCTATGGTAATTTATGGCATGGGACCTGGGCTTATTGCACCTCAGCAGTCAAGATAGTTAAAGGGGTCATCATTATTAGCATAATTTACACAATCTTCTAGGATGCCAATCTAAGAAGAATTTAGACTGCAGTAGATGAAATCAGGAATATTCCACAATATAGTCAAGTTGCATACAAGGTAGGATTCTTGAAACATGAAACATCACATTATCAGCAACAAAGCAATAATGCTCAAAAGACATAAAGCATTGTTAAACCCAAAAACAAAAATGTAATAAATTGTAGCTTACCAATTCTTAGATGTGGTGGTTGCATTAGTTTTCTTTTTTTCTTATATTTTCCCCTAATGATACAGCTGGTTAGTCTGTTGTTTTTCATCTTCCATTAACAAAACAAGATGTCTAGCAAAAGTAGCAATTAGAGTGGGACAAATTATTCACCGTTGACAGAGGTGCTACAATAATCAGCTTTAATACATTTACTGTATGTAAAGCCATTATCCCAAAAAAAAAAAAAAAAAAAGTTACTGCTTGTCTAAATCTGCTAGTATAACATTACCCTCTCCCCAAAACACTCAATCACTTCCAGCGCTTAGAGATCCGCCACAGTTGAAATATGCGATAGACCATAGATAGCAACAGATGGACATCTATCAGGAGGCACAAGTGCCTAGTGCATTACCAGAGATTTAATGTATAAAAACGTAGAAAATAACAAAATGGGTACTCACAAAGTTGGAAGGTACAAAAGCATTAAAAACCATGAGACACACATGTAGTCCAGAATTACGTAACCTGAAAATAACCCCGAGCTGACGCTCCCTTCTTCAGAGCTAGGCCGGCTTTAGATGCACTGGCAGATTTAGATGGAATTTACCAACAAATACAGCTAAACTCCAGCAAACATTTTAACCACTAGCGGACCAACCGCCACAGTTATAATGCGGCAGTTTGGTACAGCTGTGCAAATCACGGTAGCTGTACGCCGTTTCTTTAAGACGTCACAGTAGGCGCGCGTGCACTACTGGAGGCGTGTGCATGCGCCCGCCACGTGTCCCCGGAGCTGGTGTGTGACAGAGCGAGAACCAGGATCTGTGTGTGTGTGTGTAAACACACAAATCCTGGTTCTCTCAGGGGAGAGGAGACCGATCGTGTGTTCATACTAAGTATGAACACAGATCGGTCTCCTCCCCTAGTCAGTCCTATACCCCATACAGGTAGCACACACCTAGGGAACACAGTTAACCCCTTGATCCCCGCTAGTGTTAACCCCTTCCCTGCCAGTGACATTTATACAGTAATCAGTGGCTCTTTTTAGCTCTGATCTCTGTATAAATGTCAGTGGTTCCAAAATAGTGTCAAAAGTGCCCGATTTGTCTACCGCAATGTTGCAGTCTTGATAAAAATCGCAGATCGCCGCCATTACTAGTAAAAAAAAATAATAATAATAAAAATTACATAAATCTATCCCCTATTTTGTAGACGCTATAACTTTTGCGCAAACCAATCAATATACCCTTATTGTGATTTGTTTTACCAAAAATATGTAGAAGAATATATATCGGCCTAAACTGATAAAGAAATTTGTTTTTGTTTTTTTTTGGATATTTATTATAGCAAAAAGTACAAAATATTGTGTTTTTTTCAAAATTGTCGGTCTTTTTTTGTTTAAAGCACAAAAAATAAAAACCGCAGAGGTGATCAAATACCACCAAAAGAAAGCTCTATTTGTATGAAAAAAAGACATAAATTTTGTTTGGGTACAACGTTACATGACTGTGCAATTGTCAGTTAAAATGACGCAGTGCCATATCACAAAAAATGGCCTGGTCAGGAAGGGGGCAAATCCTTTCAGGGGGTGGAGTGGTTAAGCAGCTACAACAAAAGCTTTTTTTTGTGATAAAGCTTTTATTTTAATAATTAAAAGCTGGCCATTACATTTAAGAATTGGTAAGCTGCAATGTCATTAAATTTTGTTTTTGGATTTAATGCCGGTTTACGCAAAAAGTGGGGGTCATTTACTATAGTGCTGCAGTGCTGATTAGCGCTAATTACTGCAAATTAGCACTAATTGCGCTTATTAGCTTTAAAACGGTATTCACTATAGCGATGGTAAAAAAAATACTCCCAAAATAGAATTTACTATAGCTCCCTGAAACCAAATATCGCCTAAACCCTTACGCTGCTAAAATCTGGAGAATTGCACATGAAAATATTGTTTAGAACATGTCATAATTACCTTAATGGTATTGAAATATGAGGTATATTATTTAAAGATAATCTGCTTTTAAACTGTGTGAAAAAGTGATTTCTACACTGAAATATCTTTAAAAGTCTGAAAAGAGATAAATTCCCCATTTTTGTACAACTAGGTGCCAGCACAACTGAGCATGCTCAGACCTGCAAATAGCTCTCATTTTAGCTCTAATGTCTTTTTTTTTACAGGGCGCTATAGTAAATACCAGAATGAGCGATGTGTTAAAGAACATTTTTTGGGAGTGAAAATCAGTGCTATTATAGTCCAATGCAAGTTTTAGCCATTGATTCTAATGGTACAATTGTAACTTCCCAAAATAATTTTAATGTTGAGATGAAATTTATCTTTCTCTGAAATACATTTTCCTTTGCAACATTGTTACTTTGACTTCAACTATTTTGTTTTTAAGAATGCTATAATGTGGAATGTGTTGATGTTTTTGTAAAATATATTTTTCTGTCACTTTCACTTTTTACTCTCCATCTCACAATCTTTACCCAAACTCACACAAGTGTCTTTACAAACCACAAACAATACCATTGCTGATGCAAATTTAAAATGAGTCACAAATGTTTGTGCTTTTTATTATTTCCAAATAATCATAATTTGAGCCCAACAAATGTGATATGTGTATCAACATCAGAAATCAAAATGTAATTCCTAAAAATTTGAGGGTAATATCACTATTCTACACTCACCCACAAAGAACCAGCAAATATCACAGAATAAATCAAGAAGAATAACTCTTGAGTAATGTAATTCCATCACCTGTATGTGCAAAGAAATGCAGTATTTATGTGTATTTATGTGTAGGAAGTTTTCACATGTGGCAGCTCCTCTAGCTTAGAGGTTAGAAATTTTTCTTAGCATCCCTGAGCGTCTAGGTTTGAATCCCAAACATGCTGCCTCATGTAGAGAAGTTGTCTCATCTCCCAAGTCCTAAAACTATGTCTAAATGTAGAATTTATGTGTAGGAGAGTTCCACCACCATTGTAAATCTTGCCAGATACACTATATAGCCTTTACACACATATGAACATTAAGGGCAGCCCGGTCTTAGTCAGTAGGGTTAAAAATTTATTTGGCCCACCCTTTGCAGCTAGAACAGCTTCTGGGAAGGCTAGGAAGGCTGTCCACTAGGTTTAGTGTGTTTATGGGAATGTTTGACCATTCTTCCAGAAGTGCCTGGCTCGCAGTCTCTGCTCTAATTCAGCCAAAAGGTGTTCTATCGGTTTGGGTTCAGGACTCTGTGCAGACCAGTCAAGTTCCTCCACTGCAGTGCAGTTACAGTGCAGTTACAACATGGTTTGGGAGAACCTGCTGACCTTCTACTCTTTGATCTCATTGCTTAATCATGTACACAGAAATGCAGCTTCCAGCAGAACATGATCACCTATGTATGTGTGTGGATTGTGGGCTGGTGGTGGGTGTTATATTTTGAATATATGCCTTTTTTAATATGTTGGAATGCTTTGTAATGTATGTTGTATGTAATGTATGTTGTAATGACTGTTAAGTATGTTTCTATGTTTCTATAATCTTGCAGATAAAATTGATCTGGGCTGGTGGGTGAGTTGTAGTATGAAATGTCACCCATTATACACTGAAAGTAAAGCTGTTTCCACTCTAAGGTTTAGACAATTTTTAGATTGTAAGCTCCTATGAGCAGGGCCCTTAAAACCCAATTGCTAACTGTTTTGCTAAATGTAGCACCATGTACCCTGTATAATTATTTTTTTGAAGCTAGTACATTATTGAGCTTGCTTGGTGTGTGTGTGTTTTTTTTGCCGGGAACCAGCAATTCATTACAGCCACGAACAATGTTAACCACTTCAATACAAGACTTTTATACACGCTTCCTTCCCAGACCAATTTTTAGCTTTCAGCGCTCTCACGCTTTGAATGACAATTACTCAGTCATGTTACACTGTACCCAAACCAAATTATTATCATTTTTTCTCACAAACAGAGCTTTCTTTTGGTGGTATTTAATCACTGCTGGGTTTTTTATTTTTTGCAATATAAGTGAAAAAAGAGAGACATTTTTGAAAAAAAAAACACTTTTTTTTAGTTTCTATTGTAAAATTTTGCAAATAAGTAATTTTTCTTCATAAATTTGGGCCAAAATGTATACTGCTACATATCTTTAGTAAAAATAACACAAATTAGTGTATATTATTTGATCTCTGTGAAAGTTATAGAGTCTGCAAGCTCTGGTGCAAATCATTGAAAAATGATCACATCTGATCACACCTGATGTACTGAAGGCCTATCTCATTTCTTGACACCATAACAAGCCTAACAAATACCCCCTAAATTACCTCTTTTTGGAAAGCAGACATTCCAAGGTTTTTAGTAAGAGGCATGGTGAGTTTTTTGAAGTTGTAATTTTTTCCCACAATTCTTGGGAAAATCTTTTTTTTTTTTTTTTTTGCACAAAATTGTCATAATAACAAGTTATTTCTCTCAGCAGCACATGCATACTTGCAATAACACCCCAAAATACATTCTGCTACTCCTCCTGAGTATAGTGATACCACATGTGTGAGACTTTTACACAGCCTGGCCACATACAGAGGTCTAACATCCAAGTAGCACCATCACGCATTCTACGAGCATAAATTGCACATCTCATTAGATGACAACCTATTCAACTTTTGAAGGCCCTGGAGCATCAGGACAATGGAAACGCCCACAAATCGACCCCATTTTGGAAAGCTAATACCCCAACGTTAATTTTTTTCCAGAAGTTTTTGGAAACTGTGGGAAAAAAATGAAAACGCTTTTTTTTACACAAAGTTGTCCATTTATAAGATATTTCCAACACACAGCATGTACATAGCAAAAATGACACCCAAAAATACATTTGGCTACTCCTCCTGAGTATGGTGATACCAAATGTGTGAGACTTTTACACAGCCTGGCCACATACAGAGGCCAAACATTGAAATAGCACCTTCAGGCATTCTAGGAGCATAAATTACACATCTCATTTCTCAACCACCTATTACACTTTTGAAGGCCCTGGAGCACCAGGCCAATGGAAACGCCCACAAAATGACCCCCTTTTGGAAAGCTAACACCCCAATGTATAATCTATGAGGCATATGGAGTCTTTTGAATGGTTCATTTTTTTTCCCAAAGTTTTGTGGAATATGTGGGTAAAAAATGAAAATGCATTTTTTTATACAAAGTTGCCCATTTATAAGATATTTCCAACACATAGCATGTACATAGCAAAGCTGACACCCCAAAATGCATTCTGCTACTCCTCCCAAGTATGGCGATACCACATGTGTGAGACTTTTACACAGCCTGGCCACATACAGAGGCCCAACATTGAAGTAGCACCATCAGGCGTTCTACAAGCATAAATTACACATCTCATTTCTCAACCACCTATAACATTTTTGAAGAGCCTGGAGCAACAGGACAATGGAAACGCCCACAAAATTACCCCGTTTTGGAAAGCTAACACCCCAACGTATAATCTATGAGGCATAATGAGTCTTTTGAATGGTTCATTTTCGTCCAGAAGTTTTTGGAAAATGTGGAAAAAAAATGAAAACGCATTTTTTTTATACAATGTTGTCCATTTATAAGATATTTCCAACACATAGCATGTATATAGCAAAAAGGACACCCCAAAATACATTCTGCTACTCCTCCTGAGTATGGCGATACCACATGTGTGAGACTTTTACACAGCCTGGCCACATACAGAGGCCAAACATTGAAATAGCACCTTCAGGCATTCTAGGAGCATAAATTACACATCTCATTTCTCAACCACCTATTACACTTTTGAAGGCCCTGGAGCACCAGGACAATGGAAACGCCCACAAAATGACCCCATTTTGGAAAGCTAACACCCCAACATCCAAATAGCACTGTCAGGTGTTCTAGGAGCATAAATTACACACATAAATTCCTGCCAACCTATCACATTGTTGAAGGCCCTTCATATTTCTAACACATAGCATGTACTGTACATACCAATTACAAACCAAAATACATTCTGCTGAGCAAAGGGTAAAGAAAAGATTAACTGCGGTTTTAGTAGTGCAGTGGTCCACAGAGGAGAGCATCGGTCCAGGCAGCAGGCAGGAACGTGGACAGCGACAGCAAAACAGGCAGCAGGCAGGAATAGTCAGTACAGGTAGAGATGTTGTCAGCACAGCCAAAACATTGGTCCAGATAGCAGGCAGGGATGTGGTCAGCAGCAGCAAAAGGATCAAAGGATCATCCATGCAACAGGCAGGAATACTGTCCATAGTTACCTGTAATACATGCAGCAGGCAGAGGTATGGTCAGCACAGCGAGAGTATTTGTCCAGGGAGCAGGCAGGACCATCAAGCTTAGGGCATCGGTCAGGAAAGAATGGGGACAGGGGTAGAGGCTTCTCCCACCCAAATCGCTTTGAAGCCTCCGGACAACCAGACCCTGTTCTGGGAACACAGAAAACCAAAAACTGTTTTTCTGAACTCAGAACACTATTCTGGAGTCCCTCACATATGTGAGACCCCTGTGTAGCAGGGTTAAAGATCAGTCCAAGGGGCAAGCAAAAACATGGTCCACAGGCTGAGGTCAGTGCAGGTAAAAGGCAGAGATAGATGGTAGGCAGAGGCATAGTCGATACAGTCCTGGGTCAGTTCACGTGAAAGGCAGAAACATGGCGGATAAACAATGCAGATGGTAGGCAGAGGAAAAGTCGAGAAACAGGCCAGGGTCAGTTCACATGGAAGACAATGATATGGTTGGTTGAGGCAGGGAAATATTCAGGACAGAAATTGAAAATGGGGACATGGCAGTATTGGAAATATGGGCTAATAGTTTTCCAGAGTGTGATATCGCTTGAAGCATTCTCCGATGCAAAGGCCAGGTTGAGAGACAGTAGGGACAATGGAAGCTGGTGTCTTTCCTAATTCCTCTTTTGGTGCACACCAGACATTTTTTTTGGTGTCGTCTTCCGGATCCTGATGGTGGAATATGGTCCGGAAAATGTCGCTCATGTAGTCTGATGACACAATCTGAGTGAATGCTTTCTGGGGTGGATCCTTGTTGGTAGATCAGGGCAGTGACAATGTCTTCAATAAATTTTATGAAGGTGGTGGGTGTTTCCGTTGATTTTTGGTAGATGATGAAAGAATTTAAAAGGGCCAAAATAAAAAAGTAAATTGCGACTTGTACCAGAAGAGGGATTTTCATGTTGAAAGATAGGGCTGCAGCATTTGATCGTTTAAATCCACCCCCCCATGAATTTATTGTACTCATTGATACAGGAAGGCTTGCGAACGGGACCGCGTCTTCTGTGAAGTTCCACCGAGGTGTCATCGTGGATGGTGGACATCATGTATACGTCATTCCTATCCCTCCACTTCACAGCCAACACTTCCTCGTTCCTCAAGCTTGCCGATTCCCCCCTTTGAATGGTTGTGGTGACAAGACGCTGTGGGAAGCCCTTTCGGTTTTTCCTTGTTGTACCACAGGCCAAAGTTTTTTTTAGGTACAGGTGGCGGAGAAGGGGCAAACTGGTGTAATAGTTGTCCATGTAAATATGATACCCCTTTTGGAGGAGTGGGAATGCCAACTCCCAAACTATTTTTCCACTTATTCCCATGTACGATGGACACTCAGGGGGCTGGAGCTGGGAATCTTTGCCTTCGTACACGCAGAATGAGTGCACATAACCGGTGACGCTTTCACAGAGCTTGTTGAGCTTCAAGCCGTACCTCGCCCTCCTACTGGGGATATATTGCTTGATTCCCAGCCGGCCTGTGAAATGCACCAGGGATTCGTCCACAGATATGTTTTTGTTAGGGACATAAAGTTCTTGGAAAAAAAATGAATTAGGGGCGAATTTTATATAGTTTATCAAAGTTTGGGTGATTTTTGGGGGGGGCACCGTGAGTTGTCACTGAAATGAAGGAAGCGCATTATAATTTCGTATCGGGACCTGGACATGGCCCATGAAAAAATTGGCATAAGGTGGATAGGTTTGGTCGACCAATACTTATGCATTACATTTTGTAAGCCCCATGTTGAGCGTTAGGCCTAAAAACAATTTAAGCTTCACCACTGTTAGGGGTCTCCATTCAAAAGGGCGGGCATAGCTGGAGCTGGGGTTGGTTGCAATGAATTGTTGGGCAAAAAGGTTGGTTTGGTCCATGATGCCTTGAATTAATTCGTCAGGGAAAAATAAATTTTAAAAATCCATTTGGGAAAAACCTGCAGTGTTGACCTGCACACCGGGCTGTGCTGTAAAAGGGGGGATAGTGGCTGACCCTGTGGTAGAAGGCAGCCACAATGGGTTTGCGAAGGCATCTGGAAGCTGGGTTTGGGCCCTAATTTTTTGGCGTGCACTTGTACTGGGCCTTTCCTCCTGGGGTCTAGCAGCGCTTGTACTGGGGCTCTCCTCCTGGGGTCTACTGCCATTGGCACTGCTGGTAGCTGCCTGGTGTTCAAACCATCTTCTTTTTGGATGGACTGCTTCCTCCTCTGATTCAGATCCTCATGCGCTGCCTTCGGGGGCTCGTATTCCGAACCAGAATCGGAATCAGAACTGAGCAGTGAAAGCTCCCTGTTGCTCTCATCAGTCAGACTGAGTATTTGGTATGCCTTTTCTGGTGTATAAACCTTTCTGGACATAGTGGCTGTAGGTACTCTGGTGGCAGGTACTCTGGTGGCAGGTGGTGAGGTGGCGGGTATTCTAGTGAGGTGGCGGGTACCCTGGTGGCAGGTACTCTGGTGGCAGGTGGTGAGGTGGCGGGTACTCTGGTGGTGGGTACTCCGGTGGCAGGTACTCTAGTGGCAGGTACTCTGGTGGCATGGTGAGGTAGCAGGTACTCTGGTGGCAGGTACTCTGGTGGAAGGTACTCTGGTGGCAGGTGGTGAGGTGGTGGGTATTCTGGTGGCGGATACTCTGGTGGCGGGTACTCTGGTGAGGTGGCAGGTACTCTGGTGAGGTGGCAGGTACTCTGGTGGCAGGTACTTTGGTGAGGTGGCGGGTACTCTGGTGAGGTGGCGGGTAATCCTGATGGACAGGTACTCCTGATGGACAGGTTCTAGATGACAGGTATTCCTGATGGACAGGTACTAGATGACAGGTACTCCTGATGACAGGTAGTAGATGACAGGTTCTCTTTATTTAGGGGTGCAATCTGGGACTCATTAGTGTTACAAGGTCTCAGGTGTGAATGAGGAGCAGGTATATTAAATTTGGTGTTATTGTTTTCACTCTCTCATACTGGTCACTGAACTCTCTGAGGATCTGAAAAAAATAATTGTTGCTCTACATAAAGATGGCCTAGGTTATAAGAAGATTGCCAAAGACCCTAAAACTAAGCTGCAGCACGGTGTCCAAGACCATACAGCGGTTTAATAGGACAGGTTCCACTCAGAACAGACCACGCCATGGTCGACCAAAGAAGTTTAGTGCACGTGCTCAGCGTCATATCCAGAGGTTGTCTTTGGGAAATAGACGTATGAGTGCTGCCAGCATTGCTGCAGAGGTTGAAGGGGTGGGGGGGGTCAGCCTGTCAGTGGTCAGACCATACGCCGCACACTTGCTCAAATTGGTCTGTATGGCTGTCGTCCCAGAAGAAAGCCTCTTCTAAAGATGATGCACAAGAATATATAATAATAAATTATATATATATTATATTCTAAATAATAATGCAAACTAAATATATTGCATGGTGTTCCTGCCAGTCCCCTCCATACTGCAGGGCTTCCTGCTATGTCCTAACAATGCTAACTACAGATGAAATTTCATGGTTGCATCCTGTATTTTTGCTTAGCACCTGCAGGCTGCCATGTTGACACTTGACTTGTAACATCAAAGGCTGACATGCCCCTCGCCAAGCCCTGTAGAGCCTGTATGGCAGTGGCTCCTGGTCAGTTGTCCACCACCTTTCACATAACCAATGTCAAAGGAGTAATTTCTGTCATATGACCGCTGGACAAAAGCCTTTTAAAAAAAATAGGAGGAGAGCCTGCTTTTGCTTACAATACTTCTGACATGCTTTAAAGTCTGCATTTACTTGTCCCAAGAACCACCTAACCTGCGATATGTGCTGTATGAAAAGCCTTTCTTTAATTTAAGTGGATCAGCCATAACATTATAACCACTGACAGGTAACATGAATGGCATCTGAAAGTGGATGGAATTTATTAGCCAGCAAGTGAACATGTTGTCCCTGAAGCTGATGTATTGAAAGCAGAAAAAAATGGACAAGCGTAAGGATTTGAGTGACTTTGACAAAAGGCAAATTGCATTAGCTAGACAACTGGGTCAAAGCAACTTCAAAACTGCAGCTCTTGTGGGATTCTTTCTTGGTCTGCCAAGCTCAGGATCCACCAAAAGTGATCCAAGGAAAGAAAACCAGAAACATGGTTATGGGCAGTCAAGGCTCACTTATGCATGTGGGGAGGGAAGGCTGGCCCATTTAGTCCAATCCAATTGAAGAACTATTGTAGATCAAATTGCTGAGAAAGTTAATGCCGGCTTTGATAGAAAGGTGTCAGAGCACACAGTGTACCACAGTTTGTTGCTTATGGGGCTGCGTAACCACAGACCGGTCAGGGAGCCCATGCTGACCCGTGTCCACAGCCAAAAGCCTCTTTAATGGGCATGTGAGCATCAAAACTGGACCATGGAGCAATAGGACAAAGGTGGCCTGGTCTGGTGAATCACGTTTTTTTTTACATCATGTGGATGGTCGGATGCATGTGCATCACTTGCCTGGGGAAGAAACTGCAACAGAATGCACTATGGGAAGAAGGCAAACCAGCGGAGGCAGTGTTCTGCTACTGACAAGTTGATGCCAGATACCATAGCACACCTTCAGAGTCCTGGTGGAGATCATGCCTCAACAGGTGAGCTGTGGTTTTGATGGCAAAATGGGGACTTACTCAACACTAGGTGGGTGGTCATGTTATGGTGGGTGATCATAATTTATGACTGATCGGTGTATACAAAATTTGGTCAAGTCATCTGCTTTACATTTTTAAATGATTTAGGCAGAGTCTTCTATAACAGCGAAATCAAGTCGTTCTGCATTAGGCGTCTTAATCTGTGAGAAGAGTGAGACGGTAGCAGAGTGATACTACACCAAGAACTGAGGTGATAGACTGCAACAAAAAGTACTTTTTAATTATCTTTTAACAAAAAGCTTTTTTTTTCTAATCAGGTTATATTTACTAAAATATCCTAAAGTAGAAGCCAAGAACCATTTCTATTTTAGGTTTTAACAATTTTAGAAAAAAATGTACTGATATGGTGAGCTTTGTAGGTGTATTCTGTAGAAGGTTAGAGGTCAAACACAGAACAGTGCACCTGGAATAAATCATTTTGTTTACTAGGTCTTAAAAGAGATTAGAGAGTTAGACTAGAACTGTTTTGTCCAGATTTCTAGAATACTTTCTAAACTCATGACAGTTAATTTACGGTCGCTGTTTATGACCTTCTTTAAAAATAATATTAGTTCTGTCATGGCTGGCAGTTATAAGGGTTGGCTAAGAGCAGGAACAACATGTGATGATGATAGCACTCATTTACCTCTGTTGCAATAAACTTAAGAAGTTAAGCTGAAATTCAATTTTGGACCAGCTATGGGAATTTTATAAGTTTATATCTGTGCTGAATGCTTAGAATTAAAGGTATCTACAGAAATTAGAGGGCAGTCATTCATTGTCAGATCAAGAACCTTTTGTATATTTGTCAGCACCTGCAAGATCCTGGCTGATGCTTCTTGGGCACAAGGGAAGTTCTGATCATCCTTGATGGATTTTTTTGGACATTCACTATTGGTTAGCAGCTGTCGCACTCCCAGTCCCGCCTCCATAGTACAAACATAGTTCACTCAATACAAACTTGCATGGTTTAGCGGCCAGGTTATCATCATCTAACATATAAGCAACTCTAGAGTAAAGCTGGCCATTAATAGATCAGAATTCGGTCAGTTCAGTAGGGACCATCTGAAATCCATATTAAATCTTTCCCATTCGAGAGGAGTCAATCTAATGATCAACTTCTCTCAAACGGGACTATCGGTAAATTATCCTTCAACCAGCACTGCGGCCAATCAGCTGCAGCACTGATCAGTGTATTCTGACAGCGGAGGAGTCCAGCTGTCAGAATATAATAGCACAGCAGGGATTCCCCCATTCACCTCACTTGTGTGAATGTGGACATCTGATTGTTTTCTTTCGATGGACTCACTTGGAGGATGGAAGATAACAGAGTCATATATGGACAGTCTCTTGTCAGGGATAGAGCAGACATGGTAGTAGTACTATAAGACCCAAGTGTGAAACATTCTGTAAGTATGTTTGCTTAGTATGATCTATCAGTGATTACAGTCATAAACTATATACAGCCCTAGCCAAAAGTTTTCGAGAATGACACAAATATTAATTTTCACAAAGTCTGCTGCTGCAGTGTTTTTAGATATTTTTGTCAGATGTTACTATGGTATACTGAAGTATAATTACATGCATCTCATAAGTATCAAAGGCTTTTATTGACAATTACATTAAGTATATGCAGAGTCGGTATTTGCAGTGTTGACCCTCTGCAATTCACCCTGGTATACTGTCAATCAACTTCTGAGCCACATCCTAAATGATGGCAGCCCATTCTTTCATAATCAATGCTTGGAGTTTGTTAGAATCTGTGGGGTTTTTTTGTCTGGGGAGTTTCCTGGCCATGGACCCAAAATTTTGATGTTTTGTTCTTTAAGCAACTTCGTTATCACTTTTGCCTTATGGCAAGGTGCTCCATCATGCTGGAAAAGGCATTGTTCATCACCAAACTGTTCTTCGATGGTTGGGAGAAGTTGCTCTGGGAGGATGTTTTTGTACCATTCTTTATTCATGGCTGTGTTCTTAGGCAAAATTGTGCATGAGCTTGGCTAAGAAGGCTGAGAAGCAACCCCACACAGTAATGGTCTTAAGGTGCTTTACTGTTTGCATGACACAGGACTGATGGTAGCAATCATCTTTTCTTCTCAGGACAAGTTATTTTCCGAATGCCCCAAACAATCAGAAAGGGGATTCATCAGAGTCCTCAGCAGTCCAATCCTTGTACCTTTTGCAGAATATCAATCCGCCCCTGATGTTTTTCCTGGAGAGAAGTGGCATCTTTGCTGCCCTTCTTGACACCAAGTCATCCTCCAAAAGTCTTTGCCTCACTGTGCGTGCAAATGTACTCACACCTGCCTGCTGCTTGATTTAGGTGCAATCTTAGTAGCAGCAATATCCTTGCCCGTGAATCCTTTTTGTGCAAAGCAATGATGACTGCATGTGTTTCCTTGCATGTAACCATGGTTAATAGAGAAAGAACAGTGATTTCAAGCACCACCCTCCTTTTAAAGCTTCCAGTCTATTATTCTAATGCAATCAGCATTATAGAGTGATTTCCTACCTTGTCCTCGTTCAGACCTGTGTTAATGAGAGAATCACTGACATGGTGCCAGCTGGTCCTTTTGTGGCAGGGATGAAATGCAGTGGAAATGTTATTTTTGGGATTTAGTTCATTTTCATGGCAAGGAGGGACTTTGCAATTAATTGCAATTCATCTGATCACTCTTCATAACATTCTGGAGTATATGTAAATTGCCATCATAAAAAACTGAGGCAGCAGACTTTGTGAAAATTAATATTTGTGTCATTCTCAAAACTTTGGCCACGGCTGTACTGCAATGAATGCAATGTATGATATTTGATGTGATTTGAAGCCTTGCACATTAACTATTAGAAATAGCTGTATCTGTATGATATACTAGCCTTTAAAATTGTCTGCATTGGATAGTAACAATCACAATGATACTTTATATTACAAAGATTGTTGGGCTATTATAGCAGTACCTCATCCATTCCAGTTAGAGTCTACAAAAAATGTTTTAAGATATACTGGACTTTATTCTGGTGTGGTCGTCCCTCTCTGGTAAAGTCCAATATATCTTAAAACATTTTTTGTAAACAATGATGCTTTTATTATCTTATATTTACTAGAGATGGTGGCTTATTTACCAAAGGCAAATAGACTGTTCACTTTGCATGGGAAGTTGAACTTTGCAAGAGAATTGTTCCCAGAGCCTTTAGAAAATCAACCCAATGGTGTTTACATTGTGGAATGGTCATCAGAAAAAGACAGAAAGTATCATGAAATCAGGGGACAGTCTCACAATTTATTATCCAAAGCCTCTTGGTGGAAGAAAAGTGCAATGATAATGTCATCATTTTTTCCAGTATTAGTGTTTAAGTGGTTAAAAATATTCCACAATGTTTTAATTAACTGGTCCTTCTGAAGTTTCAAGAGACTTTGGCTAGGTCCTCATGTCTTCTTCCTCCACAAATTTATCTCCATTTTTGGATGCTTTTACTCTGGGTTACATGTAATACGTTATTTTAAATGATTACTTTTTTCCAACAAGAAGGGAATTAGTCAGCTCCAAAATCCTGTGGGTTTTAGCAAACAAAGCTTGAAGAGTAAGAGAAAGAGAAAAAAATATTTCCCTCTGGATGGTTTATGTATGTTGCAAGGATTTTACCTAACTTTCTTGCAGATTCCTATCTTTAATTCGTCTGAAGAAATAGCTTTTTGTCTCTGTCCATGTGAAAAGTGAACCTGCTGCACCTGCAGGGCTCTAATGAGGAAAGTGGCAGGATCTGCATCCCTTTAGACTTGATTTCCCTTTGGGAGTATCTCACCAAAAACACAATTTTTGTTGCAGGGAATGCTCAAAATCAAATTTTTATCTTAATGCAGACTTCTGGGAACATCAATAAGCGAATCACACAAGCAGGAGATGACATATCTGGGGGACATATCGGGGGGCGTTCTGTACATCATCTATGTACAGAATGCCTCCAGGTAGCCATATTGCATTGTATTTTACAGAACATTACAGAGCTGCAGTTTGAAAAGAAAAGGTCATTTTTAATAACATTCATTTGCAATATGACTTGTGCCGCAATTGTATATGTTATTTTATTTTTATTTTATTTTATTTGCTATTTTTTTCCCATAAAAGTGGAGTTACCCTTTATGCTGAGCTGACATACAAACATGTTGTGCTGGTGCCACTACATTCTACATTAACCGCTTGCGGACCAGCCGCCGCAGTTTTACTGCTGCAGGTTGGCTCGGCTGCGCGCAATCGCGTTATTGTACGTGATCTCACGAGGCCTGGACAACAGGCGCACGCGTGTGCCTGCCGTGAGCTCCGTGAGGCCATCCGCGGGTCCCGCGGACTCGATACCCGTGGGGATACCCACGATCATCTCATGGAGAGGAAGAATGGGGAAATGCTAACGTAAACAAGTATTTCCCCGTTCTGCCTAGTGACAGGAAACTGATCACAGCTCCCTGTAATCGGGAGCTGTGATCAGTGTCATGTCACACCTAGCCCATCCCCCCACAGTTAGAATCACTCCCTAGGACACACTTAACCCCTGCAGCGCCCCCTCCTGGTTAACCCCTTCACTGCCAGTCACATTTACACAGTAATCAGTGCATTTTTAATTGCACTGATCGCTGTATAAATGTTAGTGGTCCTAAAATATCGCCAAAAGTGTCCGATGTGTCCGCCATAATGTCGCAGTCACAGTAAAAATCGCTGATCGCCGCCATTACTAAAAAAAAAATTATTAATAAAAATGCCATAAATCTATCCCCTATTTTGTAGACGCTATAACTTTTGCGCAAACCAATCAATATACGCTTATTGCAAATTTGTTTACCAAAAATATGTAGAAGAATACATATCGGCCTAAACTGAGGAAAAAAATTTTTTTTATATATTTTTTGGGGATATTTATTATAGCAAATAATGCGTTTTTTTCAAAATTGTCTTTTTTTGTTTATAGCGCAAAAAATAAAACCGCAGAGGTGATCAAATACCACCAAAAGAAAGCTCTATTTGTGGGGAAAAAAGGACGTCAATTTTGTTTGGGAGCCACGTCGTATGACCGCGCAATTGTCAGTTAAAGCGATGCAGTGCCGGATCGCAAAAAGTGCTTTGGACAGCCAAATGCTCTGGACCTGAAGTGGTTAAACTAACTAGAACTGCAGAAATTAGTTCACTAATATTAGGGAAAGAATAGCAATTAATTAGGTTGAAGCCATGTCATCATTGTAACTTGCAAGTTCTGCCATGAAGTCATATTTCATTGACTGCTGTGGGTAGCTACATAATGAATTTATACTTATTTAAACCTACTTTGTTTACAGTGTCAAGATATAATGCAACTAATTACAGTATGTGGAATCAGTTGGCCAGTTCCTGCCCCCATGGAAGCAATCATGCATGTACACAAACACATCAGAAAAGAAAAAGGGCGCACCAACCTAGTGCATTACCACTGATAAACTTTAATGCAGCATAAAAACAGCAAAAATTATACTCACAAATGAGCTAATAAAAACAGCTTTCAAAAGGACGCAAAAGCGTTGTTCTGTGGATCGACACACCAGGACCTGTTGCCGAGAGGGTCGGACCGGTGCAAATGGCCAATGGCTTACGCGTTTCGGGGGAGCACCCCTTTCTTCAGAGCCTAAGTGGGCAATGGTTGGTCTCTCGAAGTACTCTCTCTAAATATGTATATATGTGCCTGTGTCTGTCACACCCAATTGGTGGCAACGCCCCCTCCCACAAATCTTAAGCACCACCCACCCATTCGGGTTAGCCCTCCCTAAACCCATCCCTCTGAGTACGATTCTCCATTTGTAACCAAAATATAGAGAGCAAGCATCACTCTATGTTATCTGCTATATAAAAAAATTAATAAAAAAATAAAAAAAATATAATAACAACTGAGCCAACAGATCAATATCACTCTCAGCATAGACCATATACAACAGGGGAGGGGGGGGGGTGCCAGAACAAAATCACCTCACCTCCTGCATGCAGCTCAAATTGTGTCCCCATGCCTTACATCTACTGGGGTGGATGATGTAGGGCTTCTCCGGCTCCCAGGAGCCATAGTAATGCCGCATACAACATGTGGAGCGCACGCCATTCGAAGGGCCAGGAAGTGCGGGCGTTCCTGCGTTCCACCCGCAACTTCCGGCCGATCGTGACGTCATTTCCCTTTCCACAGGTGTCAGAGGTCACCGTACAAAGGGACACGGCCCGGAAGCGCGGGTGTGTTTGCGTTCCACCCGCTGCTTCCGACCGTCATACCTAAGATTATTGGTGCGCGCGCATCTCAATATGGCCGCACACTCTCCACCACTCGCTCCGCTACTAACATTGACAGAGACAGACTCTGACTGTACAGGACAGGCAGCATTTTGGCGAGGGCTACAGACAGCTCTCAGCCCACATCTCTCTGTGCAAAAAGCCATTAATAAAAATGGAGAGGGGAAAGATGTATTAATAGAACATATATAATTTGTAAATTTGAAACTGAAATTAAAATTGATATCAATATCAATTTAAAATAGGGAAGTAGAAAAAAGAGTCCAAACCTATAATGTTAATCATAGTGTAAAATTGTTAAATCAGTAAAAGAAGTCCGCAGAAGTATCCTTCCAAGGTGCAATAGATCATACAATGTCTATAAAATTCATAAATTAAAATGTGACATATAATACACTTAATGTTAAAAGAACAACACATGGGAATCCATAGCAATTAGTCGTCTAAATGAGATCGAAAAGAAATCCATGCATGATGATATCTGCATGATACTGATCTAAAGGGGGAAAGATTAGAAAATAATAAATAATACATAATAAAAAATAAATAAAAATACATAAGAGATCTCGAAGTGAATACTAAACCTCATCAGCCTATACCAATATTAATCCCCATTAGAAACAGCAATAGAGTGTACCTACTAAGAGGCTACACACCACTCCATGTAGATAAAAAATATATATAGATATAGTAAAAAAAATATATATATATATATAAAACATATGGTAATAAAACATACTATGCCAAATGACAGTAGTGACAATCACCCCAGCACATACCCTGGAGGATACCTCTGCAGACCGGCATACCAAAAACGAGAGAGAGACACCATTGCCCGCTAGCATCTGGTGAGAATTGACACTATACCTCAATGGCGGTGAAATATATAAAATGACAAAAAATACATCATGTTGTCAAATAAGCCAATAAGAAACTATCTAAAAACCAACCACAACCTAATAACTAGCTTCTAAACATAGAACTAACGGCTAAAACCTATTACCACACCTGCCAAATGATCTACCCAATTCCTGGTCCCTAAACCTAGTGCATCCCATAAACCCCAAAGGCAAGCCCCCACCTGCATAATGGAGGCGAAGAGCACACTAGAGAGGTCAAACCATAATTAGCCTAACTGATGCTAACAATGACTCGAAAACTTATACGGGAACTGAAGGAGTTATGCTACATTGTGCAGTTCGATTTCCTCGTTCAGACCTTTCGGGGCCAAAGTTCCTAGGGAAAATATCCAGAAAGCCTCTCTATTGCACAGCATTTGATGTTTTTTACCACTATCTAGGTCGCTCGGCATTGCTTCTATGCCGAACACTTTGAGGCCCTCTGTGCTGCTACTGTGGGTTTCTTTGAAGTGTTTCGGTATTGAGTAGTTGTCCTTTTCCGTCAGGATGCTGCTCCTGTACTCGTTCATTCTTGTCCTCATGACTCTTGGCGTCCGTCCAACATAAAGGAGGCCACAAAGGCACAGAAGGCCATAGATGACATACGGAGTTAATGAACTGCTTAATCTTGTGGACCCTACCGTCTGTTCCAAAGACTTCTTTCTTTCTGTGGCACATATGCACGCAGTTCCCACAATTGCTGCTCCCACATCTGTAGCTACCCTTCTGGTCAAAAATTGTACTCCAGATACTGCTGAGTAGGGATGAGCTTCGTGTTCGAGTCGAACCCATGTTCGACTCGAACATCGGCTGTTCGATCGTTCGCCGAATTGCGAACGTTATGGGCCGTTCGCGCTAAATTCGTGTGGCGCGTCACGGCCCATAATTCACTGCGGCATCGCAGTGCATTGCTGGCTGATGATTGGCCAAGCATGCACTATGACCCGCATGCTTGGCCAATCACAGCGCCGTCAGTAGAGAGAGCTGTAATTGGCCAAAGCCAGGGTGGCTTTGGCCAATTATGGCTCAGGGGATTTAGTACACACCCCACACTATATAAGGCCGCCTGCACGGCGGCCCTGTGTAGTGTGTGTTCCGGTGTGCTGAGAGATAGAGAGAGAGAGAGACAGTGTCATTTGATTTGAGTTAGATAGATTAGGCAGAACAGTCAGTCAGTTAGCTGCACTTACAGTGTATTGTGTATATATATGCATCCCAGGTGTTGCATATATATATATACACTGTATTCAGTTTAGCTAGATCCGTTCCTGTTATCTTCTATCTAGACTATTTACATTTAATGCAGTGCGTCCTGCTCACAGTGTTCAGCTAGATCCGTTCCTGCTATTTACATTTAGTGCAGTGCGTCCTGCTCACAGTGTTCAGCTAGATCCGTTCCTGTTATCTTCTAGACTATTTACATTTAGTGCAGTGCATCCTGCTCACAGTGTTCAGCTAGATCCGTTCCTGCAATTTACATTTAGTGCAGTGCGTCCTGCTCACAGTGTTCAGCTAGATCCGTTCCTGCTATTTACATTTAGTGCAGTGCGTCCTGCTCACAGTGTTCAGCTAGATCCGTTCCTGCTATTTACATTTAGTGCAGTGCGTCCTGCTCACAGTGTTCAGCTAGATCCGTTCCTGCTATTTACATTTAGTGCAGTGCGTCCTGCTCACAGTGTTCAGCTAGATCCGTTCCTGTTATCTTCTAGACTATTTACATTTAGTGCAGTGCGTCCTGCTCACAGTGTTCAGCTAGATCCGTTCCTGTTATCTTCTAGACTATTTACATTTAGTGCAGTGCGTCCTGCTCACAGTGTTCAGCTAGATCCGTTCCTGTTATCTTCTAGACTATTTACATTTAGTGCAGTGCGTCCTGCTCACAGTGTTCAGCTAGATCCGTTCCTGTTATCTTCTAGACTATTTACATTTAGTGCAGTGCGTCCTGCTCACAGTGTTCAGCTAGATCCGTTCCTGTTAAATTCCTACTGACAGGCAGGCTTGTCTGGTTACAGTATATAAAGCTACCTGAAGAAAATTACAGGTGTTCTATTTGATCCTATTAGTACCACGGTCAGGCAGCTAGACTATTTACATTTAGTACAGTGCGTCCTGCTCACAGTGTTCAGCTAGATCCGTTCCTGTTATCTTCCTACTGACAGGCAGGCTTGTCTGGTTACAGTATATAAAGCTACCTGAAGAAAATTACAGGTGTTCTATTTGATCCTATTAGTACCACGGTCAGGCAGCTAGACTATTTACATTTAGTACAGTGCGTCCTGCTCACAGTGTACAGCTAGATCCGTTCCTGTTATCTTCCTACTGACAGGCAGGCTTGTCTGGTTACAGTATATAAAGCTACCTGAAGAAAATTACAGGTGTTCTATTTGATCCTATTAGTACCACGGTCAGGCAGCTAGACTATTTACATTTAGTACAGTGCGTCCTGCTCACAGTGTTCAGCTAGATCCGTTCCTGTTATCTTCCTACTGACAGGCAGGCTTGTCTGGTTACAGTATATAAAGCTACCTGAAGAAAATTACAGGTGTTCTATTTGATCCTATTAGTACCACGGTCAGGCAGCTAGACTATTTACATTTAGTACAGTGCGTCCTGCTCACAGTGTTCAGCTAGATCCGTTCCTGTTATCTTCCTACTGACAGGCAGGCTTGTCTGGTTACAGTATATAAAGCTACCTGAAGAAAATTACAGGTGTTCTATTTGATCCTATTAGTACCACGGTCAGGCAGCTAGACTATTTACATTTAGTACAGTGCGTCCTGCTCACAGTGTACAGCTAGATCCGTTCCTGTTATCTTCCTACTGACAGGCAGGCTTGTCTGGTTACAGTATATAAAGCTACCTGAAGAAAATTACAGGTGTTCTATTTGATCCTATTAGTACCACGGTCAGGCAGCTAGACTATTTACATTTAGTACAGTGCGTCCTGCTCACAGTGTTCAGCTAGATCCGTTCCTGTTATCTTCCTACTGACAGGCAGGCTTGTCTGGTTACAGTATATAAAGCTACTTGAAGAAAATTACAGGTGTTCTATCCCAGCTTAGTGCAGCTACAGGCCATTAGTATGTCTGGAAGGCCAAGAAGGAGAGGCAGACAGTCACAAGCCAATAAGAGAGGGCAAGCAGGCTCTGTGTCTAGTGCTGGTCGTGGAGACGGTGCATCCTCATCAGCACGTGGCCATGGGACACGCTTGGCCTTTTTTTCGGCAGCTGGCCGTGTTGAGCCGCAACATGCGGAAGACTTGGTCGAGTGGATGACCAAGCCGTCCTCATCCTCCTCATCCTCTCTCACCCATGCCCAGGGTGCTTTGTCTGGCAAAGCAGCGGCCTCTTCCCTCAGCTCAATGTCATCAGTGACTCCTTCCCTAGCTCCACCATGTCCTCATGAGGATTCCCTCGAACTGTTTGACCACAGTGTTGGGTACATGCTCCAGGAGGATGCCCAGCGTTTGGAAGGCTCTGATGACGATACTGAGCTCGATGAAGGCAGTAACATGAGCGCGGACAGAGGGGGTGCCCAAGAAGGACAGCAATCTGGCAGTCATGCTCCCCCTGCTGCAGCATACTGCCAGGTTTGCTCCAGTGATGAGGAGGGAGGGGATGATGAGGTCACTGACTCAACGTGGGTGCCTGATAGGAGAGAGGAGGAGGAGGAGGAGGAGGAGGAGGAGGAGGAGGCGGCAGCACATCACCAACGAGGCAGGATGCCCTCCAGGGGCCAGCCTAAGGGCAGCACATTGACTGCATCACACCCCAAAGCTCCACATGTGCAGGGCGCTGCAGTCTCTGCGCGTTATTCAAAAAGTTCTTTGGTGTGGGCCTTTTTTGAGACGAGTGCATCAGATCGCACCGCTGCTATTTGCAACATATGTCTCAAGCGTATCTCGCGTGGCCAAAACATCTCCCGCTTGGGTACCACATGCTTGACCAGACATATGTTGACCTGCCATGCAGTTCGTTGGCAAGCGTATCTAAAAGACCCACACCAAAGAACAAAGAGGATCTCTCCTTGCTCCTCATCAGCTGAGATTTCCAACCCCACTAGACCTTCAGTCCTCTCTGAGACCTGCAGTGAGAGGAATGAAGGTGTAGAATTAGGTGTGTCACAGCCAAGTACTTGTGGGCAATCTGCTTTTGGTACACCGACGTCAGATTGTACCAGGCAAATTTCCCTGCCCCAGCTGCTGCACCGCCGAAAGAAGTTTGCTCCCAGCCATCCACATGCCCAGCGGTTGAATGCTAGCTTGGCAAAATTGCTAGCACTTCAACTGCTGCCTTTTCAGTTGGTAGACTCTGCCCCCTTCCGTGAGTTTGTGGAATGTGCGGTTCCTCAGTGGCAGGTACCCAAACGCCACTTTTTCTCACGGAAGGCGATTCCGGCTCTCTACCGGCATGTGGAAGGCAATGTCCATGCCTCGCTGGACAGGGCGGTCAGCGGTAAGGTGCATATTACCGCTGACTCATGGTCCAGCAGGCATGGACAGGGACGTTACCTAAGTTTCACGGCGCATTGGGTGACTCTGCTGGCAGCTGGGAAGGATGCAGGACAAGGTGCAGTAGTGTTGGAGGTTGTTCCGCCACCACGCCTCCAAAATGCTGATTGTGACACACCTCTCTCCTCCACCCCCTCCTCTTCTTCTTCCTCCATGGCCTCTTCCTCGGAACCAGCGGTGCTCCGTAGGCGTTCAAGGGGCTACGCAAGTACGCAGGCCAAAAGATGCCATGCGGTGCTTGAGCTGGTGTGCTTGGGGGACAGGAGCCACACTGGGGCAGAGGTTCTGTCAGCTCTGCAGGGGCAGGTTCAGAGGTGGTTGACGCCACGCCAACTTAAGGCAGGAATGGTGGTTTGCGACAATGGCACCAACCTCCTCTCTGCCCTCCGACAGGGACAAATGACCCATGTGCCCTGTTTGGCTCACGTCCTTAACTTGGTGGTGCAGCGGTTCTTGGGCAGGTACCCGGGCTTACAGGATGTCCTGAGGCAGGCCAGGAAAGTCTGTGTGCATTTCCGCCGGTCATATAATGCCAGTGCTCGGCTGACGGACCTCCAAAAGGAGTTTAACCTGCCCAAGAACCGCCTAATCTGTGACATGCCCACCAGGTGGAACTCAACGTTGGCCATGCTGCAGCGGCTGCACACGCAGCAGAGGGCCATCAATGAGTACCTGTGCGACTATGGCACCAGGACAGGGTCAGGGGAGCTTGGTTTTTTTTCCCCACGCCAGTGGGCCATGATCAGGGATGCATGCACTGTCCTGTCACCATTCGAGGAGGCCACGAGGATGGTGAGCAGTGACAGTGCATGCATCAGTGACACTGTCCCCCTTGTCCACCTGTTGGAGCACACGCTGCGTGGAATAATGGACAGGGCACTTGAGGCAGAACAGAGGCAGGAAGAGGAGGACTTCCTTAGCTCTCAAGGCCCCCTTTATCCAGACAGTGTTCCTGCGTGCCCGCCGATCACACAGGAAGAGGACGAGGAGGAAGAGGAGGAGGAGGAAGATTGTGTCAGTATGGAGGTGGAGCCTGGCACTCAGCATCAGCAGCAGTCTTTAAGGGATCAGTCCCAAGAAACACATGGACTTGTACGTGGCTGGGAGGAGGTGGCTGCGGACCATGTCGTTCTTAGTGACCCAGAGGACTCCGGACCAAATGCCTCAGCAAACCTACGCTGCATGGCCTCCCTGATCCTGCAAAGCCTGCGTAAGGATCCTCGTATTCGTGGTATCAAGGAGAAGGACCAATACTGGCTGGCAACCCTCCTTGATCCACGTTACAAGGGTAAGGTTGCGGACCTTATCTTGCCATCGCAGAGGGAGCAGAGGATGAAACATCTTCGGGAGGCCTTGCAGAAAGGTCTGTGCAACGCGTTCCCAGAGACTGGGAGGTTACAAACTCCTGTTTCTGGACAACGTGTTGCTGAGGCTTCGGTCAGTCAAAGAAGGAGCGGTGGAGAAGGTGGCCGTCTGACCGATGCGTTCAGACAATTTTTTGGTCCGCAGCCCCAAGGTATGATCGGTTCCAGCAACCATCGCCAGCGTCTGTTTTACATGGTGCAGGAATACCTAGGGGCAAGATCAGACTTGGACACCTTTCCCACCGAAAATCCTCTGGGTTACTGGGTCTTGAGGATGGATCACTGGCCAGAGCTTGCACAGTATGCAATTGAGCTACTGGCCTGTCCTGCATCCAGCGTTCTTTCGGAACGCACATTCAGTGCTGCTGGAGGCGTGGTAACCGATCACAGGGTGCGTCTGTCCACCGACTCGGTCGATCGGCTGACCTTCATAAAAATGAATGAGTCTTGGATCACCACCAGCTACCAAGCACCTGATGCTGATGTAACCGAATAATTTTTTTTGAAATCTCAGATCCCTTCAAAGACTGCCTATGCTGATGCTGAGTGACTATCCCTGAGTAATTATCCTCTTCCTCCTCAATCATCACGCTGATAGCTTGTAAGAACATTTTTGGTTCTGGGCGCCACCACCAGTGCCTAAGGCACAATTTTTCAGCCCCTGTTTAACAGGGGCGTGTAATTACAATTTTTGATGTAATACTTTGCAGCAGGGCTCGTTCCTGCATTCCAACTAGAGTGTCTGTGAGGGGTTGCAGTGTTGTGGCACCAGCACCAGTGCCTAGGGCCCAATTTTTCTGCCCCTGTCTAACAGGGGCGTGTAATTACAATTTTTGATGCAATACTTTGCAGCAGGGCTCGTTCCTGCGTTCCAACTAGAGTGTCTGTGAGGGGTTGCAGTGTTGTGGCACCAGCACCAGTGCCTAAGGCCCAATTTTTCTGCCCCTGTCTAACAGGGGCGTGTAATTACAATTTTTGATGCAATACTTTGCAGCAGGGCTCGTTCCTGCGTTCCAACTAGAGTGTCTGTGAGGGGTTGCAGTGTTGTGGCACCAGCACCAGTGCCTAAGGCCCAATTTTTCTGCCCCTGTCTAACAGGGGCGTGTAATTACAATTTTTGATGCAATACTTTGCAGCAGGGCTCGTTCCTGCGTTCCAACTAGAGTGTCTGTGAGGGGTTGCAGTGTTGTGGCACCAGCACCAGTGCCTAAGGCCCAATTTTTCTGCCCCTGTCTAACAGGGGCGTGTAATTACAATTTTTGATGCAATACTTTGCAGCAGGGCTCGTTCCTGCGTTCCAACTAGAGTGTCTGTGAGGGGTTGCAGTGTTGTGGCACCAGCACCAGTGCCTAAGGCCCAATTTTTCTGCCCCTGTCTAACAGGGGCGTGTAAATACAATTTTTGAAGCAATAATTTGCAGCAGGGCTCGTTCCTGCGTTCCAACTAGAGTGTCTGTGAGGGGTTGCAGTGTTGTGGCACCAGCACCAGTGCCTAAGGCCTAATTTTTCAGCTCCTGTTCAACAGGGGCATGTAATTACAATTCTTGATCTAATATTTCACAGCAGGGCCCTGTGAGGGCTTACAGTGTTGTGGCCACAGCAACACCTAAGGCCCAAATTTCTGCTGAGTATATAGGGCAGGACCCTACTTTCAAACATCTAACTTACAAACGACTCCTACTTGCAAACGGAAGGAGACAACAGGAAGTGAGATGAAATCTACCCCTAGGAAGGGAAATTCTCTCCTGTAAGAGTTAATATGGGAAAACAATTTCTCCTTTCCACTGATGCTTTCCAATCCTTGTTCCACAAAAAAACCCAAATTTTCAAAAAACATTTTTCATTGGGACAAAAAAGTGAGGTGAAATCTTCTGAAGAGGAGGAAAGACAGCAAAACAAATGTCACAGGGGTGATAACCCTTCCCTATGTTTTCCAAAAAGCTTAGAAAAGATTTTTTGGCTGGAGCTAAACACGTTAAAAATGTTCAAAATTACAAACAGATTCTACTTAACAACAAACCTACAGTCCCTGTCTTGTTTGCACCGCCTGTATACTGCTGTTCAGAGTATATAGGGCCTGGTGGCCCCACACCTTTCCTTATTTTAATTTGGGTGCGGGGTTCCCCTTAATATCCATACAAGACCCAAAGGGCCTGGTAATGGACTGGGGGGTACCCATGCCGTTTGTCTCACTGATTTTCATCCATATTGCCATGACCCGACATGACATTAAACCCGCAAGCAGTTTTAAATGAGATTTTTTCCTTTAAAAATGACATTTGGTGCAGGGACTGTTCTAAACATGGGAAACATGCGTCACTTTACAGGCATACTATAGACACCCCCCAGGTACGATATTTAAAGGAATATTTCACTTTTTTTTTTTTACTTTAAGCATCATTAAAATCACTGCTCCCGAAAAAACGGCCGTTTTTAAAAGTTTTTTTTGCATTGATACATGTCCCCTGGGGTAGGACCCGGGTCCCCAAACCCTTTTTAGGACAATACCATGCAAATTAGCCTTTAAAATGAGCACTTTTGATTTCGAACGTTCGAGTCCCATAGACGTCAATGGGGTTCTAACGTTCGTGCGAACTTTCGGTCCGTTCGCGGGTTCTGGTGCGAACCGAACCGGGGGGTGTTCGGCTCATCCCTACTGCTGAGTCCTCCATTTCTTTGTTTTCTCACCCTACTAGGGGCAATAATGCTCCTTAAGTCCTTCGGTCTCCTAAAGACCAAATTAGGATGCGAAGGAAGGCTTGTCTTTAAGATGGGATCTGATTCAAGGATTCTCCAATTCTTTTTGAGGATTTTTTGTATTATGGGGGCCTTGTTGTTATACCTAGTGCAGAACCGTACTTGTGGTCGTTCATCCACATGAGGGTTTGTCTTTTTTTCTTCTTCCCCAACACAAGTATTGTCGTACAGCGCAAGGTACTTTTGGAATGCCTCCTCTATATGCTCCTATATCCACAGAGGCGGCTCTAGGCTTTGTGAGACCTTAGGCAAAACCTAGTCATGAGGCTCCACTCACACCCATAATGGGAAAAATAATTACCTCAATAAAAAAAATTAACTGTATAAATTGCATTAGGGACTTTAAACTGCTGGTGTCAGTGTTCTCTATGTCAGTGCTGGTGTCAGTGTTCTCTATGTCAGTGCTGGTGTCAGTGGTCTTTATGCCAGTGCTGATGTCAGTGTCCTGTATGTCAGTGCTCTCTATCTCGGTGCTGCTGTCAGTGTTCTCTATGTCAGCACTGGTGTCAGTGTTCTCTATGTCAGTGCTGGTGTCAGTGTTCTCTGTCAGTGCTGGTGTCAGTGCTCTCTATGTCAGTGCTAGTGTCAGTGCTCTCTATCTCGGTGCTGGTGTCAGTGTTCTCTATGTCAGTGCTGGTGTCAGTGCTCTCTATGTCAGTGCTAGTGTCAGTGCTCCCTATCTCGGTGCTGGTGTCAGTGTTCTCTATGTCAGTGCTGGTGTCAGTACTCTCTATCTTGGTGCTGGTGTCAGTGTTCTCTGTGTTAGTGCTGGTGTCAGTGTTCTCTATGTCAGTGCTGGTGTCAGTGCTCTCTGTCAGTGCTGGTGTCAGTGCTCTCTGTCAGTGCTGGTGTCAGTGCTCTCTATCTCGGTGCTGGTGTCAGTGTTCTCTGTCAGTGCTGGTGTCAGTGTTCTCTGTCAGTGCTGGTTTCAGTGTTCTCTGTCAGTGCTGGTGTCAGTATTCTCTGTCAGTACTGGGGTCAGTGTTCTCTATGTCAGTGCTGGTGTCAGTGTTCTCTGTCAGTGCTGGTCTCAGTGTTCTCTATGTCAGTGCTGGTGTCAGTGTTCTCTGTCAGTGCTGGTGTCAGTGTTCTCTGTCAGTGCTGGGGTCAGTGTTCTCTATGTCAGTGCTGGTGTCAGTGTTCTCTGTCAGTGCTGGTGTCAGTGTTCTCTATGTCAGTGCTGGTGTCAGTGTTCTCTGTCAGTGCTGGTCTCAGTGTTCTCTGTCAGTGCTGGTCTCAGTGTTCTCTATGTCAGTGCTGGTGTCAGTGTTCTCTGTCAGTGCTGGTATCAGTGCTCTCTATGTCAGTGCTGGTGTCAGTACTCTCTATCTTGGTGCTGGTGTCAGTGTTCTCTATGTCAGTGCTGGCGTCAGTGTTCTCTGTCAGTGCTGGTCTCAGTGTTCTCTATGTCATTGCTGGTGTCAGTGTTCTCTGTCAGTGCTGGTGTCAGTGTTCTCTATGTCAGTGCTGGTGTCAGTGTTCTCTGTCAGTGCTGGTCTCAGTGTTCTCTGTCAGTGCTGGTCTCGGTGTTCTCTATCTCGGTGCTGGTGTCAGTGTTCTCTATGTCAGTGCTGGTGTCAGTGTTCTCTGTCAGTGCTGGTCTCAGTGTTCTCTGTCAGTGCTGGTCTCAGTGTTCTCTGTCAGTGCTGGTCTCAGTGTTCTCTATGTCAGTGCTGGTGTCAGTGTTCTCTGTCAGTGCTGGTGTCAGTGTTCTCTGTCAGTGCTGGGGTCAGTGTTCTCTATGTCAGTGCTGGTGTCAGTGTTCTCTGTCAGTGCTGGTGTCAGTGTTCTCTATGTCAGTGCTGGTGTCAGTGTTCTCTGTCAGTGCTGGTGTCAGTGTTCTCTGTCAGTGCTGGTCTCAGTGTTCTCTGTCAGTGCTGGTCTCGGTGTTCTCTATGTCAGTGCTGGTGTCGGTGCTCTCTGTCAGTGCTGGTGTCAGTGTTCTCTATGTCAGTGCTGGTGTCAGTGTTCTCTGTCAGTGCTGGTGTCAGTGTTCTCTGTCAGTGCTGGTCTGTGTTCTCTGTCAGTGCTGGTCTCAGTGTTCTCTATGTCAGTGCTGGTGTCAGTGTTCTCTGTCAGTGCTGGTCTCAGTGTTCTCTGTCAGTGCTGGTTTAAGTGTTCTCTGTCAGTGCTGGTCTCAGTGTTCTCTGTCAGTGCTGGTCTCAGTGTTCTCTGTCAGTGCTGGTGTCAGGGTTCTCTGTCAGTGCTGGTGTCAGTGTTCTCTATGTCAGTGCTGGTGTCAGTGTTCTCTATGTCAGTGCTGGTGTCAGTGGTCTCTATGCCAGTGCTGGTGTCAGTGTCCTGTATGTCAGTGCTCTCTATCTCGGTGCTGCTGTCAGTGTTCTCTATGTCAGCACTGGTGTCATTGTTCTCTATGTCAGTGCTGGTGTCAGTGTTCTCTGTCAGTGCTGGTGTCAGTGCTCTCTATCTCGGTGCTGGTGTCAGTGTTCTCTATGTCAGTGCTGGTGTCAGTGCTCTCTATGTCAGTGCTAGTGTCAGTGCTCCCTATCTTGGTGCTGGTGTCAGTGTTCTCTATGTCAGTGCTGGTGTCAGTACTCTCTATCTTGGTGCTGGTGTCAGTGTTCTCTGTGTTAGTGCTGGTGTCAGTGTTCTCTATGTCAGTGCTGGTGTCAGTGCTCTCTGACAGTGCTGGTGTCAGTGCTCTCTGTCAGTGCTGGTGTCAGTGCTCTCTATCTCGGTGCTGGTGTTAGTGTTCTCTGTCAGTGCTGGTGTCAGTGTTCTCTATGTCAGTGCTGGTGTCAGTGCTCTCTATCTCGGTGCTGGTGTCAGTGTTCTCTGTCAGTGCTGGTGTCAGTGTTCTCTGTCAGTGCTGGTGTCAGTGCTCTCTATCTCGGTGCTGGTGTTAGTGTTCTCTGTCAGTGCTGGTGTCAGTGTTCTCTATGTCAGTGCTGGTGTCAGTGCTCTCTATCTCGGTGCTGGTGTCAGTGTTCTCTGTCAGTGCTGGTGTCAGTGTTCTCTGTCAGTGCTGGTTTCAGTGTTCTCTGTCAGTGCTGGTGTCAGTGTTCTCTGTCAGTGCTGGGGTCAGTGTTCTCTATGTCAGTGCTGGTGTCAGTGTTCTCTGTCAGTGCTGGTCTCAGTGTTCTCTATGTCAGTGCTGGTGTCAGTGTTCTCTGTCAGTGCTGGTGTCAGTGTTCTCTGTCAGTGCTGGGGTCAGTGTTCTCTATGTCAGTGCTGGTGTCAGTGTTCTCTGTCAGTGCTGGTGTCAGTGTTCTCTATGTCAGTGCTGGTGTCAGTGTTCTCTGTCAGTGCTGGTGTCAGTGTTCTCTGTCAGTGCTGGTCTCAGTGTTCTCTATGTCAGTGCTGGTGTCAGTGTTCTCTGTCAGTGCTGGTGTCAGTGCTCTCTATGTCAGTGCTGGTGTCAGTACTCTCTATCTTGGTGCTGGTGTCAGTGTTCTCTATGTCAGTGCTGGTGTCAGTGTTCTCTGTCAGTGCTGGTCTCAGTGTTCTCTATGTCATTGCTGGTGTCAGTGTTCTCTGTCAGTGTTGGTGTCAGTGTTCTCTATGTCAGTGCTGGTGTCAGTGTTCTCTGTCAGTGCTGGTCTCAGTGTTCTCTGTCAGTGCTGGTCTCGGTGTTCTCTATCTCGGTGCTGGTGTCAGTGTTCTCTATGTCAGTGCTGGTGTCAGTGTTCTCTGTCAGTGCTGGTCTCAGTGTTCTCTGTCAGTGCTGGTCTCAGTGTTCTCTGTCAGTGCTGGTCTCAGTGTTCTCTATGTCAGTGCTGGTGTCAGTGTTCTCTGTCAGTGCTGGTGTCAGTGTTGTCTGTCAGTGCTGGGGTCAGTGTTCTCTATGTCAGTGCTGGTGTCAGTGTTCTCTGTCAGTGCTGGTGTCAGTGTTCTCTATGTCAGTGCTGGTGTCAGTGTTCTCTGTCAGTGCTGGTGTCAGTGTTCTCTGTCAGTGCTGGTGTCAGTGTTCTCTGTCAGTGCTGGTCTCAGTGTTCTCTGTCAGTGCTGGTCTCTGTGTTCTCTATGTCAGTGCTGGTGTCGATGCTCTCTGTCAGTGCTGGTGTCAGTGTTTTCTATGTCAGTGCTGGTGTCAGTGTTCTCTGTCAGTGCTGGTGTCAGTGTTCTCTGTCAGTGCTGGTCTGTGTTCTCTGTCAGTGCTGGTCTCAGTGTTCTCTATGTCAGTGCTGGTGTCAGTGTTCTCTGTCAGTGCTGGTCTCAGTGTTCTCTGTCAGTGCTGGTGTCAGTGTTCTCTATGTCAGTGCTGGTATCAGTGGTCTCTATGCCAGTGCTGGTGTCAGTGTCCTGTATGTCAGTGCTCTCTATCTCGGTGCTGCTGTCAGTGTTCTCTATGTCAGCACTGGTGTCAGTGTTCTCTATGTCAGTGCTGGTGTCAGTGTTCTCTGTCAGTGCTGGTGTCAGTGCTCTCTATGTCAGTGCTAGTGTCAGTGCTCTCTATCTCGGTGCTGGTGTCAGTGTTCTCTATGTCAGTGCTGGTGTCAGTGCTCTCTATGTCAGTGCTAGTGTCAGTGCTCCCTATCTTGGTGCTGGTGTCAGTGTTCTCTATGTCAGTGCTGGTGTCAGTACTCTCTATCTTGGTGCTGGTGTCAGTGTTCTCTGTGTTAGTGCTGGTGTCAGTGTTCTCTATGTCAGTGCTGGTGTCAATGCTCTCTGACAGTGCTGGTGTCAGTGCTCTCTGTCAGTGCTGGTGTCAGTGCTCTCTATCTCGGTGCTGGTGTTAGTGTTCTCTGTCAGTGCTGGTGTCAGTGTTCTCTATGTCAGTGCTGGTGTCAGTGCTCTCTATCTCGGTGCTGGTGTCAGTGTTCTCTGTCAGTGCTGGTGTCAGTGTTCTCTGTCAGTGCTGGTGTCAGTGTTCTCTGTCAGTGCTGGTGTCAGTGTTCTCTGTCAGTGCTGGGGTCAGTGTTCTCTATGTCAGTGCTGGTGTCAGTGTTCTCTGTCAGTGCTGGTGTCAGTGTTCTCTGTCAGTGCTGGGGTCAGTGTTCTCTATGTCAGTGCTGGTGTCAGTGTTCTCTGTCAGTGCTGGTGTCAGTGTTCTCTATGTCAGTGCTGGTGTCAGTGTTCTCTGTCAGTGCTGGTGTCAGTGTTCTCTGTCAGTGCTGGCCTCAGTGTTCTCTATGTCAGTGCTGGTGTCAGTGTTCTCTGTCAGTGCTGGTGTCAGTGCTCTCTATGTCAGTGCTGGTGTCAGTACTCTCTATCTTGGTGCTGGTGTCAGTGTTCTCTACGTCAGTGCTGGTGTCAGTGTTCTCTGTCAGTGCTGGTCTCAGTGTTCTCTATGTCAGTGCTGGTGTCAGTGTTCTCTGTCAGTGCTGGTGTCAGTGTTCTCTGTCAGTGCTGGGGTCAGTGTTCTCTATGTCAGTGCTGGTGTCAGTGTTCTCTATGTCAGTGCTGGTGTCAGTGTTCTCTGTCAGTGCTGGTGTCAGTGTTCTCTATGTCAGTGCTGGTGTCAGTGTTCTCTGTCAGTGCTGGTCTCAGTGTTCTCTGTCAGTGCTGGTCTCAGTGTTCTCTATGTCAGTGCTGGTGTCAGTGTTCTCTATGTCAGTTCTGGTGTCAGTGTTCTCTGTCAGTGCTGGGGTCAGTGTTCTCTATGTCAGTGCTGGTCTCAGTGTTCTCTGTCAGTGCTGGTCTCAGTGTTCTCTATGTCAGTGCTGGTGTCAGTGTTCTCTGTCAGTGCTGGTGTCAGTGTTCTCTGTCAGTGCTGGGGTCAGTGTTCTCTATGTCAGTGCTGGTGTCAGTGTTCTCTGTCAGTGCTGGTGTCAGTGTTCTCTATGTCAGTGCTGGTGTCAATGTTCTCTGTCAGTGCTGGTGTCAGTGTTCTCTGTCAGTGCTGGTCTCAGTGTTCTCTGTCAGTGCTGGTCTCGGTGTTCTCTATGTCAGTGCTGGTGTCAGTGCTCTCTGTCAGTGCTGGTGTCAGTGTTCTCTATGTCAGTGCTGGTGTCAGTGTTCTCTGTCAGTGCTGGTGTCAGTGTTCTCTGTCAGTGCTGGTCTCAGTGTTCTCTGTCAGTGCTGGTCTCAGTGTTCTCTATGTCAGTGCTGGTGTCAGTGTTCTCTGTCAGTGCTGGTCTCAGTGTTCTCTGTCAGTGCTGGTTTAAGTGTTCTCTGTCAGTGCTGGTCTCAGTGTTCTCTGTCAGTGTTGGTCTCAGTGTTCTCTGTCAGTGCTGGTGTTAGTGTTCTCTGTCAGTGCTGGTCTCAGTGTTCTCTATGTCAGTGCTAGTGTCAGTGTTCTCTATGTCAGTGCTGGTGTCAGTGTTCTCTGTCAGTGCTGGTGTCAGTGTTCTCTGTCAGTGCTGGTCTCAGTGTTCTCTATGTCAGTGCTGGTGTCAGTGTTCTCTGTCAGTGCTGGTGTCAGTGTTCTCTGTCAGTGCTGGTCTCAGTGTTCTCTATGTCAGTGCTATTGTCAGTGTTCTCTATGTCAGTGCTGGTGTCAGTGTTCTCTGTCAGTGCTGGTGTCAGTGTTCTCTGTCAGTGCTGGTGTCAGTGTTCTCTGTCAGTGCTGGTCTCAGTGTTCTCTGTCAGTGCTGGTGTCAGTGTTCTCTGTCAGTGCTGGTCTCAGTGTTCTCTATGTCAGTGCTGGTCTCAGTGTTCTCTGTCAGTGCTGGTCTCAGTGTTCTCTATGTCAGTGCTGGTGTCAGTGCTCTCTATCTCGGTGCTGGTGCTCTCTATCTCGGTGCTGGTGTCGGTGAAGGAGATAGCAGTGGAGAAGCCAATCAGCAGGCATTGCCAGCGCAGGATGAAGAGCACCCGGCCCACCATGGCTGAGGATCAGCACTGGACTGGGCTGGGACGTCCTGAACCCGCAGTGGAGCCCTGCATAGGTGGGGGTAATGGCAGGGTGGAGGGAGGGGTCAGGGGCTGTCAATCATAGGTTGGCACACTGGCACAGGACTGAGCTGCCTTGACTGTGGCACAGATTATCCAGAAGAAGGGAGTGGAGGGGATGGGGCAGAGGGTGGAAATAAAGGCAAGTGGCTGTGGCTGAGGGATGCTAGAGGAGTAGGGGTGAGGGGTTGGCTCTCTCTGATGATAGTGATGATAGTGGTGGCTGGCTGCAGAAGAGGTTGTGGCATGGTAGATGTGCCTCTCCCTGCAGCTGGAGCCCCGAATCCCGACACCCCCGCACTGATTGACAGCCCCAGGGCGGCCTGGACACCTCTTCAGCTCTTCTCTCTTCCCTCCCCCTTCTATCGGCTCCAGTACAGCCCTGGCGAGGCTTCCTCCCCGGCGGGACCCTCCGCTCCCCCTCTGCTTACCAGTCAGGCGCCGGATGACTCCTCCGGGTGTGCTGGGATCACTCAGTTGAGCACTTGAGTGGGAGGTGAGGGGGAGCGATCTGCAGCTCCGGAGCAGCGGGAATATTTGTATTGTCCGGCTGCTGTAATGAGTCGCTTCCCCTTCTCCTCCCCCGGACAACACAGTGCTTGCCACGCCTTCTCCCCAAGACACAGCCACAGCTCCGTCTTCTCTCTCCACGGAGCTCAGGCAGCTCTGCTGGCCGAGTGGCCGGAGTGCAGCGCCACCGCAGCGGCATTGTTTGTCAGCAGAGGTGGCTCTGCAATTAGGCAAATTAGGTGATTGCGAGGCCCCAGAGAGTGCGGGGCCTTAGGCCACCGCCTAATTTGCCTAATTAGAGAGCCGCCTCTGTATATCCATATAGAGGAGGCATTCCAAAAGTACCTTGCGCTGTACGACAATACTTGTGTTGGGGAAGAAGAAAAAAAGACAAACCCTCATGTGGATGAACGACCACAAGTACGGTTCTGCACTAGGTATAACAACAAGGCCCCCATAATACAAAAAATCCTCAAAAAGAATTGGAGAATCCTTGAATCAGATCCCATCTTAAAGACAAGCCTTCCTTCGCATCCTAATTTGGTCTTTAGGAGACCGAAGGACTTAAGGAGCATTATTGCCCCTAGTAGGGTGAGAAAACAAAGAAATGGAGGACTCAGCAGTATCTGGAGTACAATTTTTGACCAGAAGGGTAGCTACAGATGTGGGAGCAGCAATTGTGGGAACTGCGTGCATATGTGCCACAGAAAGAAAGAAGTCTTTGGAACAGACGGTAGGGTCCACAAGATTAAGCAGTTCATTAACTGCGGTACTCCGTATGTCATCTATGGCCTTCTGTGCCCTTGTGGCCTCCTTTATGTTGGACGGACGTCAAGAGTCATGAGGACAAGAATGAACGAGCACTGGAGCAGCATCCTGACGGAAAAGGACAACTACTCAATACCGAAACACTTCAAAGAAACCCACAGTAGCAGCACAGAGGGCCTCAAAGTGTTCGGCATAGAAGCAATGCCGAGCGACCTAGATAGTGGTAAAAAACATCAAATGCTGTGCAATAGAGAGGCTTTCTGGATATTTTCCCTAGGAACTTTGGCCCCGAAAGGTCTGAACGAGGAAATCGAACTGCACAATGTAGCATAACTCCTTCAGTTCCCGTATAAGTTTTCGAGTCATTGTTAGGCTAATTATGGTTTGACCTCTCTAGTGTGCTCTTCGCCTCCATTATGCAGGTGGGGGCTTGCCTTTGGGGTTTATGGGATGCACTAGGTTTAGGGACCAGGAATTGGGTAGATCATTTGGCAGGTGTGGTAATAGGTTTTAGCCGTTAGTTCTATGTTTAGAAGCTAGTTATTAGGTTGTGGTTGGTTTTTAGATAGTTTCTTATTGGCTTATTTGACAACATGATGTATTTTTTGTCATTTTATGTATTTCACCGCCATTGAGGTATAGTGTTAATTCTCACCAGATGCTAGCGGGCAATGGTGTCTCTCTCTCGTTTTTGGTATGCCGGTCCGCAGAGGTATCCTCCAGGGTATATGCTGGGGTGATTGTCACTACTGTCATTTGGCATAGTATGTTTTATTATCATATGTTTTATATATATATATATATATTTTACTATATCTATATATTTTTTTTTTCTACATGGAGTGGTGTGTAGCCTCTTAGTAGGTACACTCTATTGCTGTTTCTAATGGGGATTAATATTGGTATAGGCCGATGAGGTTTAGTTTTCACTTTGAGATCTCTTATGTATTTTTATTTATTTTTTATTATGTATTATTTATTATTTTCTAATCTTTCCCCCTTTAGATCAGTATCATGCAGATATCATCATGCATGGATTTCTTTTCGGTCTCATTTAGACGACTACTTGCTATGGATTCCCATGTATTGTTCTTTTAACATTAAGTGTATTATATGTCACATTTTAATTTATGAATTTTATAGACATTGTATGATCTATTGCACCTTGGAAGGATACTTCTGCGGACTTCTTTTACTGATTTAACAATTTTACACTATGATTAACATTATAGGTTTGGACTCTTTTTTCTACTTCCCTATTTGGAATTGATATTGATATCAATTTTAATTTCAATTTCAAATTTACAAATTATATATGTTCTATTAATACATCTTTCCCCTCTCCATTTTTATTAATGGCTTTTTGCACAGAGAGATGTGGGCCGAGAGCTGTCTGTAGCCCTCGCCAAAATGCTGCCTGTCCTGTACAGTCAGAGTCTGTCTCTGTCAATGTTAGTAGCGGAGCGAGTGGTGGAGAGTGTGCGGCCATATTGAGATGCGCGCACACCAATAATCTTAGGTATGACGGTCGGAAGCACCCGCGCTTCCAGGCCGTGTCCCTTGCGTACAGTGACCTCTGACACCTGTGGAAGGGGAAATGATGTCACAATCGGCCGGAAGTTGTGGGTGGAATGCAGGAACGCCCGCACTTCCTGGCCCTTCGAATGGCGTGCACTCCACACGTTGTATGCAGCATTACTATGGCTCCTGGGAGCCGGAGAAGCCCTACATCATCCACCCCAGTAGATGTAAGGCATGGGGACACAATTTGAGCTGCATGCAGGAGGTGAGGTGATTTTGTTCTGGCACTCCCCCCCCCTCCCCTCCCCTGTTGTATATGGTCTATGCTGAGAGTGATATTGATCTGTTGGCTCAGTTGTTATTATATTTTTTTTATTTTTTTATTAATTTTTTTATATAGCAGATAACATAGAGTGATGCTTGCTCTCTATATTTTGGTTACAAATGGAGAATCGTACTCAGAGGGATGGGTTTAGGGAGGGCTAACCCGAATGGGTGGGTGGTGCTTAAGATTTGTCGGAGGGGGCGTTGCCACCAATTGGGTGTGACAGACACAGGCACATATATATACATATTTAGAGAGAGTACTTCGAGAGACCAACCATTGCCCGCTTAGGCTCTGAAGAAAGGGGTGCTCCCCCGAAACGCGTAAGCCATTGGCCATTTGCACCGGTCCGACCCTCTCGGCAACAGGTCCTGGTGTGTCGATCCACAGAACAGCGCTTTTGCGCCCTTTTGGAAGCTGTTTTTATTAGCTCGTTTGTGAGTATAATTTTTGCTGTTTTTATGCTGCATTAAAGTTTATCAGTGGTAATGCACTAGGTTGGTGCGCCCTCTTTCTTTTCTGATTTTTTTCTAGCCTGAATACCCATTGTTCAAACGAGGGCTGCAAGACGCTAGGCATTACTTCTCAAGGTGGCTGCACCACATATCTAGTTCATGGACACCTGAGCGCAGGAGAGATTTCTAATGTACACAAACACTCCATGGCCAGTTCTTTTTAGAAACAACCTACCATTATGGTTTTAAGAAAATATCAAAGCATAAACCCCATACAAATTTGGAAATACACAAACTTTATGCAAATATTGTCCTTGGGAAATGAATTTAGGACCTCAAGCTGTAGGACAAACTTATATCCACTTAGCCACCATGCTCCTTAATTTATTTGCAATTAACCGTTATTACTAGTTATCCTAATGCAAAATCCACCAACTGACATTCATACTAAAATATGCAGTAGCTGTTATTTGTTCCATATTGCCAACTATTTAGGACATTTACCAAATGTAACTTATTGGTATTCCTATTATTTCACCAAACAATAGTCACAGCTGAAGAATCTCTGAATTCATAGGTGAGTAGCGTTTAAATTTTTAACTCTTGGGATTAAGATACATGAGACAGGCCAACTAGTAGTTTATTGCGAACTATTAGGGCACAAGTCATAATGAGTTGGAATTGGTGCTTGAGAAATACTGTCAAGAAGTAGTAGCTGACTGTGTGGATCTTGTTTCTAGCTGGATTGATTAAATCAAGAAAATTTTCCATTAAATATGAATTTGGAGGACTTACCTGATATAATTTAGGGCCCGTTTTCACCATGTGCACTGGGTTGTGTTTCCATCAGGCCCAGTTCACACCAAAATGCTGTGTGCATTTACACTCTCTATTTAAAAGCAGCGCAGGGCATTACAAAATAGCAAAGGATTTTGGATCCAGTAACGCAAGTGGTGTGAGTCCAGCCTAAAATGTATTTTTTTAAGAAGGCCCATACACAACATAGGTAATGGTGAATTTTAATATTCTGAAAAATCAAACCTGAATCTAAAATTTGTGTGCAGTATTACTCTACTAGGGGACTACTAGTATATGTACTGACAGCACATGGTATTATCAGATCCCACTTAATACCAACATGAATGCTACATGGAGTAACTTTTACTGGCCCCACTACTTTTCCTATTTTCTAACAAGTTAATATTTTATTATTGATGTCCATTAAGAATGATAGATATGCAAAGACAGTTGTTTATGATATGCAAGGATAGTTGAGCATCACGTTTTGCAACAACACTACCACTTTGGTTGGATTTCTCTCGTCTGCTGAAATGTCAGTACTACATAGGTCTATTTAAAATAAATCTTTCCTGAGAGGAAATAGAGGTTGTCCTTGCTGACCGTCTTCAGGGAATACTACTTGCAATGCATTGCTGCTGCTAGGAAAGTTCTGCCTGCCACAGCTCTCTGGAACCTCTGCCTTGGCTGGTCTACAAGTACACATAAAAAGAAGAAGACAGTTTGCAGAAATGTATGTAATGATTAGAGGGTTTATTTAGGTAGCATTTATTTATTGGCACAAATACAACAGGTCATGGCGTTATTAGCGCCATTTACATACCAAACCTTCCAAATTTGGCATACAGCTCAGAGGACTATGACCTTGTTATAAAGTGTTTTGCTGATGCACTGGCTTCAATACTCTGAGCCACTTAACCAAAACAAGTATGTAGATAGGGGAATTAGAGCAAAGTCAAATGTCCATATCTGAGAAGTCAGCAATGGCAGCCTGCATGGTTCTCTGAGGAAAGGTTTCCTTTAACAAGCAAAGAAAAATTTGGACTGGAAGAGCTAAGTGACTTCAAATGGAGATTGGTAATGTAGCCAGGGTATTACTTTGCTTTTAAAATACAATACAGCCTGAGTACAACAGCTGAAGACTGAAACTGGCCATAATTGTTGGATTGGAAGTAGCCTTTCATATTTTTTTAATATTATATTTTAATAATAAGAGTTTTTTTTGTACTTTCACAAATATGCCAGATAAGGTTCCACAGCATAAGTGTAAAATGGTCTAAACATCACTGGCTTATAATGCAGTCAAAAATCCATACTGCGGGAGATAAAAAGATGCAGGGATTGCCCAGTAAAATGTATTTACATACCTAACTGGATTGTACTTTTAAAATATTCATGAACTGCAGTTGTTGTGCACCAGAAAGCCTATTGTGAAAATGTCATGGTTAATGCTGTAGTATTATTTTTGCTGTTATCACTAACAGTCAGTGTTTCGTGCAATTGAAGAAATCATAGAAACAAGACCTTAATGCTCTATACACAGGATTTTCCAAATACAAAATATATGTTTTTTTTCCGACGGATGTTGGCTCAAACTTGTCTTGCATACACACGGTCACACAAATCTTGTCGGAAATTCTGAACATCAAGAACGCGGTGACGTACAACACGTACGACAAGCCGAGAAAAATGAAGTTCAATAGCCAGTGCGGCTCTTCTGCTTGAATCCGAGCATGCGTGGAACTTTGTGCGTCGGAATTGTGTACACACGATCGGAATTTAGGACAAGGGATTTTGTTGTCGGAAAATTTGAGATCCAGAACTCAAATTTTGTGTGATGGAAATTCCGATGGAAAATGTCCAATGGAGTCTACACACGAACGGAATTTCCGACAACAAGCTCCCATAGAATATTTTCCATCGGAAAATCCTATTGTGTGTACGGGGCATTAGGCAGATGTCAGTTTAATGGAAAATGAGCTGCAACTAGTGATCAGTTAGGTAGACATTGCTTGGAATTAAAGATGATTACAACAGTAAGTCAATAAAAAGAGAACATTTTTTCTAGCTCTTTCTTTTATTTAATTGTTGTTCCATGATTTTTTACAACTTTCCCTCATATAGGCTATACTTGAAAGTCAATGTTTCCACACCACTGTTTAACTACAGTACCAGTGACTTAATTTTTGAGCCTCTGCCCATTCCTGTATAATTATAGATACATGTGGATATGCGGTAGTAGTAGGGTGTGGTGGCAAAACCCATTTGGCTTCACTTTCTGTTCAGTAGTACCAAACTCTCCGCCAGCCATAAAATGCAAAGCACAGACATGTCTTGATTTAGTGCCACGAACAGTCAGGTTTGCGCCAGAGATTTGTTTCCAACTAAGGTAAACTCAACCGCTAACTACAGACACTGACCGCATATTTAATATTACTAATCATTAACCATTCAAATCTTGAAACAGCAGATGAGGACTTAGAGCCCATAGCAAAGCTGGAGGTTCATAAGTCTTCCAGTAAACTTTTCCTCTAAAACACAAATTGCTACACAACTAATTCCCCGTACACACCAGCAAAAGTCCGATGTGAGCTTTTGGTCGGAAATTCCGGCTGTGTGTATGCTCCATTTGACTTTTGCTGGCGGAATTTCCACCAGCAAAAGATTGAGAGCAGGTTCTCTATTTTTCCATCGGAAAAAGTTCCTATCGGAAATTCAGTTTGTCTGTATGCAATTCCGATGCGTAAAAAACCACGCATGCTCGGAAACAATTTGACGCATGCTCGGAAGCATTGAACTTCATTTTCTCGGCTTTAGTGTTGTACGTCAGCGCGTTCTTGATGGTCGAAAGTTCCGAGAACTTTTGTGTGACCGTGTGTATGCAAGCCAAGCTTGAGCAGAATTCCGTCGGAAAAACCATCCAAGATTTTTCCGACGGAAATTCCGCACATGTGTACGGGGCATTAGTGGACAGAGCATACAACACTCAAGGCCAAATGTATGCATAGCCAACATAGACCGCAGCCTAGGGTGGCAGGGCTGCCAGAGCAACAGACAGACACCCACACATCATATCACTGTCAGTTACACATATCTGTATAATAAAAGGTTGCAGATTGTTCTTCTTGCCATGGAAATTGGCAGTTAATCATTATTACTATTCTGGAAACAGCCTATGTATTTTTGTGAAATAATGTACTGCACCTAGAGAACTAATAGCTGGGTATGGTTACAGTTTCCCTTTCTCTGATTTTGATCTTGCATAACACTAAAGCTATGCAGTCAACTGGAGTGGCAGAGTGGCACAAGACAGTTGTCCTAGGTGGGCAGAAATTAAAAATTGGCCCTGGGAGCTCTGCAAAGGCAGTGCCTACAATGCAGAGATAATATATTATTTTTCTAACATTTTAGCACAGGTCATTGGCAAGCAGTTCCACCCGGTTCATTTAGGTTCCCTGGGGGCATTCTCACTTGTATGACTTCTATAGTATAATTCCCCTAGTGCGATTGTAATACAGTGGAGCTACTGGCCCAGGGAATCAGTTAAAATACATAAATACCAAGGATCCTTAACAAATAAGTCACACAGCTTGAAAAGACCATATTTCACGTATACAAAAACTAAATACAATACCAAAATTTTACCAGAAATACAAAAAATAATCAAATTTACAACATCATGAGCACAACCCTGACCCATAAAATTGTTTAAAGAAACTCCCAAAATGCAATTTATAAGGATATCACCAAAAAATGTTAAATATAGATTTTAATACACCTGTGACCTATGCACATATACACCATATAATTAGGAGTCCCTGAGGAAGTGGAACATGTCATGACACATGTGGAGCAGCATTTGGTGTCCTCCCTTTGTCTGATGGCTTGGAAATTGCTATAGATGGGTAATTACTTATCCTGGAAGTCTGCCAATGTATTGGTCACCTCACTTTGATAATTTGCACATACTTCTAATCTTTTCCCTTTTTTGTCTTTCCTCCTTATGTCACATCATCAACATATTTAGGTATCATCACAACATTTTGAATTATATTACAACGCTAATCACTGTATTCTCTGTACCTTTTATATATTGACCCTTATTTATTTTTATTTTTGACATTCCGTTTATGATAAAAGCTTTGGATGGTTAGTAGTTTGTTTGGACCTGGTTCCTTCCCACATATGATCATGTCTGTTTGAATACCTGAGGGGAACCTTGTTTGCCTGTCTAGCTATTTATCTGTATTTTGTATAGGCCTTGTACTGTATCTGTAGTAACTGCTGCATTCATCTAATGCATATTGTGCATGTAAATATACAGGAAATTTACATGATGGGATATTTGACCTATTGTGTATTGTGTTATGTAGGTATATCTGTCAGGGCTGGGCTCAGCCCTTCCTTCTCAAAGCTGGCCGCTCAGCTGTCGGCTAATTGCCAGCTCCTATCTCTCCACAGTGACTCACCTGTTGATGATATCCTGCTCGTCAGTTCTGCCTACTTAAGCCGTCCAGTCAAGATGATCTCTGCCTTCACCTTGGTCACATCTCTAGAGATGCTCGCCTGTGATCCTGTTAAAGACTTGCTTGGCTGAGATTCCTTCTGGCTCCAGATCCTGATTGTCGTTCTACTACGCTCATCTTTGGCTCCCTGACGTTTTGGCTTGTCTGACTATCCGTTCTGGTTCCTGAACTCTGGCTATGTTTTGACAACGTTTACTCTGTTTATCTTTTTTATTATTATTAAACAAGTGTGATTTAACTGTACTTCTGTCTCAGTCTGATTTATGGTTTCTGACAATATCCAAATATATATCTATACAGTATAATATATATATATATATATATATATATATATATATATATATATATATATATATATATATATATATGTGTGCATACATTTTTTTTGGGGGGGGGGGTTATTCTAATGTATGTTTCCAAATGAATTGCATTTGACAACTCTGTTTTTAATTTTAGGAGCAGTGCAGACGCAACTGCTTTAGGTGGACTTGACAGTGTTTATGGAACTTTGCAGAGGTCCATGAGAAATCTATAAATGAAAATGAAAATGCACTCATAATTAGGTACTGTGGATGTAATCAATTTTGTATGAATATTCTTTGCATTTCTGGTCATATTTCATTTTTGTATACAATTAAAGTGATCATTTCAAACGATGTGGCTTGCTTTTTGTGAGGCATCCCCCGTACTCTGATTTATAAGCTTTGCATGAACAATACAAAGGAGAAGGCAAATGTCAGGGTATGTGCAAAAATGCGTGCAAGACAAGTTGCTATGTTGAATACATAGATTTTTTGTTTGCCCCTTCATACTAAATTTACAAGGGGGTTTAAAAACTGGTTCAGCTGGTTAAATTCTACTGCTGTCACAAAATGCTAAACAAAAAATTGGTTACTAAAGCAGTTGCATTAATGACATATTTTAAGGTACCTCTGCGAGAGACGCTATCCTTGACTGCCTGTTTTTCATGAACTGCTACAGATTCTTGAAACTGTCTGGCATTTTCCTATGGAACAAAATAACCACATCCAAAATAATAAGTCAGCACTTTGATCTTGAATGCTGAACAGATGTTCACTAATTATAGTCTGTAATAATCATTATTTTACTTTCAATAGTTTTTCATTAAAGGATTACAATAAAATACATAGTTTACAAAGAATATGGCATTATAGTCGTCATTTCACACTGGAATTGCAGATGGTACTGAGAGTGATCACTGAGGCAAAACAGTGAGCAGTAGAAATATTAGTGCCATTTTATGGTGCAGGAGAACAAAGGGATGAGTGACAAAGGAGAGAAAAGAAATAAAGGAAGTGAAGATTCCTTTCGTTTTTCTGGAGTACAGCTTTAGTTGTGAAGCCCAGGGGAAAAAGAAAGCTGGCATTCTATTAGACTGGTGATACGAGGAACCAATTAGGAGTTCAGTTACAAACGCAGAAAGTGGATCCAAGGATCCAGACCCTGTTGAATTGTTCTTGTTTACAGAGCTGGACAATTTATCATGAACCATGATCTATAAAAGGTAATCTCTGGCAGTGGTTATGGAAACCGACGATGTTTTCTAGGACAGTGCTATTGATATGCTTGCAGTGAGCAAACATATGAACACCAGCATCTGAGAGAGCTTTGAGAGGTTAGATATGGGTTAATTTAAAAGGGCCATAGGTGGGTCCATGTTCAGTTTAAAATTCAAGACTTTGAGCAATTTGATAACTTGCCAATTGTCTATATAATTCTTATATACATATATATTTCTTCTGTGTATACTATATTGCAGAGACTTTGTCTTATCTATTCCTTACACTGAATATGTAAAATAAAGGTGCATATCTTTTTCAGCATTGATGTTGTTACCTTATGCCTATTTCAGTAAACAAAAACTCTCCTGCATTAAAAAAATATTCAAGACCTATTCCAGATTGTACGTCCTATTCCAAAATTCTGCCACCTCAAGACAAGACCACTACACATGCAATATGGTTTATTCCACAGTCATGTAAGCACATAGGTGATGAGCTTGGATGAAAGATGTTACTGTAGGGGAATCAAGTTGTGTTGCTATGGCTATTTTAGTGATTTTTATAGCATAAACATATAGAATAGTACATTTGTGCTACCATGTAGTGTTTAAAAAAAGCTGGGGTTCCTCTATTCATATGTTAATTAACCTGTTTGGTACCATAGAACTCATGGAACTGAAAGTGGTGTTGACAGGAAGTAGGATGTGGAAAAAAAGGACTTGAACACAGCCATGTTGATTGAGAACAAGAAGGAGTAGTTTTTGGCAGGACTTCAAGAAGCAAGGAGCAGTCTGGAAAGATCCTGGATAAAAGGAAGAAGACTCCATCACCAGGAAGAGCCAAGTTGAGTAACTGTTTAGCGTATACCTATTGCATATATTGTCCTTGCTCATTTGCTATGAAGGATTGATAGCCTGTGCATGTGTATATTGTATGCATACAGGGGTTGTTGGCCGGCTAATTATCTGCGGGTTGTGCCACATCCTAAAATAAGAATTTAAACAGAGAAAGTTCCCCTAGTGGACTTTAAAGGCACATATAGGAGGACATATAGGAGAATGTATAATAAGTAAATGATAGTTTATTCATTACAAAAACATCATAAAAAACATCAAGATATAATACAAAATGAAAGGAGTGCGATTCATGCATATATACACATGTAGCTAATGATACCAATGTGCTTGCATCCGATGCGTTTCGGAGTTGTTAGCCTCCTTCTTCAGGGGGTGGTTGTAAGTTTTAGCAATGGTTTCTATATTGGAAATAGTATATTTAACATAGAAGTGGTAAGTATATGTACATCTCAGACCGTAAGGACATAGATACAGATTGAATTGGTTTAGTTTACACTTACATTAGTATATGTGTAGATTCGCTACGCATTCCAAAAAAGTTTTAAAAACAAACGTGCTGACACTGTCTTCCATCCATCGTGTTTCCCAATTGTGATATATAAGAGTAGTTTGGCATGCCCAGGGTGTTAATATTTCATATGTAGAAACGAGAGTAGCTGGGTATGGATGTATAGGAGAGTTTTACTTCCTTATAATAGGAAAAGGCCCATCAATCTAGGGCGTATAGATGTTTGGATCTGGAGTCCCACTGAGGCCGAATGCGGGGTCCTGTAAAGTGCGAAGGTATAGGAATGTATAGTGACCAGCCATATAGGTATACTCAGTAATAAAAAGAGAATTTTTAAGTAGTGCAGATGTATCATACCTGATGGGCCTACTGTAGAGAGTTCAAAAGGAAAACTACAAACGATAATGGATGTGAACCGAAAAGATCTCGGAATAACTGAAAAAAATCAACACAGGGGAAAGGGAACATATAGGAATCTCATTTAGGTGGATAAGTAGTTTGTCTTGACAGTTTAAGGTGTACATATGAGAATATGTTTCAAGATTTTGTATACAGTAACACAGGTTCAACCGAGTTGTCCCTGGTAGGTAGTATTCAGATTAATTGGGTGTTCCTATATTCAATCACTAAGAAAGGGAGGGGGGAGGGTGAGAGGGGGGGGGGAGAAAGGGAAACCGAAAAAATTGAGGAAACACGAAAGAATAAAGAGGAGAGAAGAGGAACAAAGAGAGAAAAAAAAAAAGAGAAAAGCACGAGAAAAAGAGGAAAAGAGGAAAGAAAAGGAAAGAGAGGGAAGGGGGGGGTTGAAAAAGTGGAAAGGGAAGAAAAAGGGAGGGGGGGAGGGTCACGGGGGGGTTGGAAAGAAAAAGGGGGGGGAGGGGAAAGGAGGGAGGGAGGGAGGGGGGGGGGGAGGAAAAGGGGAAAAAGAGAAAGAGAGAAGGGCACAAGAGTTCAAATGTATCGGGGACTTAAAATCTTCTAGTCACAGCAGTATAGGTTTAGATTAGTGAGTACATGTAAGTATAAGTACAAGCATAGTGTCAGGATCACTCACTTTGTGTTGTAACAGCTCACACCGACAGCGTCCTGCCTGCAGCAAAGGACGTCTGGTGTGAGCTGTGCTTGTGTATTTACAGCCCTCCCCACCAATCAGCTGTTGGTGTAATAGCCAACAGCTGATTGTGGGTGGTGGAGGAGGGACGGACGCGCTTAGAATGGCCCCCCGGGTGGAGTGAGCGCCGCCAGGCCCCCACCGCGCATGCATACGCGGTGAGGCGTGGCCACGCCCACTACACCCGCCGACACGTCTGGCTTCCCTGGCGGACTGCGCATGCCCGCCGGGGTCGCAAGATGGAGGACAGTATAATCAACACTGTATCCTCACACAGCGCCACCGTGAGCTAAAGTCGCTCAGGCGGCTTTGTGTGCCGGGCGGACAGCAGATCACAAAGTGAATAGAATAATATTATAAAAAAGGGGGGCACTAATAGCGTGCATCAATATATAAAGAAGAAATTATATGTAAATTTAACACAATTATATGGGAAACATCGTTGGTGGGCAGTCTTTACAGGTTAGGATTATACATACAGTGGAAAAAACACACAATGTAGATATTAGCTTAAATAAATATATATATACACAAGATGCATTGCTCAATCAACATTATGTGGGTTGGGAAATCAGGAATCCGAGTTGATTGCAAACGCAGCCCAGATCGCTGGGACCCAAGGTACCTAAGCCGAAATAGGCATATAAATAAAGGTAATCAGATCATAAGTAACCAGGACATATCACCAAAATTCAGTGTGTGATAGATAACATACAAACAGTTTACAGGTTCAAATTCTCTATGCAGATAGGAACACAGATTATAGACACCATCTGAGCTGACTACATATAAATATTGCATAGCTCCAAAACACACAACAGTTTTTTAGGTTCTGATCGGGAATACCTTATAAGGTTGCATTTAGGGAGTCTATGGTCCATAGTGCAGAACCTGTTGGGCATATATCCATATATATAGCTGGCCCATACTTGAGATATGTACCCCTACACATATACGTACATGTCGTGGTTGTATAAAGAAGGGAAGGAGAGAGCAATAGATAGATTGGAATTGGACTGGCATGCAAGAGAAGGGGCAGTAATGCCAGAGGGACCAAGGATGTCAAGGGACAAGGTGTGTCCCTTGACATCCTTGGTCGGAATACAGGTTGGTGGCCCAGACATATATATATGTACTATATATATAGTGTAATCTTGTTCATTGTTCTCTGCCACCTGATGAAAAACCTTCGAGAAAAGGCTTGAACCAGATGGTTTCGTTCAGGCCTGGGGGTTGGGTAGCTTTTAGGTTGTATATCCAGCTGGATTCTAGCTGTAAAAGTGTCTTATTCCAGTCACCTCCCCTAGACCCCCGGATGTACCCGATCCAGACTAAGGAATTTGATCTTTGGGAATTTGCCATTATGCACTATTGAAGTGTGTCTCCAAGTGGGAGGTCAGGGTCACATGTTTCCATGCTCACTATGTGTCTATATGCTCTCTTCCAAAATTCTGTTTTCGTTTTCCCTATATAAAAACATGTACATTCGCACAGGAGTAAATAGATCACCCCGTGTGTTTTACAATTGGCGAAATGTTTGGGATGGAAAGACTGGCCATTCGGAAGAAACGGATTTTTGTCTGTGAGCATATATTTGCAGTAGTTACCCTTTCCACATCTAAATGTTCCCTTATATTTGCAATGTGTTTTATTTGCCCCCTTCCTTAAATTCACTCGCAGTGACCTTATCTCTCAAAGAGGTAGTTCTTTTGAAAGTAAAGAGGGGTCTCTGTGGAACAAACGGTCCTAGTGTAGGGTCGTACTGTAGCATATGCCCAGAGGCGTAACTAGAACCTTCAGGGCCCCGGTGCAAGAAATCATAAAGGGCCCCCTGTCCCCCGGCTGTGGCCCCCCCACGATGGCGAAACACCAGGTCCTGATTGCAAGTGCGACCTTTGTGACCCGGTAGTTCCATCACAGGTGTCAGTAGTTTTATATTCGTTATTTTATTTGTTTATTCGTTTTGACCATTTTATTTCATCCACTTTTTACAATTTTATCGTTTATTATTTTTTACAATATTTTATGAGCCCCGTTGGGGGCTTTGGTGTAATATCAGGGGTCTAAGCAGACCTCTGATGTTCCCCCTTTGAGACAGAGAAAGCAGACTGAGGACACAGCCCTCAATCTCCATATCTGCAGTATCAGCTGCACAGAATGAATGGACAGGAATAGCTCTGTACAGAACTTTCCTTTTATTTGAAGCATAGTAAACACAATTTATTATGCCTCAGTTCTGAATGACCAGAGTCAGCGATTGGTGTGGATCACTGACTCTAATCATTAAGACAGGGAAAGGGCTGGTAAATGACACATTTACCAGCCCCTTTCCCCATTCTCCATCCTGACACATTCCCCGCAGCAGCTGGCTAGAAAGGAGGGAAGCCGGCAGTGTTGTTGGGGGGGCGGGGGGAGTTGAGGGAGCCAGGGGGTACACAGGGGCCTGGAGGAAGCAGGAGCTGGATAGGAGGGGTGGCGAGGACCCCTCCAGCGCGGCATAAATTCCCCCTCCCCCCAATGTTTCAGCTTGGGTACCAGGGGCACTTGCCCCGCATCTCTTACAGGGTGCCAGGGGTCCCAGATGCTGCAATTGCCCCCTCTGAGACAGATGGCATATCTTTGATGGGGGGGTAAGAGGATATGTGCTGGGGGGGCGCTTTGGGAGGAGACAGGACTTACAAGGTGTGGTGTCAAATCAGGCTCCCCCAGCCCCCCCAGCACATATCCGTTATCCGTTTATCCCCCACTCATCACTCCTCCTGGTGTATTTTCGTTAACCCCCCTCTGAGTTACTATTGTCCCCCTCCTCTGAATACATAAAAACACACTGACCTCAGAAGCGCAGCTCTTCTAGTTCTATACTCCTCCTCCGCAGCTCCTCCTGTCTGTATATGTACAGGAGAACATTGGAGGCAAGGAGGAGGAGCCGGCTTCAGTGAGGTCTGCAAGGTGTGTAGCCAGTCAGCGGGGAGAGACATGCCGGCTGCCGGGGGGGGGGGCGATCGCTGCATGAATGTGACACAAGGCACCCCGCAAGTGATGTGGGGCAGATGTCACGAGTGCCCACGCTGGTCCACCCCATTAGCCAGAGAACTGGAGCACAGTGCTAGAGCTTGCTCCCCAGCACTGTGCTCCGGGAATTAGCTCAGCATGTTTAAAATGGATTTTGCTGGGGGAGGGGCCCAGGGCCCCCCCACGATGGCAGAACGACAGGGCCCAGTCGTAGCGGCAACTGCTGCGACCCTGATAATTCCGCCACTGCATATGCCAGTATTTTGTCATAATGTTCCTGATCAAATTCCTTATTCTGGATCGGGTACATCCGGGGTCTAGGGGAGGTGACTGGAATAAGACACTTTTACAGCTAGAATCCCGCTGGATATACAACCTAAAAGCTACCCAACCCCCAGGCCTGAACGAAACCATCTGGTTCAAGCCTTTTCTCGAAGGTTTTTCATCAGGTGGCAGAGAACAATGAACAAGATTACACTATATATATAGTACATATATATATGTCTGGGCCACCAACCTGTATTCCGACCAAGGATGTCAAGGGACACACCTTGTCCCTTGACATCCTTGGTCCCTCTGGCATTACTGCCCCTTCTCTTGCATGCCAGTCCAATTCCAATCTATCTATTGCTCTCTCCTTCCCTTCTTTATACAACCACGACATGTACGTATATGTGTAGGGGTACATATCTCAAGTATGGGCCAGCTATATATATGGATATATGCCCAACAGGTTCTGCACTATGGACCATAGACTCCCTAAATGCAACCTTATAAGGTATTCCCGATCAGAACCTAAAAAACTGTTGTGTGTTTTGGAGCTATGCAATATTTATATGTAGTCAGCTCAGATGGTGTCTATAATCTGTGTTCCTATCTGCATAGAGAATTTGAACCTGTAAACTGTTTGTATGTTATCTATCACACACTGAATTTTGGTGATATGTCCTGGTTACTTATGATCTGATTACCTTTATTTATATGCCTATTTCGGCTTAGGTACCTTGGGTCCCAGCGATCTGGGCTGCGTTTGCAATCAACTCGGATTCCTGATTTCCCAACCCACATAATGTTGATTGAGCAATGCATCTTGTGTATATATATATTTATTTAAGCTAATATCTACATTGTGTGTTTTTCCACTGTATGTATAATCCTAACCTGTAAAGACTGCCTACCAACGATGTTTCCCATATAATTGTGTTAAATTTACATATAATTTCTTCTTTATATATTGATGCACGCTATTAGTGCCCCCTTTTTTATAATATTATTCTATTCACTTTGTGATCTGCTGTCCGCCCGGCACACAAAGCCGCCTGAGCGACTTTAGCTCACGGCGGCACTGTGTGAGGATACAGTGTTGATTACACTGTCATCCATCTTGCGACCCCGGCGGGCATGCGCAGTCCGCCAGGGAAGCCAGACGTGTCGGCGGGTGTAGTGGGCATGGCCACACCTCACCGCGTATGCGCGGTGGGGGCCTGGCGGCGCTCACTCCACCCGGGGGGCCATTCTAAGCACATCCGTCCCTCCTCCACCACCCACAATCAGCTGTTGGCTATTACACCAACAGCTGATTGGTGGGGAGGGCTGTAAATACACAAGCACAGCTCACACCAGACGTCCTTTGCTGCGGGCAGGACGCTGTCGGTTTGAGCTGTTACAACACAAAGTGTGAGTGATCCTGACACTATGCCTGTACTTATACTTACATGTACTCACTAATCTAAACCTATACTGCTGTGACTAGAAGATTTTAAGTCCCCAATACATTTGAACTCTTGTGCCCTTCTCTCTTTCTCTTTTTCCCCTTTTCCTTCCCCCCCCTCCCTCCCTCCTTCCTTTCCCCCCCCCCCCCCTTTTTTCTTTCCAACCCCCCCCCCATCCCCCCCTCCCTTTTTCTTCCCTTTCCACTTTTTCAACCCCCCCCCCCCCCCTTCCCTCTCTTTCCTTTTCTTTCCTCTTTTCCTCTTTTTCTCGTGCTTTTCTCTTTTTTTTTTTCCTCTCTTTGTTCCTCTTCTCTCCTCTTTATTCTTTCGTGTTTCCTCAATTTTCTCGGTTTCCCTTTCCCCCCCCCCCCCTTACCCCCCCCTTCTCTCTCCCCCCTCCCTTTCTTAGTGATTGAATATAGGAACACCCAATTAATCTGAATACTACCTACCAGGGACAACTCGGTTGAACCTGTGTTACTGTATACAAAATCTTGAAACATATTCTCATATGTACACCTTAAACTGTCAAGACAAACTACTTATCCACCTAAATGAGATTCCTATATGTTCCCTTTTCCCTGTGTTGATTTTTTTCAGTTATCCGAGATCTTTTCGGTTCACATCCATTATCCTTTGTAGTTTTCCTTTTGAACTCTCTACAGTAGGCCCATCAGGTATGATACATCTGCACTACTTAAAAATTATCTTTTTATTACTGAGTATACCTATATGGCTGGTCACTATACATTCCTATACCTTCGCACTTTACAGGACCCGCATTCGGCCTCAGTGGGACTCCAGATCCAAACATCTATACGCCCTAGATTGATGGGCCTTTTCCTATTATAAGGAAGTAAAACTCTCCTATACATCCATACCCAGCTACTCTCGTTTCTACATATGAAATATTAACACCCTGGGCATGCCAAACTACTCTTATATATCACAATTGGGAAACAAGATGGATGGAAGACAGTGTCAGCACGTTTGTTTTTAAACCTTTTTGGAATGCGTAGCGAATCTACACATATACTAATGTAAGTGTAAACGAAACCAATTCAATCTGTATCTATGTCCTTACGGTCTGAGATGTACATATACTTACCATTTCTATGTTAAATATACTATTTCCAATATAGAAACCATTGCTAAAACTTACAACCACCCCTGAAGAAGGAGGCTAACAACTCCGAAACGCATCGGGTGCAAGCACATTGGTATCATTAACTACATGTGTATATATGCATGAATCGCACTCCTTTCATTTTGTATTATATCTTGATGTTTTTTATGATGTTTTTGTAATGAATAAACTATCATTTACTTATTATACATTCTCCTATATGTCCTCCTATATGTGCCTTTAAAGTCCACTAGGGGAACTTTCTCTGTTTAAATATTGTATGCATACTGTATTTTGTAGTACAAAATACAGTGTATATTTATATTTGTATATTAGTGTATATTTTCCTAAATTTGTAAGTAGTTTGTATGGCACTTTGTTTAGTAAAACATATTAATACACTAAAAAGGTTTTTATTGCTTCCTTGCTTTTACCACAAAGTGACCTTTAAAGAAGCAAGGCAAAACAATAGGGGGCTCGTTTAGGATTTGCGCTACATTTCAAGTGAAGCAGACCTGTTTTCTGTGGTGTGTTCTGTTGCTTGTGCTAAAGAAAATGCTGCATACACTGTTTAGGAAAAGCAAGGCTGCAGAGGGCTCTGGTGTCCAGGAGGAGGTATGCAACCTTCTGGGCCAGAAACAGTCAATGGGTGCCTGTTGCAAGGGAGCTTGCTAGGTATGCTTCTCATTTGAACTGAGCTTGGGGGGGGGGGGGGGGGAGTTTTACATTTTTCGTCAGATTTTAGTCTTAAAAGTTTTTGGTTCAGTAAGGGAAAAACACAAGAAGTTGCTGTGTTGGATGGGCACTTCCTTCAGGCTCTACATACAGAATCTGAAAGGAGGAGAAAGGCAGAGGTAGAACGAGACTTAATGAAAGAGTAGCTTGCAGTGATGACCGAGTGTTTACAAGAAACTGCAAGCAAGATAAGGGATTTAAAAAGCAAGGCACTCAAAGTCAACCTTCCATGGCTTCAAAGTGTGTTCAGACCACTGCAGGCTGGCTGCTGATGCATGATACCGTGGTCAGTTTACATGCCTCTGTCACCCTGTTCTCTGCTGTGAGTATCTCTCCCCCCCGCGCCTTTTAGTGTGAGAGCAGCTCTCCTCCCCACCTCTCCCGCCGCTATTCAGCTGCAATATGCAGAAAAAATACATGTATCCCCTCTAAAATGTGCAGTTATTAACTATAGTGCGTGTGGTTTTTTTTTAAATCAAAAGGCTAAATTGCCTCTATAGCAACCCAGTCTGGACTATGAAACTGAGAATATACTACAGATAGTTGTGCTGAATGATATCTAATAAGGTGAGGGACTCCTAGACTTTCAGTTTTTCTAGGTGGTATGGGGTTTTTATGTGTGATTTTACATCTCCTTTACCCCTTATAATTTGCATTGGTATGGACTGTAATTTCCAGAGGTTAATCCCTGGCATTTAATAGGTAGTGATCTGAAACAGTATGTAAGTTTGGTAACAGAGTAATTTTGATTAAATTTATTCTACCTTCCAAGATAAAGGATATGTGGATTATCTATTCATTTAATTAGTACATTGTTTAAACAGAGAAGGGTAATTAAACCTGCAGAGCTGCAAAATAGAAGGGGGTGCAGAAAGGCGAATCAAATTTATTGCTATGGACTTAAGCCAGCCATACACTGTGCACAAATTTGCTTGATTCCCCATCAACACAGATAGTGTTGACAGAGCAATCCCTCCTGCCAAGTCATTATTTTCTCCTGGTGGGGGGAAGCCGACCCTGCCAGGAGAAGACAGTGATTATTGCCTGCGGCTATATCAGCCGCTAGCGATATTTGCATGTAAGATCCGGCAGGCAGGTTGTACCCAAGTTGATCGATCGATTAACTTGGTACATTCAGCCTACTCATACATGGCTTGAACCATCTATGGCTGGCCTTAGATACATTTTACTTTATAGACTGGCACGTAAAGAGAAAAAATCTGGAGAACCAACTCAGGTTCTTGGGTATATGTATCCATAAAACACTAGGTATTACTTTGCAGTGAAGTCTGGGTACCAATTCTGTCAGCTTAACCAAATTAATTATTTTTTTTATCAGAGGTTTATTGAAAAATAATAAGAAAACCGGAGTAAACAGTGAACCATGAAAATTAGCATATTTCACAGTGTTTACTATCAAGAAAATACTTCTCTTGGTCAGTCTCTTGGCCAGGTTACAGCATGATACCGAGGAACAATAAGAATATATTAGCGTTAAATCCTGCCGAATAAAACATACAGGAGCGGTGATAGAGGAGTACAAAGCATATGGGCTCCTGCATTTATTGGGGGGGGGGGGGGGGGGTATTCGGCCATTCAGCAAACCATCCCAGACCTAAATTTGTCAGGGCAGGCACGAGGCAGGTAAATTAGGCACAGTGTAACGCCCACAGAGCGTATCCATGCCTCGGTGTTCAGATTTCCATTTTACAGATTTTGAATAGTGCTCAGGAGACTGCCTCCCTAGCATTGTTTAGGATTCAATTTAACACCAGTTTGAAAAGCTCCACTAAGCGTACCAACAACCATTGCCCAATATCTGTGCAACTTAGGGCAATGGCAGAGCATATGAATTAAGTCACCTTGATCCCTGTGGCATCTGCTATAGATGGTAGGGTCTAGTGGAGACACCTGATGTAAGGGGGGCTCCGCTGGTGACACCTGATGTAAGGGAGGCTCTGCTGGGGACATCTGATGTAAGGGGGGGCTCCGCTGGGGACACCTGATGTAAGTGGGGCTCCGCTGGTGACACCTGATGTAAGGGGGGCTCCACTGGTGACACCTGATGTAAGGGGGGGCTCCGTTGGGAACACCTGATGTAAGGGGGGCTCTGCTGGGGACATCTGATGTAAGGGGGGGCTCCGCTGGGGACATCTGGTGCGGTGCAAGGACAGACTCTGCTGGGACACCTGATGCAAGGATAGACTCTTCTGGGGGCACCTGATGCAAGCAAGGACTCTGCTGGTGGCAGACGACGTGGCAGGTGACACGCTCAGGGATCCCACTGATTCGGCATTATGGTGAGTTGAATGATTTCATTTGATATTACAATGTAATAATAGAAATGATGCACTTCAATCATCCTGATACCATAACAACCATGGTGCCGGGATGATTGAAGTGCTAACACCAGGTGTTTGGAGTATCTTTATCTGCTGGTTAAACTTTCTAGAATACACATATTTCCAATGTTGTGTATGATCTGGGCCTGCTGTCCCTTCATCCCTCTCCCCCCCTTTCCCTCTCCATCCCTCATTCATCTCAGACTCTAACCACACACCCCTTTGAGCCACGCCCACTTAAGACACGCCCACTATTTTGCCTAAACCACGCCCATCTATCGCCGTGGTGCACTTCGCGCGACACATTTTTACTTCCCCCTGTGCCACACCTACAAACGCAAACCCCGCCCCCAATTATAATAAAACTCCGCCTACAGCCAAAAAAGTGTCCCTAAAACATTTATTTCAATGTAGGCAACTATGCGAGCCCTGACCCAGGGTCACCCCCCACTTGACTGGGGAGCTCCCCGTGGGCCCCGACAGCCTCCACACTTTCTCATTCCAGCTTTTCCACCTGACAACTCCTCCCCAGCTGGGCTGATCTCAGGTATTTAAGGAGGCCTGCCCCCTGCCAATCCAAGTTGGGGATTGGTCAAGGCTCCTCAAAGTACCCCAGGCAGCCTCACCTCCCCTTTCCTCCTTTCCGTCAAGCATCTTCTAGAAAGAAGAGGCCACCTGTGAGTCACCCAGCCCTGCCCTAGGCCACTCCCAACCCAGAATGAAAACAAACAGGCCTAGCCACCGGCTAGGCCTGCCTAAATTTTACTACTCCCCGGAAAAATCCATACTCTAGCACCTACCTAACTAGAGGGTGCTACAGTTATATGTTTTTTTCTTTTTTATGGTGATGCCTCTCTTGTTCTTGCTGACTCTACTAAACTTAATGTTACCAGAGTGTATTCCCAGACATTTCTTTTTTTTTTTCCACCCTATGTTCTTCCTTCCCCTCTGTCTCCTCCATTTTCTTCCATCACTTTCTTTTGGCTTCCTTTTTTCCCATCTTCTTTCCTTTCTCTTTTTCATATACGAACAACATATCAAAATGAACTACAGATGGACTACTTTGCTCGATTCCATGATGACACATGCTTTATTCTTGAATTTCAGGGGTTTTTTTTCTTTTTCTTTATAGTGATACTTTTGTGTTTGCACCCCTATTTATCATGAGCTTAACGCAAAGATCTACGACTTTTTCTATGTACACAAAAGGCCTATGTCTCTCAAATACTGTTCACAAATCTGTCTAAATCTGTGTTAGTGAGCAGTTCTCCTTTATTGAGATAATCCATCCACCTCACAGGTGTGGCATATCAAGATGCTGATTAGACAGCATGATTATTGCACAGGTGTGCCTTAGGCTGGCCACAATAAAAAGTCACTCTAAAGTGTGCAGTTTTATCACATAGCACGGTGCCACAGATGTCGCAAGTTTTGAGGGGGCATGCAATTGGCATGCTGAATGCAGTAATGTCCACCAGACAGTGGCGGATCCAGAGCCTAGTCTCGGGAGGGGCACTGCCAGAAAATACTTTTTTTGGGGTAAATTTAACAGGGAAATGGCTGGTGTTAGCGCTTCAATCATCACAGCACCATGGTTGTTATGGTGTCAGGATGATTGAAGCACATTATTACAATTATTTCATTGTTATAAAAAAAGAAATAGTTCAACTCACTATAATGCAGAATCAGTGGGAGCCCCGAGCGTGTCACTTGCCACTGTCACCTGCAACACATTGCGCATTTTCACTTGCCACGTCACCTGTCACTAGATGCAGATTGTCACTTGCCACATGTTGCAGATTGTCACTTGCCACGTCACTTGCCACGTCCCATGCCAGACGTTGCGGATTGTCACTTGCCACGTCACCTGTCACCAGATGCAGATTGTCACTTGCCACCTCCCATGCCACACGTTGCAGATTGTCGCTTGCCACGTCCCATGCCACACGTTGCAGATTGTCACTTGTCACGTCCCATGCCACATGTTGCAGATTGTCACTTGCCACGTCCCATGCCACACGTTGCGGATTGTTACTTGACTGCTATAATTGTCTCTTGCTGTGGCCCAGTCAAGCAGCAGAGAGATGATGTAATCTCTCTGCTGCCGCGGCTGCCTGCACACTGCACAGTGAGGGCGGAACTGCAGGGATGCAGTGCAGGCGCTGGGCGGTGAGAGATAATGTTATCTCTCTGCTCCTCCGCCCACCGGCTCCCTGATTGGCCAGCAGCCGCTCTCACACTGTCACTGAGCCAAACAGCTGCTCACCAACAGTGCCGCCCGCTGTCTCTCCCCACCGGAGCCGCCCACTGTCTCTCCCCACCGGAGCCACCCGTGCTTTCAGTCGCGGAGCCGCCCGCCGGCTCTTTCACCCACAGCGACGCCTGCCTGCGCACTCACTCACCCACATTTTCGGAGGGGCAATTGCCCCGTTGCCCACCCCCGGATCTGCCCCTGCCACCAGAGCTGTTGCTCTTGAATTGAATGCTCATTTCTCTACCATAAGCTGTCTCCAATGGCGTTTCAGAGAATTTGGCAGTACATCCAACCGGCCTCACAACCGCAGACCACGTGTAACCACACCAGCCCAGGACCTCCACATCCAGCACATCCAGCACCTTCATTTCCAAGATCGTCTGAGACCAGACACCTGGACGGCTGCTGCAACAATCGGTTTGCATAACCAAAGAATTTCTGCACAAACTGTCAGAAACCATCTCAGGGAAGCTCATCTGCATGCTCGTCGTCCTCATCGGGGTCTTGACCTGACTGCAGTTTGTCGTCGTAACCGACTTGAGTGGGCAAATGCTTACATTCGATGGCATCTGGCACTTTGGAGAGGTGTTCTCTTCATGGATGAATCACGGATGTTTTCACTGTACAGGGCAGATGGCAGACAGCATGTATAGTGTCGTGTGGGTGAGTGGTTTGCTGATGTCAATGTTGTGGATCGAGTGGCCCATGGTGGCAGAGGGGTTATGGTATGAGCAGACGTATGCTATGGACAATGAACACAGGTGCATTTTATTGATGGAATTTTGAATAAACAGAGATACCGTGATGAGATCCGGAGGCCAATTGTTGTGCCATTCATCCACGACCATCACCTAATGTTGCAACATGATAATGCACATCCCAATGTTGCAAGAATCTGTACACAACTCCTGGAAGCTGAAAACATCCCAGTTCTTGCATGGCTAGCATACTCACCGGACATGTCACCCATTGAGCATGTTTGGTATACTCTGGGTCAGCATATACGACAGCATGTTCCAGTTCCTGCCAATATCCGGCAACTTCGCACAGCTATTAAAGAGGAAGGGACCAACATTTCATAGGCCACAATCAACAACCTGATCAATTCTATGCGAAGGAGATGTGCTGCACTGCGTGAGGCAAATGGTGGTCACACCAGATACTGACTGGTTTTTGGACCCCCCCTGACCCCCCCCCCCCCCAAATACAGTAAAACTGCACATTTTAGAGTGGCCTTTTATTGTGGCCAGCTTAAGGCACACCTGTGCAATAATCATGCTGTCTAATCAGCATCATGATATGCTACACCTGTGAGGTGGATTAATTATCTTGGCAAAGAAGAAGTGCTCACTAACACAGATTTAGACAGATTTGTGAACAATATTTGAGAGAAATAGGCCTTTTATGTACATAGAAAAATTTATAGATCCTTGCATTCAGCTCATGATAAATAGGGGCAAACACAAAAGTGTTGTGTTTATAATTTTGCTCAGTGTATGTACAAGTCATGCTATGGTCGATAGCCATTGAGTAGAATTACTGTTTCATTTCGTTATCATAGCATCTTACTTATGTGTTTTGACTTGTTATAATAAAAACATTTTCAACTCTAAATTTAGAGCATTCTTGTGCATTCTTTTCAGCATTAGCAGTCAAATCTAGATCTAGGTGCAGACGAGCTGCATCTCTTTTCTAAGGTCACAGTCCGGGTTATGTTTATGTTCCCTAGCTAGATCTACCAGATTCTTGTCCTTTTATCAAATGGTCACCAGGGACTTTTGTTTGATACGTGTTGCTATTTGGAAAAGCTCCCCTTCCTGGTGGGAACTTTGTTTCGGTCATTGGCTTTAATTTATTGTGAGTGTGCACCTCATAGGGTCACAAATTAGGGATTTGTTTAGTCTTCAATGGAGGATGGATACCGACTGCCGAGTTCTGAGATCACTTCTATAACTGTAGAATGATTTCTGTATTTTAGCAAAGGAAACATAAAAAATCATATGTGAGGATATAAAGAGATGGCCAATCCTACAGTGCATGATCACAGTGCTAGTAGTCTCTGTTTGCGGGATTTAGTTCACACCAGATATCCACGGGGCCTTCAGAATAATGCACTTTTGCTAGTTTAGTACTGTCGCTTTTAGTGGGTGCTTTAACTCTGTCAGGGTTTCTTTAATTGCAGTAAGATTCAAAGCTACAGTTTATTGAAGCCTCCACTATATATTAATTAATATAATTAATAATTAGAGAAGGAAAAACGGAAAATTGTATACTCACCTTTCCGTAATTTTCCTTTCCTGACGCATCTTCATGGCAGCACACACTGGGTTGTGACTCCGCCCCCACAACCTGACAGGATTGGTCTAGCTATAAAAGTTGAAGAGAGATGACCCCCACCATTCTCTGTATATATCTGTGGGAATCTGTGTACTGCCATGAAGATGCTTCAGGAAAGGAAAATTACGGAAAGGTGAGTATACAATTTTCCGTTTTCCTGACGCCTTCATGGCAGCACACACTGGGAAATAACTCGCCAGTCGGGAGGGTGCAAAAAAAATTAAAGTTTTATTATACTAAAGAGCTGTGGAATTGGCTGTAATAATGGATCTGCCAAAGTCCGCTGTAGTTAGTTGCGCAGAGTCAATTTTATAGTGAGAAGTAAATGTATGTCTTGATGACCAGGTAGCTGCTTTACAGATTGTCTCCGGTGAAACTCTGCAGTATGCTGCCCATGAAGTTGCCACTGCCCTGGTTGAGTGTGCCCTGATGCCTTCTGGGATGGCTAGCTGCTGAGACGAATATGCCTTTTTAATGGTGTTGACCAGCCAGGATGCGATTGTTCGGGAAGTTGCTGGATGACCCTTCCTAGGACCGTAAGGGATTATGAGAAGAGTATCTGATTTTCTGAAAGAGACTGTAGCTTCCAAATAGCTGGTAATGATAGTTTTAACATCCAATGCATGAGGTTCACCCTGGTCGTTAGTAAAGGATGGAAGGTTGATATCTTGATTATAATTAAAAGAAGATGATACCTTGGGAGTGAAACGTTTCGAGGGTCTCAATACCACCCTATCGGGATAGAAGACTAGGTAAGGTTCTGTTATCAGTAGTGCTTTAAGTTCTGATACTCTTCTCGCAGATGTAATGGCGATAAGGAAGGTTACCTTCAAAGTCAGGTTCCAAAGTGAAATTGACTTAATCGGCCAAAAAGGAGGTTTTGATAATGCATCAAGTACTGTAGAGAGATTCCATGCTGGAAATGTGGGTTTCTTTGGAGGTCTGATTTTTAAGCAAGCCCTCATGAACTGAATCACTAGAGGATGTAGTGCCCATCTAATGCCTGTTTTAGCCGAAAGAGCCGAAATCTGGACTTTAAGAGTACTTGAGCTTAAGCCTTTGGTAATACCCAACTGAAGGAATTCCAGAACTTGTGGTGGCTCTGGAGATACTGGGTTCCATTTTTTTTGTTGGGCTAGAGAACAAAACCTATTCCATACTTGCGAGTATGTCTTGTTGGTGGTGCTTTTTCTAGCTTGTAGAAGAGTAGAAATGACCTCCTGCGAGCATCCCTGCTCTAACAGCCGAGTCCTTTCAATTTCCATGCTGACAAGTGTAACTTCTCTGGAGCTGGGTGTAGAAATTGACCCTGGGACAGGAGGTCCGATGTTACTGGGAAAGGAAGCGGTTGTTGTAGGCTGAGTTGTAGTAGGGTTGTGAACCACGGCCTCCTCGGCCAAAAAGGAATTATGGCTATTACTGTCGCCGATGATTTTCGAAGCCTGGATAGGAACCTCGCAATTAAGGGTACTGGGGGAAAAATGTAACCCAGCTTGAAATTCCACGGATGGGTCAGACAATCCATCCCCTCGGCCGATGGGAAGGCTGCTCTTGACAGGAATCTCCAACATTTGGTGTTTGCAGGTGTGGCTGCTAGGTCGATCTCTGGTGCTCCCCAAGTTCTCGAAATAAGGGAAAAGGCCCGTTGGCTCAATGACCACTCGTTGTTCGAGAGAAGTTCCCTGCTCAAATAGTCGGCCAGCATGTTCTGAGCTGCTGGGACATATACCGCTTTCAGGTCTATTAGTTGCACTTGAGCCCACTCCATGATTGGGCGTACCTCCTGCATCAAAGTGCGATTCCTCGTACCCCCTTGCCTCTGGATATACGCTACAGTGACTCTGTTGTCCATTCGTATCACAACATTTTTCCCCACCAGGTATGGAGTGAAAACCAGAAGTGCCTGAAAAGTCGCTCTGAGCTCTAGTATATTGGATACTATCCCATGGGCTTGAAACTTCCACTGCCCTTGGGCTGCTAGATATTGGTAATGAGCTCCCCATCCTAGCTGGCTGGCATCTGAAGTGACCACCTCCGGCTGTGGAGGAACTAGAGGTTTGTATCTCTTGAGATTTCTGGGTCGTGTCCACCACCACATCGATTGTTTCACATACCTGTGTATGTGGATTCTCTGAAGCATTGATACTCCATTCCACTGCCTCAGAAAGGAATTCTGCAAGATTCTTGTGTGCCATTGGGACCACTGGATCATGGGCAGAGTTGCAGACATGGAGCTCAGGACACTCATACATACTCTGGCTGGCAAGTGTGTAACCGAGATTAGCCTCTGAATTTTCTGAATCAGAGGCATGATTTTCTCCTGAGGAAGCTGTACTGTTCAGGATGGTGTCTAGTTCCGCACCTAGAAAAATCATCTTCTGAGTGGGCTGAAGCTTGCTCTTCTGCCAGTTCACCAGCCAACCAAAATTTTGCAGAGTTGATAGTAGGATCTCTCGGTGTTGTATCAAGACCTGGCGACTTTCTGCTAGAAGAAGTATATCGTCCAGATAATGATGTACTCTTAGACCTCTTTCTCTGAGGTATGCGATGAGAGGCAGAAGAACTTTGGTGAAGGTCCTGGGAGCTGATGAGATGCCGAAGGGTAGGCATTGGAACTGGAAGTGATGTTGTTTGATTGAAAAGCGGAGAAATCTTTGAAAGGCAGGATGTATTGGAATGTGAAGATAAGCGTCTGATAAGTCTACGGACAGCATCCAATCTCCTAGATTCACCGCTAATAGTATGGACTGTAGGCTTTCCATCTTGAAGGTTTCTAACTTGATATTTTTGTTTAGTCTCTTTAAGTCCAGCACTGGCCATAAATCCCCCATTTTCTTTTTTACCAAAAACAGAGGGGAGTAGAAACCTCTGCCTTTTTGACATAGTGGAACCTCCAAAATTGCCTCCTTTTGTTTTAGTTCCATTATGTATTTCAGAAGGATTCTTCTCTTGTCTGGAGAAGCCGGGAGTTTGGTTGGCAGAAAGTGGGGATCCTGGGATCCTGGGGATCTCGTTCAGGAATCTCCACCTGTGACCGTATTTGATCGTAGAAATGGTCCAATGGTCCCTGATGTTTTCTGACCATATTTGTGTGAATCTCTTTAGTCTGGCGCCCACCCTTGGAGGATGGGCGGGCGTACCTTCAAAAGGACTTCTGTTGCTCGATAGAAGGGGTGGCCTTGGTTTTTCGCATCCTCAGGAAGGAAGACTGTGTGTTCTTCCAATTTCTTTTAAACTCTCTGCCTGGTCTGTAGGTTTTGGCTTCTCTGTACCTTTCGGGAAGGTTACCTTTGTAAGCAGGACCTCTTGGTCTCTTGGGTCTCCTGTCAGAGGGAATGAGCCCAGATTTTCCCCCTGTCACCTTAGAAATTGCTGTATCCAATTTGGAGCCGAAGAGATTGGAACCATCATAGGGAATTCTGCACCAATTTGTTTTCGATGCTGCGTCGGCTACCCAGGGTTTTAGCCACAGAGCTCGTCTTGCCATAACCGAGGCTAACATTGCCCGGGCCGAGCACCTAATAATGTCCACAGAGGCTTCTGCGATAAAATCGCCTTCTAATTTAAGTCTATCTCTCCCTGAAGAGATTTTTCAATATTGACAGTCCAGCCCGAAATGGCTCTACCAACCGCTGCTGTGGTGACTGCTGGTCTGCAAGCGCCCCCTGCTGTGGAGTAGGCTTTTTTGAGTTCTAGATCGATTTTCCGATCCAGGACGTCATGGAAGGAGACGGCATCTTCAATGGGTAGGGTGACATGCCTTGCCAGACGCATCAAAGAGGCATCCACAACCGGGGCATTAATTAAGGAGGTGACATTAGGTTCTCTTAAAGGATACATTTTAGCAAGTCTATTGTTTAGGTTAGGCCTCTTGTCGGATCTTTCCCATTCATCTTTGATCAAATCATTCAACTCCTCAATGAAAGGGAAGGTTTCTGGATCCCTCTTCAGGTTCGGAAAATATTTTCGCGTTTTCTGAGGTGTTTCCTCAGATTCTTCCCAACCTATGGCCTCTTTGACAGATTTTGCAAAAGGTTCGACCAAGGTGAAGTCAAAACCTGTTGGCACTTCTGGATCTTCTTTCTCTGAAGGGGATTCTTCCGCCCCCACCTCGATTGCTGAGCGAGGAGGAGCCATGGAAGTACCTGGGTCTGACCTGGTCGGCAGGGGTGCAGTTGACTCCATTATCGATTCTCTGACTGATTCCCGAATCAGGTCAGTTACTTCTCTGACATCTGATTCTCTATCCTTCGTAGCTTCATTGAAGCACGAGCGACATGCTAATTTATCTGGCAAAGCAGTGGCGCCACATACCCAGCAGCAATTGGCTGCGGGACGGGTGTGCTGGGTTTGCTTGCGATGTGACGAAGGTGATCTTCTGTGATGAGATCGGCTACGTCGAGAATGACTGTGGCGTGAGTGACCATGACGAGAATGGCTACGGCGCGAGTGCCTGTGACGAGATGAGGAGCGTGATCGGCTTCTGCGGGGTCTTCTGCTTGAGGTATGGCTTGATCTCTCCTTGCGTCTTGATTCAGACCTGGAAGGACTGATAGAAGAAGTCTTGTCAGAAGATGTGCGCTCTTTTTTTCTCTCTTCAATACTTACCATAAAATACGGACAGCCCCTTACCTTACTGGACGTGGGTGGTCTGCTTGGGCAGTGGTCTCCATGAGCAGAGAGGAAGAAGGCAGGCAGGAACAAAAAAGGTCTGGAATGGGTTAAAGAGGAAAACAAATATATACATATATATCTATGCCTAGATAATAATAATACTTTCTATTATTTATTTAAATTCTTTTTACTTTCTTCTTTTTTTTTTTTTTTTTTTTTTTAAAAAAAACCCTTGTAACGATGGATCAAGAAGGATAAAAACACTTACCAGCTTCCAGAGGGAATATCTGTTCAAAGATGCAAAAAGGAGCTATCAAAACGAGCAGAATACCAAACTGCTGTTTTTTTCAAAACCAGAGCCCTTTTTTAAATAAACCGCTGCCGTCGCGGCAAAAATGACGCTGCATGCGCAGAAGCGTCGCGACGGCTCCGGCGCCATATTGGGAGTTGGCAAAAGTGTAGGATGTCCCCATCTGTCTCCCCCACGCATGCGCAATGCGGGACGAGACGCGCCGGCGGCCATCATGCATGCCCTGAGCGCTGTGGGACTACAGGTCCCAGAAGAAGAATACAGAGAAAAAACCAGAAACTAAAAAGAGGTGAAACAGATTGCAGGAAAAAGGTAAATTAGAAGTGGAGACCACTGCAATACTGAAGCTTCTTTAAAGCTTACTATATGCCAGATGATCCATGTTGCTGCCCCTGAGACCACCAGAGTGGGGGCTCCCTCCATAGAAGCTCCTTTAGAGACTGTACAGGAGGGACTTCCAAACAGGAGAGGCTTGAACCTGCTGGGGTGATGCGGTAAGAGGCTCTTGCGATGTCCAACCATCTTGTCAGGTGAGGATAAAAAAGAGAATGGTGGGGGTCATCTCTCTTCAACTTTTATAGCTAGACCAATCCTGTCAGGTTGTGGGGGCGGAGTCACAACCCAGTGTGTGCTGCCATGAAGGCGTCAGGAAAAGTAATTTGTGCCATATTATTTGCATAAAGAAGATTTAAATGTTATAGGATGTTCTTCCAAGCATCATCACACCAAGAGGTATTGCCTCTTTAATGATCTTGGAAGGTGTAAAAGAAACATTTTTGGAGAGGTAAAATCCTCACTCCCTTGGTTTTGTCTGGTGCATTAGTAAGGTAAGGTAGTTTTTGTGAATTAAATAGGGTTGAAAAGAAATGGGGAAGTGGGTCACTTGTAAGAGGACAACATCAGCTGATAGTGAGTGATACTGTTGAAATGCCTTCCTGCATTGCACCGAGGAATCCATAAATATGCCTTAATTTGGCCTTAGAACTCAAGAAGCCATGCTCACCACTCCCCATTTTACAATTGAGCTTCGGGTAGAGGAGGTCATTTTGAGGGTTGCAAAGGGTGACGAGAGGTAGAGGTGTCCCTGAAATATAAAAAAGAAAGGTTGGACAGCATGGAAAAAAAATAATGAACAACAGAGAAGTAACATTACAAACAAACAATAGGATTCCTGACAGAAGCCCGGGAGATCCATGGTGTTTAAAGTGTTACTAAAGTCTGATTATTTTTTATTTTTTTATTAAAATAACAAACACGTTATACTCACTTGCTCTGTGCAGTGGTTTTGCACAGAGTGGCCCTGATCCTCCTCTTCTCAGGTCCCTAGCAGCGATCTTGGCTCTTCCTCTTTTGTGTGACCCCATAGCTGTTTGCTATGGGGACAAACGATGCGTGTTCGCTCCCGACCTGTGTGTCTATGGAGCCGTGCTCCATACACTTACACAACGGGACGTAGGCCCACCCCCCACTTCCTCTTCAATTTATTTGATTGATAGCAGCAAGAGCCAATGGCCCCTGCTGCTGCTCGAATGCTGTGTGAAGAGGAAGAAAGGGGAGAATAGATGCAGCCGTGCATAGCGCTGATCTCTTCTCCCCTCTCTTCCCCTTCACACAGGGAAGGGGGCCACAAGCAATGCATGAAGGTAAAAAACGTTTTTAGGTATAGTATCAATTTAAGTGTGTCAACTGAAGATGTGACACCAAATTTATCTTGACCTCAAAAAAAGGGTCTTGAAGTGAGACCAAGTGAGGAGGTGGTCAGCCTTCATGTGACCCTTACATATCAAAAGTACAGGATTTACTGTAACATATCATGTTCAAGTTGATTCAATAGTAACGTAACAAAAAAGTGCAAGATTAACCACTTGCCCGCCAGATAGCAAAATGACGGCGGCAAAGTGGTTTCGATATCCTGACCGGACGTCATATGATGTCGCCAGGCTATCAAGCCGCTGCATGCCCCCGGGGAAATAAAAGTCCCAGAGGTGATCAAATACCACCAAAAGAAAGCTCTATTTTTGGGAACAAAATGATAAAAATTTAGTTTGGTTGCATTGTTGCCTGACCACGCAATTGTCATTCAAAGTGAGACAGCGCTGAAAGCTGAAAATTGGTCTGGGCAGGAGGGTGTATAAGTGCCCTGTATTGAAGTGGTTAAAATTGTCTGAAAATGACTTCAAACACCTTTATACCCATTTGTCAAGGCTCATCCACTGTCTTTGGGGAGAGGGCATCTTTGATAGATAGTCCCTGTACATGGGAAATGTAATTGATGGAAAGCTCCAGTTGAGACTCTAAATAGAATATTAATGGCCCATTATGGAATATATGAGAGTTCACCTTCAGAGTATAATGGCACAAGGGTGGATTGTGGAGAAGACAGTGCTGGAGAGAATAGAAGCACCAAGTTTGCCAGTTCCCCTATTCCAGCGGTTGGTCCAGCATGCTTAAGATTATAATTTATCAAACAGGTGGAGTAAAAACCAAATTGTCACCACAAAGGGTGAAAGGTATAAACTAACAGAGTGCCATAAGCATTAGGTTCTGGGGGATCTGAGAAATGGTTGTAGCTGGCATAATTTCCTATCTGGTCAGGTAACAGAATGATGGACGTTTTGGCCATTTCTTGCTAAATGCCAGCTCCAAGAAAATGGTGGTAGTCTTATCTCGGAGGAAGAGATGTGTCTGGTCCAATCCTGGTTATTCTTTCTTTAGCAAAACAGGGGTGCTTTATTTCAGACAAAGCAATACAGCATAACAGAACACAATCCATGGTCTAGTACAGAATTTAACATGGAGGCGTACATACATAATATAGTTATGACCGACAATAAAAGCCATTAAGGAACTGGTACACAGCAGAAGTAAGTTAGATACTGTACAACAAATCATGAGTAAATTACGCACTACAGTACCAAAGAAGAAGACCTCCCACACAAGAGAAAGGGTCATCTTGCACCTAGGATCATAGCAAGATGGAGTTAGAAGGGGGAAAAAAAGGGGGGGGAATAGGAAGATAAAGGGAAAAGGTGGGGGTGGCAAGAGCAAAACACGAGAAACCAATGGGAAGGAAGGAGGAAGGAGCAAATGGAGTGGGTATACCCATCCAGTGCCATGTCATGTGCAAAATTCTGAGATCATAGAGAGAACGTCTCAAGTCAGGGACCAAGGGGACCATACCTTGTCAACTTCCAGGGGCATCCCCTGTTCAGATATGTCATTTTATATAGGGGAAGTTTAAAGAGACCCTCTACCACAACTAATTGCTTAAACTGATTGTGGACCACATCCCTGATACATAGAGTCAAAACATGAATTCCTCAGATTGGGACTTTAAACCGGGCCAGAAACAGTTTAATGGTAAAAGAATATTCAAAATGTATTACACATTGATAATATATGGCAACATGAACATGGGGATAAATACGCAACAAACACAAATATTAGGAGCAGAAATGGAAACGAGCTGCAAGGAAAAGCCCAGAGCTTTGTCAGACAGACAGAACGTCCAACGCGTTTCAAAAAACAAAATGCAAATCTTCTTCAGGGACAGAGGGCTTGCAGGTTCCAGATCTGTAGCTTATATCCCAAATTTTGATGCTCCACCCATAAAGACAAAGAACATAACTCAAAAATGAAAAGAAAGCAGAGACACTCTCTGCTCTACCTTGCCCGACACCACCAGCCACATCTTCAGCCACATCATTTTGACTCTGACTTTAAGATCCATAAGGCACATCCAGATATCTGGCTGATGGATACAACCCCCTTTAACCCTTAAAGTTTTGGATGGTTTAATAACTTTTGATATACACTCTCTATCAACCGGACCTGCATCAAGGGGAATGTACTATTCTACTTCTCTATAGCTACGGTCTATATAGAGTTATACCACTAAGTTATATAATAAGACCATCCCACAATATACGGACCTCTGGCTGATGTCATTCACATTCTCTGTTGTTTGTGCGCGGCTCTGACGGACATAGCTTTCTTTTCATTTTTGAGTTATGTTCTTTGTTTTTATGGGATTTGGGATATAAGCTACAGATCTGGAACCCTGCAAGCCCTCTGTCCCTGAAGAAGATCTGCAATTTGTTTTTTGAAGGGCATTGGCCGTTCTGTCTGTCTGACAAAACTCTGGGCTTTTCTTTGCAGCTGGTTTCCATTTCTGTTCCCAATATTTGTGTTTTTTGCGTATATCCCCATGTTCATGTTGCTATATATTATCAATGTGTAATAAATTTTGAATATTTTTTTACCATCAAACTGTCTGTGGCCTGGTTTAAAGTCCCAATCTGAGGAATTCATGTTTTGACTTTTATATAGGGGAAGAGCCGCATACATCATAGCCTCCCATGAGGACACATCAGGTGGGGTCGAGGACGACCATTTCAGCAGAATTTTTTGGCATAGTAAAGAAGGTATGATATGGGAAGTTTAGAATGGAAAGAGCGTTGCTCATCATCTAGAATTGCCGGTAGGGCTATGGATGGAGTGGGCGATAAGATAACCTGTAACCTAAGATTTATTTCTTAAAAAGCGGCATTGCAATATGACACAATAGAAGGGCATTCCTAAAACACGTGTAAGTAGGATCCCGACTGGAGTCCACAGCAGGGACAGAGGGGGACCCGCTCAGGGAACATTCTGTGAAGCCTTGAGGAGGTATAATACACCCGATGAAGGAATTTATCCTTGGAGCAGAGGCGTAACTAGAACTTTCAGGGCCCTGGTGCAAGAAACCATGAAGGGCCCCCCCGACCCCCCCTCCCTTTCCATCGGTCCTGGGGCACTTCCATCCAGGTCCAGGGCACTTCCTTCTGATCCCAGTGGCATGCAGTATGAATTATACCCCCTGCTGAACTTGACCCATTCAAGTGAATGGTGCTGCTCTGTAAGCGCCCACAACTGCGTGCAATGCACATGGTTATGGCATGCTAGTGCAGAACTGAAAGGATTAAAGCAGGCAGTGCAGAGGCAATACAACACCTCCTTACTGCCTGCCAAATGATCTATGAAGTGCAATCTGAATGTGGATTGAAGCTCTTATTTTTTTTACATTTTTTAAACAGAATTTTATTATTGACTTTTTTCACATGTTTAACAGCCATTTGGTGAAACATCAGGGCTCTAAACAGACCCCTGATAGCTCACTTTTGAGATAGAGACACCATGTGGCTCCATGTGGTTTGGTGCGTGTGAAAATGCATGGATTAGCAGATGTGTTGGGGTGCTATTAACAATTAATGGCACTGCTGTGTGTCTACTAAAGGCCAGTGTGTTTCTGTGTCTGTCAGGAAAGCCACAATTTTGTGCACATTCCTGACATGCAAAGGTGTGAACCTAGCCTTATAGTGGGCTCAAATTGGTGTGCTGCAGTTTGGCCGCAGCAGGATTGTATGTGTGCTTTACTTGCAGTTATAGCTGCGCTCCTATTGTATTCTAATAGGCAGTGAGTTTTCTGAAAGCATGGCAAATATGTAGGAATTTGATGTACCTTCGTGAAAACGCGTGTAAACTTTTCATACAATCACACTGTGCCCAAACTGCAGCACACTGATGTGAGTCCACTATTAGGCCCCTTTTACATGAGTGGACTGATTGGGTCAGTTTTTCAGGCAGACCCGACTGGACCCTCCATTCTCCTCCTATGGAGTGTCAGGTGTAAACAAACATGTGCCTGTTTACATCTGCCTACATCCAATCAGATCTGCTAAAAACAGACGGATGGGGATCAGTTCCCCTTTCGTCTGGTGGATGGGATTACATGGCAGTCAGGTGTAAACGGACAGGCGGTCCGTTTACATCCGACTGCCTATCAAGAAGAGAAGGCTGTGTCTGTGGCTGCTCTACATAAGCGGAGTGGACACGGACCAGCCATCTGCCTGTTCAGGCGGGAACAGCGGAGAGATCACCCGCTGAGCAGGTGGACTTCTGGCAGAACCTACCCCGTGGAAAAGAGGCCTTAGCGATAAGAAAATAGTGAATAGGTGGGGGTCTAAGTAGTAATAGTATGTGTTCATGAAGGAGTGCAGAGAAAGTGCTACAGTATAGGGACAGTACAGTTAGAGGAGTAAACTGGGATGGAAAGGGTGTCAGATATATGGGAGTATGGAATGTCCAGAGCTGAGGGGGGGAGGGGGGGCTGCTGCAGGGAGGTGTGTAGTGCAAATTTATGGGGGGTTAAGCAGATAGGAGAAGAGAAGGGATAAAGGTAACAGGAAAAAAGTTCAGGAGGATTGCTGCTAACTTACTGTATGATTGTGCAGATGTGATGTCCGCCGGGACCCGCCGATCGTTCGGGACACAGACAGAACAGCAGTCTGTCTATGTAAACAAGGCAGATCACCATTCTGTGAGAAGGGAAGGTTGCCATCCTGTGTTCCTACAAAGCAGGAACACGGAGCTCTGCCTTCCCATAGTAAAAGCACCCCCCCCCCGCACAGTTAGTGAGTGCTCCTTAGGCACACATTTAACCCTTTGCTCACCCCTGATGTTAACCTCTTCCCTGCCAGTGTCATTAGAAATGTGCATATTTTTAGCACTGATCACTGTATTAGTGTCACTTGTCCCCAAAGTGTCACTTTTTTTTTGCTGTTAGCAGCAAATTTAGGTAATAAAAAAAGAGTTTTGTTAAAAAAGTTGATTTTATTGACAAAATACTCTGGACAAATACAACAATTTCTATATGATACTAATCTATTGTCTGATTTGTTACCCAATTCACTGTGTCTCGCATTATGTAAACCGGAGCTCATGTTTTTAAATTTTTGTTCTGTATGGTCTATGTCCAGAGTATTTTGTCAACTTTTTTAACAAAACTTTTTTTTTACCTACAATTGCTGCTAAAAAACCCCACAGGGAACCTCCATTTTCTTTTTTGCAAACATTTGTTTTGGGGTGTGCAGACTCTTCTAAAGTGTCATCCTATGCTAAAGTGTCACTTAGTGTCTGATTTGTCTGCCACAATGTCACAGTCCCACAATAAGTTGATGATCGCCGCCATTACTAGTACAAAAAATTAATAAATAAAAATTGTATAAATCTATCCCATGTTTGTATAACTTTTTGCGCTAACCAATCAATATATGCTTATTGGGATTTTTTTTTCACCAAAAACAGAATAGCAGAATTCAGTAGCAGAATACATAATGGCCTAAACTGATGAAGAAATTAAATTTTTTTTTTCATTTTTTTTATTGGATATGTTTTATAGCAGAATGTAAGAAATATTGTTTTTATTTTAACTTTTTCATAATTGTCACACTTTTTTTGTTAATAACGCAAAGAAAAAAACAAAAAAAAAAAAAAAACGCAGAGATAATTAAATACCACCAAAAGAAAGCTCTATTTGAGGGAAAAATAGGACATATATTTCATTTGGGTACATCGTCGCACAACTGCACAATTGTCAGTTAAAATAACGCAGTTTTTCAGTGTGCATCCACATAATATCTCAAACCACCTCAATCAAGCCATCACAAAGCAGAAAAGTGTCAGCTGTTTCAGTTGTAGCACGCAAACATCTGTCTAAACAATCTTTCCTGGTCAAACTGTAATTTGGTATAATGCCGCGTACACACGATCGGAATTTCTGAAAGAAATGTTCAATGGGAGCTTGTTGTCGGAAATTCCGACCGCGCGTAGGCTCCATCAGACATTTTTTGTCGTAATTTGAGAGCTGGTTCTCAAATTTTCTGACAACAAAATCTGTTGTCAGAAATTCCGAGCGTGTGTAGACAATTCAGACGCACAAAATTACACGCATGCTCTGAATCAAGTACGAGACAGAAGCGCTCGGTCTGGTAAAATAGCGTTCGTAATGGAGGTAGCACATTCGTCACGCTGCAAATTTTTAAATCTTTTAATGCAGCGCATTCTCTTCTTCTTTATAATGCATGAATAATGAAGTTGTCTTGCTGCTGATATTCACACAGAGTTCTCACAAACTGATTTCTTTATTATTTCTCGTGATTTCATGAATAATCATTTTTATTTTTTCGCCAGATCTCCAGAACAATGCTTATAATTTTTGTTTATAGTGATCTCCTGTTTTTTTTAAATAAAGATCTCCTGATTTTTTTTTTGTAGTAATCTCCATAATATTTTTTGTCGTTTTGTGTGTCAAGTTACCACAACACCATTATTATCTTATATTTTTTAACCTCAGGGAGGTTGGTTGGTGTTAGTGTCCCTTGTTAATTTGACATTGTATTTTTTAAATGTACCTGCCTACTCACAAACAAACTGTCCTTTTTTTAATTAAAACACATAGCCAATGATTTGTTCAAAAAAATAGACATTTATTAAGGGGTCATAACAAAATAAAGAGGAAGGCAACGCTGGATAAACTGGAGAAATTAGCGAAGCCTTTGTACCCCAGGGCACACATCAACTATTTGACAGGAAAAACTGGTAGCCTGAGGAGTCCATTTAATAGGGAGCACAATCCGGTCCATGACTCCGAGAGATCAGGAACAGCAGCAGATGACATATATGTCCCCAGGCTGTGGGCTTACAACAGCCTGCGTCTTTTGCCAGACCAGACCGAACCCAAGCCATCACTCTCTTGCTTCCAGGCTGTGGCTCTGGTGTTGGAGTTGTGGCAGGAGGTGGAGGAGGAGGAGGAGGATGGCCCAACTCACACAGGTGGGTTTTGCTTGTGAGTTCGCCCCTCAACCCCTTATTTAGGGCCATATATATCACTTCCTCACAAATGAGGTGTTGGCCCACCTCCATTTCCTGCATTTTGTTGGAAGCCATGCAAGCATAGGCCTCAAGAAGACCGGGGGGGTTCTGAGGGCCGCAGAAGCCTGCAGAATTAACCCAAGTGCTGACTCCTCTACATTCCTCCCCTTCCTGGGCCTTTTTTGTTGAAGGCGGAAGGTAGGGACCTGGGATTCGGTCAGGCTACTGGGCCCGGCCACCTCCTGGCTGCCACTTACCCCTGCCACCTCCTGGCTGTCACTTACCCCCGCCACCTCCTGGCTGCCACTTTCCACAGTCTCCTCCTGGCTGAGGCTTTCCTGTGTATGAAAAAGGGACATAATTTTAGTTTATTGTTCATCAATCACACAAAATTTTGAGAAATATATTTAACAGTGCTATACCTGACTCAAGCTGGGCTCCTCCACATCTTCTTCCTGGGTGGAAGGCCCAGGTTGGACGTCGGAAGCCTCAGCTGGGGTGGAAGGAAGAGTGGAAGGAAGGGTTGAGAGTGATGGTCTGATTTCAGTCTGGTCTGACAGAAACCGCAGTCTGTCATAGTACCACAGCCTGAGGGCATAAATGTCATCTGCTGCTGCTCCTGATCTCTGGGAATCCTGGACCTTCTTGCGCTCCCTATTATAAGTGCTCCTCAGGCCACCAGTTTTGCACTTCAAATAGTTGATGTCTGCTGTGGGGATCTGCGGCTTCACAAATTCAAGCAATTTATCCAGTGCTGCCTTCCTCTTTATTCTATTAGTATAAAAGGTGTGTTTTGTCTGCCACAGACAGGGCAGCTCTCTGTACATATCAATGAATTGGGGGAGGAAATCATGATCATTGAATCGATCCATTTTATCTGCAAGACACAACACAAGACAAACCCTAATGTCAGGCTAAAACTTGCATAATATTGTCCCAATATAGGCCTCAATCTCTAATCAGTATAGCCCACTGATGCTCCAAGTTAAAATTGTACCTTCGTTGTCACGATCGGCGCTTCCGATACTCCTTCCTCCTCTCACAGATCGTACGTACGACGCACGTGTGTTCTGCTTTATATACACTGCGCATTCATTAAACTCCGCCCGCTCCTGACCTACTTTCTAGTGTATTGCCCGCCCCTTCTCTTTCGGCGCAGTGGGAGAGCACACGGCGGAGAAAGAACAAGTGCATGAAGACAGCAGCAGCAACGACGAAAGCCCGGATCCACGAACGTCCCGATCCTGGAAGAGATTTAAGGCCTCAAATATGGCCTTTGTAGAGATGGTGGAGATGGGGGACATCTTGAAGAGGGCCGACTATGATGGGAAGCATGGACTTTACCCAAACCCAAATGTGAGAAAGGCCAAGATCATGACTAAAGTTGTGAAAAGTCTGCACAGGAATTTTGGGCTACGACGATCCAAGGATCAATTGAGGAAACGCTGGTCAGACCTGAAATTGAGGGAGCATGATCAGTACAGAAGGATCAAGAGAGTTCTGTGAAAAAGTAAGTATTTGCCCTGTGTTATTATTATTATTATTACTTGCATGCTGCTCCATGTGCTTTTCTTTACTGTTGTACAGTTTAAAATGGCAACTTTCACGTTCATGGGCACAGTAATTGTTCATAGTAAACATAGTTAGTTCGCCCACTAACACAATGTTTTTGGCAGAAGCAGGTTAACTACATTTGGTCATGCCTATTTGCAGGGCTTTTTTTCTCAGAGAATAGGTGCAGGAACTCACCTTCCCCAGCCAACTTCCTGCCTCCAACCACGCCATTCCCCGAGGAGAGACATAAATCAACATTAAATAATCTGCGCTTTGCACAAGGTGCAAGAGGTACAAAGTACGGCACTCAGGAGCGAATAACACAGAGGGCTCTGGAGTGCATACTGTGCAGTGCTGAGATGTGTGTATCACACAAGGCACAGAAACAAATCAGCACAAGTGATTTACATATTCCTTCCCAAGGTAACCATCTATTCCACACCTCTGTGCCTCCCATTCACAGCTCACCTCTGTACCCCTGTCCACAGCTCACCTCTACAACCCTCGTTCGTATCTTACCTCCTCTTCCCCTTGTCCACAGCTCACCTCTTCTTCTCCTTGTCCACAGTTCACCTCTTCTTCTGTCCACAGCTCACCTCTTCTTCTGTCCACAGCTCACCTCTTCTCTTCTTCTGTCCACTGCTCACCTCTTCTTCCTCTGTCCACAGCTCACCTCTTCTTCTCCTTGTCCACAGCTCACCTCTTCTTCATCTGTCCACAGCTCACCTCTTTTTCCTCTGTCCACAGCTCACCTCTTCTTTCTCGGTCCACATCTCACCTCCTCTTCCCCTTGTTTACAGCTCATCTCTTCTTCCCCTTGTTTACAGCTCACCACTTCTTCCTCTATCCACATCTCACCTCCTCTTCCCCTTGTCTACAGCTCACCTCTTCTTCCTCTGTCCACAGCTCACCTCCTCTTCCTCTGTCCAAGGCTCACCTCCTCTTCCCATTGTCTACAGCTCACCTCCTCTTCGGCTTGTCCACGGCTCACCTCCTTTTCCCCTTGTCCACAGCTCACCTCTTCTTCCCCTTGTTCACAGCTCACCTCTTCTTCCTCTGTCCACAGCTCACCTTTTCTTCCTCTGTCCACAGCTCACCTCCTCTTCCCCTTGCCATATCTCACCTCCTCTTCCCCTTGTCCACAGCTCACCTCCTCTTCCCCTTGTCCACAGCTCACCTCTTCTTCCCCTTGTCCACAGCTCACCTCTTCTTCCCCTTGTCCACAGCTCACCTCTTCTTCCCCTTGTCCACAGCTCACCTCTTCTTCCCCTTGTCCACAGCTCACCTCTTCTTCCTCTGTCCACAGCTCACCTTTTCTTCCTCTGTCCACATCTCACCCCCTCTTCCCCTTGTCCACATCTCACCTCTTCTTCCTCTGTCCACAGCACATTTCTGTACTCCTGTCCAAAGTTCACCTTAGCACCCCCACAACTATCCTTTGTACGCCCTGTCAACAGTTTAACTCTGCACCTCCCAGTCCTCCCCTATGTTGCTTCTCTGCACAACCACCCCTTCCCCATTTTCCCACCAGGTCTCACCTGCAAAAATCCCCCCCAGTGCTTACCTCTGTACAACCTGCCCCCCAGCTCTCAATATTTACTGCTTTTTCATAAATCCCCCAACTCTTACAGCTCTCTTCTCCACAGATCCCCTCCCCCACCTTCACAGCTCTCACCTATTCACAAATCCCCCTACTCTTTACAAATCCCCCCTTTACAGCTCTCACCTCTTCACAAATCCCCCCCCCACATTCTTCACAACCCCCCCAACTTCTTCACGAATTTCCCTATCCAGTCTTCCAGTCTTCCCCTCCCCCTTCTTCACAAATTCCCCCCATTCTTTATAAATTCCCCCCCAACACTTCACAAATTCCCCCCATTCTTTATAAATCCCCCCCACGCTTCACAAATTCACCCCATTCTTTATAAATCCCCCCCCCCACGCTTCACAAATTCCCCCTATTCTTTATAAATTCCCCCCTCCACGCTTCACATATTCCCCCATCCACACTTCACAAATTCTCCCCTCCACACTTCACATATTCCCCCATTCTTTATAAATTCCCCCCATTTTCATAAATTCCCCCCTCCAAGCTTCAGAAAATCCCCCCATTCTTTATAAATTCCCCCTCCGTGCTTCAGAAATTCCCCCCATTCTTTATAAATTCCACCCTCCACGCTTCAGAAAATCCCCCCATTCTTTCTAAATTCCCCCTTCCACGCTTCACAAATTCCCCCCATTCTTTATAAATTTCCACGCTTCAAAAATTCCCCTCATTCTTTATAAATCTCCGCCCCTCCACACTTAACAAACCCCCCCCCATTCTTTATAAATTACCCCTCCGCACTTCAAAAATCCTGCCCATTCTTTATAAATTCCCCCTTCACAAATTCCCCCCATTCTTCACAAATTCCCCCCATTCTTCACAAATTCCCCCCTCCACGCTTCAGGAATTCCCTCCATTCTTTATAAATTCCCCCTCCACGCTTCAAATTTCCCCCATTCTTTATACATTTCCACACTTCACAAATTCCCCCCATTCTTTATAAATTCCCCCCTCCACACTTTAGAAATTCCCCCCATTCTTTATAAGTTCACACTTCCCTCATTTCTCACAGCTCTCATCTCTTCTCACATCCCCCCTCCCTCCCTCCCGTTCTCACAGCTCTCATCTCTTCTCACATCCCCCCTCCCTCCCGTTCTCACAGCTCTCATCTCTTCTCACATCCCCCCTCCCTCCCGTTCTCACAGCTCTTGCACTACACCTCTAACCTCCCCACAGCTGCCTCTCTGCAAACGCCCCCCCCCCCTTTCCTCCACTGCCCTCTCTCACCTTTTCAAACGAGCCTCACAGGGCTGCTGCTGGCAAATCTGTTCTAGATGTGTGGCGTGTGCCATTTTTTCCCCCAACACATCGTAATTTACCACAGAGCCAAGAGCATAAAGCTGAAGAGTGTGGAGAGCTGGAACCCTTCACTAGGCTCTGTGCTACACAGGTTGGACAGGTGGGGGTGGGGATAGGAGCGGTTTCCCGAAGCAGCACAGGAACAGCAAAGGAAGAACAAAATGAGAGCATTTGCGGGGCTGGGACCAGGGGCATCCACCAACATATGCCTTACCTGCACATGCCCTGGATGCCTGACAATAGCTCACAGAAGCCGACGGAGGAAGTGAGTAGTTCAAAAACTTCCTCTACCGCCTTCTGTGATTAGTGACAGGTTGGAGACGATTGGGCTAGCCAGAGGTGGCGGAACGCCGTTCCGCCGAGTTCCAGCTGAAAAAAAGCCCTGCCTATTTGTATTAAAAGAAGTTTGGTACATTGTTGTCTAGATGGGTTTGTAACTAGAATGAAATGCAAACTCGATTCAGTGTAAGGAGAGGACACTCAGCAGCTGTTTACACATCTGGACGCAGGAGCACTAGTGTGGGACACCAGAACAAACTTTTTAGGGTGTCCCACACAGGTGCTCCAGTGGATACTAGGGGTCTCTACATGTGAGAAACTTGACCAAAACAGGTAAGTATTGTAGCTTTAGAAAGGGAAAAAAATAATGTCTTCAGCTTGGAACTCCGCCAAAACAGACAATTTTACGACACTTTCAAGCAATGTTTCATATTACTATTTTCTGCCTTCAAATAGCTGTGTGCTAATTATCCCTTTTTTTTATTCACATAGGGGAGAAAAGACTCGGGACATCAGAGGACACCAGAGATCCACAGCCTCCTAAAGAAGGGAAAATCCCCACACCACAACCAGAGGATGTGGAGGAAGGAGAGGTTTATGAATTGGGCAAAATAGTGACCACAACAGGTGAATGTCTGAGACCACAGCTTCAGGTAATAGATGTATGCCTGCATATTTATAATACATGGTGTGTTTTTTTTAATTTTAGGTTGATGTGGATGTTGTGGAAGAAGAAACTCATTTCACAAGTGCAAGTGCACAGGTCCTCATCGGGAAGATCATGGTGTGCAATAGGGATTTACAGAAGATCAAGGAAGACATCAATGATATTGAAAAAAGACTCAAAAACATCATTGATGTTTTAGGCAGAATCTAAAACACACCAAAATTATTCAATTTATTTATATTTTTATTATTTTTCTAACTTTTTTAAAGTATATTGAAAGCCAAATTTTGAAGATGCACACAGTGTGTTAACGTGTGCTATCTGCCCTCACGGGATATCAAAGTACGCATTTTGTGAGTGCAACCCCTTCCTCGGAACTAAAGTAGCTGAGAGGAAGGGGTTGCACCCCCGAAACACGTCCATTGATCCCCCATGATGGGAGCTAGCACATGTTGACATTATGCATGGGATCAGGAAGGAAATCCCCATTTTGACTCTCAATTTGTGTGCATCTTCAAAATTTGGCTTTCACAGGGGTGACATTCCCCCATCTGATGAAGGCAAGATCAACACAGTTTGGACATACTAATGTCTGATATTGCCTTCAATTTATCAAAGTTGAACTTTGTAAGTTCCTGAGTTGAGTATTGTTTTATGGTTTTAAACATGCCTGTTTACCTCCAAAAAAGGATATTTCTACTGTCAAACCTAAACATTTTATTCAAAAAATATGTTGGTTTGCTCAAAAACCCTTTTTTAACGCACATGTGAATGTGCACAGAGTAAAAAGTTTTCTACTCAACAATGTGTGGCTTCTTCTTTCAATGCTCAATAGCAGTTTTTTGAGTAATTTGGTGTTTACAGTGACAATGGGGGTTATTTACTAAAGGCAAATCCACTTTGCACTACAAGTGCACTTTCTGTGCAGTGCACTTGTAGTGCAAAGAGGATTTTCCTTTAGTAAATAACACCCATTTTCCTGACTCCAAATAATTAATTCATGGTGTTAAAAATGATGAATATTTTTATCAGTAATGCATTATATACATTAACAACAAAAACAATGTGTGTGTGTAGCAGACCCACAACATAATAGTTAGCTGAAGAAGAGATTGTCACCTCATGTATCAAAGAAATTACGTTTGCACTATTGAAGAAAATGTCCAAAAAGAAAAGCCCATTGGATAACCTAGGAGACAGCTAAAAGAAACACGAGCAGTAAATCAAAGGAAATATTATTTCAGTTTAAATTTAAAAAGAATTTTCCAACACTCTTCTGGCTCTGGCCAGCCGGTAGTTAAAAACCCTCTGGTCCGGGGTGAGGGTCCTCATGAGGAATGGCTGCATCAGGTGTTCACCAAGCCCAAACGCTTCATCAGCAACAAAGACGATTGGTAGACCAGTCACAATGTCTTCCGGAGGTGGTAATCCCAAGCCACCACTCTGGAGCCGTCCGTAGAACTCGGTCTGGGCGATGACTTCACCATCTGACATCCGGCCATTCTTCCCCACGTCCACATAGAGAAACTCATATGTCGCCGACACCACCGCCAACATCACTATACTATTAAACCCCTTATAGTTGTAATAGTATGACCCCGAGTTGGGGGATGGGACTATATGGACATGTTTCCCATAAATTGCCCCTCCGTAGTTGGGAAAGTCCCACCGCTGGGCAAATTGGTAAGCCACAGCCTGCCATTCCTGTGGCGTTGAAGGAAACTGTCGAGTCAAACAAGAAAAAAAACAAATTAGTACTTTTGCACATAACATTGCAAGCAGATTAGACACAAACATTCTTGGCCAACATCAGTATAGCATTTATTTGAAGCAGTATTTAAAAAAAAAAATATAAGGTCCACTTATCAGATTCCTCACCCCCTCTGATGGCCCATTGAAAAAATTTTAGGGGGGGGAGATGTTTTGGACAGGTAACCCTCTCCACTTCATTGAGAGCTGAATGCATAAATAATGTGTGTTACTTTGGCCAGCCCCTCCTTACTTACACTATTGGCTGCCCACTGGACAGGTAAGAAGTGTCATAATACAAAAATATAAATACAAACTGTACAAATTGTAGCACATTTTTACATTCTGCAATTACCTATCAAGATAATAGGAGAACAAAACTTTAAACAGTACCATTTGAAAGTATTCAGGCAGGCCCTTTCACTACATGCTTTGGTGAATTCATCCATAAATATGACCAGAAAAGAGGTAGGTATAGTGTGTATGGGTTTGGCAAAGTCAGCAGATAGAGGATTGGTATCGGTTGACTTGGCGGTTGGGGGGAGGGAGGGTTCTAAATGATTTTGGGACCCCAAAAAAAAGCCTCTGGCACTCTGCATGAATTTAAGGACGCAAATAACATTTGTACACATTTTAGGGGGTGTTTAGGGTAAAGCAGTACAATGGAGCTGACAAAATACATTGTTAAGTGACTAGGCTAGGTGTGTATGGGCACAGGATAGCATGCTGGGGAGGTTAGTGAAGGCAAATATGCATGAAGGACAAAAAAGGAACTTTAAAAACTTCCAGCATGCATGAGGATAAAGAGGACATTCACAGCATATTACAATCATGGTAATTAGGGAATGATGAAATTAATACAATACATTAGCAAACATTAAATACATATAATGTGATGTTAAAGGAGAAATCTTACCTTAATATAGTCCTTCTGCAGCACCTGAATGATGTCAGAACAGGTCTCTGGAATAATGATCCCCAGAGCCTGGGGGGAGATGCCTGTCGAGAACTTGATGTCCTGCAGACTTCTCCCCATCGTCAAGTACTGCAACGTGGCGACTAGCCTCTGCTCAGGCGTGACGGCTTGCCGCATGCAGGTGTCCTGTTTCGTAATATAAGGGGACAGCAAAGCCAACAAACGGTGAAAAATGGGGTCTGTCATCCGGAGATAATTCTTGAAATCATCAGGATTATTCTTACGGATCTCCCGCAACAAAGGCATGTGAGAGAATTGGTCACGCTGGAGCAACCAATTCTTCGTCCATGAACTCCTCCCCGCCCTGTTCATGGACTGGGCTTGGGTCAAAGTAAGAACCCCAACACCAAGCCCCTGCACAGCACGAACTCTAAAATGAGTACGAACATGGCTTCAAAACGGTCGGCTGGTCAGAACAAACTAACAGAACGCACTGAAAATCAGAAAGGCCTGAGAAGAGCGAGCTGAAAATCAGAAATGAGCGGACAAGAATGCACTGAAGTTCAAATACGTACTATAAAAATATGCACTGAAAACCAGATGTGAACTGACTACACAACCTGAAGAGCAGTAACGATCTGAAAAGCACGAGGCTGAAAAGCGCGAATCGTCTCTCACCAAACTTCTACTAACACTAGATAAACACGAGATTAGCAGAAGGAGCCCAAAGGGTGGCGCACTGGCTACTGAACTTCCCTTTTATAGTGCCGTTGTACGTGTTGTACGTCAGCGCGTTCTTGACGATCGGAATTTCCGACAACATTTGTGTGACCTGTGTATGCAAGACAAGTTTGAGCCAACATCCGTCGGAAATAAATCCAGGGTTTCGTTGTCGGAATGTCCGATCGTGTGTACACGGCATAACTATTGGTCCAAGAGTGTGATAGATTCACTATCCCTTTGGTTGTAGTTCCCTAAAGCCAAATTTACCAGAATCTATTATGGTGGTCTACTGGAAAGTATCATTAAAAGGGTGTTTGTTCTTCGAAATTAGTAGTTAGTAGAAACACAAATTAGAAGTTTTAGCAAAATGTAAGTGGTTAATCTGTAAATTGCATTGGTCATTTTGCAGAGTACATCCAGGCCTTGGCATATGATGCCAGGATTGGCTGTTTGACTCACACAAGCATAAATGTTTATCCTTTATTTCTGGCCATCTGTGATGATTCGTGCAGTAAGCCTGCATTGTGTGTATATACTGTATAAACCTGGACATTATGCCATGTAACTCCCTATCAATCTCACAGATTGCAGATAACAGTACTCAATTATAGCAAACCGTATCATCAGAACAGAATCGGTTAACAGACTGTAAACATTTTTGGCCTTGCTGCTAATTTTCCGTGGCCACTCTTACTGCGGTTTGGATACGTCTCTGTCCTGGCTGGAGATTTAGTGTTATACACAGAGGAAGAGGAGGCTGAGCATGAGTAAGTATTTCTATTTACTGAGCCAAATACAGTGACAGAGAAAAGAAGGGGGATGGTAAAACTCATATGAGAATGTAACGTATTCCCCAGGCCCCTAATTTCTATGCCGTGCCCTAGACACCCACAATCATGTGCTATGCATTCACTTAGTCTGTTTTTTATTATTGAGTTTTTTTTTTAATGGAATTCCACCATGGAATAATTTTTCAGACTGCAGCTTTGTATGTTCAACACATTGACCATTCATGTGTTCTATAAAAAATATGTCCCGTACAACTCTTTTTTAACATGTACGGTGCACCTTCTTACAAAGATTACAAATTATCGACTGCTTGATAGATGCTTCCTAAAGTGTCTGTATTGTCCCCACACAGTTGCATATTCTGGAACTTGCCATGGCTTGTGTAGTGCTAACCACAGGGGAGCTGCTGAATTGTTTTGTGGTTTCTCTGCACACCTAAAGATGACACACCTCTCTCACCCAGCACTTACCGACACACATTGAAGTATTTCAAAAAATGTATTAGGTCATGCAGAGCCTAATGCCGCATACACACGGTCGGACTTTTCGTCTACAAAAGTCCGACGGACGCCGACGGACCAAATCCGGCGGACAATTCGATCATGTGTGGGCTTCCCCGGACTTGCAGCGGACTTTTCCAGCCGCAAATCTGACGGACTTTAAATTTGAAACATGCTTCAAATCTTTACGTCGTAACTCCGCCGGACCCAGAAATCCGCTCGTCTGTATGCTAGTCCGATGGACAAAAACCCACGCTAGGGCAGCTATTGGCTACTGGCTATCAAATTCCTTATTTTAGTCCGGTGCGTCATCACGTACGAATCCGTCGGACTTTTGTGTGATCGTATGTAGGCAAGTCCGTTCGTTAGAAAGTCCACCGCAAGTCCGCCAAAAGTCCGTCGAAAGTCCGTCGAAAGTCTGTCGGACGGGCTGTCGGACTTTTGTAGCCGAAAAGTCCGACCGTGTGTACGCGGCATAAGAGAAGACAGTATTAGCAAGTGTACTTATACAAACTATCAATAAGACAATAATGCTACTCTAAAAGATATGGTTAAAGATATGGTTAAACGCCTACAGTTTTCTATCAGTAATTAACAGAACTGAACTGCATTTACATAGCAACAGTATAACGACAGTTCTAACCTTCTACCTGCTATACCAGTCACACTGGCCAGTGATTGATAAACAAAGAAACTGTAGGCTGGCAACGTTGGGGCCCTTGAAGAAAGAACAACAGTTCCAAGCAGACAACAGATTAACTTGTGCAATGTTAGTCTCTAACCAGATCCAGGGCACCCTCTTCTGGGTCTCTGACCACACATGCTCTGATTCAGTAAAAGTCAAGCTCAAGTCAGACAGAGATAGAAGTTGTTGTGATTTCTCCAGTGGCGGAACTATAGGGGTCTCTGCAGTCGCACTTGCAACTGGGACCTATCGTTCTGCCGCTGTGGAGGGGCCCCAAGACCCTGCATCCCCCCTGCACCCCTGGCTGTCCATTTAACATGCAGTGGGGGGAGGTGGGAGGCGGCAATCGGCAGCTGTATGGTGCCCGCGAGACACGGAATCTCCCTTGGGCTTGTAGTTCTCTCTCTAAATGTATACAGTGGAGAGGGGAGGGGCCTCTGACCCGGGCATTTATCAGTTTCACTCTGCAAGTGTAAGTAACCCTACTATCGTTTTCAGACAAGGAAGCTGCCATCTTTGCCTCTGTTTAATCTACAACTGCCATGATGTTGCATATGTGATCAGTTATGACACCAGCCATTGGATGGTTTGACAGTTAGGTTGAGAGCACAACCAGCGGGAGTGTTACATTTCCGGCACGTGCCGGAAATGAAACTGTTTTATGGATGGGTTTACTACCACTTTCAGTGAGTCGCTCTGCTTCTACACTCTTGCCGCTACATGCCTGGGTCAGAGGCCCCTCCCCTCTCCCTTGTATACATCCAGAGAGAGAACTACAAGCCTCAGGGAGATCCTGCTGCCCGTGGACACCATAGAGCTGCTGATCGCCACCTCCCCCCAGGTGAGGGGGTACAGAGAAGGGCTGGGGGTCCATGGTGCACAGCGGAGACCAGCCAGGTACAGGGGAACCTCTGGAGGGGGGGTGACTGTCTGGGGACCCTGATGTAAGGGGGGCCATTAGGGGACCCTGAAGTAAGGGGGACCCTCTGGGGACCCTGATGTAAGGGGGGGCTCTCTGGGGACCCTGATGTAAGGGGGGCTCTCTGGGGACCCTGAAGTAAGGGGGGCCTCTGGGGACCCTGATGTGAGGGGAGCTCTCTGGGCACCCTGATGTAAGGAAGGGGCTCTCTCGGCACCCTGATGTAAGGGGGGGCTCTCTGGGGAGCCTGGTGTAAGGAGGGGCCCTCTGGGGACCCTGATGTAAGGAGAGCCTCTCTGGGGCCCTGATGTAAGGAAGGCTTTCTGGGGACCCTGATGTAAGGAGGGCTCTCTGAGGACCCTGATGTAAGGAAGGAGCTCTCTCATGACCCTGACCCTGATGTAAGGGGGGCTCTCTGGGGAACCTGATGTAAGGGGGCTCTCTGGGGACCCTGATGTAAGGGGGCTCTCTGGGGACCCTGATGAAAGGGAGGATCCCTGAGGACCCTAAAGTAATGGGGGCTCTCTGGGGACCCTGATGTAAGAAAGGGGCTCTCTGGGGACCCTGATGTAAGGAGGGGCTCTCTGGGGACCCTGAAGTAAGGGGAGCTCTTTGGGGACCCTGATGTAAGGAAGGGGCTCTCTGGGGACCCTGATGTAAGAGGGGGGCTCTTTGGGGACCCTGATGCAAAGGCAGGCTCTTTGGGGACCCTGATGTAAGGGGGAGCTCTCTGGGGACCCTGATGTAAGGAGGGGCGCTCTCTGGGGACCCTGATGTAAGGGGGGATTCTCTGGGGATCCTAATGTAAGTAAGGAGGCTCTCTGAGGATCCTGATGTTAGGGGAGGCTCTCTGGGGACCCGCATGTAACAATATTTTTATATATATATATATATATATATATATATATATATATATATATATATACACACACACACACATGTATATTATATACATGTGTATGCCCGCCCAAGCATATGACTTTCTTTACTTCGCTGCTATGGGCTCTAGCCCGAGATCTTTTGTAGACCTAGCAACACCCCTGGTGGGGGCCCTTCATGGTTTCTTGCACCGGGCCCTGAAGATTCTAGTTACGCCTCTGGATTTCTCTCTTTCAATCCTGCTGAGACATTCCCTCTTTTCCTTCCTTACAAGCTGTAGAAATTCTCTCTAGTATGGTCTGCTCTCACCAGGTTTTCAAATTACGCCTGACACCCTCCCAGGAAGAAAGTTCCTGGTCTCTGGGGCAAGGTCTTGCACAATGGGAGTCTTCTCTGAGGACTCATCTGATGTCATGGGCTGGGCTCAGCCCTTCCTTCTCTGAGCTGGCCGCTCAGCTGTCGGCTAATTGCCAGCTCCTATCTCTCCACAGTGACTCACCTGTTGATGATATCCTGCTTGTCAGTCCTGCTTACTTAAGCCGTCCAGCCCAGAAGATCTCTGCCTTCGCCTTGGTCAACATCACAGAGACTTTCTCCTGCGCTCCTGTTAAAGACTTGCTTGACTGACATTCCTTCTGGATCCAGATCCTGCTTGCTGTTCCACTACGCTGATTCCTGGCTTCCTGACTTTCTGGCTTGTCTGACTATCCGTTACTTCCGGTTACCGAACCTTGGCTATGTTTTGACTACATTTGTTCTATTTAAATTTATTATTAAACAAGTGTGATTTAACTGTACTTCTGTCTTGGTCTGATTCATGGTTTCTGACATCTGATTGTGATCAGGTATGGCAGGATTCTGTTTATCTCTTGCTATCTAATGCTAGCATTAAGGCAGTCCTCTCCTTTCCTCTCAGCAGTCTGCAGACCTACTCTTCCTTGTTTTATTGCATCAGCCAAACACCATTCTCCAGGATCGATCCAGACCTAAACAAGATGGTTGTCCACTGCTATGGAGACACTCCATAAATGAACATTGCAAAGTGGTCTCCTTAAAGATGGCTGCTGTGCTTCTGCATTATTGAATATTCAGTTTTACTCCCCACGCTGCAGAAGGATAATACAGCAGCAACAAGAATTTTAGCAGCAGTTATTAGCTACAGTCCAGGTTACACTTGCATTAAAGTGACAATAATTTTTTTTTTTCAAAAGAAAAAAAAATCCTATTTAACCACTTCAATACCAGGCACCTAGACACCTTCCTGCCCATGCCACTTTTCAGCTTTCAGCGCTGTGGCAATTTGAATGACAATTGCGCGGTCATGCTACACTGTACCCAAACAAATTTTTTATCATTTTGTTCCCACAAATAGAGCTTTCTTTTGGTGGTATTTGATCACCTCTGTGGTTTTTATTTTTTGCGCAACAAATAAAAAAAGACCAAAAATTTTGAAAAAAAACAAGTTTTTCTTTGTTTCTGTTAAAAATTTTTGTAAATAAGTACGTTTTCTTCTTCAATGACGGGCACTGATATGGCTGCACTGACGGGCACTGATACGGCGGCACTGATGGGCACCGATGAGGTGGCACCAATGAGGTGGCACTGATGAGGTGGCACTGATGGGCACTGATGATGGGCACTGATAGGCGGCACTGATGGGCACTGATAGGTGGCACTGATGGGCACTGATAGGTGGCACTGATGGGCACTGATAGGTGCCACTGGTATGCGGCACTGATGGGCACTCATAGGTGGCACTGATGGGCACACATAGGTGGCATTGATGGGTACTTATGGGTGGACTGATGGGTACTTATGGGTGGGCACTGATGGGCACTGACAGGTGGCACAGATGGACACTGATGGGTGGCACTGATGACACTGATTGGTGGCACTGATGACATTAATGGGTGACATTGCTGGGCATCACTGAAATATAATGGTGCCAGTCAGTGCTCATTCGTGGGCACTGATTGGCACAGATCTGGCATAATTTGCACATGTGGATAACCATGGGGTACATACCTGGCCATCCACATGTTGCCCGCTTCCCTGGTGGTCCTGGCGGCTTCTCTGGTGCTCTAGTGCGGGCATCCAAGGGGGGGCTGTGCTGATAAACAATCAGCGTAGACTCCCCCTGTCAGGAGAGCCACTGATTGGCTCTCCTCTACACGCATCTGTCAGACGCGAGTGAGGAAAAGCCGATCAACGGCTTTTCCTCTTGACATCGTGATCAGCCGTGATTGGACACGGCTGATCGCGTGGTAAAGAGCCTCCGTCGGAGGCTCTTTACCAAGATCGGTGGAGCAGTGTGTCAGACTGACACACCGCTCTACCGATTGCCGCGATGCGCGCCCCCACGGGCGCGCGGCAGTATGTTATCCTGCTGGACGTCATATGACGTCCAGCCAGGATAACTGAACCACCACCCGGACATCAATCTGCTATAGGCCGGGTGGGAAGTGGTTAAACTTGAGATCCGCCCAAAAAAAAATTTAAAAGCCAGCAGCTACACATACTGCAGCTGCTGGCTTTTAATAAAAGGACACTTACCTGTCCGGGAGTCCAGCGATGTCGGCACCGCAGCTGATGTCTCCATCAGCTGTCGGGTGCTGCTGCTGCCATTGCGGGTAAGGGAACACGGCAATGTAGCCTTACAGCTTCAGGCCGGGAACCCTACTGCGCATGCATGAGGCCCTGTTCCTCTCTCCTACTGACCCGGCGCCAGGGGGAGGAGGAGGGAGCCGAGCGGTGACGTTGTGCGGACTCCCGGAAGTGAGAACAGGATACCTTCCCCTCCCCCCGAAATGTGCCAATTGTGGCACTGGAGGGGGAGAGGAGACAAATGACCGGATGTTCCACTTTTGGGTGGAACTCCGCTTTAACTATGTATTCTTAATTTAAAAAGTAACTTCTATTGCTCTCAGCTGCCTCCAAATTTTCAAATTCCTTAGTTTTTTCTGCAGTGATCCAGCTTCCTGGTAGAGGGAGGGCATGTACATTGTATGTAGGACAGTAGTCACCCTCTCTTGCTTGCTCTTGAGATGGACTAGGGACTATGGACGCATGTGCGTACGCGTGTGCGTAGGGCAGTTCACATGACCGCAACAAATGTGTACTGCTCACTCCAAGCAAAGGGAATGAAGATAAAAAGAGAAGTTTGGAAGCTCACAGAGAATATTATAAGGAGGCAGAAAAACACAGCAAGAAACTATTTAATGAAAAATAGATTACAAAGCCATTAAGACGTGAATGTGCATGGACTATTTTGAAAAATAAAGATATTGGGGTTGATTTACCAAAGCTAGAGAGGACAAAATTAGTCACAATTCTGCAGAGAAACCAATCAGCTTCCAGGTTTTATTGCTAAAGCTTAATTAAACAAGCTGAGGTTAGAAGCTGATTGGTTTCTGCAGAATTGTGACTAATTTTGCCCTCTCTAGCTTTAGTAAATAAACCCCATTGTTTAGTATGTCACTTTCACACTGGGGCGGGGGCGGCGTCGGCGGTAAAACGCCGATATTATTAGCGGTGTTTTACCGTCGGTATGCGGCCGCTAGCGGGGAGGTTTTACCCCCCGCTAATGGCCGAGAAAGGGTTAAATACCACCGCAAAGCGCCTCTGCAGAGGCGCTTTGCCGGCGGTATAGCCGCGCCGTCCCATTGATTTCAATGGGCAGGAGCGGTGAAGGAGCGGTATACACTCCGCTCCTTCACCGCTCCGAAGATGCTGCTGGCAGGACTTTTTTTACCGTCCTGCCAGCGCATCGCTCCAGTGTGAAAGCCCTCGGGGCTTTCACACTGGAATGAAAGTAGCTGCACTTTCGAGTCGGTTTGCAGGCGCTATTATTAGCGCAATAGCGCCTGCAAACCGCCCCAGTGTGAAAGGGCCCTTAAAGTAAAACTACAGCCCATCTTTTATAGAGTGGGAAAGGATTAGAACTTCTGTCAAACTTCTTTATAGCTTTCTATGTCCCTGTTCAGCAGATTCTTTCCACTGTCCTAAAGAGAGGGCAGGAAGTGAAAAAACTATTTTTAAAGTCAGAAAATATCATATTTGACAGTTCAGATAAGATCAGTTGTGTTATCTGAGAGATTTCCCCTTACCTCTTGTTTCAATGACAACTGTAAACTTTTGACCCCTTACTTTCTATTCAGGTAGCCACTGTTGTGAGAACTGGAAGTGAGGGGAAATCTTTAATAAGGGGGGTCACGTACAGCAATAACATCCTGGGAAACCCCACACAATCTGCTAGATTTGTTTATGCATTAGTGACAACTTTTTAAAGCTAGCTTCACATTTGTGTGGTTTTGCGTGCCACATTTATTTGCATGGGCACAGCAGCTCATTCACAGCTCCCAACTGTCCCTGATTTCGAGGGACTGTCCCTGATTTGGAGCAATGTCCCTCTGTCCCTCTTTCCTCCTCATTTGTCCCTTATTTTGGTCTGATCTATATAGATGTATAAAAAATGCACTTTTTATCTATGAAAAAGTGTTTTCCAGCGCTAAACCTTTCATCTGGTTTCTAAATTGCTGCATTTGTAAATTCCAAAAGCCAATATAAAGGAATAGTAGTGGTTAAAAAGCACTTTTGATTTGAACCAATCTTTTATTCTTGTACAATTCTCCTTTAAGGGGGCGGGCCAGGCGTATGTCTTATGCCTGTATACTTTTGCTGATAGGGGTTCCTCATTCCCATCTCTAAAAGTTGAGAGGTATGCATTCATTTGAACAGGCTGGTGTGCTGTATTTTCCTGCAGGAAAAATGTTGCTGTACCTTTTTTAAAATGCAGCTGCACAGTAACCGCATTGTGCTTTGGCAACCATACAATTCTGCATTGGGAAAACTGCACCGAGTTTTTTAGTGTATAGGGGCGCCATGAGGAGTTATTGGCACCCTTGCGCATTTTCTCAAGCAGTGCATTTCTAGTGTGGCTGCAAGAATGCATGCAATATAAATGCACTCCTGCATAAATGTAAACAACATTTTTCAAAAAAGTTCTGCACCAGTTAAGTTGCCTCTTAAATTAAGCAATAATAATAATAATAATAATAATAATAACAACAATAATAATAATACATTATTAATTCATTCTCCAGCACCAGTTTCTGCTATGACATTTACAGAACTCTAGACAAATATAAAATATAAATGAATGCAGAACTGCAATTATTAACTAAAATTGAATTGCTGAAGTAGAAGCAGTTGAAGTTGCAAGCAGAAAGATGAGCTCATTGCTTCTATTTTCACCATCCAGTCAAAGGCTGAAGAGGGGATAAAACGTTTTAGAGTTATTTAATGGCAGCAAAGAACATTTGGCCCTCTCCTCTGATCTGCCAGGCAAGGTTGTATTGTGTGGTAGAGCTTTGTAAATCTCAGAACTGGATGGACAGAACTAGAAATCCTTTGGCAAGTAGAACAGTTCCCTTATCTATATCTACTCTGTGTATTTAGCTGTTTCCATGGAGTTCAGCTTTAAATTAACTATTTTTTATTTGTCTTTAACCACTTGACCACTGGGCACTTAAACCCCTTTAATAACCAGACCAATTTTCAGCTTTTGGTGCTCTCACATTTTGAATGACAATTACTCAGTCATGCAACACTGTATCTATATGAAGTTTTTGTCCTTTTTTTCACACAAATAGAGCTTTCTTTTGGTGGTATTTAATCACCGCTGGGTTCTTTATTTTTTGCGCTATAAAAGAGAAAAGACCGAAAAATCTGTAAAAAAAATGCATTTTTCTTCATTTCTGTTATAAAATTTTGCAAATTAGTAATTTTTCTTCATATATTTTGGCCAAAATTTATACCGCTACATATCTATCTTTGGTAAAAATAACCCAAATCGGTGGATATTATTTGGTCTTTGTGAAAGTTATAGAGTCCACAAGCTATGGTGCCAATATCTGAAAATTGGTCACACCTGAAGTACTGACGGCCTATCTAATTTCTTGAGACCCTAACATACCAGGAAAGTACAAATACCCCCCAAATGACCCCTTTTTGGAAAGAAGACAATCCAAGGTATTTAGAAAGATGCATGGTGAGTTTTTTGAAGTTGTCATTTTTTCCCACAATTCTTTGCAAAATCAAGTTTTTTTTTTACTTTTTTTTTTTCACAAAATTGTCATATTAGCAGGTTATTTCTCACACACCGCATATGCAAGAAAAATGGGAAAAAGTCCCCCGAGCGGGGTTTTTAGGCAGCTAGCTATAGATATGAGCAAGGCATTAAGTAAAATATTAAAATGCTTTATTGAAGGGTAATGAATAAATGTAACAACATATAAATATAAATTGGGAGCTCCAGTGGGAAAATACCCATACCAAATACATATAATAGCAAACATAGGTTATACACAGCATGTGATAAAGCTATTGCATAACAATACTGATGCGTTTCGACCCATGAATTTTGGGGTCTCTTCAGAGGATGAGTTTGCTAAAGAAAAAAGAAAAATTTATAATAGTATGTACAGCTTATTTAAAAGAGTTACAGCATTGGCAAGTTTGTTTAGCAACATGTTTAGTAACACTTTGCACATAATTACCACTGAGTTTGGATGTACCCCTCGATCAGAGCCTCCCCACATAGCAGCCAGACCATCCAGTGTGCCCACACGTAGCAGCACCCCGGAAGAGGGGGGAACAGGAATCCACTTGATATGGCTTGCAAGGAGTCACACGTATAATTGCCCCCCCACCAACACGCCACGGGGGAGGTGGGGCCGGAACCTACGAAAATTGTCAGAGCGTTAGCTCATGAATATACTATATTGAACTTATGATACATCTGATTATCAATGCTTTATCAGACCCCATAGAATAATATTATACTTATATATAATTTTGATCTATGTGCACACCAGCTTTGGATGCCGTAGACTTAGATACTTGGCAATATCATGCACTTTTTCCTTAAATCCACACATCACACATACACTCATTTGGGTTTTTTTTTTTTTTTTTTTTTTTCTGCTGTTTAAACACTCACTCGCATCATTTTCATGCACATTCCTTTTTTCACATTTTCTTCATATTTTTTACATTATATTTTACACGTCATTATTCACTGTGCACATCCCTCACCTTTCTTCCTATCACTGCCATTGTCAGCATTAAAAGACAAGGTCATCCCTGACATATTTTATATTAGTTATATCAATATAGTCACTTTACTAATCTTATTATCCTTCACATGATTAATTCAAGCTGTAATAGATTATTACAACACTTTCTGACCGCCCAATAGTTAAATCTAACCACTAACCTATATGGGTATATTCATGAGCTAACGCTCTGACAATTTTCGTAGGTTCCGGCCCCACCTCCCCCGTGGCGTGTTGGTGGGGGGGCAATTATACGTGTGACTCCTTGCAAGCCATATCAAGTGGATTCCTGTTCCCCCCTCTTCCGGGGTGCTGCTACGTGTGGGCACACTGGATGGTCTGGCTGCTATGTGGGGAGGCTCTGATCGAGGGGTACATCCAAACTCAGTGGTAATTATGTGCAAAGTGTTACTAAACATGTTGCTAAACAAACTTGTCAATGCTGTAACTCTTTTAAATAAGCTGTACATACTATTATAAATTTTTCTTTTTTCTTTAGCAAACTCATCCTCTTAAGAGACCCCAAAATTCATGGGTCGAAACGCGTCAGGATTGTTATGCAATAGCCTTATCACATGCTGTGTATAACCTATGTTTGCTATTATATGTATTTGGTATGGGTATTTTCCCACTGGAGCTCCCAATTTATATTTATATGTTGTTACATTTATTCATTACCCTTCAATAAAGCATTTTAATATTTTACTTAATGCCTTGCTCATATCTATAGCTAGCTGCCTAAAAACCCCGCTCGGGGGACTTTTTCCCATTTTTCTTGTCCATATTGGGGTGAGCAGCATTGATATCTCTCCTTAATGTGTCTTCCCTCTTTGCCACACCGCATATGCATACCACAAATTACACCCCAAAACACATTCTGCTATTACTCCTGAGTACAGCAATACCACATGTGTGAGACTTTTACACAGCCTGGCCACATACAGAGACCCAACATGCAGGGGAGCACCTTCAGGCGTTCTGGAGCACCCAGGCCAATTCTGACATTTCTCTCCTACATGTAAAAATCATAATTTATTAGCTAGAAAATTACATAGAACCCCAAAACATTATATATGCTTTTTTAGCAAAGACCCTAGAGAATACAATGGTGGTCATTGCAACTTTTTATCTCGCACAGTATTTGCGCAGCAATTTTTTTAACGCGTTTTTTTTGGAAAAAAAAAACAGTTTTGTGCTTTAAAAAAAAACAAAACAGTAAAGTTAGCCCAATGTTATGCATAATGTGAAAGATGAAGTTACGCCGAGTAAATAGATACCCAACATGTCACCTTTCAAAATTGAACGCGCTTGTGGAATGGCGCCAAACTTTGCTACTCAAAAATCCCCATAGGCGACGCTTTAAAATTTTTTACTGGTTAGATGTTTTGAGTTACAGAGGAGGTCTAGGGCCAAAATCATTGCTCTCACTCTACCGATCGCAGCGATACCTCACATGTGTGGTTTGAACACCGTTTTCATATGTGGGCGGGACTTACGTATGCGTTCGCTTCTGCATGCGAGCACACAGGGACAGGGGCGCTTTAAAATTTTTTTTTTTTTTTTATTGTTCATTTTACTTTATTTATTTTAGTTTGATGCTTTTTCCCAAAAAAAAATTTTTGACCACTTTTATTCCTATTACAAGGAATGTAAACATCCCTTGTAATAGGAATATGGCATGACAGGTCCTCTTTACAGTGAGATATGACGTCAATAAGACCTCACATCTCACCTCTAGGCTGGGAAGCCTGAAATAAAAAAAAAAAAAAAGATCCTGGCTTCGATCGTAGTGGTGAGTCGGTAGAAGCACCGGAGGGCGGCGGGAGGGGGGGACATCCCCTCTTGCCTCCCGTAAGAATGATAAAGCAGTGGAACAGCCACTATGATCATTCTTATGGTGTAGGGAATCGCCGGATGAAAAAGCTGATATCTGAATGATGCCTGTAGCTGCACCCATCATTCAGATATATATAAAGTCAAGGACGTTGTATGACAGCCGGCGGGCGGGAAGTGGTTAAAACGCATTTTTTTTTTTTTAACACAAAGTTGTCCATTTATACAATATTTTTTTATTATTATTATTATTCAGGATTTATATAGCGCCAACAGTTTACGCAGCGCTTTACAATATAAAAGGGAGACAATACAGTTATAATACAATACAATACAATAGGTTTAAGAGGGCCCTGCTCAGAAGAGCTTACAATCTAATAGGGTGGGGCAGGTGGTACAAAAGGTTGTAACTGTGGGGAATGAGCTGGTGGAAGTGGTAGGAGATTAGTTGGAGACATGATAGGCTTTCCTGAAGAGATGAGTTTTCAGGGATTGCCTGAAGGTAGCAAGAGTAGGGGATAGCCGGATAGATGGAGGTAGCGAGTTCCAGAGGATGGGAGAGGCTCTGGAGAAATCCTGGAGACGAGCATGGGAGGATGAGATGAGAGAGCTTGAAAGCAGGAGGTCTTGAGAAGAGCGGAGAGGTCGATTTGGGTGATATTTGGAGACAAGATTAGTGATGTAGCTTGGCGCAGAGTTGTGAATGGCTTTGTATGTTGTGGTTAGTATTTTGAATTTAATTCGCTGGGTGATTGGGAGCCAGTGTAGGGATTGAAGTAGAGGGTTGGCAGACACTGAGCGGTTGGTAAGGTGGATAAGTCTGGCAGCAGAATTCATGATAGACTGAAGTTGGGATAGCCTATGGAGAGGTAAGCCAATGAGAAGGGAGTTGCAATAGTCAAGGCGAGAGATAACAAGAGAGTGAATGAGGAGCTTGGTGGTTTCATTTGTTAAAAAAGGGCGAATTTTAGAGATGTTACGGAGGTGAATTCTACAAACTTTTGACAACGATTGGATTTGAGGCTGAAATGACAAGTCAGAGTCTAGGATTACACCTAGTACCCTGGCGTGAGGGGAGGGACTGATGGTTGCATTGTTGATTTTGATGGAAAAGTCATGGAGGGGGGCACGGGCGGGGGGGAATATTAATAGCTCAGTTTTAGAGAGATTTAGTTTAAGGAAGTGGTGCGACATCCATGCTGATATGTCAGTTAGTAAGTTAGTAATGCCAGAGGAGACTGAAGGAGTGAGGTGAGGAGTAGACAGATAGATTTGGGTGTCATCAGCGTATAAGTGGTATTGGAAGCCGTGGGCAGTTATTAAGTGACCAAGGGAGGAGGTGTAGATAGAGAAGAGAAGGGGTCCAAGAACCGAGCCTTGGGGGACCCCCACAGAAAGGGGCAATGGAGAGGAGGAGACAGAGTTGTAGGTGACACTGAAGGAGCGCTGTGATAAATAGTCAGAGAACCAGGATAGAGCAGAATCTCAGAGGCCAAGGGAATGTAGTTTATTGAGAAGGAGCGGGTGGTCAACAGTATCAAAGGCCGCAGAGAGGTCAAATTTCTAACACATAGCATGTACATACCAAAAATGACACCCCAAAATAGATTCTCCTACTCCTCCTGAGTACGGCGATACCATATGTGTGAGACTTCCACAGCCTGGTCACATACAGGGGCCGAGTACAGCCGAGTATGGCCGAGCATGGCAGGGTATGGCTGAGTATGGCTCAGCATGGCAGGATATGGCAGGGTATGGCTGGGTATGGTTGAGTATTGCAGGGTATGGCGGGGTATTGCAGGGTATGGCGGGGTATTGCAGAGTATGGGGGGTATTGCAGAGTATGGCCGGGTATCGCTGAGTATGACTGGGTATGGCTGGGTATCACTGAGTATTGCAGAGTATGGCTGGGTATGGCAGAGTATTGCGGGGTATTGCAGAGTACTGCGGTGTATTGCAGGGTATTTCGGGGTATTGCAGAGTACTGAGGGGTATTGCAGAGTATTGCGGGGTATTGCAGAGTATTGCGGGGTATTGCAGAGTACTGCGGGGTATTGCAGAGTATTGCGGGGTATTGCAGAGTATTGTGGGGGTATTGCAGAGTATTGTGGGGGTATTGCAGAGTATTGTGGGGTATTGCAGAGTATTGTGGGGTATTGCAGAGTACTGTGGGGTATTGCAGAGTACTGTGGGGTATTGCAGAGTATTGCGGGGTATTGCAGAGTACTGTGGGGTATTGCAGAGTATTGTGGGGGTATTGCAGAGTATTGCACAGTATTCTGGGGCATTGCAGAGTACTGCAGGGCATTGCAGAGCATTAGGGATGGCTGAGCATGGATGGGTGGATGGCTGGATGTCACTGTGCAGCGCTGTGGGCACTACACATCCAGCCCACAGCGCTGCAGCCATCCATCCATCCCCCTCTCCGCTCACAGTGTACCGATCAGTACACGGGAAGGGGATGAGAGGAACCGGAGTCATGAGATGATGCCGGTTTGTTTACATGTGATCACTCCGTCATTTGACGGAGCGATCACATGGTAAACGGCTGCGATCAGCGGCCATTTACCGGGATCCGTGATGCGCCGGGTCCTCTGGACCCGGCAGTCACGGATGTGTTCGGGTGCGCGCCCCAGGGGGCGCGCGAGAGGGGGATTCTGGGAGGACGTCATAGTACGCCCTCCCAGAGTTAAGTAACCGCTCTGCAGCTGTCATTCGGCTATGGGCCGGTTGTTAAGTGGTTAAGTGTTACTAAACCCAGGACCCTGCATTCACTATAATTGGTCTCCCACAGCACACAGAGCATGGTGATGCGATTATTTTAGTACATAATGCTAAACACCTTTTCTCATCAGCAGTATATAGCAGTCTCTGACTTCTATTAGTGTCTGGTTAAAGCTTGTAGGACCCCTGATCCTCTGTCTGGACAGTGCTGATTGGCCTTGTGACGATCACATGCACTTTCCCAAGAAAAGAAAAACTCTCTAGCAATACACACCAAACTTAGCATGTGCAGAGTACCTCCAAAAGTTCTGTACTAGCAGGATTGGGGACAGTGAAAGAAGATTAGGATGAGAGAAAATAGGATCAAATAGCCTTTTTACACAATGCAGAGGATTACCCCATAGGTTCCACAGTGAGTATAACAAGCATGCTTTACTGCATTTACAGACTGATTTTACCGTTGTGGGTTTAGTAACACTTTAAAGTGGAGTTCTGGCCACATTTTTTATTTTATTTTTTTATTAATCCGAGCATAATGCATTATTACATTTAAAAAACTATTACATATGTTTAATAGTGGATGTTGATAAAATATATATTTTATACTCATAAGTTTGTACATCCTCTTCTGGCTGTTGCCATCATGATTGTGGGCATGTGAAGCCCAATCGATACCTCTTCTGGGATTAGCGCTGGAGAGGTGCATGCTGGTCTCAGCATGCACAATTCACCGGCGGCCGTAGAGCGATTGTTTCTAAAGTTGCCATAACAACAGGCGGCGACGGAGAAAGGTCCCGCCCCGTTGTTATGGCAACACAGATATGATCCGCCTTAAATTGCGTAATTTCCTATCAGGAAATAACGCGATTTTTAACCACAGTACTGCCCACAGACTCCTGGGAAATGATGACTCACATTTCCCAGGAGCACAGGCGAGGGAGGAAGGAGCGTCACGGACCAGGAAGTGGCTGATTAGGAGGACGACATAGCAACAGGGCGTTTCTGGTATGCATAAAAAAAAAATTCCTCCAAAAGTTTCTTTATAGGTTTAAAGGTGTGTGATTATGTTAAAAAAAAATGTTCAGGGTGGAACTCTGCTTTAAAGAACAAACAGCATAGACAGACCAGAAACTTGTGACACAGACAATCATAAAATGCTAAGGACAGCCGTTGAATTGTACCATGAAAACTGTGCCGATGCTTCAAGACACAATTCATAAGTATAGATCACCTTTCTTAGGGGTCCAATTCTTTGGGGCACATTGTGGATAATTGTGAGCTAAAGGTGTGAAGAATATCACAGTACAATTGGCAGTTCTACTATATGGTTCCACTACCTGGAAACACAGTTTTTCACTATTTCACTCACTAGTTCATTTTTTTTATTATACTGTAGCTTTTTAGAAGCAAAAGAGGGAAGTGGTCAGATAAGCTAAATATTTGCTTAGGTTTTAAGATTCTAGACTGGATATACCAGATTGCTGTCCTTATTTACCCCCCCCCCCCCCCCCCCACTATGAAAAACAATAATGGTAGATAAATGTCTTCAAATACAGGCTCTTTTGCTTCTTTGAGTCTGTGTCACCATGTGTTGGTATTTCAGACAAACTGCTTGCTGTAAACAAATCTGTGAGTGTATCTAATCATATGTCTAAACTACAACTTTGGTATTCATTAATGGATATTGAAAGACTTTGTAGAATATACATTCCCTTGGCAACCTCTACATTACATGAAAGAGCTGAAGACCAGCTGTTCTTTGTTCCTCAACTAAAATGAGGATGTTGCCCTGGGCTGGGAAGCAAAACTTGTGGGATCTGACTTCCATAATTCCTGGAAACTCAGTCTGTTAGCTAAGCCAGTTTATCCAGAGTAATGTATAATCTTTGGGCAGCATGGTGGCTACATAATTGGACCTCTTGTACAGATTAGGGTTTGATTACCACAAAGGACACTGTTGGTATGGAGTTTTAATGTTCTCACTATCTTTATATGCAACTGGTTCCAAAAACATACTGGCATTTGAATATCCATCCAAACCGGCCTAACTGTCGTAGGGACATCAGACTGTAGCTGTTTCAGGAACAGGGACTAACTGAATGTTTGCTGGAAAGTTTTTGGAATACATCATCCTTTACAAATCACTTATCGCCTCAATTTATCTAGTCCCAACATTGTTTAACTAAGCACAGAGAATCATTTTGCACCAAGCCCTGCCCCTGAAGGAGTTTATAATCTAATGTCCCTGCTACACTACCAGTATGTATTTGTGTTGTGGGAGGAAACTAGAGGAGCGCTTCTCAACCAAGGTGCTGTGGCGGCCCGTGTATTAAGGGCACACGGGCTCCGCCCCCTCTATCCTCGCCACCCCCCTATATGCATAATGGATAAATTCATGGGACTGGCAAACAGCGGGGGGGGGGGGGAGGTTATGCAGGGGGGAGGGGTGGCTGCTTGCCCCCCCTAACAAAAAAACACCAGCCGCCACTGCCTTCAAGTTTTTGTCTACAGCTGAAACATAGAATTGTCTTTCTATACTGTATATTGAGAGATATTTCATTATCTTTTGTCTTCTTTTCTACAAATCATAGCTTACAATTATCAGTTTGACCTGAAAACCTTGCACTAGAACATAATTTTTCAGCTGATCCTATAATCATTAAATCAGTTATACTAGATCAGTAGTGAGAAGGTAGATCTTATGGCAGAGTTGAAGTTATATGCCTTTTTGAAGATCAGCAAACGCTTGTGACTTAAGCCTCATGTACACTAGCCTACACTGGCAGCTCCTAAATTTAGTTTAGGAGCTCTTGGCATTTTTTTGCCAAAGCTCTTAAACTCAACTCCAAAAAAAAAAACCTGTGTGTTAATATACACATAGGCTATTAGCAGAGGTTAGGAGCTGCCACGGTTAGTTGAGCTTCAACCTCCCTCTCTAGAATGCAGAAGTATTGTGTTCAGGATAGGAAAGTTTTGACCGCCGGCGTGGGAAAAGGCAAAATGTGGATAAATTTTTGGCGCATTTTGCGTTTTCTGGCAGCCGCAGTGAACGTGGGCTCATGTACATGAAGCCTTAAAGGTTTTTTTACCTTCATGCATTTTTGCACACAACTTGCTATGGGCACACTCAAAAGAGTGGAAGAGTACTATTCTGTACAATACTATTGCATAGAACAGGTAGATGTAACACCCTGGAGTTTAGGAAGGGAGGCTCCTCACAAATTTACTTGCCAGGAGTAGTTACCCTGGTTGATTGTTAGGGACGTACTGATTCCTCCCTAAGTTTGGCCTGGCTGCACTTGTCTCTACTACCACTAGGTGGCCAGGCACTTGGTGGTGCTAGATATGAGGAGGGCAACACAAGGACAAGTTATGGGTATGTGGGTATCTCAGCCAATGGACAAGGGGTCTTTGAATCCCATGGCCTGCTGGGAGCGCCTATATATATATATATTGGGGGAGTCAGGTGATCTATGTTCTGTGCCACTTGGACGGCTGTCTGGGTGGACGTGTGTCGTATTGCCGGAGCTGCTAGGCCGTAGATTGGGCCTATCCCGGGCACATCTGGCTGCTAGGCTGTCTGAGGGCCTATCCAGAAGCAACAGAGCAGAGCAGGGTTAGGATTGCGGCTGGCAATCTAACCAAAATTGACGGTTCTGTCGGCCGGAGAACCTGTCGTGGTCGGAGGTAGAGGGGAAGCTGTCACCACTAAGGGACCACAGTAAGTAACTGAAGCAAGTACCAGAGTAGCATTCTCACCAACCAGGGGCGGTGAAGAATCGGGAAACTTCAGTGGGAATCAAGCCAGGGACCCAGCCAGCAGAGGAGACGCATGTAGAGCAGCCTTGTGTGTCAAGCCAGGGACCGAGCAAGCCAGTGAGGGTGAAGCTTGAGAGATATCTTTTGTGCCAAGCTAGGGAATTAGCAGAGAAGCAGGGTGCTGCTTGAGGAAGATACCACCGTGAAGATTGGAGGGGCTCAAGGGATTCAGTGGCAGTGAATCAGAGGGTCTAGTGAGAGACCAGGAGCTCAGTGTGCTGAGGAACTACAAGGAGAAGTTGTAGAGAAGAAAAAGGAACTGTTATGTTTTGTGTTAGGAACTGTTAAAGACTGTTGCCATAGGAGACAGAATTCCTGCATGTGCAGATGTGGCGTCTTGCTGTAGGCCTTTCCCGGCACGGCTGTCTTCCTATTGAAGTCTTGGAGTCTGCTAATTGAACTTGCAACTATTTAAGGGTGTCCTGGCCCTAACCCTCTTTCCCCCATAAAAGTTTGTAAGAGAAATAAACATAAATTCTGTATAATAAACATCTCTTTTGCATTCAAGAAGTGTCTGGTGCCCAATAACTGTATCCACCTTGCACCGACTATGCCTCACAACTCACCATATACAGAAGGATGTCAGCTATCTCTGGCCCTGGAGGTTCTCATTAGACCAAGGCCTGGGACCTTGCTACATAAGTATAACATGTTTATTATTATTATTTTTTTTTAAGTTTTACAGCCACTTTAATAAAGAGTGCCAGCCATTGGCCTACCCAACACAAAAATATATAAGCATTTGCAGGATTTCAGTCATCCTGGCACACATGATCTGTGCTGTAAGACTAAAGAAGAATTTGAGTAGACTAGTAGGTTTATTTTATCACAGAAGATAAATTGCATGTCTCTTCTGAAGTAAACAGCCTGTCTGCTCGTAGTCTTTAAAATTGAGGCTTAGTTCTGCTTTAAAGAGGCTGCTGGGAAGGGGCCAGCAGGAGTATGCATATGTAGTGCAGCTGAGGGGTGTGGCGAATAGGTGGCAGGCAGGGCTGGTAATCCTGGTTGGGATTTCAGCATGGCAAAGGTGCTGTGTTGTGAGCCCAAACATGAAGTTTTGGATTTCTGGCTACTCCTTTTTTTTTTTTTTTTTTACTTTCTTTTTTTAAGGGATAAAATGAGGGGAAATGCATGTATTGCGGAGATGTACTGAATATTTTTTTTTATTTTTTATTCCCAGAAATACCCTAAAAGTAGCCCTGCAGTATAGTACACGAATACCAAACAGCAAGGCTGGCATCGTATAGTTTTGTCTGTTCGCCAGCTCAGTTCTCCTAGTGGTGATTACTTTGGCTGTATTTAGACGTCATTCTGGGGATAACATTGCATTTTTTTTCCATCTTCTCTTTCCCTGTTGCTTAGTTTAAGTTCTGGTAAGTTGACCAGACTATCTATTTCCTAAAAATAAAAGAGACCCATGCCTAGGTGATCTACCACAAAATATACTAAATTGATAATAGTGATATAAGCAGCCGCTGTCTATGCTATCCAACCAGATTAACAAACATGAATGAGAATCAGGCAGCGCTTGCTGGTGCATAAACGTAATATTTATACTCAAAATACTATAGTGAATACTATGAATACCACTATGATGGTGATATCAAACAATATTCCAATACATTCTTCATAAATAAAAAAGTGACATGGTGCCAGTAAAAAGTATTTTTGTGCATTATAAAGTGCTTCATGCCTTCTTCCCATGGTATCCCCTATGTTTTCACCACAAGCAATGGTATGTATCACCCTTGTCTCAAAGTAGGGCTACAGGTAAATTTAGTTGTGCTGGGTGGTAGATAGCCTGGCTAATTTGTTGTCTTTAGAGGTCAAATGGCTTTCTTCCTAATCCTGTTTCAGCTGTGGTTTCTCCTATATGTCAGTAGGTGGCGCTGTTGCCTTTTACATTAGTATGATGAGCTACAGTGAAATCAGTTTATGAATAAACATACCTTTCTCAGCCAATCAGATTTGCCGCTATGAATGCTGGGAGAAGGTATTTATTTGGAGAAAGTCAGGTGATCTAGGTATTCTTCCCCATGCTGCGGCCTGGGTTGATAAGTGAGGAACAGCTCCTGGCTGCTGGGCCTGAAGCCTGAGGTCTATCCAGGTGCTCTCCTGGCAGCTAGGTCTGTCTGAGGCCTATCCAGGTGTCCAAGATTTTGCAGAGAAGAGCCTGCTCAGTATCAGGAAACAATTCTGAAAGGCAGTGGCGGCTGGTGAAGTTTTTGGATGGGGGGCGCCAGACCCCGCCCATAGTTTTTGACCCCTCACACTTTTCATAAACCACACCCCTTATAGAATCCACCCACTCCGTCCCCCGTATTCCACCCATAGTGTCAGGAGTATACAGCTCAGATCACAGGACAGAGTATACAGTCCCAGCATCATAGGACAGATTATATATCTCAGCATCACAGGACAGAGTATATAGCTCAGCCTCGCAGATCATGGTATATAGCACAGCCTCTCAGATCATGGCATATAGCACAGCCTCACAGATCATGGTATGTAGCACAGCCTCACAGATCGGCGCAAACCAACTGAAAAATTACACTGTTAGTAATGAAGGACTCTAAATAGACATTCATCAGGTGATTATGTGCCATTACTGCTAATACATAGCGCTCCCATAGCACTCCCAAAACGCCCCTGCCCATTGCAATGTATGGGGAGCGCTTTCCAAAGCACCTGAAAAGCGTTTCAATAGCGCCGCAACATGGGTGTTTTTAACCTCTTCTTTGGCGCTGCTTAAACAGCGGTAAAACGCCGCTAAAACGAGCGGCTCTTTACCACTAACGCACGGGCTGCCCCAGTGTGAAAGGGGTCAGCAGTACTGCCACTCATAAATAAAAAAAATTAAGAATTCTATCGCTAAAAAGTAACAAGTGATCCAATCTTTTTTTCACATCAGTTTTAGGCTCGGTTCACACTGGTGCAATGCAGGAACCACAGCTATTCCTGTGCGGGTTCCCACATCGCATCTGACTTGCAGGCAGTTTACACTGCTCTTTGCAAACCGCTGCAGGTGTCAATATAAAGTTAATGGCACCCCCAAATCGGTTCGCAGAACGCAGTATGAACTGTGAAATCTGATGGAATTGGATTGCATGGGTCTGAACACGCAATCCGATTCCAGTATGGACAAAAAAGGGTCCTGCACCATTTTGGTCCAAGTGAGATGCGATTTCAGCCATACAAACTGTATGGCTGAATTCGCACTGCACATAAACCACGTGATGTGCACGGGCATACGGTGCGAATCACATGCGATGTCTGGAATCGCACCGGTGTGAACCCAGCCTTGAGAAGTTTAACCTGTGTCCTGAATGGCATTGGTGAGATTAGAGCACATTTTCAATTATCTGCTTTTATATATATATATATATATATATATATATATATATATATATATACACATATAGGGGGGGGGGGGAATTATCGTTTTCTATAAGCCCCGTTGGCACTGCAATGCACCACAGAGGCTGGAGTTACCCTTTCCTCTTGGTAATATGCTTGCTAAGGCTTCTTAACGACTACACTCTACAGGGATGTTTATTTCGACATTAGGATGGGTCATGTGATTAAAGCAAGCAGATCCTCCTAGTTAGCACTTTCTTTCAGCAACTCACTGGAATGGTATATTAGAATGTACAGAACAGAACACAATAGGAATCTGCAATTAAAGTCCTTGTGATGTATGCGACTGGCCTGAGGGGGGATTTGGTTTTCTATCAAGTTTTACTTAACCACTTCAGCCCCGGAAGGATTTACACCCTTCCTGACCAGAGCACTTTTTACAATTTGGCACTGCGTCGCTTTAACTGCTAATTGTGCGGTCATGCAATGCTGTACCCAAACGAAATTTGCGTCCTCTTCTTCTCACAAATAGAGCTTTCTTTTGATGGTATTTGATCACCTCTGCCTTTTTTATTTTTTGCGCTATAAATGGAAAAAGACCAAAAATTTTGAAAAAAAATGATATTTTCTACTTTTTGTTATAAAAAAATCCAATAAACTCAATTTTAGTCATACATTTAGGCCAAAATGTATTTGGCCACATGTCTTTGGTAAAAAAAATGTCAATAAGCGTATATTTATTGGTTTGCGCAAAAGTTATAGCGTCTACGAACTAGGGTACATTTTCTGGAATTTACAGCTTTTAGTTTGGCTGCCTATGTCATTTCTTGAGGTGCTAAAATGGCAGGGCAGTACAAAACCCCCCCAAATGACCCCATTTTGGAAAGTAGACACCCCAAGGAAATTGCTGAGAGGCATGTGAAGCCCATTGAATAATCATTTTTTTTGTCCCAAGTGATTGAATAATGACAAAAAAAAAAAAAATTAAAAAAATAACAAAAAGTTGTTACTAAATGATATATTGCTCACATAGGCCATGGGCTATGTGGAATTGCACCCCAAAATACATTTAGCTGTTTCTCCTGAGTACGGGGATACCACATGTGTGGGACTTTTTGGGAGCCTAGCAGCCTACGGGGCCCCGAAAACCAAGCACCGCCTTCAGGATTTCTAAGGGCGTAAATTTTGGATTTCACTCCTCACTACCTATCACAGTTTTGAAGGCCATAAAATGCCAAGATGGCACAAACCCCCCCCCCCCAAATGACCCCATTTTGGAAAGTAGACACCCCAAGCTATTTGCTGAGAGGCATGTTGAGTCCATGGAATATTTTATATTTTGACACAAGTTGCGGGAAAGTGACAATTTTTTTTTTTGCACAAAGTTGTCACTAAATGATATATTGCTCAAACATGCCGTGGGCATATGTGGAATTACACCCCAAAATACATTCTGCTGCTTCTCCTGAGTACGGGGATACCACATGTGTGGGACTTTTTGGGAGCCTAGCTGCATACGGGGCCCCGAAAACCAATCACCGCCTTCAGGATTTCTAAGGGCGTAAATTTTGTATTCACTCCTCACTACCTATCACAGTTTCGAAGGCCATAAAATGCCCAAATGACCCCATTTTGGAAAGTAGACACCCCAAGCTATTTGCTGAGAGGCATGGTGAGTATTTTGCAGCTCTCATTTGTTTTTGAAAATGAAGAAAGACAAGAAAAAAAATGTTCTTTTTCTTTTTTCAATTTTCAAAACTTTGTGACAAAAGGCGAGGTCTGCAAAATACTCACTATACCTCTCAGCAAATAGCTTGGGGTGTCTACTTTCCAAAATAGGGTCATTTGGGGGGTTTTGTGCCACCTGGGCATTCCATGGCCTCCGAAACTGTGATAAGCAGTGAAGAGTGAAATAAAAAATTTACGCCCTTAGAAAGCCTGAAGGTGCTTGGTTTTCGGGGTCCCGTACGCGGCTAGGCTCCCAAAAAGTCTCACACATGTGGTATCCCCATACTCAGGAGAAGCAACAGAATGTATTTTGAGGTGTAATTTCACATATTCCCATGGAATGTTTGAGCAATATATCATTTAGTGAAAACTTTGTGCAAAAAAAAAAAAATGTGTCTTTTTCCCGCAACTTGTGTCACAATATAAAATATTCCATGGACTCTACATACCTCTCAGCAAATAGCTTGGGGTGTCTACTTTCCAAAATGGGGTCATTAGGGGGGGTTTGAACTGTCCTGGCATTTTATGCACAACATTTAGAAACTTATGTCACACATCACCCACTCTTCTAACCACTTGAAGACAAAGCCCTTTCTGACACTTTTTGTTTACATGAAAAAATAATTTTTTTTTTGGAAGAAAATTACTTTGAATGCATTTTTTTGGGAAAAAACACACTTTTTAAAATTTTAATGCACTAAAACACACTATATTGCCCAAATGTTTGATGAAATAAAAAAGATGATCTTTTTATTGTTATCTCAGGGAATGTAAATACCCCCTATGATAGCAATAGGTAGTGACAGGTACTCTTTTTTGAAAAAACTGGGGTCTATTAGACCCTAGATCTCTCCTCTGCCCTCAAAGCATATGACCACACCAAGATCGGTGTGATAAAATGCTTTCCCAATTTCCCAATGGCGCTGTTTACATCCGGCGAAATCTAAGTCATGAAATGCTCGTAGCTTCCGGTTTCTTAGGCCATAGAGATGTTTGGAGCCACTCTGGTCTCTGATAAGCTCTATGGTCAGCTGGCTGAATCACCGGCTGCATTCTCAGGTTCCCTGTTGGGACAGGAGAGCCAGAGAAAAACATGTAAGACGGTGGGGGGGGGATTCCCTCCCACTGCTTGTAAAAGCAGTCTAGAGGCTAATTAGCTGCTAGGATTGCTTTTACATGAAAGCCGACCGCTGGCTGAAAAGAATGATACCAAGATGATACCTAAACCTGCAAGCATCATTCTGGTATAACCACTCAAAGTCCAGCAACATACCAGTACGTTGCTGGTCCTTGTTGGGCATATATTGTAAACTTTTTTTTCATGTAGCCTGTGGGCTGAACGAAAAAAAGGGATTGATCGTGGGTATGCCCACCATTAGAATACCTCCCTTCATCCACCCACTTCTAATGATGGGCATACATGCACCGTATATATATGCCGAAGCATGGGGGCATCCTCCCACAAAAGGTAGGAGTAAATCGCTCGTCCACCTATTGCTGCCCCCTCGCTTCGGCATATATGCTGAAGTATGTAACTGTGGTGGTGAAAGCACCTCCGACAGCGCTGGAGTCACGGCTTTATATATCGTGGGAGAAAACGCTGTTGCTGTCAAGACAGATAAATCCGCACTGCAACTGAATGGCATACCTGCTAAGCAAATGATGGTTAACAATAAAACAAAGTAACATTACAGTATAACAGTTATGCCCTGTACACACGATCGGACATTGATCGGACATTCCGACAACAAAATCCTAGGATTTTTTCTCATGGATGTTGGCTCAAACTTGCCTTGCATACACACGGTCACACAAAGTTGTCGGAAAATCCGATCATTCTGAACGCGGTGACGTAAAACACGTACGTCGGGACTATAAACGGGGCTGTAGCCAATAGCTTTCATCTCTTTATTTATTCTGAGCATGCGTGGCACTTTGTGCGTCGAATTTGTGTACACACGATTGGAAATTCCGACAACGGATTTTGTTGTCGGAAAATTTTATAGCCTGTTCTCAAACTTTGTGTGTCGGAAAATCCAATAGAAAATGTGTGATGGAGCCTACACACGGTCGGAATTTCCCACAACAAGATCCTATCACACATTTTACGTCGGAAAATCCGACCGTGTGTACGGGGCGTAAGACTTACCATACCTGCAAAGCAAATACAAAAAAAAACATAGTAAAAAATAAAACATTTAACGCAACCTGTGCCTAAAATATATATATGCCGAAGCATGGGGGCATCCTCCCACAAAAGGCAGGAGAAAATCGCTCCTCCACCCACTGCTGCCCCCACGCTTCGGCATATATGCTGAAGTATGTAACTGTGGTGGTGAAATCACCTCCGACAGCGCTGGAGTCAGGGCTTTATATATCGTGGGAGCAAACGCTGTTGCTGTCAAGATAAATAAATCCGCGCTGCAACTGAATGGCGTACCTGCTAAGCAAATGATGGTTTACAATTAAAAAAAGTAACATTACAGTATAACAGTAAGACTTACCATACCTGCAAAGCAAATACAAAAAAAACATAGTAAAAAATAAAACATTTAACGCAACCTGTGCCTAAAATATATATATATGCCGAAGCATGGGGGCATCCTCCCACAAAAGGCAGGAGCAAATCGCTTCGGCATATATGCTGAAGTATGTAACTGTGGTGGGGAAATCACCTCCGACAGCGCTGGAGTCACGGCTTTTTTTTTTTACACTTTTTTTAGTAACTTTAACTTTTGTAACTGGTACCAGGTTTGGGTCTCTCAAAATGCGATGGCATCTTGGGAGACCCTGTGAAAGTGTGTCCTAGTCTGTGCAATGCTGTACCCTACGCTAAAACTCAACTAGTGTATGGTAGCGTTCAAAACATTCACCAATGCATAGACCAGGATTGTCAGGAGGGACAATAATACCGGGTGTCACGCCTATATCCGCGCTTGCTGCAGACACAACATCTTCTTTAGAGGGCTCCTTGGGTAGGGGTACTCGGGAGGACATAAGGAAAATGCCTCTCATGCAGCCGGCTTACTGCATTTGGTTGGGGAAGGTGAGGTGGAGCACCGTCTGGAAATAGAAGGGCTCTGACGATCTCTTCCTGGAATTTAAGGAATGATCCAGTCCGTCCTGAAGCTCTGTATAGCACATGAGCGTTCAGCAAAGCCAATTGAAATAAATAAACAGACACTTTTTTGTACCAGCGTCTGGCCTTACGGGCAACTAGGTACGGTGCCAACAACTGGTCGTTGAGGTCCACCCCTCCCATATTTTGGTTATATTCGTGGACACAGAGGGGTTTCTCCACAACACCAGTCGCCGTAGTAATTTTGACCGTCGTGTCTGCATGAAGGGAGGTAAGAACGAAAACATTCTTATTATCCCTCCACTTCATAGCGAGCAAGTTATTACACTGCAAGCAGGCTCTCTCCCCCAGCCTAAGACGGGAATCTACAAGCCGCTGGGGAAAGCCCTGGCGATTAGGTCGCACGGTGCCACATGCTCCAATCTGTTGATCAAAAAGGTGACTAAAAAGTGGCACGCTCGTGTAATAATTATCCACGTACAAGTGGTACCCCTTTCCGAATAAGGGTGACACCAAGTCCCACACAATCTTGCCAGCGCTTCCTATGTAGTCAGGGCAGTTTGTCGGCTCTACGTGACTATCTTTGCCCTCGTAAACCATAAAACTACATGTATAGCCTGTGGCCCTGTCACAGAGCTTATACATCTTGACTCAGTATCTGGCACTCTTGCTGGGAAGGTACTGTTTGAATGACAAGCGGCCAGAAAATTTAATCAGGGACTCATCAACACAGACAACTTGATGGGGAGTAAACAAGTCTGCAAAACGCTGGTTGAAGTGGTTTACGAAGGGCCGAATTTTGTAGAGCCGATCGTATTCAGGGTCTCCACGAGGACGACAGAGTTCATTGTTGTTGAAGTGCATGAACCGCAAAATCTGCTCGTATCGTGCCCTGGTCATGGAGGCAGAGAACACGGGCATATGGTAAATTGGGTCATTGGACCAATATGACCGCAACTCACTCTTTTTATTTATGCCCATGTTGAGGGAAAGGCCCAGAAAGATCTTAAATTCGGAGACCGTAATTGGTCTCCAATCTCTGGCAAGGGAGGACTGGGGAATAGTGGCGATGTGTTGACCAGCGTATAAATTGCTTTGGTCCACAATAAATCTATAGAGATCTTCAGGGAAAAACAGCGAATAAAAATCCAGTGGCGTAAAATCAACTGTTTCCACCTGAATTCCAGGTTGGCCAGTGAATGGGGGAAGTACGGGTGCTGCAGAAGTGGTGGGTTCCCAATTCGGATTGGCGAATGCAGCAGGAAGGGCACTATGAGCACGACGGGCCTGTGTTCGTCTTCTTGGTGGCAGCGGGACACTACTAGTGCTTGCCACCTCGCCAGCTTGAACTGCACTTATGGGACTCGCCACGTCACCAAGTGTTACTGCAGTGCTGGATGTACGACCAGGGTGTACTAGGCCGCTGGTGCTTGCCAGTTCACCAGAAGGAATGGCGGCGCTAGTACTGCTCTGCTCCATACGAGGGACCTGCGGTTCTTGCACATCAAGGACAGAAGAAGAAGTTTGGGGTCTGGTATGCCTGACCTTGGCAGGGACCACAACTCCGTGGTCAGAGCTATCTGTCATGGAGCCGCTGTCCTCTACAGGATCGTATTCTGAGCCTGAATCTGACAGATGAGTGACTTCCTCTTCACTATCTGTAATGCTCAGAAACGTGTAGGCCTCTTCACTAGTGTACCTTCGATTTGCCATTTTGGACTCTAAATTTAGGGGTACACTAGTGAGACTCACAGGCAAAAAAGCTCCTGACTGTTAGCGACTGATTCAAAACGCTACCAAAAAACTGTTAGCGATCGCAGGGATCATGCCTGACTCTGCGAACGCTGCAGTTATGTGTGCTTAGTGTTTTGTAAGTGTCAGTGATCGATCGATACTGCACTTGGGTGGGCTGGACAGGGCTGGGCCGAGGGGCAAAACGCAGGTGCTAGCAGGTATCTGGGCTGATCCCGCTAACACTGTGTTTATGGGAACCCTAAACTGCTGGGGACGCTAGTATAAATCTGATCGGATCAGATATTGATCCGTTCAGATACTATAGCACTAAGGGAGGTGTATGCTGTGTGCGTGGGTGTTAGCGGTACTGGCGCTAACCTGCCGCTGCCTGGGGCGACGCAGACCTTATCTGACCCTAAAAACGTAACTTATATCACCGCCGGGCAATTAGGGGGTTAAACCTTTATTAGGTAATAAACGGCGGGTGCCCTAAAACTATAATAAACTATAAAAAACAAACTAACTAACCAGTGTCACCCGTAACAGTTATATGGTGATCACTGGTGAAATGGTTAACTAGGGGGAAATCAGGGGGTTAAAACCTTTAGTAGGTAGTATATGGGGGTCCCTGTCGCTATAAAACGCTGACGGCGAACCTATATACTTACCTCCCTAACTAGCGTCACCTGTGTCACTAATACAGCGATCAGAAAAACGATTGCTTGGTGACACTGGCAACGGGGGGTGATCAAGGGGTTAACCTTTATTAGGGGCGGTTAGGGGGGTACCCTAGACCTAAAGGGGGGTACCCCAGACCTAAAGGGGGCTAACCCCAACTGCCCTACCACTTATAACTGTCACAAACTGACACCAATGCAACAAAAAATAACTGCTATTGGTGTCACTGTGACAGGGGGTACAGGGGGGTGATCGGGGGGTGATCGGGGATGACTGGGGGGTGAAAAGTGTGCCTGCGTGTTCTACTGTAAGTGTAGTGTTGTTCAAACTCACATTGATGTCTTCTCTCCTCGGCGCCAAAACGAAAAGATCGGCTCGAGTAGAGATGATCTACTCTCTCTGTTTACATTACAGAGGCAGAGGTATGATCTCATTGGCCGGGAGCGATCGCAAGGGGGTGGCCACGAATGGATAGCCTCCCCCTCACCTCTGACCACCCGGGAACAAATGTCGGCCGCCTCTGGCACCGGGAGGGGGTCCGATCGGACCCCCCGCCCGTGGGAGGCAGATCACGTACAGGTACTTGATTCTGCCTGCCCGTGCCATTCTGCCGACGTATATCGTCGTGAGGCGGTCGGCAAGTGGTTAAACATCACCTACAAATAAAGAAATGGAGCCATTATCTCCCCATTAAACACTGTATTACAAAGTTTAAACTAGTCCTTCAGCATTTCAGTGGCAGCCTGGCAGGAATCCAACACTTAAAGTGTATTTTTACATCATGCAGCATGGCGCGCGAGATCTCCTTACCTGGCTTCCAGCAGCTCTGCTCAGGCCGAAGAACGGAGCGGAGAACGTGACGTCACTTCCGGTTTTCATCTATTACACAAAACCCGGAAGTAACTTCAAGATTTAAACAACAATGCTTCCACCAGTAGAATCGCAGTGATTCTACGAGCGGAAGCTACTCGGCGCTTTGCATTGCGCCGCAAGGCGGGTTAGAAGCCTGCAAATGAAGCGCCACGTCTGCAATCTCGTGATTGCTTAGACATGGCGCTTCCCATAGTAAACTGCGTCCAGCGCTCGAACACAGTGCACTTAAAGGACTTTTTTTTTCTTCTTAAAGGGGCAGTTTTGAAATTTTTTTTGTGTGACTACACAGGGGGGGGGGGGGGGGGGGGCGCCGCCCAGGCGTCCCCTATGGACAGGCCGCCACTGCTGAAAGGGATGGAGTTCCAGAGAAGTACCAGAGGTAAAGTTCAGTTACTATTAGCGACAGCCTATTCTACAAAGTACAGATGTGTGGTTCAGCTTAAAGGCTCTTTTCCTGTACTGCTGTCTGCCTTCCAGTCCAGGCCAATTTTCAGCTTTCAGCGCTGTCGCAAGTTTGAATGACAATTGCGCGGTCATGCTACACTGTACTCAAACAATTTTTTATCATTTTGTTCCCACAAATAGAGCTTTCTTTTGGTGGTATTTGATCACCTCTGCGGTTTTTATTTTTTGTGCAACAAATAAAAAAAGACAGAAAATTTTGAAAAAACACAAGTTTTTCTTTGTTTCTGTTAAAATTTTTTGTAAATAACTATGTTTTCTTCTTCAATGACGGGCACTGATATGGCTGCACTGATGGGCACTGATGGGCACTGATACGGCGGCACTGATGGGCACAATGAGGTGGCACCAATGAGGTGGCACTGATGAGGTGGCACTGATGATGGTCACTGATAGGCGGCACTGATGGGCACTGATAGGTGGCACTGATGGGCACTGATAGGTGGCACTGGTATGCAGCACCGATGGGCACTCATAGGTGGCACCGATGGGCACTCATAGGCGGCACTGATGGGCATTCGTAGGTGGCATTGATGGGTACTTATGGGTGGCACTGATGGGTACTTATGAGTGGCACTGATAGGTGGCATGGATGGGCACTGATAGGTGGGCACGGATGGGCACTGACAGGTGGAACTGATGACCCTGATTGATGGCACTGATGCCCCTAACGGTGGCATTGCTGGGCATCACTGCTATATAATGGTGCCAATCAGTGCCCATTTGTGGGCACTGATTGGCACAGATTGGGCACTGACTGAGCACATTGGGCACATGTGGATGGCCATGGGGTACATACCTGGCCATCTACATGTTGCCCCCTTCCCTGGCGGTCCTAGTGGCGATCCCTGGTGGTCCAGTGTGGTGATCTGAGGGGGGCTGCGCTGATAAACAATCAGCGCAGACCCCCCCTGTCAGGAGAGCCGCCGATCGGCTCTCCTCTACTCGCGTCTGTCAGACGCTAGTGAGGGAAAGCCGATCAATGGCTCTTCCTATTGACATCGTGATCAGCCGTGATTGGACATGGCTGATCACGTGGTAAAGAGCCTCCGCTGGGGGCTCTTTACCAAGATCGGTGGAGCGGTGTGTCAGACTGAGTTATGTCGGCCCTCCCTGCCTCTGGGGGTCACCACCGGGCCCCTGGAAATGTGGGGTAGTCGCTACAGGTATATTCATTTCGCACTCGCCAGATGATGGTGACTCCCTTGCTGTATAGCAAGAAAAGTCAACTAGGCTTGGAGATCTTATTTAGGGGGTGTGGAGTAAATACACCATTGCACGTGGTGGAAACACAGGGGGTACCCTGGGAACAAGGCACAAAGCACTTGATATTGCACAAAAATATGTTTTGTTTGCACAATGTCACTTTTTTATTGATGAAAAATGTATTGGAATACTGTTTGATATCACCATCATGGTGGTATTCATTCACAATAGTATTTTTGGTATAAATTTTAAGTTTATGCACTAGCAAGCGCTGCCTGAACATCAATCATGTATCTATGTCCTGACTGCCTTAGCCTGACAGGAACTGATCAGTTTACTGTATATGATATTCCATTTTTAAACCATGTGAAGCAGGCTATGCTACAGTACAATAGTAAATAATCTGGCATAAACCAGATCCAGACAATGGAGAGTAGGACAGCTGAATAATCCTTTACTTTCAGTTGGATAACCAGCAGGACTCAGCTGCTAGTACTAGCCAGTGAAGCTGTCACTTGTCATAGTGAAATATGAATATGACGTGTACACTAAACAGTAATAGGCAACGCTGACTGCAGTCAGCTGTTGCCTCTTCCCAGTAATCTGCAGACATGAACATGATATTCTATGGAAAACACTTATGAATTACACCGTTGCCATTTTTTTATGGTACAGCTGTGTTTTCAAAACATATACGTGTGAAAAAGCAGCACGCTTGATTCTACCCCTCTTACAAATAAATCTTATAATCTATTTTTTTATAAACAGATTTAACTTGCAGCCTAGATGCTCTTGTCCCAGAATTCCTTGTATCTAAGGTTCCTCCTTCGTACTAAACTGAGGGAATGATATCTTTAGAGTTCTTCAACATAACGATATAAACTATGGTTATATTGGACAATATAAGCTTACTTCTAAAATCTCCTTTAATATTTGTGAATGCTGCCTGTCTCCTGTCCATCTCTTTCCACAAACTCCTGAATTCCCTGCATGCTTTGCACTTCCTCCTCAGCTGTATACTTTTAGTTTTTAAAGTTGGACTTTACCCATAACAAGTTGATAAAAATGAATGTTCTTTAGCAAGGAACATACATTCCATATTATTAATTATGCTACGAAAAATAGTGTGTGCTGTAATTTGCCTCCAGCATTGTTACTTCTTGCTGGAGGCAGCCATTTTGCTGAAGCCCAGAGCCCCTGGACTGCAGTAAATCATAAAGCGAAACTAAACCCATCAATTTAACAGTTTCAATAAACAGTTACATTCTGGATTGCTGGGATTGCTAACTGTCCCATTTGCTTGGGTTCTCAACCAAATTGTCAAAACATCAAATGTCAAAACTGATCACATGTGCAGTACCATGGCAGTTGCAGATCAAACAGAAGCAGCTTCCTTGGCAGTAAAGGATAGGAGGGTTTAATTCCAATTTGAGGCTGTCAGCAGATTGGCCTTTACAAACTTGGCACAGTGCTTAAAAATGCATAAAAATGGAAAGCAACTACGTGTATGTGCAGAGCAGGGTGCATTACTGGATTTTAACCACTTAAGGACTGGAAGATTTGCTCCCTTAATGACCAGGCCATTTTTTGCAATATGCCACTATGTCGATTTAACTGACAATTGCGCAGTCGTGCAGTGCTGTACCCAAACAAAATTGATGTCCTTTTTTTCCCACAAATAGAGCTTTCTTTTGGTGGTATTTGATCACCTCTGCGGTTTTTATTTTTTGCGCTATAAACAAAAAAAGCAAAAAAAATGTTTTTTTACTTTTTGCTATGATACTGTAAATACCCCAATTAAAAACAAAAAATCTTCATCAGTTTAGGCCAATATGTATTCTTCTACATATTTATGGTAAAAAAAAAAATCACAATAATGCCGCGTACACACAGTCGGATTTTCCGACAACAAATGTTCGATGGGAGCTCGTTGTCGGAAATTCCGACCGTGTGTAGGCTCCATCGGAAATTTTCAGTTGGAATTTCCGACAAACAAAATTTGAGCTCTGGATCTCAAATTTTCCGACAACAAAATCCGTTGTCCTAAATTCTGATCATGTGTACACAATTCCGACGCACAAAGTTCCACGCATGCTCGGAATCAATTACGAGATGGAAGCACTAGGACTGGTAAAACTAGCGTTCGTAATGGAGATAGCACATTTGTCACGCTGCAAATTTTAAAATCTTTTAATGCAGCGCATTTTCTTCTTTATAATGCTAGAATAATGAAGTTGTTTTGCTGCTGATATTCACACAGAGTTCTGACAACCTGATTTCTTTATTATTTCTCGTGATCTCATGAATAATTTTTTTTTTTTTTTGACCAGATCTCCTATTTTTTTTTTTTTATAGTGATCTCCATAATTTTTTCTTTCGTTTTGTGTCAAGTTGCCACAACACCATTATTATCTTGTGTTTTTTAACCTGTGTTGGTGTCCCTTGTTAATTTGACATTGTATTTTTGAAATGTACCTGCCTACTCACAAACAAACTGTCCTTTTTGAAGTAAAACACATAGGCAAGTATTTGTGAAAAATAAATAGCCATTTATTATGGGTAATAACAAAATAAACAGGAAGGCAACGCTGGGGAAACTGGTGAAATTTGCGAAGCCTTTGTACCCCAGGGCAGACATCGATTATTTTACAGTCAAAAATGGTGGCCTGAGGAGTCCTTATAATAGTGAGCACAATCCAGTCCAGGACTACAAAAGATCAGGAACAGCAGCAGATGACATATCTGTCCCCAGGCTGTGGTCTTACCACAGCCTGCGTCTTTTGTCAGACCAGACTGAACCCAGGCCATCACTTTCTTGTTTTCCTTCCACGGTTGCTTCCAAGCTGTGGCTCTGGTATTTTAGTTGTGGCAGGAGGTGGAGGAGGAGGAGGAGGACCATGGTTGAACTAACAAACGTGGCTTTGGCTTGTGAGTTCGCCCATCAACCCCTTATTTAGGGCTTGTAACATAACTTCCTCACATAAGAGGCTATTGCCCTCCTCCATTTCCTGCATTTTTCAGGCTACCATGTAGGCATAGTCATCTTAATTATTGGGGGGGGGGGGGTTCTGAGGGCCGCAGTAGCCTTCCGAAATAGGCCAAGTGCTGCCTCCTCCAGGTTACTTCTCTTCCTGGGACTTTTTTTTGGAAGGCTGAGGGGAGGGACCTGGGATTCAGGCAGGCTACTGGGCCCGGCCACCTCCTGGCTGCCACTTTCCATGGCCTCCTCCTGGCTGAGACTTTCCTGTGTATGAAAAAAGGACATAGTTTTAGTTTTTGGTTCATCAATCACACACAATTTTCAGCTCATGACTGTTGCAAATTAAATGTTAATAAAAAGAAAAGACTATCATTCTGACCCCAGCATTTTTCATTCTTGTCCCAATCATTTGTGGCCACTACTGTCTATTGATATGTAAAACACTTTGTAAAATCAGAAATTACTGATCCATAATAACATCTAGTTAACATTATTATTGATTTGACTAGAAATATGTTGCACATTGCTATACCTGGCTCAAGCTGGGCTCCTCCTCTTCTTCCTTGCTGAAAAGCCCAGGTTGGACGTCGGAAGCCTCAGCTGAGGTGGAAGGAAGCCTTGAAGGAAGATTGGAGAGTGCTGGCCTGGGTTCAATCTGGCCTGCCAGAAAATACAGTCTGTCATAGTACCACAGCCTGGGTACATAAATGTCATCTGCTGCAGCTCCTGATCTCTGGGAATCCTTGACCTTCTTACGCGCTCCCTATTATAAGTGCTCCTCATGCCACCAATTAGGGGATGTCTGCCTTGGGGACCACCGGCTTCACAAATTCCAGCAATTGATCCAGTGCTGCCTTCCTCTGTGGTTTATTGTTATAAAAGGGGTGGTTTACCTGCCACATACAGGGCAGCTCCCTGTACATATCAAGGAATATGGGGATAAAGTCCTCATCATTGAATAGATCCATTTTCTCTGCAAGACACAACACAAGACAAACCCTAATATCAGGCTAAACTCTCCTAATCTTGTCCCAATATAGGCCTCAATCTAGAAGCAGTATAGGCCACTGATGCACCAAGTTAAATTTGTACCTTTGTTAGAACAATCAGCGCTCTCACTACACCTTCCTCCTCTCACAGATCATACGTATGACACACACGTGTTACGCTTTATATACACTGCGAATGTGTGAAACTACGCCCACCCCTGACGTTCTTTCTAGTCTATTCCCCGCCCCTTGTCTTTCCGCGCAGTGGGAGAGCACATGGCGGAGAAAGAGTAAGTTTATGCAGACAGCAAAAGCAGCAACGACGAAAGGCTGGAGCCACGAACGTCCCAATCCCGGAGGAGATTTAAGGCCTCAAATATGTCCTTTATAGATATGGTGGAGATGGTGGACATCTTGAAGAGGGCCGACTATGATGGGAAGCATGGACCTTACCCAAACCCAAATGTGAAAAAGGCCCAAGATCATGACTAAAGTTATGAAAAGTCTGCACAGGAATTTTGGGGTATGGCGATCCAAGGATCAATTGAGGAAACGCTGGTCAGACCTGAAATTGAGGGAGCACGATCAGTACAGAAAGATCAAGAGAGTTCTTCAAAAAAGTAAGTAGTTGTCGTGTGTTCCTATTATTATTATTACTTGCATGCTGCTCCATGTGTTTTTCTTTACTGTTGTACAGTTTAAAATGGAAACTTTCAGGTTCGTGGGCACAGTAATCGTTCGTAGTAAACATGGTTCATTCGCCCACTAATACAATGTTTTTGGCAGATCCAGGTTAACTACATTTGTTCCGTTTTGGATTAAAAGAAGTTTATGACATTGTTGTCTAGATGGGTTTGTACTAGAATGAAATGTAAACTTGATTCAGTGTAAGGAGAGGACACTCAGCAGCTGTTTACACATCTGGATGCAGGAGCACTAGTGTGGGACACCAGAACAAACTTTTTAGGGTGGCCCACACAGGTGCTCCAGTGGATACTAGGGGTGTCTCCATGTGTGAAAACTGTACAAAAAAGGTACGTATTCCAGCTTTATAAAGGGAAAGAAATAATATCTTCAGCTTGTAACTCTGCCAAAAAAGACAATTGTACGACACTTCCAAGCAATGTTTCATAGACATGTGCAGGATGAAAAAATTCGTTTAGTTTAGTTTCGTTTCGATTCGTTATTTAACTTAATTCGTTTAGTTAAATTCGTTGCATTCATTACATTCGTTTTCGGAATTCGTTTCGTTTCGTATTCGAATTCGAAAAAATTCGCCCGCATTCGAAAAAATTCGACCGCATTCGAAAAAATTCGACCGTATTCGAAAAAAACTATCAAATTCGAAAAAATTCTAACACATTCGAAAAAACTGTCAAATTCGAAAAAATTCTACCACATTCGAAAAAAACTGTCAAATTCGAAAAAATTCTACCACATTCGGAAAAAACTATCAAATTCGAAAAAATTCTACCACATTCGAAAAAACTGTAAAATTCGAAAAAATTCTACCACATTCGAAAAAAACTGTCAAATTCGAAAAAATTCTACCACATTCGAAAAAAACTATCAAATTCAAAAAAAATGTTACTACATTTGAAAAAAATATTAAATTCGAAAAAATTCGACCGTATTCGAAAAAAACTATCAAATTCAAAAAAATTCTAACACATTCGAAAAAACTGTCAAATTTGAAAAAATTCTACCACGTTCGAAAAAAACTATCAAATTCGAAAAAATTCTACCATATTCGAAAAAAACTATCAAATTCGAAAAAATTCTACCACATTCGAAAAAAACTGTCAAATTCGAAAAAATTCTACCACATTCGAAAAAAACTATCAAATTCGAAAAAATTCTACCACATTCGAAAAAAACTGTCAAATTCGAAAAAATTCTACCACATTCGAAAAAAACTGTTAAATTCGAAAAATTTCTACCACATTCAAAAAAAACTATAAAATTCGAAAAAAACAATAACTGAATTTGAAAAAGTAAACTATATATAACCATTTTGCGAAATTTGAAATTCGTATAGAATGAAATCGAATTCCAATAGAAAAGATTAGGATAGAATAGAAAGTATAAAAGAATAGCATAGAAAAACAATAGATCAGAATAGAAAAAAATATAATATATTGTATTCTAAGCTTTTCTATTTGAATTCAAATTCATTCTGTACCAAATTCCAATTTTGGAAGATGGTTAAATATATATATTATATTTTTTTTCTATTCTGTTCCATTGTTTTTCTATGCTATTCTTTTCTATTCTATTCTAAACTTTTCTATTCGAATTTGAATTAATTCTATGCGAAATTCGAATTTCGGAAGATGGCTTCTAAAATTAGAATTTCGTATAGAATGAATTCGAATTTGAATAGAAAAGATTAGAATAGAAATAGAATAGACTAGAAAAACAATAGAACAGAAGAGAATAAAATATAATATATATATTTTTTTCTATTCTGTTTCATTGTTTTTCTATGCTATTCTTTTTTATTCTATTCTAAACATTTCTATTCGAATTTGAATTCATTCTATACGAAATTCGAATTTCGGAAGATGGCTTCTGAAATTCGAATTTCGTATAGAATGAATTTGAATTTGAATAGAAAAGAATAGACTAGAAAAACAATAGAACAGAACAGAATAAAATATAATATATATATTATATCTTATTCTATTCTGTTCTATTGTTTTTCTAGTCTATTCTTTCTACTCTATTTTAATCTTTTCTATTCAAATTAATTTTATACGAAATTCGAATTTTGGAAGATGGTTATATATATATATATATATATATATATATATATATAAAAAATATTTTTTCTATTCTGTTCTATTGTTTTTCTATTATTTTCTATTATCTTCTGATCTTTTCTATTTGAATTCAAATTCATTCTATACAAAATTCGATTTCAGAAAATAGTTATATAGAAATAGAATGAAATCAAATTCTAATAGAAAATAATAGAATAGAAAAACAATAGAACAGAATAGAAAGAAATATTTTATATATATATAAAAATAAATAAAACCATCTTCCGAAATTGGAATTTGGTACAGAATGAATTCGAATAGAAAAGATTACAATAGAATATTTTATATTTTTTTCTATTCTGTTCTATTGTTTTTCTATGCTATTCTTTTATATTATTTTCTGTTCTATTCTAATCTTTTCTATTTGAATTCATTCTGTACCAAATTCCAATTTCGGAAGATGTGTGTGTATATATATATATATATATATATATATATATATATATATATATTTTTTTTTTTTTTTTTTTTTCTATTCTGTTCTATTGTTTTTCTGTTCTAGTCTTTTCTATTAGAATTCGATTTCATTCTATTTCATTCTGTTTCTGTATAACCATTTTCGGAAATTCAAATTTCGTATAGAATGATTTTGCATTCAAATAGAAACGATTAGAATAAAATAGAAAAGAATAGAAAAGAACAGAAAAACAATAGACCAGCATAGGAAAAAAAATAAAAATAAAAAAAAAATATATAAATATATATACCGTATTTATCGGCATATAACACGCAATACACAGAGCCGGTCCTCGGCTCTTCTAGGCCACTTTCGGCTTCACTCGAGTGCCGCCCGAACCTAGCCGAGTGTACTCGGCTAGGTTTGGATAGCTCCGCTCACAGTCACGCCCATCCCGGGCGGGACTACGAGTGGAGCCGAAAGTGGCCGAGAAGAGCCGAGGACCGGCTCTGTGTATTTCGGCGCCATTTTCAAATCGCGGTCGGCGATTTTGAAGCTCAGGATCGCAGGGAATCACAGGATTTTCAAACTGCGAGCTGCAAGGCTGCACTGGGGCAAGGCTGCACTGGGGCAAGGCTGCACTGGGATAAGGCTGCAATGGACACTGGGAAGGCTGCACTGACAAGGCTGCACTGACAAGGCTGCACTGACATGGCTGCACTGGGGCAAGGCTGCACTGAGAAGGCTGCAATGATGGGCATTTAAATGTAAGTTTTTTTCCCTTAAACTTCCCTCCTAAAAGTTTTTTTTTCCTTAAAATTCCCTCCTAAACTTGGGGTGCGTGTTATACGCCAGTGCGTGTTATACGTCGATAAATACGGTAATTTTTTTGTATTATTCTCTTCTATTGTTTTTTTATGCTTTTCTTTTCTATTATTTTATATTCTATAATAGTCTTTTCAATTCAAATTCATTCTATACGAAATTCGAATTTCGGAACATGGCTTCTGAAGTTTGAATTTCTTATAGAATGAATTCGAATTAGAACAGAAAATAATAGAAAAGAATAGACTAGAAAAACAATAGAACAGAATAGAAGAAAATATAATATATATATATACATTATATATTATATTTTCTTCTATTCTGTTCTATTGTTTTTCTAGTCTATTCTTTTCTATTATTTTCTATTCTATTCTAATCTTTTATATTCAAATTTGATTTCGGTCTATATGAAATTCGAATTTTGGAAGATGTTTTATATATATATATATATATATGTATAAAATTTTCTATTCTGTTTCATTGTTTTTCTATGCTATTCTTTTCTATTCTATTCTAAACTTTTCTATTCGAATTTGAATTCATTCTATACGAAATTCGAATTTCGGAAGATGGCTTCTGAAAGTGGAATTTCGTATAGAATGAATTCGAATTTGGATAGAAAAGATTAGAATAGAAAATAATAGACTAGACAAACAATAGAACAGAATAAAATATAATATATATAATTTTTTGTATTCTGTTCTATTGTTTTTCTAGTCTTTTCTCTTCTACTCTGTTCTAATCTTTTCTATTCAAATTCGAATTCATTTTATAAGAAATTCAAATTTTGGAAGATGGTTTTATATATATATATATATATATATATATATATATATATATATATATATATATATTATACATATACATATATATATATTATACATACACACACACATATATATATATATATATATATATATATATATATATATATATATATATATATATATATTATACATATACACACATATATATATATATATATATATATATATATATATATATATATATATATATATATAAAACCATCTTCCGAAATTTGAATTTCTTATAATATGAATTCGAATTTGAATAGAAAAGATTAGAATAGAGTAGAAGAGAAAAGACTAGAAAAACAATAGAACAGAATAGAATAAATTATATATATTATATTTTATTCTGTTCTGTTCTATTGTTTGTCTAGTCTATTATTTTCTATTCTAATCTTTTCTATTCAAATTCGAATTCATTCTATACGAAATTCCACTTTCAGAAGCCATCTTCCGAAATTCGAATTTCGTATAGAATGAATTCAAATTCGAATAGAAAAGTTTAGAATAGAATAGAAAAGAATAGCATAGAAAAACAATGAAACAGAATAGAAAATTATATATATATATATATATATATATATATATATATATATATATATATATATATATATATATATATATAACATCTTCCAAAATTCGAATTTCATATAGACCGAAATCAAATTTGAATGTAAAAGATTAGAATAGAATAGAAAATAATAGAAAAGAATAGACTAGAAAAACAATAGAACAGAATAGAAGAAAATATAATATATATATTATATTTTCTTCTATTCTGTTCTATTGTTTTTCTAGTCTATACTTTTCTATTATTTTCTGTTCTAATCTTTTCTATTCAAATTCGAATTCATTCTATACAAAATTCAAACTTCAGAAGCCATGTTCCGAAATTCGAATTTCGTATAGAATGAATTTGAATTTGAATTGAAAATACTATTATAGAATATAAAATAATAGAAAAGAAAAGCATAAAAAAACATATATTCTATTGCTTTATTATTTTATATTCTACCTTATTGTTTTTTTTAGAAAAACGTTTTCTATTTTTTTTTAATTTGATTATGTTTTCGAATTCGATTCGAATATGTTTTCAAATTCGATTCGAATATGTTTTCGAATTCGATTCGAATATGTTTTCGAATTCGATTCGAATATGTTTTCGAATTCGATTCGAATATGTTTTCGAATTCGATTCGAATTCGTTCGTTTTTTTCGGATTCGTTTAAATTCTTTACTTTTGTCATTCGGAAATTCGGATGCATCCGAATTTCCGAATAATGAAAAATTCGTCCGAATTTCGATTCGGAACGAAACGAAATGCACATGCCTAATGTTTCATATTACTATTTCTCGCCTCAAATATCTGTGTGTTAAGTATACCTTTTTTTTATTCACATAGGGGAGAAAAGACTCGGGACATCTGAGGACACCAGGGACCCCCACCTCCAAAGGAAAGGAAATCCCCACACCACAACCAGAAGATGTGGAGGAAGGAGAGGTTTATGAAGTGGGCGAAATAGTGACCACAACAGGTGAGTGACTGAGACCACAGCTTCAGGTAATAGATGGATGCCTGCATATTTATAATACATGGTGTGTTTTTTTATTTTAGGTGATTTGGATGTTGTGGAAGAAGAATCTCATTTCACAAGTGCAAGTGCACACATCCTCATCGGGGAGATCATGGTGTGCAATCGTGATTTACAGAAGATCAGACTCAAAAACATCATTGATGTTTTAGGCAGAATCTAAAACACCCCAAAATTCTTCTAGTTTGTTTTGATTTTTATTATTTTCACACATTTTAAATACTTTTTAGAAAGCCAAATTTTGAAGATGCACACAATGTGCCAACATGTGCTATCTGCCATCACGGGATATCAAGGCACGCGTTTTGGGGGTGCAACCCCTTCCTTGCAACTAAAGTAGATGAGAGGAAGGGGTTGCACCCGAAAAACACGTCCATTGATCACCCATGATGGGAGCTAGCACATGTTGACATTAGCCATGGGATCAGGAGGGAAATCACCATTTTGACTCTCAATTTGTGTGCATCCTCAAAATTTGGCTTTCACAGGGGTGACATCACCCCATCTGATGAAGGCCAGATCAACACAGTTTGGACATACTAATGTCTGATATTGCCTTCACTTTGTCAAAGTTGAACTTTGTAAGTTCCTGAGTTGTGTATTGTTTTATGGTTTTAAACATGTCTGTTGTAACACAAAAAAGGCCATTTGTACTGTCAAAAACAACAGTTATTACTAAAATATGTTGGTTTGTTCAAAAACCCTTTTCTAACGCACATGTGAATGTGCACAGAGTAAAAAGTTTTCTACTCAACAATGTGTGGCTTCTTCTTTCAATGCTCAATATCATTTTTTGGACTAAGTTGGTGTTTGCACTGAAATGGGGGTTATTTACTAAAGGCAAATCCACTTTGCACTACAAGTGCACTCTCAGTGCAGTTTCAAGTGAAGTTTCAAGTGCACTTTTGCAGTGCACTTGGAGTGCAAATTGTATTTTCCTTTAGTAGATAACTCCCATAGTGCTTTATAATTTGCCACAATTATGCCATTTTCGTGACTCACCAAAATTCATTCAAGGTGCTGAAAATGATGAATATTTTTATCAGTAATGCAATACATTAACAACAAAAACAAGGTATGTGTGTAGCAGACCCACAACATAATAATAGTTTGCTGAAGAAGAGATTGTCACTTCATGTATCAAATAAATTACATTTGCACTATTGAAGAAAATGGCCAAAAAAAAAGCCTATTGGAGGACCTAGGAGACAGCTAAAAGAATTGTCTCTCACTAAACTTCTACTAACACGAGATTAGCAGAAGGAGCCCAAAGGGTGGCCCACTGGCTATTGAACTTCCCTTTTCTAGTGCCGTCTCACGCGTTGTACGTTACCGCCTTCTTAACATTCGGAAGTTCTGACAAGATTTGTGTGACCGTGTGTATGCAAGACAAGTTTGAGCCAACATCCGTCGGAAAAAAAATATGGATTTTGTTGTCAGAATGTGCGATCGTGTGTACGCGGCATAAGCGTATATTGATTGGTTTGCGCAAAAGTTATACCATCTACAAAATAGGGGATATATTTATGGCATTTTTTAAATTTTTTACTAGTAATGGTGGTGATCTGCGATTTTTAGTGGGACCGCGACATTGCGGTAGACAGATTGGACACTTTTGACACTTTTTTTGGGACCATTTGCATTTATACAATGATCAGAGCTAAAAACAGCCACTGATCACTGTATAAATGTAACTGGCAGGGAAGGGGTTAACAATAGCGGGCGATCAAGGGGTTAAGTGTGTTCCCTGGGAGGTGTTGCTAACTGTATGGGGGCTGGGCTGACTGGAGGAGGAGACAGATCGTTGTTCCTAATCACTAGGAACAGACGATCTCTCTCTCCTCCCCTGACAGAATGGGGATCTGTTTGTTTACACTGACAGATCCCCGTTCTGCCTGTCTCTGGAGCGATCATGGGTGGCCCCCAGACCCCCTGGTTGGACTGCATATCCCATGATACCTTTCTTCCTGCAAGCAGTGATTACTCTCCTGACTCTGGCATCTGAAACTTCTCCTCTCACATCTGTAGTTTAGAAAGCAGGCCCTGTGAAATGTGTGATACAGCAGTGCTTACTCACAGGTCATACTGAATACAGAATACAGAAGTCAAGGAAGTAAATAGGTGGGGATCTTCATAAAGTAAGTTTACAAACTACAAGATTGTTTAGATTAATAGGAGTAGGTTAGAAATAATACATTAAATGTGGAAATGAACATATGATTTTATATTTTGACCATAGATATTCCACTTAAAGAGCGCCCACCACATTTCTACTGCGGCAGGGTGGCTCTATTGCACGGAACAACATACCTGTAAGTCGTTTTATGCAATAGATCGTGTGGGGGGGGGGGTGCCTGCTGCACAGAAGAGGCGATCGCGGTACAGAGAGGCAGAACGGGGATCCCCGTTCTGACAGGGGACAACATGGAGATCTGCTGTTCTTAGTGATTAGGAACAACGATCTCTGTGTTGTTCCTGTCAGCACTTCCCCCACACAGTAAGAAAACACACTGAGGGAACACATTTAACCCTTTGATCGCCCCAGATGCTAAGCCCTACCCTGCCAGTGTCATTTATACAGTAATCAGAGCATTTATTTAGCACTGATCACTGTATTGGTGTCACTGGTCCCCAAAAAGTGTCACTTAGGGTCAGATTTGTCCGCCGCAATGTTGCACTCCCGCTAAAAATTGATGATTTCCGCCATTACTAGTAAAAACATTTTAAAAAATTAAAAGTCCATAAATCTATCCTGTAGTTTGTAAACGCTATAACGCTTATTGGGATTTTTTTTACCAAAAATATGTAGAAGAACACATATTGGCCTAAATTGATGAAGAAATTATTTTTTTACTGGTTTTTTTTTTTTTGGATATGTATTATAGCAGAAAGTAAAAAATCATTTTCTTTTCAAAATTGTCGCTCTTTTTTTGTTTATAGCGCAAACAATAAAAACCGCAGAGGTGATCACATACCCCAAAAAGAAAGTTCTATTTGTGGGAAAAAAGGACATCAATTTTATTTGGGTACAGCGTCACACAACCGCACAATTGTCGGTTAAAGTAACGCAGTGTCGTAGCGCAAAAAATGGCCTGGTCATTAGGAGGGTAAATCCTTCCGGGGCTGAAGTGGTTAAGTGAAGTTGTCCCAAAATGTTCAGTAGGAACTGACAATTACATTCCTCTTTTGCAGGTATGCCTTGCCTTGTGGAGTTTAGTATAGTCACAGAGTCCCTTTAACCACTTTGAGACAGTGTTCAGTATTTTAGATTTCAAGTACTAGAATGAAATCATAATGGAGGATGTATATAGCGCCCACAGGTTGCACAGCCCTTTACAAAAAAAGAGGGACACTACAGTTACAATACAATCAGTGACATCCACAAGGGTAAGGAGCTTACATTCAAAAAGGGAAGGACAATAAAGGAGAACCATGGTACTTCTTTAAAGTAGAACTGCAGCCTTTTTTTTTATTTTTTTATTGCTGGTATGTCCCTTTTAGAGAGATTCATGTTCTCTACTTGTCCTGCTGACAGCAGAAAGTGAGAGGAACCCCAGTTTTATAATAGCACATCATTTTCCATGGTGTCCCCACCCACAGACCGCTCCTTCTTAACGCATTTCACCACTGCTGGTTTTATTGCAAGGATAGGTGTGGCCAGGGAAGAGGGGTAACTTACATATCCCATTATTAAAGCAGCTGTGGCATGCCAGCACCTTTCTCACATTTGATGCTTAAGACTCATACATACGATCATACTTTATACAAACTTTCCCGTGGATTTCTGTACAAAGGGCGTTGGCCGTGAACTTGTTAAGCATACAAACGGCAAGACTTTTTAGGCAACAAACACAAACGTAGTGACATTTCAATGTACTGACGATACTTCAAAAGAGGACTTCAATTCTCCGGCACCACCCTTTGGTCAACTTCTGTATTGTTGTCTGATCTTTTGCATTGGTTCTGAGCATGCGTGTTTGTACTTTGTACTAAAGTCTGATGGTTTTGTGTACACACGATCGGACTTGCCGATGTTGGACTTTTGTTGCCGCCAAGTTTGTCTGTTCGCACAGCCAACATTTGTCCGATGAAAACTGAAAAAGTTTGTCCGATGGAGCGTACACACGGTCGGATGTTGCCTTAAAACAGCTAATTTGCATGGTTGTTGTCAAAAAGTCAGATCCTGTGTATGGGCCTTAACTCTCATTTTCAAAATAGCTCTCAAAGCTGTAAAAACTATACCTCTTGATCAATATAGAAAGAAAAATATATAAACCAACTGGAGACAAGTGCTCACCAAAACACATTAATCCTCCTAAGAGCCAAATTCCCCCCAGTAATAGTAGTAATATAAATATTAACAATATCTCACTCCCGTGTGAACAGCACATTGAACTTTCGTTTGGGTAGTCCTATATGACCCTGATAACATCAAATGGTGCATCAGATTTAAAGGGTTAACTAGACAGTAGGGATGAGCATAGTCATTTCAACTAAATTAATTTTGTTGCAAAATTACTGCCAAAGCACAAACTCTCAGCTTTGCTTATTGAGCTGCCTAGAGCAAATGTGTTTGTCAAAAAAATAAAAATTATTTTCTCTTTTTTGACTTTGTTTAGAATTATTTTGGTGGGTGTCATTAAGGTAGTTTAGTTTATTTTGTGTTTTTCTATTTGTGCTATTTACCTTTTTTGTGTATTTCATTTTTATTCGAAGGTTTTGTTTTACTGTTGTTCACTGTGTTTTTCCTTTCTTAAAAAAAAAACAAAAAAGGAAAATAATGAGGATAATGAGAAGTTGTTTTCTGCCTTAAGAGTTTCAAAATAGGTGAAAGGAGCTTCCGTAACCTTGGGAGCCATTTCAAGCCATAGCCCCCTAAAACCACTTTAATTTTGCCTTGGCTCCAATGCATTTAGCTAAATGGGAAAAGGTTGCTGAACTCTCCCAATTTTCAGCAAAATTTAGAAAATGAAAAACTTTCAGTTTAGCACATACCTACAAGAGAGTAATAACAGGTGATTTTCCTACAGATTTGAAAAAAGATTGAAAGTCCTAACATATCACAGATTGATAATTTAGAATGTATATGCGATTATATTGTCATTGATGAGAGTATTAGAGTCTCCTGATATATATTCAGCCAATGTTTTCTTTTAGTGATTCTTTTAAATTTACTATAATAAAGATGTGTTAATGGTTGTTTTTGTCCCGGACTCCCACCATTACCTTTTTTCTATATACTGTATGTTGGCATGTTGGTACCACCCACAATCTCAAGTCCAACCTTAATTATTGTGTAAGTCCTGATACCTCATTTAACTGATTTTACCACGTTATTGTACATATTATATGGTATTACCAACTCTTAATCATGGGTGAAACTGATAATATAGGTTTACTATGCTTTTTTTTCTGAGCAAGCAAATTATAATGTAATGATTAGAGAATGCAAAGAACTCTTCTCTGGGGTATAAGTAACATATAAGAGTAAAATATAATTAATATTTGCATCTGGCTTTCTCTATAAATCTAAAACTACACTAAGAAAAAAGTAATCCACATTTCCTGGCGAGTGGAAATGATTAAAATCAATAAAATCCACTGGGTCATATACACACAGATGTTTCCCAAAATGAATCTCATAGCACCTGCATGGGCCTTGATGGAATCCTAAGGGATAAGTTGTTACATATTGCACTAGAGAGTGGGTGGAGAGCTGAGTGCTATTGGATCTGAAAACAAGGCACATAGAACAATAGAGAGTTTAACACTTTCATACTCCCAGTCCCCACAAACACTCAAGCTCCACAACAAGCTCCTTGTGGTAAAAAGCAAGAATAAAAAAACAAAAGCAAAAAAACAGCCAAGCAAGCCCCGCAGTGTTATACAACCTCTGCAAGACACAAAAACCAAAGATCCATCATCTGGTTATATTTTTACTCTGGTGTTGTGAAGATGTATACAGTTTATGTGAGTTTTTCTCACTGACTTTTGATTATTTGTAATTGGTTTGTAGTGCACTTCTGCATTTGTCATTTGCACCTTGCGTGTTCTTTATTTATTTCATTTGACTTGGGCCTAAAATCAATGACCCCAAAACAAGCATGTACAAAGTGAAGTCAGAACACCTCACCTCGCAGTGTATCGGATGTCTGTATTCAGCTTCAACTTCAATACTATTTCCTGTGATGCTAAGTCCTACCCATCCACCATCTCCCTTCATCTTCCCTTCACCTTAACTGGCTACTGAGTCATTCCTACTGGACAAACATGTGCACCCACCAGCCATATCCCACCATCCAGGAAAAGCACCCTTATTTGCCATTGAGGCACTCTCATAGGACTTGGATGTTGGATGGCATGGTTCCAAAGCCAAGGAAGTCAAGCCCATAGTAACAAAGTGAAATTAGGTTCAGTTAGGGTGCATAGAGAAGGTTGTTCTGGCTAATACATTTTAGTTTAGAACTATAAGAGTATTTTTAGTAGCTCAGTCACACTATTAAAACTTAATAGCAAGTAATCACTAAGAGCAGTGGTCTGTGGTCAATGGCTAAACAGAATGGTTACCTATTGTCTAAACTATACAAGTAACATGTAGTAACAATTACCTCATATGATCGCATGATGCTCCAATTATGTGCAGTTGAATACATACTACTTGTGTAGCTTACAACGTAGGAAGCCATTTGTCTCATTTGTTTTTCAACTGGTCACTTTATCTTAATCTTTGTTTTCTATTGATTTTAGTAGCATGACAAGTCATAGAACAAAATTAAACAAAAATGTGTATGACAGATCATAGAGCACAATTCTCTTCCATGTGTATGACAGATCATAGAGCATAATTCTCCTTTATGTGTATGACAGATCATAGAGCACAGTTCTCCTCTATGTGTACAGATCATAGAGCATAATTCTCCTCCATGTGTACAGATCATAGAGCACAATTATCCTCTATGTGTACAGATCATAGAGCATAATTCTCCTCCATGTGCAGGGCTGGACTGGGACAAAAATTTGGCCCTGGACTTCCTCATGACCAGCTCACTTTAATTTTGAGTGTCCCCAACAGCGTCCCCCTTACATCAGAGTGTCCCCAACAGCGCCCCCCTTACATCAGAGTGTCCCCAACAGCACCCCCCTTACATCAGAGTGTCCCCAACAGCGTCCACCTTACATCAGAGTGTCCCCAACAGCACCCCCCTTACATCAGAGTGTCCCCAACAGCATCCCCCTTACATCAGAGTGTCCCCAACAGCATCCCCCTTACATCAGAGTGTCCCCAACAGCGCCCACCTTACATCAGAGTGTCCCCAACAGCATCCCCCTTACATCAGAGTGTCCCCAACAGCGCTCCCTTACAACAGAGTGTCCTCAACAGCGTCCCCCTTATAATCATAGTGTCCCCAACAGCATCCCCCTTACATCAGAGTGTCCCCAACAGCGTCCCCCTTGCATCAGGGTGTCCCCAACAGTGCCCCCTTACATCAGAGTGTCCCCAACAGCATCCCCCTTACATCAGAGTGTCCCCAACAGTGTACCCCTTACATCAGAGTGTCCCCAACAGCGCCCCATACATCAGAGTGTCCCCAACAGTGCCCCCCTTACATCAGAGTGTCCCCAGCAGCGTCCCCCTTACATCAGAGAGTCCCCAACAGCATCCCCCTTACATCAGAGAGTCCCCAACAGCGCCCCCCTTACATCAGAGTGTCCCCAACAGCGTCCCCCTTACTTTAGAGTGTCCCCAACAGAGCCCCCCTTACATCATAGTGTCCCCAACAGCATCCCCCTTACATCAGAGTGTCCACAACAGCATCCCCCTTACATCATAGTGTGCCCAACAGCATCCCCCTTACATCAGAGTGTCCCCAACAGCATCCCCCTTACATCAGAGAGTCCTCAACAGCGTCCCCCTTATATCAGAGTGTCCCCAACAGCATCCCCCTTACATCATAGTGTCCCCAACAGCCTCCCCTTTACATCAGAGTGCCCCCAACTGCGTCCCCTTTCATAGTGTGCCCAACAGCGTCCCCCTTACATCAGAGTGTCCCCAACAGCCTCCCCCTTACATCAGAGTGTCCCCAACAGAGTGTCCCCAACAGCATCCCCCTTACATCAGAGTGTCCCTAACAGCATCCCCCTTACATCAGAGTGTCCCCAACAGCGCCCACCTTACATCAGAGTGTCCCCAACAGCATCCCCCTTACATCAGAGTGTCCCCAACAGCGCTCCCTTACAACAGAGTGTCCTCAACAGCGTCCCCCTTATAATCATAGTGTCCCCAACAGCATCCCCCTTACATCAGAGTGTCCCCAACAGCCTCCCCTTTACATCAGAGTGCCCCCAACTGCGTCCCCTTTACATCAGAGTGTCCCCAACAGCGCCCCCCTTACATCAGAGTGTCCCCAACAGCGTCCCCCTTATATCAGAGTGTCCCCAACAGCGTGCCCCTTACATCAGAGAGTCCCAATCAGTAGTCCCCTTCACATCAGTGTGTGCTCTCCTCCCCCTCCCACATGTACTCACAGTTTTGAAGGCAGCTTCTCGTTCCTCTCTCCAGTCATGTCATAACAAGTGATACGGGACAGAGGAAGGAAAGCCTACCATTGGTCTATCTACCCCTGCAGGCTGGAGGGAGCATAACGCCTAATGCTCTCTCCAGTATATGACGGAAGCAGCTCCTCCTTACAGGAGTGAAATCGTGATCACTCACTGTCAGAGAGGAGCGGCTCCAGGACCGCACCTGACTGGCCTACTGAGCCATCGGCCCACCAGGAATCTCCCGGTAGTCCCGATGGCCAGTACATGCCTGTCCATGTGTATGACAGATCATAGAGCATAATTCTCCTCCATGTGTACAGATCATAGAGCACAATTCTCCTTTATGTGTATGACAGATCATAGAGCACAATTCTCTTCCATGTGTATGACAGATCATAGAGCACAATTCTCCTCTATGTGTATGACAGATCATAGAGCACAATTCTCCTCCATGTGTATGACAGATCATAGAGCACAATTCTCCTCCATGTGTATGACAGATCATAGAGCACAATTCTCCTCCATGTGTATGACAGATCATAGAGCACAATTCTCCTCCATGTGTATGACAGATCATAGAGCACAATTCTCCTCTATGTGTATGACAGATCATAGAGCACAATTCTCCTCTATGTGTATGACAGATCATAGAGCACAATTCTCCTCCATGTGTATGACAGATCATAGAGCACAATTCTCCTCTATGTGTATGACAGATCATAGAGCACAATTCTCCTCCATGTGTATGACAGATCATAGAGCACAATTCTCCTCTATGTGTATGACAGATCATAGAGCACAATTCTCCTCCATGTGTACAGATCATAGAGCACAATTCTCCTCTATGTGTATGACAGATCATAGAGCACAATTCTCCTCTATGTGTATGACAGATCATAGAGCACAATTCTCCTCTATGTGTATGACAGATCATAGAGCACAATTCTCCTCCATGTGTACAGGTCATAGAGCACAATTCTCCTCTAAATCCTGCATGTTTTTTCTTTAGTGCAATTTCCTTCATAGCAGTGAATGATTATATGTAAACAATGCACACTGCATTATCCCTACTATATAAAGATTTCACCGAATAAACTTTAGCTGTTTCTGCAGTTCTTGTAAGTGTTTAGTTATGTTAGTTTTTTTGACACTTTCATGGACAATTTTAGCAATTTAACAGTTATAAAACTTGGGACAATGCAAACCAATAAAGCTGGACATTATGAGAAAATAGCAAATATAATATTTTAGAGCTCCTTTATGTAATGTACCACACTTTAACCTCTTTTATTTCCATCTAACACACCAGAAGATAGCTACTTGATTGGATTATGTGGAGTGATCTTATGAAAAAGGTTTCATGTTATTGTCAGATAAATAATCCATCCTTCTGTTTGATAAGTGCAAAAAATCTTTTGAGCTTGTCAGAAATTCAGGGTTTTTCTGTATCTTCTGAACACTTCCTGCGTTATCTCGCCTAGTTCTTGTCTTGAACTACATAACGATTAACCTTTATGATGTAAAGATTTAAGAGAAGGAGTAGTTTAGCAAAATAAACTTAGCAGTGACAATGCCACTCAGTCCACAATAATGCGGTATGTTGTCAGCATACAAAAGTGATATGAGTTGAGCACAGGTCTGCCAGATAAATGGGTATATTTCTACACATTGAGGGTCTTTAAAGGGATAAAACACAGGGAAAGTGAGAGTGAAAATGGTCCATGGCTAGACAAGCAAAGCATTTGGAGTTCAATGAAGGATTGCTATGGTATGTCACGGAGCAAGTGAGATTAGCTACCAATGACTGGGTTGAGTGAGGAACACTCTGAAGTTGTAAGCATGGTGCTTGTGCTCAGAACTGAGAACTAATTTTAGAGGTCCCTGTGAGAGCTTATGAGCCCATGAAAAGCCTTATAGCCCAACATCAGTAAACACCCTATCTAGCAGTAGGGCTGCACCTGCACTGCAAGGGTTAAATGCTTTTTTCTGTCATGAGGATGAATAAAGTAACTTTACCTACTCGATCCTCCACTCCCCCCACAGATGGCCCTCAGTGCTCTGGCAGTGGACTGTTCCTCAGCATCCTCATGTCCAATCCAGGGCTAGGGCCCTTCAGTTGTAATGATGATGCTAGGGGACATCCAACTGCCAGAGTGCAAGGGAGAAGAGACTGCCGGGACTGGTCTAGCATTGCAGAGGAGCTTGGGTGAGCTGAGAACTGGGCAAGTAAAGCTGCTCTTCCACATCCCTTGGACATAAACAAACATTAAAACCTTGTACTGTAGTTCAGCTTCAGGCCAACTGAAAGGGAGTGTTTTTACTTTTTCTGAAATCCAGATTTAAAGTTTATCTAACACAAAAACTAAAATTTAATATATTGCAGCTTACTATTCCCTAGATGAGGTGGCTTCTAAGTCTTCTTGTTTTTAGATTTTTTTTCTATATTTTTATCTGGTGATCTGGCCAGTAACACACTGCTGTCTTAGGGTGGATGCACTTGTTCACTGTAATGGGACCAGTTTAAAGCGGAGTTCCACCCTAAAGTGGAACTTCCGCTCATCGGATTCCTCCCCCCTCCGGTGCCACAACTGGCACCTTTCAGGGGGGAGGGGGTGCAGATACCTGTCTAATACAGGTATCTGCAACCACTTCCGGGCTTAGACAGCTGCAGAATATCCGCAGAAGCCCGCCCCCCCCTGTTGTGTGCTGGGAAACACACAGTTCCCAGCACACAACGGGGACCAGTGCAGAGGCGCAGCGCGACTCGCGCATGCGCAGTAGGGGACCAGGCAGTGAAGTCGCAGCGCTTCACTTCCCGATTCCCTGACCGAGGATGGCGGCGGGGGCAGCCAAGAGCCGAGCGATTGATCGGCTTCGGCTGCCGACATCGCTGGACCCTGGGACAGGTAAGTGTCCATTTATTAAAAGTCAGCAGCTGCAGTATTTGTAGCTGCTGGCTTTTAATATTTTTTTTAAAGGTGCAGCTCCTCTTTAACTACACTTGGACAGCAACATTTTCAACCTGTGGAGAAGGGTGGTGTTGGACTAGTAGATTTTAATAGACTTACATAACTTACATATTAACAAATTAAAGCCTAACCCTAAGCAACACTTTTTAAGTAGTCACAGAAACAGTTTTTTTTCCATTTGGGATAAAGGTTTGAACTAACTGACTAAAAGCTGACCATTGTAAGCACCTGTGGAAATACAGAAAAGAGTGCCAGACCAAAACCAGATAAAAAATTCCAAGTTAATTTTAGAGCCTAAAGCCCCTTACACACAGGCCAAACGTCGGGCGACATTGGCCAGTTCAATAAAAATTGGCCGTCATTCGGCTCGTGTGTAAGGCAGCTGGTCCGACAGAAGTCGGCCACTTGGCCAGCTTCTGTCGGATGAGCATGCTGGAAAACCAGCAACAGACCAGCTCCCGATCAGCGCTCTTAGCCAATGGCTGAAGGTGCTGACTGGAGAGTTCTGGCGGGGGGAACCATCCACTGTCAGAACACAAAAGAACAGCAGGGGAGATTGCTGTATTAACATTGGATTATTAGTACAGCGGCTCTGACCGGAGCTGTCAGTTTTTCAGGCTTTCAGGTGTGTACCAGGCTTTAGTTTATGCAAACATTTTTTTTAAGCAGCAGAAGGTAATTAACAGAAGGGACTGTACTTACTATCAATGTGATTTGTCCCTTGTGCTGATTGCTGCTGCTTTAGTTGAAATCTTTTGGCTTCCACCCCCAACCCTACGCCTGCAGTGGTATTTTTCCAGTGTGTCTGGAGTCAATAGAGCTGAGGGACCTGTCATTTGCACTCATCACCTCCACCTCCTCCGACATTCATTTAAGCTGTACTATAGGTTCTGTGAATGAAAAGCCCTCAATGAATGGAGGAGGCAGACCTTTTGTTCATCTTGCCATCCTCCAATCGTAAACTGCTTTCTCTGATTTTTCTATTTAAATATTTGACTAAACTTATACTTTAATTGTTGGTAATAAAAAAGTCATAAAAACAGCCAATGCATTTCGGGAACAACGCCATCAGGGCTCAACACAGGATAAAACTTGGATGGACTCAGAGAAAACAGTGAATTTACAAATTTATATTAGAAACAATATTAAACTCTCCTAACAAATTTCACTCAATAAAACTCGCCCCTGTATTTGCTTTCTCCTCTGAATTGAGAAAAAGATACATTGTACTGTTATTCTACTAGACAGAGAAGAGTGTAAAAAAAAAAGTAAATGAAATGGCTAGATCAGAGCTTGATCTAGGCCAGTGTCAGGGTCAATGCCAGGGTCAAGGTCATGATCAGGGTCAAAGGCCACTGTCAAGGTGGTCAGTGTTATGTCAGACCCTGACCATCTTCATCAACTTGTGACAATGGTTGCATAGAAAAAGGAAAAAATACTGCGCTACCACTATATCAATAAACCCCTCAAAAAGCAGCAGTTTAACAGTGAGATATGCACCAAAAATATCAAATATAAGGAAAAAAACGTGCTTTTAGCGTGGTTTTTTCCTTATATCTGTGACAATGGTTGGTCGAGCTCACACCACACTGTCACTGATACGTGACATGGCACTCTCAGCCTCACCCTACACAAAGATACAGTTCATCCAGAATTAAAATTTTCCACATTTAGTTATGTTGCAGCTTTATTCCAAAATCAATTCAATTAATTTTTTTCCTCAAAATTCTACAAGCAATACCCCATAATGACAACATTAAAGAAGTTTGACTGAAATCTTTGTAAATTTATTAAAAATAAAAAATGAAAAAATCCCATATACATAAGTATTCACAGCCTTTGTTCAATACATTTGTTGAAGCACCTTTAGCACCAATTACAGCCTCAAGCCTTTTTAAATAGAATGCTACAAGCTTGGCACACCTATTTTTGGGCAGTTTATCCCATTCTTCTCAAGCTCCATCAGGTTGGATGGGGAGTGTCGGTGCACAGCCATTTTCAGATCTCTCCAGAGATGTTCAATCGGGTTCAATTCTGGGCTTTGGCTGGGCCACTCAAGGACATTCACAGTGTTGTCCTGTAGCCACTCCTTTCTTATCTTGGCTGTGTGTTTACAGTTGTTGTCCTGTTGGAAGATGAACCTTCACCCTAGTCTGAGGTACAGAGCACTCTGGAGCAGGTTTTCATCAAGGATGTCTCTGTACATTGCTCCATTTATCTTTCCCACGATCCTGACTAGTCTCCCAGTTCCTGCCACTGAAAAACTTCCCCCCAGCATGATGCTGTGGTAAAGTAGGATAACAAAGCACTATTGCACTATTATTAACCACTTAAGCTCCGGACCATTTGGCTGCCTAAAGACCAGAGGACTTTTTACAATTTGGCACTGTGCTGCTTTAACTGGTAATTGTGCAGTCATGCAATGCTGTACCCAAACGAAATTTGTGTCCTTTTTTCCCACAAATAGAGCTTTCTTTTGATGGTATTCGATTGCCTCTGCAATTTTTATTTTTTTCTATATAAATGGAAAAAGACCAAAAATTTTGAAAAAAAATGATATTTTCTACTTTTTGTTATAAGAAAAATCCAATAAACTCAAATTTAGTCATACATTTAGGCCAAAATGTATTCAGCCACATGTCTTTGGTAAAAAACAAATTCAACAAGTGTATATTTATTGGTTTGCCCAAAAGTTATAGCGTCTATAAACTAGGGTATATTTTCTGGAATTTACACAGCTTTTAGTTTATGACTGCCTATCTCATTTCTTGAGGTGCTAAAATGGCAAAGCAGTACAAACCCCTCCCCCCCCAAATGACCACATTTTGAAAAGTAGACACCTCAAGGAAATTGCTGAGAGGCATGTTGAGCCCATTGAATATTTTTTTTTGTCCCAAGTGATTGAATAATGACAAAAAAAAAGAAATTTTTTTACAAAAAGTTGTCACTAAATGATATATTGCTCACACATGCCATGGTTATATGTGGAATTGCACCCAAAAATAAATTTAGCTGCTTCTCCTGAGTATGGGGATACCACATGTGTGGGACTTTTTGGGAGCCTAGCCGTGTACGGGGCCCCGAAAACTAAGCACCGCTTTCAGGACTTCTAATTTCTACATTTTTAATTTCACTCCTCACTACCTATCACAGTTTTGAAGGCGATAAAATGCCAAGATGGCACAAAACCCCTCCAAATGACCCCATTTTGGAAAGTAGACTCCCCAAGCTATTTGCTGAGAGGCATGTTGAGTCCATGGAATATTTTATATTTTGCCACAAGTTGCGGGAAAATGACAAACTTTTTTTGTTTTTTTTTTGCACAAAGTTGTCACAAAATGATATATTGCTCAAACATGCCATGGGCATATGTGGAATTACACCTCAAAATACATTCTGCTGCTTCTCCTGAGTACGGGGATACCACATGTGTGGGACTTTTTGGGAGCCTAGTCGCGCACAGTGCCCCAAAAACCAATCACCGCCTTCAGGATTTCTAAGGGCATACATTTTTGATTTCACTTCTTACTGCCTATCACAGTTTCAGAGGCCATGGAATGCCCAGATGGCACAAACCCCCCCAAATGACCCCATTTTGGCTGAGTACATGGATACCAAACATGTCATGCTTTAAAATTGCGCACAAACGTGCAGTGGAGACAAACTACATACATTTTTAAAAACCTTTAAAAGCCTTTACAGGTTACCACTTTAGATTTACAGAGGAGGTCTACTGCTAAAATTACTGCTCTCGATCTGACCTTCGCGGTGATACCTCACATGCATGGTGCAATTGCTGTTTACATATGACGCCAGAGCGATGCTTGCGTTCGCCTTTGCGCGAGAGCAGGGGGGGACAGGGGTGCCGGTTTTTTTCAATTATTTATTTGCTTTTTTATTTTATTTTTAAACTGTTCCTTTCATTTTTTAAATTTATTTTATCATTTTTATTGTTATCTCAGGGAATGTAAATATCCCCTATGATAGCAATAGGTAGTGACAGGTACTCTTTTTAAAAAAAATTGGGGTCTATTAGACCCTAGATCTCTCCTCTGCCCTCAAAGCATATGACCACACCAAGATCGGTGTGATAAAATGCTTTCCCAATTTCCCAATGGCGCTGTTTACATCCGGCAAAATCTAAGTCATGAAATGCTCATAGCTTCCAGTTTCTTAGGCCATAGAGATGATTGGAGCCATTCTGGTCTCTGATCAGCTCTATGGTCAGCTGGCAGAACCACCAGCTGCATTCTCGGGTTCCCTGTTGGGACAGGAGAGCCAGAGAAAACAAGACGGTGGGAGGGGGGGACATTCCCTCCCACTGCTTGTAAAAGCAGTCTAGAAGCTAATTAGCCACTAGGATTGCTTTTACATGAAAGCCGACCGCTGGCTGAATAGAATGATACCAAGATGATACCTAAACCCGCAGGCATCATGACCAGTGTATTCAAGATATCCCCAACTCTTCCATAACCCCCCCTTATCCCTCAAAAACCCCCTCTTTCACTTCCCCCTTTTTCTTACCCCCTTTTTCCAATAATAGACCACACAGGAGTTTTGGAGTATAACTGGCCATAGCAGCCTTTTATTAACAAACTATTAAATCCAATATTAAATAACTTCCAATCAACATATACTGTATATATATATACAACCTTTGTAACGACAATTTTAACTCCCAGTCCGTTGGTCTTTGACGGCACCCCGAACTTCACACTTTCCATTTAACACTTTTCCACCAGTACACTGCGGGACCATATTTCACCATACCAGGCCTCCAGCTGTATTATGAGCTCGGAGACAACCCCCTTCCCGCAGTGCAACCATTCCCGTATTCCAGCCTACCCATCTGCTGGAAACACACCAGAGGAGCACATACCACCGATGAGCCCTCCACCACTTCCATCACATCTGTTTTCTGCCGCCATCAAAGACCAAAGACACCGCCAAAGCCCGCAAAGGATGACCCCTTAACCTTAAGGGCCCCACCTCTGTCTATCTCCCACACTGCTCCCGGAAGTCTCCGCCTACTTCCTTTATATCGCTCCTCCATCCCAGCTCATTTCCACCTGCCTCCTCCCCTTTACATCCTTCTCATATTATCCCTTTAGTTGTCTCTCCTCTCGCCCTTGTCATGCCCGGCCCTTCATTACTTTGTTTTCTCTGTCTCTCCATTCCGGGCCTCACTTTCTTGTATAACCACTCAAAGTCCAGTTGTTGGGCATATACTGTGATCTTTTTTTTTCATGCAGCCTGTGGGCTGAAGGAAAAAAAGAGACTGATCTGTGGGTATGCCCACCATTAGAATACCTCCCTTCATCCACCCACTTCTAATGATGGGCATACATGCACCATTTTGTTTTTAACTGTGGTGGTGAAGTCACCTCTTACAGCGCTGTCACGGTCACGGCTTTATGTATCATGGGAGCAAACGCTGTTGCTATCAAGATAAATAAATCAGTGCTGGAGCTGAATGGCCTAAAAAAATATATCCTGAAGCATGGGGGCATCCGTCCCAAAAGTTCGGAGCCAATTGCTCCTCCACCCCTGCTGCCCCCATGCTTCAGCATATATGCTTTTTTTTTTAACTGTGGTGGTGAAATCACCTCCTACAGCGTGGGAGCAAACGCTGTTGCTGTCAAGATAAATAAATTCACGCTGCAGCTGAATGGCGTACCTGAAAACAAAAAAATGGTTAACAATAAAACACAGTAAACAGTAAAATATAAAAAAAAATACCTAAAAAGCAAACATGATAAAACATAATAACAATAAAACATTGCAGAATAGAATACAGTAAAAAAAGAGCAGAACAATAGAGAGAGAATAGAGAGAGAGAGAACAATAAAACGACAACTATTTTTGTTTTTTTATTTTATATATTTTTTTTTCCTTTTTTTTTTTTCCTTACACTTTTATTTGTAACTGTAACTGTGACGGTTCGGTTCCAGGTTCTGGTCTCTCAAAATGCGATGGCATCTTGGGAGACCCTGTGAAAGTGTGTCCTAGTCTGTGCAGTGCTGTACCCTATGCTAAAACTCCACTAGTGTATGGTAGTGTTCAAAACATTCACCAATGTAAAGACCAGGATTTTCTGGACAGGAGGGACAATAATAAGCAGGTGTCATGCCTATATCCGCGCTTGCTACAGACACATCTTCTTTGGGGGGCTCCTTGGGTAGGGGTACTCGGGAGGACGTACGGAAAATGCCTCTCATACAGCTGGCTTATGCATTCGGATTGGAAAGGTGAGGTGGAGCACCGTCTGGAAACAGAAGGGCTCTGACGATCTCTTCCTGGAATTTAAGGAAGGATCCAGTCTGTCCTGAAGCTCTGTATAGCACATGAGCGTTCAGCAAAGCCAACTGAAATAAGTATACAGACACTTTTTTATACCAGCGTCTGGCCCTACGGGCAACTAGGTACGGCGCCACCAACTGGTCTTTGAGGTCCACCCCACCCATATTTTTCCCATACGTTACTCTGCCTGCCCGTGCCATTGTGGCGCAGTAAATCTGCGTGAGATGGTCGGCAAGTGGTTAATGGCATCACTGCAAATGTCAGGAACAGGGAATTTTTTACAAATTTATTACAAACTTTTTTGGTGATGGGTCATGGCAAGGGCAAGACAATTACAGATCAATGAAAAAAAATGTGCCAGTTTTTCTTTAATAATAATAACAAATAAGAGATACCCATTACCATTTATCACAAAATAAAGGCCAAATTTGTCCTGAAAAAAAATTGGTATAATTCACCTAGATACTCTAAGTTGATATGTACAATTTTACTGACATATACCAAAATTACCAATACCGAGCATTTTGCAATACAAGCTATTATTTTTAAAAAATTCTGACTCAGTTTGCAAGCATTGTCTTCAAGCCAATGGGTTGTGCAGTACCGCATTTGGCCAGAGGTGCAGAGGCGCCAGGGACACTTGAAGAAGCTTGGAGCCGCTCGGATGCACTCGGAGCCACTCTGAGACACTCGGAAACACTCAGAAACACTACGTTCCTGAGTGTCTCCGAGCCTCTCCGAGTGCATCCGAGCTTCTCCGAGCAGTCTCCGAGTGTTTCCAAGTGTCTCCGGCACCCCCACCTCTGGCCACATGCGGTACTACAAAACAATAGCAGTCACTGTGGTACAAATTATAGGCTTACCTGTAGTGAAAAGTGGTTTGTAAGGGTTTACAACCACTTTAAGTGCACTCTGTAAGATTCTTCCTGCAAGGATATTGAGTTGTTGTCCTGTCCTCTTCTACTCCCCTCCCCCCTCTCTTTCTTTAATTTCTCTCCTACCCCCTTCCCGCCTTTTTAATTGGGTGTAAATCTCTTCCTCACCCTGTATATCCTCTCTTTTTTTACTTTTCTTATTGCCTATAAGACCTCAATAGGTGTGTTGTTTTGACTTGAATTTGGGACTTTAGCCTACTAGGCCAAAAACCTCCAGTAGTTAGATTTCACTTAGGCTCGGTTCACACTGGGACGACTTGGGATCCGACTTGTCGCCCCTCAAGTCGCCCCAAGTCGCCCCAGAAAGAGATTCACATGAGAGTGAATGGGAGCGTCTTAAATGACACTACTGAAGTCGCTCCGACTTCAGAGCGTACTCCCTGTACTACTTGGATCCGACTTGGTAGGCGACCTGTACCATAGAAATCAATGGAAGTCGCCTCCAAGTCGGATCTCTCTGTAAAGTCAAGCGACTTTGCAGGGAAAACCCCTCCCTCCCCCCCTCCCTCCCAGAGAGCTGATTGGCCACAGGCGAAGTCGCCTGTCATGCAGGCGACTTCAAGTCGCCTTGTAATTTGCTAAAGTCGCGTCGAAGTCGCGTCGAAGTCGCGTCGAAGTCGCGTCGAAGTCGTGTCGAAGTCGCCGTGCAAAGTCGCGCTGAAGTCGTGTTGCCCCAGTGTGAACCGAGCCTAAAGCTTCATAAATATCACTGGACTGTGCAGCATATTGCTACCTTTTTTACACTGCCTATGTGTAGGCAGGTTGCCTACAGGTGTATTAAATAGATTACTGGGAGGCCCAGGCTGAGGGGGAAAGAGTTAATGTGAGTGCTTCAATTCCTGGGCTTTTTGGATTCAGCCTGCCCACCTGTGTTATAAAAAAGGGGGGAGGCTGAGGTCCGAGAGTTGGACCCGTTCCTAGCTGTAAATGCTGTGAGTCATGTTGAGAAGGACTGCTGCGTCTTGCAGTCCATCGGAGACACCAGGGTTCCAGAGAATATCCAAGCATGGAAAAAGCCAAGATGAACAACTACCTTGTAGAAGTTTGCCTAGGCAGCCATTCAGTTGAAGTTAGGTCTAGGATATGGACTCTGCTCGCATTAAACTGTATTGCTAATGGACTTTTAGGTAAAGTTGCAGCAACTGTTCTGAGCCTGGTCTGAAGTTATTCAAAGGGGTGGATGTTGGTTCTGGTTTATCATAAGAACCAGGGTCTGTAAAGCACATGTGGGGTATGAAGCTCAGCTATGAGAGGGTTTACTCGGCAAGGCAAGGAGGGGGAATGAAGTTGCTATGAGTAACCAAGCACTAGTTCAAGTTGCACGCAACCAGTTGTTAGGCATGGTACCTGGTAAAGATGACAAGTCCACCAGTAGTGACGGGGGTTGATGTTCTGGCTCCCTCCCTAGAGATTGGTTTCCAGTAGCAACCGGAATCAAACCTGTGTTATGGAGATTAATGACCTGGTCACATAGGTATGGACATGAAGGAGTTAACAAGTGAATGTATGAGGTCCATGTTAGATGCACGGCAGGACCTCATTCCGTTACTGGGAGTGAGGAAACAGAGGTACACTGGATGGGTGGAGAGCCCTAATGTTAGATCTTTCACATGGCCACAGTCTCTGCCTGGTTCCCAGCATTGATGACCCTGCTCCAGGCGAGACGTACCCCCACGTATATTCACAAATTATTGTTACAATTATTTTGACTCTCCTTTTTTAGTTGACATGTATTAGCAAAGCACAATCGTTGCTTAACCGTACTTTACCCTTGAAAAATTTTCTAATATAAATACATTAAAAAAAATAGATTTAAAGCATTATTTGCAAATATTTTAAGAATCAGAATTTGTTCATATTTCTGCCCTCTGTAATATTTTGCACATGAATAACGGAAGTTGGAGGGTCAGCACTTTAACCACTTGCCTACCGGGCACTTACACCCCCTTCCTGCCCAAGCCATTTTTCAGCTTTCATCACTGTCGCACTTTGAATGACAATTGCGTGGTCATGCTACACTGTACCCAAACAAATTTTTTTATCATTTTCTTCACACAAATAGAGCTTTCTTTTGGTGGTATTTAACTGCTGGGTTTTTTATTTTTTACAAAAAAAGACCAAAAATTTAAAAAAAAAAAATGTTTTTTACTTTTTTTCTGTCAGTAAATTTTGTAACTAAGTAAAATTTTTCGCCTTCACTGATGTGTGCTGATGAGGCGGCACTGATAGGCTGAACTGGTAGGCATTGATGAGGTGGCACTGATGAGGCGGCACTTATGGGCACTGATGAGGTGGAACTGATGAGGAGGCACTAATATGCCACACTTATGGGCACTGATAGGTGGCACTGATAGGCGGCACTGATGGGCACTGTTGGGTGGCACTGATGGGCACTAATAGGCGGCACTGGTGGGCAATGATAGGTGGCACTGGTGGGCAATGATAGGTGGTACATGTGGGCACTGATGGGCATTGATGGGTGACACTGATGGGCATAGATTGACAGCAGTGATGGGCATTGATGGGCAGCACTGATAGGTGGCACTGATTGCCAGCACTGACTGTAGAAATCTCTCCTGCGCTCAGGTGTCCAGTGACTAAATATGTGGTGCGACCACCTTAAATTAGGTAATGCCTGACGTCTTGCAGCCCTCCTTTGAACAATGGGTATTCATAAGCTAAAAAGAAACAAAAAAAGAAGGAGGGCGCACCGACCTAGTGCATTACCACTGGTAAACTTTATTACAACATAAAAACAGCAAGAAATATACTCACAAACGAGCTATCAAAAACTGCTTTGACAGGGGCGCAAATGCGCTGTTCTGCAGATCGACACACCAGGACCTATTGTCAAGAGGGTCAGACCCATATGAATGGCCGATGGCTAACGCGTTTCGGGGGAGCACCCCTTTGTTCAGAGCCTTCTTAGGCTCTGAACAAAAAAAAACACTCTAAAAAAAGTCGTTTACATGGCCTTACAAATTACCTAGTTCACATGTTAACTGGTTAACTGACTATTCCGCATGTTCTTTTTTTTTCTTCTTCTCTTTTTTCTTACAGTTTATATCATTAGCATAAATGTATGAAATTTCCCCAAGAGGAAACATGGACTACAACCACAACAGACCCTGACATGCTTCTCCTGGACATATAAAGACCTTATGTGAGTACTACTTCTATATATTGAAATAACTATATATAGGAAACACCACTCACTTATATCTACTCCTTTAAAAAGTCCAAATTGCATCAGGATATAGCGGAAAATATCCTACAATATACCTAATACAAGAATAAGGTATACATGTACTGCCAATCTACAAAGTACAGGAACTATGGAACAATGCAAGAATTTCAGAGAAAGACATGCATCAGCTTATTAGGAGAGTACATTGTCATATTCCTCACAAGGGCTGTTTTAGTTTCTTAATTCTAACTTAGGCTATCGTATAATTAATCTCTATATTCAATAGCGTAATGACTTGCAACCTGGTTATACATACTATCCCATGGTTAATACCATGTAATGTTCTGTACAGCATAATTTCTTACTATGTGGGAGATATACTGGTGGATCAAATCTCAATTCAACAATACTAAAAACACAAACAGAGAATACCTAATTCTGCCAAATAACCAACCACACACACACAGTTCAATCTATAGAATAATAGGTTTCCAAAAAAATCTTTAGCAGCTCTTATAATTTATACTAGCCTAAGACATCTAGATCCACCAGAGTATTTCACACATATACCATTCTATATGTAGATTTATACAGTAGGTTTAGATATAAGCTTTCTATTAAATTAAGTTAAAATTATCAGCTTAACTGTGATAAAAATTGATAATTCAATCACAAAAAGCTGAATAGCTCAATAGAGGTTAAACATTTATTCTTTGTTAATCTTTCACTGTTTCTACTACATAACAGCTCCCTCTACTGACAAAAATAGGAATAACAAAGGGGAAAAATCGAATTAGATATTCCACATTTATTAATATTTACCTAACCCTAGGAATATAGCCGGTATATACATGACTCAATATAATACAGATGTATCGGATGAGGGCGATCTATCTATGAACTATACCTGCATCAAGTTTTTCTGGCTTCCCCACAGTGGCAGGACTTGGTATTACAGCTGTTTTCACTAGACCCCAAACCCGCACAGAGGGTGATTTCCTTGACACCCCCTCTGAATAGTTCGGATTCTTTATTACATTAGATATCATCCCTTATCTTCCGTCTCTTAGAGCGGAAGTATAAGGGGAAAAACAATGTTAGCAAATAAGCTAGACTAGCAGGCCTAAATCTACCTCCGGTACATTTATATTTTTCTTTTTACATTCCCCTACCCCCTCTCCCCACCCAAACATCTTTAATTCTTCTCCCCCCTATACCAACCTTCAATTGGTAACAACATTCCATTCCTTCTAAATTTCAATATCCCAGGCATATTCATAAAGTCAATCTAAAGATTAGACAAATTATAGACAATATGTCCAACCAAAACTCAAAAATCACTCCACTATCGATAAAACTCTTCTCTGTCAATGCAAAGGGATTCAATTTTCCTTAAAAAGGATCACAGCTTCTTAGAGAATTTCATAAGCAGAAGGCAAATATCATATGCATTCAAGACACACTTTAAATCTGACAAAATTCCAAATATCCAAGACAAAAGATTTCCAATAGCTTATCATGCCACAAACCCAGAAGGTAAAAATAACGGAGTTACTACTTTAATCTCCAAACACACATCATTTCAGCTAATAGACTCTATGCACGATCCATTGGGAAGATATCTGTTCCTTAAAGGGAAAATAGGCTCCCATCCCATTACCATTAGAAACATTTATGCTCCAAACACAAAACAAAGTTGTATTCTTTCGCCTTAACTTCAGACTTGTTAACTTCATTTGCCTCAGGCATTCTTATCCTAGGTGGAGACCTAAACACACCCTTAAATCAGCTTATAGACACATCAAATGGTACATCGACCCTCCCTTTCAGAGCATTAAAGCAAATCAAATTGCAACTACAGGGTCTCATGCTGCATGACATCTGGAGAACTCTAAACCCACAAGTAAAAGATTACACTTATTTTTCACCTTTACACCAAAAGTACTCTAGGATCGACTACTTTTTCCTATCACACTCTGATCTCAACTTATTAAAAGACGCTACAATTTAACCAATGATCCTATCGGATCACCATGACACCAACATTCCCAGACAAAAGTTTTAAAACTAAAATCGAAGACTAAATACTTCCATTTTTAAAAAATCCTGTTGACATTCAACACTTAAACAACTGCCTGAGGAATTACTTCTCACGAAATGAGAACGATGAGACGCCACTCCTCAATCAGTGGGAAGAACATAAATGTGTTATAAGAGGAGAATACATAGCTAAGTTAGCCAAACTTAAGAAAGAACAACAATCCAAAATAACTACACCGACAAACCAAATCCAAGTTCTAGAAGCAACTCATAAACATACATTGGCTACCACGACACTTAACGAACCAACCCAAACAAGAGCTTAGCTAGCAGAAGAACTAAACATGAAAACAAACAAGACAATATATACTCAGACATACAATATACTATGAACAAGGAAACAAAAATGAGAAACTATAAGCGAAAGCAGTACAAAACAAAAAAAACAGCTGCCACAGTTCATCAAATTAGAGATAAACACGACACACCACACTCATCAAACGAAGAGATAGCTAATCAATTTGAACTACACTACCAATCCTTATACAACATCCCATTAAATCCTAAATGTCCTCAAAATTCTGAAAAAAGAACAAGGCTTATACAAGAATTCCTACAAAAATATCGACCCCCTCCTATCTCTGCAAATACCGCACAAGACCTTGAAGCCCCTATCTCTGACACTGAATTTGAGAGAGCAATCAAAGACATGAAAAAGGTAAAGCTCCAGGACCAGACAGCCTTCTCTTGGAATTTTATATTACTTGGTGGTGGGACTGTCATACGCTTACCCATATGGACTTACCACATTCAGCTTTTTGATTTGTCACTATGTGCTAGTTTTAAAACTAGCCCTTATCCACTTGGACTGTTTTGAGTGTTTTATCACTGTCATTTACACTTATAATGTCATTTTTTTAGTTATTCAACCCTTGCTCTTTGTTATTTCATGGTATGTTTGTTTAGTGCATCTGTGGCCGCATCCACTTCGGCCGCTTTCACCTCTCTACTTAGCACCTTCCACCTCCCCTTTGTCACAGCGCAACTACCACTTCCTTCTACCTACACATTTTTGTCTGTTTGGATCAGTCACACAGGTGTTGCAGCAGTGTTCCTTTAGTATAGGCCTTTTTGACAGCGCGGGAGTTCTCCAATTTTACATTGCCCCAAATTACATGTTTACTGGACGGAGGTTATAGGGGTTATTAACCGGGCTTTCCAGGTTCAGATTAAAAAAGATCCCAAACAATGTCTGTTAGGTATTATAGATGATGGCTTGGTGGAGGAGGCCCCTAGGCAGGCGATAGCCAGGGCCCTTTTTCAGGCCCAGAAACTTATGTTACGGCACTGGAAATCAACAGAATCCCCTACAATGCGGGAGTGGATAGAGCAAATGGGTAACACTTTAACCACTTCAGCCCCGGAAGATTTGGCTGCTCAATGACCAGGCCATTTTTTGCGACAATTGCGCAGTCGGTCGTGCAACGTTGTACCCAAACAAATTTGACGTCCTTTTTTCCCCACAAATAGAGCTTTCTTTTGGTGGTATTTGATCATCTCTGCGGTTTTAATTTCCTGTGCTATAAACAAAAAAAGAGAGACAATTTTGAAAAAAACACAATATTTTGTACTTTTTGCTATAATAAATATCCCCAATTTTTTTTTAAAAAAGCTAATTTATTCCTCAGTTTAAGCGAATATGTATTTTTCTACATATTTTTGGTAATAAAAATCGCAATAAGCGTATATTGATTGGTTTGCGCAAAAATAGGGGATAGATTTATGGCATTTATATATATATATATATATATATATATATATATATATATATATATATATATATATATATATATTTTTTTTTACTAGTAATGGCAGCGATCTGCAATTTTTATCGGGACTGCAATATTGCGGTGGACAAATTGGACACTTTTGACACATTTTTGGGACCATTGACAATTATACAGCGATCAGTGCTATAAAAATGCACTGATTGCTGTATAAATGTCACTGGCAGGGAAGGAGTTAACACTAGGGGGCAATCAAGGGGTTAACTGTGTTCCCTAGGTGTGTTCTAACTGTAGGGAGGATGGGACTGTCTAGGAGGAGAGAGAGATCGGTGTTCTGAACACACGATCTCTCTCTCTCTCTACTCCTCTGAAAGAACCGGGATTTGTGTGTTTACACACACAGATCCCGGTTCTCTCTCTGTCACGAACGATCGCGGGAGCCAGGCGGGCGTGATGACGTTGTTTTGCCCAGCCGTGCCATTCTGCCGCAGTAAAACTATGGTGGCTGGTCGGCAAGCAGTTAAGGCTACAAAATATATCTACCAACATAGGGGCAGTACAGCAAAGTTTGCCAAGCTATGAGAACTATGGTTGAACATACCCGGGTTGGCCCCAGTAGAACTTGTATTGGACCGTTTGCTATAAACTTATGCCATGGCATTGCCATTAGCTGGGCCCCTAGCTCACAATCAACGGGGGGGCTGTGCCTCTATACCTGTACAACTTTTTATGGTTCCAAATGAGATCTCTGCACATATGTCACATGATGCTGTTTATTGCTTCTAATGTATACACTGCACATGTTCGTTTAATACTTTCAGTATCCTATGTGGAATTAAGGTCTGTGAATGTATAACAAATTGTATTGCTCTGAAGCCAGTAATGGATGTATTATGCTTGTCTAATAAAAAATAGTTTTGAAATAAAAAAAAAGAAACAAGACATCCCACGCATGGACAAGACCCCCTACAATCCTAGAAAACCTTTGCACAAAAAAAAAAAAATCCACAGAGACATCTCACATCAATCCTATACATGTCACTCTTTGAGGAAAAAACAGTTTTCTCCAGTAAGTCATGCCTAACATAGGAACAAGATCTCAACAAAGTTTAACAGACTCAGAATGGGAAACCATCTATATGTATGCGCACAAGTCTGAGTCATATTTTATTAGCATTGCTGGTTATACCAGAGGTTACCAATATATACCGTACTAACCAAGCTTATAATTTGGATGTGATATTGTTTTTCCATATAATTATAATATTTCATGTTTTAGATGGTTTTAATCTACAGGCTGAGCGTTGGCGCCGCACTGTGGTTAATAACCAGACTTCGCCCACACAGGACTGACTTTCCCACACATATTCTCTCCAGGCCATTCCCCCCACATCAGTACTGTGGAAAAGGCAAAGGGCCAGGCCAAAAATCATTCACGTAACCTATAACATGACTCATCAGCTCTCCACAAAATCAGAACTTAGGGAAGCTCCAGTAATAAAGTCCATAACATCTACATCGCTAAGCAACCACCACGAATATTTCTGCTAACAATTAATCATTTTACAACCTGAAGGTGGAAAGTTTATGAAGCTTCCTTAGGATTATAAAGGATCATCCATAATGTACGGAATTTAGGCATCAGCGTTACGTCCAACATCATTTTCTACCAATTGTAACATTGTGTGTATAAATGATACATTGGTGCTATTGGCACAAAGTTCCAAGTTTGGCAAATGCTTTTTAGAAAGGAACTTCATCCTTATCATAAAAAATATAACAAAGGCATATTTGGAAACATTTAAGTAATGCCAATCTACAAACAAGTACTTATAGATAGTTGCAGGATTTTTATTTTTTGCATACCATATTTTTCTTTTCCCCCCATTCTTCTAACAGTGGCCCCTTTCACTAAGGGCAGATGAATCCAGTTTCTTTACTCCCTGGAATTCTGTGTCTGCTTCCTGGATCATGTGACAGAATATTCCCAGGATGCATCTGTGAGGTCCTGGTTACATCAGCAGTGCCTCACTTAACCAGGAAGTGGTAAAACAGTCATAAGAAAAAGCTATTTTTTTTGTTTACCTAACATAGAACAATTTTGTGTCAGCATGCAGAGCTGAATGCTAATGCGATTTGTTGTGAATTGGGGGGGGGGGGGGACCCTGACATTTATTTCTTTTGTCTTGAATTCATTCTGAATAATAACTTCACACTTCCTGGTATGTGAGTGTGGCTAGATACTCCTGTTCCCTATCCCCATAGAGATCTGCACTATTATATCTAAGGCACTGCTATTAGGCACTACTGTGCTGCTCACTGTTCCATACCTCCCAACTTTAGAACTTGAGAATGAGGGACAATTTAAGGAGATAGTGACCTGCGGTGCATGTAGCAAAAAGTGGGTGTGCCCAAACTGTTAACTCTCCTATATGGTCTTGCTTTTGTATTATATTTGAATCTTAAAAGTGTACCATGTTTGTACACTTCATAGTCTATTAACATGAATCAATATGACTTCCATTAAAGTAAACCTGCCATGTACTAACAGGCCTTCGTATGGAATGGATTGCGAATAGTACCTGCTCATACTATTTTAAGATGGCTTCTCCAGTCTACCGATGTCCCATTTATCCCTGTCCCTAAAATATATTTATGTTTCCAAATGTAATGGGAGGTGTGTCTTAAATAAGGAAAAAAAAAAAAAAAAAAAAAAAAAAAAGAATTTCATTATATAAAAGAGCTAACATTCACAGTAAAAGATCTCACGCCTGGAGAGAGAGAGAGAGAGAAAGAGAGAGAAAAAGAGAAAGAAAAGAAAGAGAGAGAATTTTACAGGACATCTGTCACTGAGATGCAGGGGGGCGTGCCCGGGACTGCCTTTGGTCTGACCTGCCCAGTTCTTCTGTGTCTCTCCTCCCTGCTCCAATCATTTATCTTCCGGAGGCAGCTGTTCGGGCCCCCACTGCCCTAGTCAATCCCCCATGTAGCACAGACTGTTAGTTTCCGACTACTGCAGACAGCATAGGGTCTTTCCTACCTTTGAGTGTGGAAGCCACATGGAGACAGGAAGCGGCATCCAGAGTCAGGGGCAGAGCTGGGAAGACTAACCACTCTATATGGAGGTGCACCTGCATAGCGTGTCATTGTTTGCTAAGATGCCGGAAGTCCTAGCAACCAATGATTGCAAAGATGATTGAAGAGGGGAGACGCTCAGCATGCAGGAATGCCCTGCTAACTGGAATCCTCACTGGCTGTATTGTGTGAGAGCACACATTGCACCCAATGATGATACTCACACTGAGTGGAGCCCAGTGCTGGAACATGTTCCAGCACTGGGCGCAGGGACTCTAGCCCAGATCTGCGGGACCCCGGGACTTACTTGAAATCTCAGGATGGTCCAGCGGAATCCAGGATGGTTGGGAGGTATGCTGTTCTCCTATCTGAAGGCTTTGATACAAATAAGCAAAACCCTGCCTCTAGAAAGATGGCTGCCTCCATATAGAGACACAGTGCAGATAAAGGATTACCTTTTTGGTACAGCTTCCAAAGTTCAAAGTATATAGGGAGGTGAGGGGGCACTGCTGGTTCTGTAACATGTTTGTATCCTAATGTAGGGAATGCATTATGATAAAGAATGCCTAGCCTTTACAACCACTTTAATTGCTCACTTTTTTTGGACTTTGGTTTCATTTTTTTCCATTATTTTTTAAAGGCAAATATATGAGCATGCTTTTGTGTATGATTTTGGTTATGGGATGGTGGGTGGGTACAGGAAATGTCTGGCCAGCAATAGTCTCTGATCAGTGACAATATCTTCTAGGTTTTGCATACCACTGCATTTCAAGATCTCTTTATTTGTGATATGGTCTCAGTATGTGTTGCCCAGATTTCTCTGTAGGCACCTCTGGTAAAATTAGTTCACTTTTTAATTTTGAGTGATTTTTTTTTTCTAATTGATCTTCCAAGTTTCACTGGCATATAGGGCAGTGGGAATAACAATGGTAGCATATAGGCACACCTTCACGGTTGTAGTGAGAAAAGGTGTAGACCACATTTGATGTAAATTTTGAAACATGTCTGTTGCCTTGCCAACCCTTCACTGAACATCTTTCTCCGTACCACCATCACATTATGATATAATACTTCCGAGGTAGGTAGTCTTCAATATCTTCAATGTCCTGGTTGGGAATGAGCCTAACACCCCCCGGTTCAGTTTGCATCCAGAACATGCGAACAGGCAATAAATTTGTTTGAACACTCGAACACCGTTAAAGTCTATGAGACACGAACATGCATAATCAAAAGTGCCCATTTTAAAGGCTTATATGCAAGTTATTGTCATAAAAAGTGTTTGGGGACCTGGGTCCTGCCCCAGGGGACATGGATCAATGCAAAAAGAAGTTTTAAAAACGTACGTTTTTCCGGGAGCAATGATTTTAATAATGCTTAAAGTGAAACAATAAAAGTGTAATATTTCTTTAAATTTCGTACCTGGGGGGTGTCTATAGTATGCCTGTAAAGGGGCGCATGTTTCCCGTGTTTAGAACAGTCTGACAGCAAAATGACATTTCTAAAGGAAAAAAAGTCATGTAAAACTACTATCGCCAGCGCCGGCTATAATGAATTGTCGGTCCGGCAATACACATAAAAGTTCATTGATAAAAACGGCATGGGATTCCCCCACAGGGGAACCTCGAACCAAAATTAAAAAAAACCCTGCCTCTAGAAAGATGGCTGTCTCCATATAGAGACACAGTGCAGATAAAGGATTACCTTTTTGATACAGCTTCCAAAGTTCAAAGTATATAGGGAGGTGAGGGGGCACTGCTGGTTCTGTAACATGTTTTTATCCTAATGTACGGAATGCATTATGATAAAGAATGCCTAGCCTTTACAACCACTTTAATTGCTCACTTTTTTTGGACTTTGGTTTCATTTTTTTCCATTCGCTTTTAAAGGCAAATATTTGAGCATGCTTTTGTGTATGATTTTGGGTATGCGATGGATGGGTGGGTACAGGAAATGTCTGGCCAGCAATAGTCTCTGATCAGTGACAATATCTTCTAGGTTTTGCATACTACTGCATTTCAAGATCTCTTTATTTGTGATATGGTCTCAGTATGTGTTGCCCAGATTTCTCTGTAGGCACCTCTGGTAAAATTAGTTCACTTTTTAATTTTGAGTGATTTTTTTTTTCTAATTGATCTTCCAAGTTTCACTGGCATATAGGGCAGTGGGAAAACCAATGGTAGCATATAGGCACACCTTCACGGTTGTAGTGAGAAAAGGTGTAGACCACATTTGATGTAAATTTTGAAACATGTCTGTTGCCTTGCCAACCCTGCACTGAACATCTTTCTCCGTACCACCATCACATCATGATATAATACTTCCGAGGTAGGTAGTCTTCAACATCTTCAATGTCCTGGTTGGGAATGAGCCGAACACCCCCCGGTTCGGTTTGCATCCAGAACATGCGAACAGGCAATAAATTTGTTCGAACACGCGAACACCGTTAAAGTCTATGGGACACGAACATGCATAATCAAAAGTGCCCATTTTAAAGGCTTATATGCAAGTTATTGTCATAAAAAGTGTTTGGGGACCCGGGTCCTGCCCCAGGGGACATGTATCAATGCAAAAAGAAGTTTTAAAAACGGACGTTTTTCCGGGAGCAGTGATTTTAATAATGCTTAAAGTGAAACAATAAAAGTATAATATTCCTTTAAATTTTGTACCTGGGGGGTGTCTATAGTATGCCTGTAAAGGGGCCCATATTTCCTGAGTTTAGAACAGTCTGACAGCAAAATGACATTTCTAAAGGAAAAAAAGTCATGTAAAACTACTATCGCTACTATCACTACTACCTGGGGGGGTGTCTATAGTATGCCTGTAAAGGGGCGCATGTTTCCCGTGTTTAGAACAGTCTGACAGCAAAATGACATTTCTAAAGGAAAAAAAGTCATGTAAAACTACTATTGCCAGCGCCGGCTATAATGAATTGTCGGTCCGGCAATACACATAAAAGTTCATTGATAAAAACGGCATGGGATTCCCCCACAGGGGAACCCCGAACCAAAATTTTTTTAAAAAATGCGTGGGGGTCCCCCTAAATTCCATACCAGGCCCTTCAGGTCTGGTATGGATATTAAGGGGAACCCCGCGCCAAATTAAAAAAAAAAAAAAGCATGGGGGTCCCGCTCAAAATCCATACCAGACCTGAAGGGCCTGGTATGGAATTTAGGGGGACCCCCACGCATTTTTTTTTCTTTAGGGGGACCCCCACGTTTTAAGGGGAACCCCGCACCACAATTTAAAAAAAATGGCGTGGGGTTCCCCCAAAAATCCATGCCAAGCAACCTGGCAGGCTGCAGGAAAAGAGGGGGGGATGAGAGAGCCCCCCCTCCTGAACAGTACCAGGCCACATGCCCTCAACATTGGGAGGGTGCTTTGGGGTAGCCCCCCAAAGCACCTTGTCCCCATGTTGATGGGGAGAAGGGCCTCATCCCCACAACCCTAGCCCGGTGGTTGTGGGGGTCTGCGGGCAGGGGGCTTATCGGAATCTGGAAGCCCCCTTTAACAAGGAGACCCCCAGATCCCGCCCCCCCCCCGTGTGAATTGGTAATGGGGTACAAATGTACCCCTACCATTTCACAAAAAAGTGTCAAAAAGGTTAAAAAACACAAGAGACAGTTTTTGACAAGTCCTTTATTAATTTCTTCTTCTTCCATCTTCTTTCTTCTGGTCTTCCTTCGGTGTTCTTCTTCTTCCTCCATCTTCTTCTTCCTTTGCTCTTCTCATCCCGCATCTTCCTCCGGCTTCTTCTACACTCCGTCCGCAGGATCCGCCTCAGTGGGAGTCTTCCGCCTTGTGACACTTCGGTTCTTTTGACACTTCTTAGATAACAGAGGGCGGGGCCACCCGGTGATCCCGCCCTCCTCTAACGCACAGGGAGTTCCCTGTGGCTTTCCCCGTGTTGTCAGAGGGGGACGGGGTCACCCGCTTACGTAACCAAGTGACCCCGCCCCCCCTCTGACAACACGTGGGAAAAAAACACTAATAAAGGCTTATTGCGATTTTTTTTTTTTTTAACCAAAAATATAGGAGGAGAATATGTATCAGCCTAAACTGAGGAAAAAAAATGTTTTTTTATATATTTTTTGGGGATATTTATCATATGTTTTTTTTCAAAATTGTCGCATTTTTTTTGTTTATAGCACAAAAAATAAAAACCACAGAGGTGATCAAATACCACCAAAAGAAAGCTCTATTTGTGGGAAAAAAAGGACGTCAATTTTGCTTGGGAGCCACGTCACATGACCGCGACACAGTTAAAGCGACACAGTGCCGAATCGCAAAAAGTACTTTGGTCTTTGGCCAGCCAAATGGTCTGGGGCTTAAGTGGTTAATGTGGTTTTGGACTATATTGTTTAAATTGAAAGACAGCCTTGGCTGGTAGGTTGCTCCTAGAGGTTTTTAGTTTGTTTTTTTTTTTTTTTAATGCCTCTAGAAGCAGCTCATGTTATCCTACAGTGCCTTGAAAAAGTATTCATTATTTGGGATTTTATGTGATAGACCAACACAAAGTGGCAAATAATTGTGAAGTGGAAGGAAAATTATAAATGGTTTTCAACATTTTTTTTACAAATAAATATGTGAAAAGTGTGGCGTGCATTTGTATTCAGCCCCCCTGAGTCAATACTTTGTAGAACCGCCTTTCACTGCAATTACAGCTGCAAGTCTTTTTGGGGATGTCTCTACCAGCTTTGCACATCTAGAGAGTGACATTTTTGCCAAATAGCTCAAGCTCTGTCAGATTGGATGGAGAGCGTCTATGAACAGCAATTTTCAAGTCTTGCCACAGATTCTCAATTGAATTCAGGTCTGGACTTTGAATGTCCCATATTGGCACATGAATATGCTTTGATCTAAACCAATGGTTCTCAACTCCAGTCCTCAAGTATCCCCAATGAGTCATGTTTTCAGGCTTTTTATTATTTTGCACAGGTGATTTAACCAGTTTCACTGCCTTAGTAATTACCACAGCCATTTCATCTAAGGGAAATCCTGAAAACATGACCTGTTGGTGGTACTTGAGGACTGGAGTTGAGAAACATTAATCTAAACTATTCCATTGTAGCTCTGGCTGTATATTTAGGGTCGTTGTCCTGCTGGAAGGTGAACCTCCACCCCAGTCTCAAGTCTTTTGCAGACTCTAACAGCTTTTCTTCTAAGATTGCCCTGTATTTGGCTCCATCCATCTTCCCATCAACTCTGACCAGCTTCCCTGTCCCTGCTGAAGAAAAGAATCCCCACAACACGATGCTGCCACCACGTTTCATGGTGGGGATGGTGTGTTCAGAGTGATGTGCAGTGTTAGTTTTCTGCCACACATAGCGTTTTGCTTTTAGGCCAAAAAGTTCAGTTTTGGTGTAATCTAACCAGAGCACCTTCTTCCACATGTTTGCTGTGTCCCCCACGTCTTCTCACAAACTACAAATGAAAATTCACAATTATGTGCCACTTTTTGTTTGTGTTTTCTATCACATAAAATCCCAATAAAATGCAATTTACATTTTTGGTTGTAACATAACAAAATGTGGAAAATTTCAAGGGGTATGAATACTTTTTCAAGGCACTGTGTGTGCACATTAGACAGTTTTTTAAGCTCAGCATTTAGAGGCCGAAAAAAAAAAAACCCTTTGGTTTGTGTTTTTGAGAGCATTTTTCTGGCAGAAAAAATGCTAAACACTCCTTAATGCAGACATCCGGCTTTTTATTTTTTCCTAATGTTTTGTTGTAAAAATGCTTATAAAAGCCAATGCTCCTAAATGCTGCTAGAAGCTAGCAAAAAAAAAAAGCTAAATATGAGCGTTTTTTTATACAGCATTTTCTGGCAAGGTAACTGGCGTTTTTTTTTTTTAAAGCCAGTGTGCATTGACCGTAGCATGCTTTGCTGTTATACTTGTATGGGACAGCACAGTGTACTTTTTGGTAAAGCTGACATATAAAAAAAACATCAAAAAAAGTAAACATGACATGAACTTAAAATGTATGCTTACTAAAAATACACTCTACTATCCCTGTACATATTCTTGTTGCTGGCTAACATGGTAAAACACCCATCTGTCATGTTTAAGCTACAGTAATTTCACACTTTAACAGTGTGTATTGATTTTTCTCCCTTATTATTATGCAGGATTTATTAGCGGCAACAGTTTGCACAGCACTTTACACAATAAAGGGAGACAATACAGCAACAATACAATTCAATACAAGAGGGTTGGGAGGGCCCTGCTCCTGCGAACTTAAAATCTATTAGGGAGGGGCTGGTAAAACAAAAGGTAGAAACTGTGAGGGTTGTACTGATGAGGGAAGTAGTGTCAGGAAAGGGTCCGTCTGCTGGTAAGATATATCATTTGGCATGCAGTACTGGGGTCCACCAGCAGGTGTCTCCTGGCAGTTTGGAACTGTCAGGGGAATCTTTCCCTGCTGGTGTTATTTCATCTTTTGGCCACAGTACTGACGTTCACCAGCGGATGGATCCTGGCAGTATGGAGCAGACAACACTCCCTGCGTTCAGGTGTTACATGAAGACAATTATTGTCAGTCCCATAAATACCCGGCAAGCCCTCACATGCTTGCCTTGGTATCTCTCTCCTTGAGCCCTGACCTTGTTCGCCTGTTTACCGATCCTGAGCCTACAGCCGACCTTGTTCCCGAGCTTATCCTGTCCCTGTCCCCTCTGTGTTCCTGTACCCTTCAACCCGATCCATCCCCTCTCTGTCCTGTTGGTTCCCTGTCCCTCATTTACTGATCTTCCTGTGTATGACCTTGGCCTGGCTAACGTTTACGCTTCTGGAACACCCCTTATCCTTCTGCTAACCTGCCGTGTATGACCCTGGCTGGCTGACATCTCTGATTCTGGTACTGCCCCTTGCTCTATATATTGTTGTTGTTGGTGGGTTTGTTGGGTTGGTTGTGCACTGTTTGTATTTTCTTATTTATCATCTCTTAATAAATATCATTATTCACTTTACATGTGTTTTGGGTTATCTCTGTGCAGTCCACACAGTCTAATCTACTAATTCTCCTGACAAGTAGAAGATTTGGTTGTTAGCTGAAGGCAGAGTTTTCAGGGATGGACAGAGTAGGACAGGGATATGCAATTAGCGGACCTCCAGCTGTTGCAAAACTACAAGTCCCATCATGCCTCTGTCTCTGGGTGTCATGCTTGTGGCTGTCAGAGTCTTGCTATGCCTCATGGGACTTGTAGTTCTGCAACAGCTGGAGGTCCGCTAATTGCATATCCCTGGAGTAGAAGATAGCTGAACAGATTGGTGTAGTGAGTTACAGAGCACGGGGGGAGGAATAGACAAGGGAGCTAGAGATTAGGAGCTGTGGGAGGAGCAGAGGATGATTTGGGTGATATTTGGAGACAAGATTGGTGATGTAGCTTGGGGCAGAGTTGTAAATTAATTTGTATGTTATTGTTAGTGTTTTTAATTTTATTCATTGGGCAATGGGAAGCCAGTGGAGGGATTGGCAGAGAGGGGTGGTGGACACTGAACGGATGGTAAGATGGATGAGTCTAGCAGCAGAATTCATGTTAGACTGAAGAGGGGAGAGCCTGTGGAGAGGCAGGCCAATGAGGAGGCAGTTACAATAGTCAAGGCGAAAGATAACAAGGGAGTGAATACGTTGCTTAGTGGTTTCAACTGTTAAAAAGGACCATATATTGGAGATGTTACAGAGATGAAGTCTGCAAGATTTGGACAGAGATAGTAAGTTAGTAATGCAAGAGGTGACTGAAGGAGTGAGGTGAGGAGTAGAGAGATAGATTTGTGTATCGTCAATATAGAGATGGTACTGGAAGCCATGGGAGTTTATCAAGTGACCAAGGGCGGAGGTGTAAGTGGAGAAGAGGAGGGGTTCGAGGACAGAACTTTGGGGTGCACCTACAGAAAGAGGAAGTGGAGCAGAGGAAACAGAGTTATAGGTAACACTGAAGGAGTGCTGTGATAGGTAGCAGGAGAACCAAGAGCGAGCAGACACTTGAAGGCCGAGTGGAGTTTTTTTTTTGAGGAGAGGATGGTCAACAGTATCAAAGGCTGTAGAGAGGTCTAGTAATATGAGTATGGAGTAGTGGCCATTGCTTTTAGCAGTTAGATCAGTGTTTCTCAACTCCAGTCCTTAAGGCGCCCCAACAGGTCATGTTTTCAGGTTTTCCGTTATTTTGCACAGGTGATTTGATCAGTTTCACTGCCTTAGTAATTACCACAGCCGTTCCATCTGAGGGAAATCCTGAAAACATGTTGTGTTGGGGCACCTTGAGGACTGGAGTTGAGAAACACTGAGTTAGATCATTGAGTTTTAGTTGGGCAGTTTCAGTGGAGTGTAGTAAGCGAAAAGCCAGACTGTAAGGGGTCAAGAAGGTTGTTGTCTGTGAGGTAGGAGCTCACGGTTGTAGACTAAGCACTCAAAGTTTTGATGCAAATGGGAGCAAGGAGATGGGTCTTAAGTTTTTCAGGCTAGTGGGGTCCAGTGAGGGCTTTTTAAGTATGGAGGTGATCAGCGCATATTTTAGAGGGGAGGGGAAGGTGCCAGTAGAGAGGGAGATATTGAAGATGTGAGTGAGGGAGCATAGGATAGAAGAAGAGGGTATCTGTAGTAGTTGTGAGGGAACAGGATCCAGGGAGCAAGTGGTAAGACGGGCTTCTGAGAAAACTTTAGCGACCTCTCTGGCAGTAGCAAGGTCAAAAGTGGAAAGCGTTTTGTTGTGTTCAGTGGGATAGATTTCTGTGCAGTGGAGATGACCCCACAAATTGCAACAAACCTGTTCTTGAAGTGAATGGCAATCCCTTGAGCAGTGAGCGAGTTACTGGGTGGAGGTTGTGGTGGAGAACGTAGAGAGTTAAAATTAAAGAAGAGATGATGAGGACTGGAGGACAGAGTATTAATGAGAGTGACAAAGTAGTCTTGCTTGGCATCATAGAGGGAGGAATTGTATTTTAAGAAGGCAGATTTATATAGGGTGAATGCTTGCTGGGATTTGATTTTATGCCACAATCGCTCCAGTGCATGGCTATGTCTCTCTGGTGTCATCAGTCTGCCAAGGTTGTAACGGTTGGGGCCTGATACTTTGTTTAGTGGGAGGAGCAAGAGAATCTAGTGTGGATGAAAGTGAACTGTTGTTCCTTAAAGCAGAACTTCACCCAAAAGGGGAAGTACTGCTTTTCTTTCTCCTCCCTTCCTCTTCTACGATATTTGGAATACTTTATTTTTGAGGGTGGGGGAGTAGGTACTTAGTTTTGACAAGTACCTGCTCTCCACTAGGGATGAGCCGAACACCCCCCGGTTTGGTTCGCACCAGAACCTGCGAACGGACCGAAAATTTGCACGAACGTTAGAACCCCATTGACGTCTATGGGACTCGAACGTTCCAAATCAAAAGTGCTCATTTTAAAGGCTAATTTGCATGGTATTGTCCTAAAAAGGATTTGGGGACCCGGGTCCTTCCCCAGGGGACATGTATCAATGCAAAAAAAACTTTTAAAAACGGCCGTTTTTTCGGGAGCAGTGATTTTAATGATGGTTAAAGTAAAAAAAAAAAAAGTGAAATATTCCTTTAAATATCGTACCTGGGGGGTGTCTATAGTATGCCTGTAAAGTGGCGCGTGTTTCCCGTGTTTAGAACAGTCCCTGCACCAAATGTCATTTTTAAAGGAAAAAATTTCATTTAAAACTGCTTGCGGGTTTAATGTAATGTCGGGTCCTGGCAATATGGATGAAAATCAGTGAGACAAACGGCATGGGTACCCCCCAGTCCATTACCAGGCCCTTTGGGTCTTGTATGGATATTAAGGGGAACCCCGCACCCAAATTAAAATAAGGAAAGGTGTGGGGCCACAAGGCTCTATATACTCTGAACAGCAGTATACAGGCGGTGCAAACAAGACAGGGACTGTAGGTTTGTTGTTAAGTAGAATCTGTTTGTCATTTTGAACGGGTACATTTTTAACGTGTTTAGCTCCAGCCAAAAAATCTTTTTTAAGCTTTTTGGAAAACATAGGGAAGGGTTATCACCCCTGTGACATTTGTTTTGCTGTCTTTCCTCCTCTTTAGAAGATTTCACCTCACTTTTTGTCCCAATGACAAATGTTTTTTGAAAATTTGGGTTTTTTTGTGGAACAAGGATTGGAAAGCATCAGTGGAAAGGAGAAATGTTTTTCCCATATTAACTCTTACAGGAGAGAATTTCCCTTCCTAGGGGTAGAATTCATCTCACTTCCTGTTGTCTCTTTCCCTTTGCAAGTAGGAGTCGTTTGTAAGTTAGATGTTTGAAAGTAGGGGCCTGCCCTATATACTCAGCATAAATTTGGCCCTTAGGTGTTGTTGTGGCCACAACAACGTAAGCCCTCACAGGGCCCTGCTGTGAAATATTAGATCAAGAATTGTAATTACATGCCCCTGTTGAACAGGGGCAGAAAAACTGGGCCTTTGGTGGTGGTGGTGCTGGTGCCACAACACTGTAAGTCCTCACTCGCTCTTGGTGGGTGCAGAAATGGGCCCTGCTGTGAAATATTAGATCAAGAATTGTAATTACATGCCCCTGTTGAACAGGGGCAGAAAAATTGGGCCTTTGGTGGTGGTGGTGGTGCTGGTGCCACAACACTGCAACCCCTCACAGACACTCTAGTTGGAACGCAGGAACGAGCCCTGCTGCAAAGTATTGCATCAAAAATTGTAATTACACGCCCCTGTTAAACAGGGGCAGAAAAATTGGGCCTTAGGCACTGGTGCTGGTGCTACAACACTGCAACCCCTCACAGACACTCTAGTTGGAACGCAGGAACGAGCCCTGCTGCAAAGTATTGCATCAAAAATTGTAATTACACGCCCCTGTTAAACAGGGGCTGAAAAATTGTGCCTTAGGCATTGGTGGTGGCGCCCAGAACCAAAAATGTTCTTTCAAGCTATCAGCGTGATGATTGAGGAGGAAGAGGATAATTACTCAGGGATAGTCACTCAGCATTAGCATAGGCAGTCTTTGAAGGGATCTGAGATTTTAAAAAAATTATTCGGTTACATCAGCATCAGGTGCTTGGTAGCTGGTGGTGATCCAAGACTGATTCATTTTTATGAAGGTCAGTCGATCGACCGAGTCGGTGGACAGACGCACCCTGTGATCGGTTACAAAGCCTCCAGCAGCACTGAATGTGCGTTCCGAAAGAACGCTGGATGCAGGACAGGCCAGTAGCTCAATTGCATACTGTGCAAGCTCTGGCCAGTGATCCATCCTCAAGACCCAGTAACCCAGAGGATTTTCGGTGGGAAAGGTGTCCAAGTCTGATCTTGCCCCTAGGTATTCCTGCACCATGTAAAACAGACGCTGGCGATGGTTGCTGGAACCGATCATACCTTGGGGCTGCGGACCAAAAAATTGTCTGAACGCATCGGTCAGACGGCCACCTTCTCCACCGCTCCTTCTTTGACTGACCGAAGCCTCAGCAACACGTTGTCCAGAAACAGGAGTTTGTAACCTCCCAGTCTCTGGGAACGCGTTGCACAGACCTTTCTGCAAGGCCTCCCGAAGATGTTTCATCCTCTGCTCCCTCTGCGATGGCAAGATAAGGTCCGCAACCTTACCCTTGTAACGTGGATCAAGGAGGGTTGCCAGCCAGTATTGGTCCTTCTCCTTGATACCACGAATACGAGAATCCTTACGCAGGCTTTGCAGGATCAGGGAGGCCATGCAGCGTAGGTTTGCTGAGGCATTCGGTCCGGAGTCCTCTGGGTCACTAAGGACGACATGGCCCGCAGCCACCTCCTCCCAGCCACGTACAAGTCCATGTGTTTCTTGGGCCTGATCCCTTAAAGACTGCTGCTGATGCTGAGTGCCAGGCTCCACCTCCATACTGACACAATCTTCCTCCTCCTCCTCCTCGTCCTCTTCCTGTGTGATCGGTGGGCATGCAGAAACACTGTCTGGATAAAGGGGGCCTTGAAGGCTAAGGAAGTCCTCCTCTTCCTGCCTCTGTTCTGCCTCAAGTGCCCTGTCCATTATTCCACGCAGCGTTTGCTCCAACAGGTGGACAAGGGGGACAGTGTCACTGATGCATGCACTGTCACTGCTCACCATCCTCGAGGCCTCCTCAAATGGTGACAGGACAGTGCATGCATCCCTGATCATGGCCCACTGGCGTGGGGAAAAAAAACCAAGCTCCCCTGACCCTGTCCTGGTGCCATAGTTGCACAGGTACTCATTGATGGCCCTCTGCTGCATGTGCAGCCGCTGCAGCATGGCCAATGTTGAGTTCCACCTGGTGGGCATGTCACAGATTAGGCGGTTCTTGGGCAGGTTAAACTCCTTTTGGAGGTCTGTCAGCCGAGCACTGGCATTATATGACCGGCGGAAATGCACACAGACTTTCCTGGCCTGCCTCAGGACATCCTGTAAGCCCGGGTACCTGCCCAAGAACCGCTGCACCACCAAGTTAAGGACGTGAGCCAAACAGGGCACATGGGTCATTTGTCCCTGTCGGAGGGCAGAGAGGAGGTTGGTGCCATTGTCGCAAACCACCATTCCTGCCTTAAGTTGGCGTGGCGTCAACCACCTCTGAACCTGCCCCTGCAGAGCTGACAGAACCTCTGCCCCAGTGTGGCTCCTGTCCCCCAAGCACACCAGCTCAAGCACCGCATGGCATCTTTTGGCCTGCGTACTTGCGTAGCCCCTTGAATGGCTACGGAGCACCGCTGGTTCCGAGGACAAAGCACAGGAAGAGGCCATGGAGGAAGAAGAGGAGGGGGTTGAGGAGAGAGGTGTGTCACAATCATTAGCATTTTGGAGGCGTGGTGGCGGAACAACCTCCAACACTACTGCACCTTGTCCTGCATCCTTCCCAGCTGCCAGCAGAGTCACCCAATGCGCCGTGAAACTTAAGTAACGTCCCTGTCCATGCCTGCTGGACCATGAGTCAGCGGTAATATGCACCTTACCGCTGACCGCCCTGTTCAGCGAAGGAATGGACATTGCCTTCCACATGCCGGTAGAGAGCCGGAATCGCCTTCCGTGAGAAAAAGTGGCGTTTAGGTACCTGCCACTGAGGAACCACACATTCCACAAACTCACGGAAGGGGGCAGAGTCTACCAACTGAAAAGGCAGCAGTTGAAGTGCTAGCAATTTTGCCAAGCTAGCATTCAACCGCTGCGCATGTGGATGGCTGGGAGCAAACTTCTTTCGGCGGTGCAGCAGCTGGGGCAGGGAAATTTGCCTGGTACAATCTGACGTCGGTGTACCAAAAGCAGATTGCCCACAAGTACTTGGCTGTGACACACCTAATTCTACACCTTCATTCCTCTCAGTGCAGGTCTCAGAGAGGACTGAAGGTATAGTGGGGTTGGAGATCTCAGCTGATGAGGAGCAAGGAGAGGTCCTCTTTGTTCTTTGGTGTGGGTCTTTTAGATACGCTTGCCAACGAACTGCATGGCAGGTCAACATATGTCTGGTCAAGCATGTGGTACCCAAGCGGGAGATGTTTTGGCCACGCGAGATACGCTTGAGACATATGTTGCAAATAGCAGCGGTGCGATCTGATGCACTCGTCTCAAAAAAGGCCCACACCAAAGAACTTTTGGAATAACGCGCAGAGACTGCAGCGCCCTGCACATGTGGAGCTTTGGGGTGTGATGCAGTCAATGTGCTGCCCTTAAGCTGGCCCCTGGAGGGCATCCTGCCTCGTTGGTGATGTGCCGCCTCCTCCTCCTCTCTCCTATCAGGCACCCACGTTGAGTCAGTGACCTCATCATCCCCTCCCTCCTCATCACTGGAGCAAACCTGGCAGTATGCTGCAGCAGGGGGAGCATGACTGCCAGATTGCTGTCCTTCTTGGGCACCCCCTCTGTCTGCACTCATGTTACTGCCTTCATCGAGCTCAGTATCATCATCAGAGCCTTCCAAACGCTGGGCATCCTCCTGGAGCATGTGCCCAACACTGTGGTCAAACAGTTCGAGGGACTCCTCAGGAGGACATGGTGGGGCTAGGGAAGGAGTCACTGATGACATTGAGCTGAGGGAAGAGGCCGCTGCTTTGCCAGACAAAGTACCCTGGGCATGGGTGAGAGAGGATGAGGACGGCTTGGTCATCCACTCGACCAAGTCTTCCGCATGTTATGGCTCAACACGGCCAGCTGCCGAAAAAAAGCCCAAGCGTGTCCCACGGCCACATGCTGATGAGGATGCACCGTCTCCCTGACCAGCACTAGACACAGAGCCTGCTTGCCCTCTCTTATTGGCTTGTGACTGTCTGCCTCTCCTTCTTGGCCTTCCAGACATACTAATGGCCTGTAGCTGCACTAAGCTGGGATATATATATATATATATATATATACTGATACTGCAGCTAGCAAAATCAACTGCCTGCCTGTAGTATGAGAACACCACCAACCTTCTACAGGTAGCTTTAGCTGAACACTGTGAGGTGGACGCACCCCACTAACTTGTAGGTTTAGCTGAACACTGTGAGGTGGACGCACCACACTAACTTGTAGGTTTAGCTGAACACTGTGAGCAGGACGCACCCCACTAACTTGTAGGTTTAGCTGAACACTGTGAGCAGGACGCACTGCACTAACTGTAAATAGTCTAGCTGCCTGACTGTGGTACTAATAGGATCAAAAGAACACCATTAATTTTCTTCAGGTAGCTGTATATACTGTAACAAGATAAGCCTGCCTGTCAGTAAGAAGATAACAGGAACGGATCTAGCTGAACACTGTGAGCAGGACGCACTGCACTAACTTGTAGGTTTAGCTGAACACTGTGAGGTGGATGCACCACACTAACTTGTAGGTTTAGCTGAACACTGTGAGCAGGACGCACCCCACTAACTTGTAGGTTTAGCTGAACACTGTGAGCAGGATGCACTGCACTAACTTGTAGGTTTAGCTGAACACTGTGAGGTGGACACACCACACTAACTTGTAGGTTTAGCTGAACACTGTGAGCAGGATGCACCCCACTAACTTGTAGGTTTAGCTGAAAACTGTGAGGTGGACGCATCCCACTAACTTGTAAGTTTAGCTGAACACTGTGAGGTGGACGCACCACACTAACTTGTAGGTTTAGCTGAACACTGTGAGCAGGACGCACCCCACTAACTTGTAGGTTTAGCTGAACACTGTGAGCAGGATGCACTGCACTAACTGTAAATAGTCTAGCTGCCTGACTGTGGTACTAATAGGATCAAAAGAACACCAGTAATTTTCTTCAGGTAGCTGTATATACTGTAACAAGACAAGCCTGCCTGTCAGTAAGAAGATAACAGGAACGGATCTAGCTGAACACTGAGCAGGACGCACTGCACTAACTTGTAGGTTTAGCTGAACACTGTGAGGTGGATGCACCACACTAACTTGTAGGTTTAGCTGAACACTGTGAGCAGGACGCACCCCACTAACTTGTAGGTTTAGCTGAACACTGTGAGCAGGATGCACTGCACTAACTGTAAATAGTCTAGCTGCCTGACTGTGGTACTAATAGGATCAAAAGAACACCAGTAATTTTCTTCAGGTAGCTGTATATACTGTAACAAGACAAGGCTGCCTGTCAGTAAGAAGATAACAGGAACGGATCTAGCTGAACACTGTGAGCAGGACGCACTGCACTAACTTGTAGGTTTAGCTGAACACTGTGAGGTGGACACACCACACTAACTTGTAGGTTTAGCTGAACACTGTGAGCAGGACGCACCCCACTAACTTGTAGGTTTTAGCTGAACACTGAGCAGGACGCACCGCACTAACTTGAAGGTTTAGCTGAACACTGAGCAGGACGCACCCCACTAACTTTTGTAGGTTTAGCTGAACACTGTGAGCAGGACGCACTGCACTAACTGTAAATAGGCTAGCTGCCTGACTGTGGTACTAATAGGATCAAAAGAACACCAGTAATTTTCTTCAGGTAGCTGTATATACTGTAACAAGACAAGCCTGCCTGTCAGTAGGAAGATAACAGGAACGGATCTAGCTGAACACTGTGAGCAGGACGCACTGCACTAACTTGTAGGTTTAGCTGAACACTGTGAGGTGGATGCACCACACTAACTTGTAGGTTTAGCTGAACACTGTGAGCAGGACGCACCCCACTAACTTGTAGGTTTAGCTGAACACTGTGAGCAGGACGCACTGCACTAACTGTAAATAGTCTAGCTGCCTGACTGTGGTACTAATAGGATCAAAAGAACACCAGTAATTTTCTTCAGGTAGCTGTATATACTGTAACAAGACAAGCCTGCCTGTCAGTAAGAAGATAACAGGAACGGATCTAGCTGAACACTGAGCAGGACGCACTGCACTAACTGTAAATAGTCTAGCTGCCTGACTGTGGTACTAATAGGATCAAAGGAACACCAGTAATTTTCTTCAGGTAGCTGTAAATACTGTAACAAGACAAGCCTGCCTGTCAGTAGGAAGATAACAAGAATGGATCTAGCTAAACTGAATACAGTATATATATATATGCCACACCTGGGATGCATATATATATACACAATACACTAAGTGCAGCTAACTGACTGACTGTTCTGCCTAATCTATCTAACTCAAATGTCACTGTCTGTCTCTCTCTCTCTCTCTCTCAATGAACGCCGGAACACACACTACACAGGGCCGCCGTGCAGGCGGCCTTATATAGTGTGGGGTGTGTACTAAATCCCCTGAGCCATAATTGGCCAAAGCCTCCTTGGCTTTGGCCAATTACGGCTCTCTTTTCAGGCGGCGCTGTGATTGCTGCCAGTGCATTGCTGGCTGATGATTGGCCAAGCATGCACTATGACCCGCATGCTTGGCCAATCATCAGCCAGCAATGCACTGCGATGCCGCAGTGAATTATGGGCCGTGACGCGCCACACGAATTTGGCGCGAACGGCCCATATCGTTCGCAATTCGACGAACGATCGAACAGCCGATGTTCGAGTCGAACATGGGTTCGACTCGAACACGAAGCTCATCCCTACTCTCCACTGCCTAGACAATCAGAGCGGAAGTTTGCCCCTGCCTGCCTGCAACCTCTTAAGACAAGTCACAGGTCCCAGGACGCTGTGGGACCATTCAGATTGAGCAGCATGGCTCACGCATGTGCAGTGGGGAGGCGGCTGTGAAGTTGCAAGGAATCACAGCTGGCTTCCCACAGTAAACATGCCAGTGCCTAGGACCCCGAAGACTGGCCAAGGTGAGGATAGAGCTGAATCTTTGGACAGGTAAGTGTCTTTTTATTAAAAGTCAGCAGCTAAAGTATTTGCAGCTGCTGACTTAACTTTTTACAAATCAGCTGAAGCTTCTCTTTAAGTACTGCTTGAGTAAGAAATCATCATAGACTTCTCTGTGCCTTGTTATGCCATTAACAAAGCCTGTTTATAAATCATTTCTCAAGAAATGCCTTTCAGCTGAAAGTGTTTCCATGAGTAGGGATGAAAAAAGGGCACTGTTATAATAATATACTGAATGGCTAACAATTTATTAGCTACAGGCTTTGCCTTCAAACAGGCAATTGGCTGCACCACTTTAGAGTGGCTACTATGCGAACTGGGTACACTATAAACTGTATGGTACGTAAGGGACCATGCGTGTTGGAAAGCAAACTCTGCATTTTCCTTCTATAGACTCTGGACTGGAAAAACTACATCATTTTGCCAAGTGTGTACAAGGCTGTTTATTTCTCATCCTTCCTCCATTGAGTTTTGGATCACAGCCATAGGAAATATTGACACATACACAGAGAATGTCCCTAAGTAGATATCAAAGTATGTTTAAAAGACATCTGTCAGGAAGCAAAAAGCCTTGTGAGAAGCCTTGGATGAAACTTGGTATAGCTGAAACAGTTTTCTCAAAAAGAGGGGGCCAAACTACCTGTTAGCAGGTGCAGAAGTCTAATTGAGAGCTACAGAAAAGGCTTGTTTTCTGTGATTGCCACTAAAGATTAAAGCGGTATTAACCACTTGACCACTGGGCACTTAAACCTTCTTCCTAACCAGACCAATTTACAGCTTTTGGTGCTCTCACATTTTCAATGACAATTACTCAGTCATACAACACTGTACCCATATGAAATTTTTGTCCTTTTTTTCACACAAATAGAGCTTTCTTTTGGTGGTATTTAATCAACGTTGTTTTTTTTGTTTTTTTTGTTTTTTTTTTGCGCTATAAAAGAAAGAAGACTGAAAATTTGGTAAAAAAATTAATTTTTCTTTGTTTCTGTTATAAAATGTAGCAAATTAGTAATTTTTCTTTGTAAATTTTGGCCAAAATTTATACTGCTACATATCTTTGGTAAAAATAAGTACAAATTGGTGTATATTATGTGGTCTTTGTGAAAGTTATAGAGTCCAAAAGCTATGGTGCCAATATCTGAAAATTGATCACACCTGAAGTACTGATGGCCTAATTTCTTCAGACCCTAACAAGCCAGAAAAGTACAAAATGACCCCTTTTTGAAAAGAAGACATTCCAAGGTATTTAGAAAGATGCATGATGAGTTTTTTTGAAGTTGTAATTTTTTCCCACAATTCTTTGCAAAATCAAGATTTTCTTTTCACAATATTGTCATATTAGCAGGTTATTTCTCACACACAGCATATGCATAGCACAAATTACACCCCAAAACACATTCTGCTATTACTTCCGAGTATGGCGATACCACATGTGTGAGGCTTTTACACAGCGTGGCCACATACAGAGGACAACCATGCAGGGAGCACCTTCAGGCGTTCTGGAGCACCCAGGCCAATTCTGACATTTCTCTCCTACATGTAAAAATCATCATTTATTTGCTAGAAAATTACATAGAACCCCAAAACATTATATATGTTTTTTTAGCAAAGACCCTAGAGAATACAATGGCGGTTGTTGCAACTTTTTATCTCGCACGGTATTTGCGCAGCAATTTTTCGAACGTGTTTTTTTTTTAAAAAAAAGAACAGTTTTGTGCTTAAAAAAAAAACAAAACAGTAAAGTTAGCCCAATGTTTTTGCATAATATGAAAGATGAAGTTACGCCGAGTAAATAGATACCTAACATGTCACCCTTCAAAATTGCAAACGCTCGTGGAATGGCGCCAAACTTCACTACTTAAAAATCCCCATAGGCGACGCTTTAAGTTACAGGCGACGTTTTTTAGTTACAGAGGAGGTCTAGGGCCAAAATTATTGCTCTCGCTCTAACGTTCGCAGCGATACCTCACATGTGTGGTTTGAACACAGTTTTCATATGTGGGTGGGACTTACATATGCGTTCGCTTCTGCATGCGAGCACACAGACAGGGGCACTTTAAAATGTTTTTTGTTTTTTTTTTTCATTTTACTTTATTTATTTTAGTTTGACACTTTTTTCCAAAAAAAAAAAAATTTTTTTGATCACTTTTATTCCTGTTACAAGGGATGTAAACATCCCTTGTAATAGGAATATGGCATGAAAGGACCTCTTTACAGCGAGATATGGGGTCAATAAGACCCCACATCTCACCTCTAGGCTGGGACGCCTGAAATAAAAAAAAACAAAAAAAAACAAGAGGCCCCCCAGATCACGGCCCCCCACCCTAGGTGAATGGGGGGGGGCACACACAGAAGAGGTGGTAAGCGGCCGCTCTGTGCAATATCATTGCACAGAGCAGGTAAGTATAAAACCCCTTTTTTATTTTGATTAACAAAAAAGGGTTTACAATCACTTTAAGTAAATTGCTACCTTTACACAAGAAAGTATTCCTACAAAAGATAGTGGTTAGTCTAGCAAGCAATATCATGACTACGGGCTGACCTTACTTCACTCTTACTGCATTACACTAAACCCTCTAAAATGTCAGCTGAAATCTTAATTTAGAAACTCCATGTGACTGAATAAGGCACTATGGTTCCATCTTAAATTAAATTTATTTTATTTTTAGATTTAAAATTTAAATAAAGAACAGAGTGGTTTAAAGTGAACCCATACAGTGGCATGGCTCTAAGTAGTATATACTTACCATGCTACCCTGCCCCCCACTTTCACATAAAAGCATTTGTGTCTGGCCATTCAGGCATCGAGCAGTGCATTGTAGAGAGGCAAGGGGAATATAATGGGATTGCTTTACTAAAACTGGTAGTGCAAAATCTGGTGCAGTGGTGCATGGTCGCCAATCAGCTTCTAATTTCAGCTTGTTCAATTAAGCTTTAACAAAAAACCTGGAAGCTGATTGGTTTCTATGCAGAGCTGCACCAGATTTTGCACTCTCCAGTTTTAGTAAAGCAATCCCAGTGTGTTTCCACAGCTGAAATCATTGCCAACCAATGTGCGCTCTAGATGCAGATTTAGCTAGCATGGGGAAAATACAGGTGTACATTAAAGCTGAAATCCAGGCAGAAATAAAAGACAAAATGAATGTGGTTTTGCATTTTCTTAAATAAAGGTGTAAGCCCCTGAAAATTGACTTGGTTTCATTCTTTTGAACTATCCTGCACAGGTGGACTCAGATTGAGTAAGGATTCAACAGAACTGGGAGCCAATTATGTGTTCTGAGTGCAAATGTGCTACCAAGTAACATGATTATAAAACAAGAGAGAAGTGTGAGCAGAGAGATGACTTCATCAGTCTTCTGCTGTTTTTTTTTTCCCCTGTCCAGTCAGTAAAATGGGTGAGCAGAAATGACACATTATTCCACATATTTCAAACACACACATACATGTGTGAGAAGCTTACAGTGTGCAGCCAAACTAGAGTAAGCAATTTTAGTACAGGAGAGGAGCCTGTACAATTATGCAATACAAAAAGTAAGGCTGGAGTTCTGCTTTAGAACTGAGCTGTGCAACAGAGCACTGTAGGGCTGGATGGGCAGAAAAGCAAATACAAATCTCCTTTGGCAGGGGAAACCACATTTCATCTGCAAATTGAACCAAGTCTGCTCTAGAATGAATGACTCTTCTTGGCGGTCTTTGTCTTCCAAAGAGACCAGAATGGATGAAAACTTCTACCATGAACTACCAGATAGGACCCCCTGGAGTAATCCAAGTCTGTGATCATCAATGGATGCAGGATGGCTTTGCTGCCCTCTTGAGTGCAGGGACACCAAACTGAAAATGGAAAATAGAATGAAGGCGCACTGACCTTACCATACATTTTTTTAATGAATAACGTAAAAATAATCCATTACACAGGTGGTCCCCTAGTTACAAACATCCGACTTACAAATGACTCCTACCTACAAACGGAGGGAGACAGCAGGAAGCGAGAGGAAATCTACCCCTAGGAAGTGAAATTCACTCCGGTTATGCCCCGTACACACGATTGGAATTTCCCCCAGCAAAAGTCCGATGTGAGCTTTTGGTCGGAAATTCCGACCGTGTGTATGCTCCATCGGACTTTTGCAGGCGGAATTCCCGCCAGCAAAAGATTGAGAGCACGTTCTCTATTTTTCGGTCGAAAAAGTTCCGATCAGAAATTCCGATCGTCTGTACCAATTCCGACGTGCAAAATTCCTATGCATGCTCAGAAACAATTTGACGCATGCTCGGAAGCATTGAACTTCCATTTTCTCGGCCCGTCGTAGTGTTTTACATCACCGCGATCTTGACGGTTGAAAGTTCAGAGAACTTTTGTGTGACCATGTGTATGCAAGCCAAGCTTGAGGGGAATTTCGGCGGAAAAACCATCCAAGTTTTTTCCAACGGAAATTTCGCTCGTGTGTACAGGACATAAGAGTTATTATGGGAAAAAGGTATCTCCACTGAAGCTTTATCACCAAGGCTTGTTTCCACAACGACCCAAAATTTTCAAAATCCAATTGTCATTGGGACAGAAAGGGAGGTGAAATCTTCTGAACAGGGACACAGACAGCAAAGCCAGTGTTAGAGGGGTGTTAACCCTTCCCTATGCCAGTGTTTCTCAACTCCAGTCCTCAAGGCGCACCAACAGGTCATGTTTTCAGCATTTCCACTATTTTGCACAGGTGATTTGATCAGTTTCACTGCCTTAGTAATTACCACAGCCGTTTCATCTGAGGGAAATCCTGAAAACATGACCTGTTGGTGCGCCTTGAGGACTGGAGTTGAGAAACACTGTCCTATGCTATCCAAAAAGCTTAAAAAACGTTTTTTTTGGCTGGAGCTACACTTAAAAAAATGTACCTGTTCCGACTTACAGATTCAACTTAAGAACAAACCTACAGACCCTATCTTGTTTATAACCCGAGGACCGCCTGTACTCACAAGGCGAGAATATTCACAAGCATAGAATACAATCCACACCGGACCTGACTGAAATGCATCCAGTGTGGATTGTAGTCTATGCTTGTGAATATTCTCGCTTTGCAAGTAGAATGGATCATTTTTATGTTATTCTTTAAAAAATGTTATAGTAATGCACAAGGTCAGTGAGCCTGCTTTCCATTTTCTATATTTCATGTGTGTATTTAGCTGTTAGCCTGGAGCTCAGCTTTAATAAGTATGGTTAACTTCTGGTTGCTAGAATGTATTGTATATATATAAAAAAAAAAAAAAAAAAATCGATTACAGTAAAACAAAAATTACATGTATATTTGGATTCAAAACGTGGCCAAGCTTGAAAACACAAAAGGCGTTAAAAAAAAAAAAAAAAAAAAACACCTGCATAACATTATAACATTATGTATCTGGATTGCTGTACTGGATTCAGAGCCAGCACAAATCCCTCTCATACCACTAAATGACAGGGGAGCTTTTAAGTCTACCACCATTCAGTATATACCTCCCTATAGCAATTGTATAAGATTGGCAGAGACAGAAGAGTGTGGAACATGGTTTCAGTCATGTTTCGAAATTCTGCTTTGAAAAAAAAAGAAATAATCAAACATCTACAGTATGTGTAATAAACATATTTTAATGGGTCATTCTCAGAAGATCTTCAAGATCAAAATATAATTTCACAAAATTAACACCGCTTTGCCTTCCATGCAATGTCTGGAGGGACCATAACCCTGAAGTGCCATATGCTCCATCTTCTTTGCTGATGTTTTGTCAGCTATTAGACAAAATGTACTTGCCATGTTGGGATTAGGCGCAATACAAACATTTTTCCTGATGGTAATTCCATGCATCACTAAAGGAGCAGTCTACCCATAACATTTGGTGATCTGAATTACTTAGATCATGTACCACTGAGAGACTTTGTCCAGAAATAAGAGGACCTGCAGGAATCCAGAGCAAGGGATGGCAGTAAGCTACTGTCCTCAAAATAGAGCCAGCAAGCAGATAAACTCACCAGCACCAATCCTTTGCCATATGTTATAGGTGGAGTGACCCTTTAAAAACAGATGTATAACCAAATGCTGTTCGAAAACAGGGAGTGGGTGGTCTTGGCAGTACAGACTGTTGGCTAATAAGCTGAAGGTTCCAGCACCACATCCCGAGCTTCACTTTCCCTGCTGTGACAAGCAGCACTCACTGTTTTCCTCTGTATACGATGACAACGTTTTTGCAAAAGATTCCATATACTGACTGGCCAGTATACAACCAAACAGAAAGGTTGAGAAACGGCAACGCCTGATTGTCCAAGAACCTTGTGACACATGCGGTGTCACTATGAAAACAGCCAACAGAAAGTTCCACATGTCTGTAATTACTAGGAGGAAATGAGATGCTAATATATTCCACTACCAGTAAGAAGCCTGGAAAATCTCACTTCGGTAAAACAGCTAGAATAGGACAATTCAATAACAGACTACCCTAAGTCATATTAGACTGAAAAAGCAAGTATCTATTGCTAAACTTCTGTAAAATAACTAAAACCGCTTTTCTGCCAGAGAGACTTTTGACAAATTACTGTGTAGATGATTGCAAAGTCTTCCTGGCAGCAAAGTGGTTAACGAGTCGAGCCAAGTTTTCAAGTTGGCCCGTTGGTGCCTTCTCCCTCCCACATTAACCCCTTCAGTCCTGAAGCAGCTGAGGTGTTTGCCCAGCCTGTAACGAGTATATAAAATGTGGGGATTTGGAGGTACGGGCAACAAAGTGCAGAGAATCCCCGGCCTGCTGCTCCCTCAGCTTCCTGCATTCTTGATGTCAGGCTGGAAGGGGATGCTAGTTCTCTAGGAAGGCCACGTAGTCAGTGAGTCTCGCCAGCTGCTGTTCGTTGGGGATCAGAGACAGGGGAGCAGAATCTGTGTGGAAAGCAGAACAAACCGTCACTTTGACCTCCCGCCCAAAATGTACACAGTGTTACCATGCTACACCCCACCACCCCCTCCACTAAGACCTGCAGCGCTTTAGGAAATTATGAACAGAACATTTAATGCCTTTCTCCCTCCAGCTCAGACTATGTGTGAGAGAAAACTTTTGAGTTATTTTTAGAAGTGGTTTAAATGAAGGAAAAGGGCGGATGTGACCTCATTCCTCATGATTATGAGAAGCTGCCTTTCTTTAGATTTAAGAGCAACATTTGCCAAGTTTTTTATTAGCTGCACAAAGCAGGCAGTCAAAAGAAAAGCATGCAAAACTAATGAGGTTAATTAAGAAATCCATAACTAAAGTAATCTGTAGAGATGTAGAAAGATAGCAATTCATGGGAAGGTGAAAGATAAAAGGTAGAATATTGCGCCTAAATCTCCACCTACCTGGTTTCTTCGGCATTACCATACGTGTGGCAGAATCAGCCTGCCAACCTTGTTCTAGAACTCCTAAAAAAAAGAAAAAAAAAGAAGAAGAAAGAGTTATTGCATGTCACAGACTTTTCCCGTAAAATCTAAAACTCCACACAAACTATGAACTTCAGCCGATTCCTGTGGGTGACCTTGTCAATCCCCTCTGAACTGGCACTCCTTGATTGAAAAACTGAAGGAGCTAGGCAGAAAATTGTCAGGCGAACTGCAGCTGTATTAAATCAGATGCAGTTGCTGTTTGGGTATTTTGATAGCCGACGGGGCGGGCTGTCAAAACGCATCAGCCGCAGATTCATCTATCTGCACAGAACAGCTGTAATAGCCCGCAGACTGAACAGAAAAAAAAAATATATATAAAATGTGTATGGCCAGCTTTAGTCTGACTCTGAAATCAGCCATTCTGAGACAAAGTGAAAAGCTAAGGGAATGTGCTGCCATGAATACCTATTCAATTATACAAGTATCCATGGCAAAGCCTCAAAACAATGGAATCACATGGTTATATGTGGTAATGCAGGGTAAAGCATCTTATGCATCGCAGTGGCATTTATTTTGAATGGCACTCCAATGCACCTGCACTGTAGCACTAGTTTAGTGAACTGTAAGTGAAGAAGTGCAGGCACGACTTGAAGTTTATAGAAAGCCTGCAGTCCATTAAGATCAGTGTTTACCATTTACAAACTGGAGCTGAAATTTACTTTTAGGCTCCATTCACACTTGTACGACTCCATGCAACTTTGGAGTGCAACTTTGGTGCAATTTTGACACAACTTTGAATGGGTACAACTTAAATGTGTTCCTCTGCAAAATCGGACCCACTGTTGCATGTAAAACATTCAAGTACAACTTTCATGATACCATTGAAGTCTATGGCCCTCAAGTTGAAAGAAAGTCAGACCAAAATAGTGCATGAACTACTTGGAAGTCGATGCCACTTTAAGTCACACATATATGGTTATAATTGAAAAAGATGGGGTACGACTTGTCATGTGACTTTGATGTCCATAGCATGACAAGTTGCACAGGTGTGAATGGGGTGTAAAGACTTCAAGAAAACCGTTTGAAGCTTCTCAAAATCTTGGTGTTCATGCTGCTCTTATACAGTCTGAAACTCGTGTACAGTCTGCCTCAGCTTTCAGAGATGGGCTCAGACTTCATATTTCCTTGGCCCTCCATGGACAATCACACAAGACTGTAAAGAAGTCTAATAAAACGTATATTAAAAAACAAAACAAAAAAACCCATATGTGCAGCATTTACTTGCGAACTTCATGCAGAGGGCCGATCGAAGGGAATGTTTCCACAAATCAAATGCCAGTTCTCCAAAATCAGTATTACAATTCAGTTTGTGTGATCCCTGGGTGCTTTTCCTTTTACATTCTTTTGCACACATAGCACCAGGCAAGGAGCACCACTAGCCTTTCATTTTAGTCATTGTGAAGTACAGAACTCCTACTGTTGTGTAAAAAAAAAACATAAGTAGGAGAATACCTTCTTTTACCAGCACCATGGAAACACAACAACAAAAGTAAAGAAAATCTCATGGAAAAACGTATCCAGAAACAAGCTTTTAACTTTACATAACCCTATAAATGTCTATGGGAAATGCTAGTCCTGTCTCTCCATGTAATAAGTAAAAGATCAAACTAAAAAGAGCAAAGCACCCCCCCCTCCCCGATTTAGATTAATGTAATCAGCACAATGTCATTTTTACCAAAACATAACTATTAAAGAATATGCAAACCCAGCATTTCATATTCCTGATATGAGCCTTCTGTACCATGTTCTTGTATGAAAAAGTATCCTGCTTTCTCTGTATTGCTTCCATTGTGGTGCGCCCATCAGTCCCTCTGCTTTCCTATCAAAAACTGACCACACTAAGCAGAAGAACACACAGTGGTCAGTTTTCTAGCTGTGCCGGGCCTCCCATAAAAGTGTATATCCCACAGACTCCCTCTCTCTCTCTGGTAACATCGCCAACACTTCAAAAAAAAAATAAAAAAATTATATTATATATACATACATACTGTATCTCACAAAAGTGAGTACACCCCTCACATTTTTGTAAATATGTTCAACACATTTTCATGTGACAACACTGAAGAAATGACACTTTGCTACAATGTAAAGTAGTGAGTGTACAGCTTGTATAACAGTGTAAATTTGCTGTCCCCTCAAAATAACTCAACACACAGCCATTAATGTCTAAACCGCTGGCAACAAAAGTGAGTACACTCCTAAGTGAAAATGTCCAAATTGGGCCCAATTAGCCATTTTCCCTCCCTGGTGTCATGTGACTCGTTATTGCTACAAGGTCTCAGGTGTGAATGGGGAGCAGGTGTGTTAAATTTGGTGTTATCGCTCTCACTCTTTTGTGAGATACTGTACATACATACATACATACATACATACACACACACACACAAATACAATTATACCAAGGCTCTTCCGGCCAGTCCAATAACATCACAAGTACTTTCATTTTCTGAAAGAGGCAAGTGATCCTTAGTGAGCACTGAATGATGCCCACATAATTGGGTATACATGGGGCAGAGTACACGTTCTGCAGTAATGATAAGTAGCCAGATACCATGTCATCTAGGCTGCTTAGGCCGTCAGTTATATTCACTATCTTTTTATTTATGGCAAGAAAGGGGTAAAAATGTCTATTGATTTATGTGATGTAGATTTAACTGAAAGTGGAATTCCAGCTTCCCCCCTCCTAACACCTATGCTAACTAACTTGTGTAAGAAAGATGTACTGTATACACTTATCTATTTTCAGGCCACTCTGGTCATGTGATCCAGCTCCTGTGTCAGCCAGAGGGACAGGGGACAGGAGGGAGCGTCAATAACAGAAGGTTCATTGAAGCCTATGGGTAATGCCACCGCTCCAGGCTTTACTAGTCATTATCAAAGCCTTCTCTTAGCTCTCCTTGCAGCTGCCGCTAGCCGACACAGGTCACATGACTGGAACAGAGCTGCCTGAAAATAGGTAAAGTATATACATCTACAAAGGTTAGTCGGCATAGCAATTAGGAAGGGAGGGGACAGTTTTAAGGCTAGTTAGGGGGAAGCTGGCATTTCGCTTTAATAGATGGCTAGTGATTATGCACGTGTCATCTCGGGGCTAAAAATCTGTAAAGGAACTATTATCAGAAAAACAACATAAAACAATAAAGGATGTTCAACATAAAAAGAAATCTCAAAATGTATTTATTTTTCTGTACATAAAGCACAAATTAATATTCTCAAAATATTCAGAACATGTGGAAAAGATAATTAGGTACTACTTACTGTGGTGATGACATCATTAGAAACAGAAAAATGATTCCAGAGCTTTAAAACTACAAAGCTGTAGAAAGGGCATTTCCTAGAGAATACTCATGCTCATGGAAATGAGAACCGGCATTTTCACATTGGTGAAATGATTTGACATAAATACACTCATACTTAGCCTTTTGTTATTCACAACCCACCTTTTACAGCTTCCTCAACAGGAAGTCCAACAAATGCTGCTAAATCATCTGCACTAATTGACGTGTATGCTTGTGATACAAGTACAAAGGCTCGCCTTCGTGTTGCATCTGAAGAAGGAAAAGAAAAAACATGTGTACTGTGGTTAGCACAGAAGCCATTCATTCCTATGCAATAATATGCAGCTCTGCTTACAAAACATATTAGAAAACAAAAACACTAAAATATAGATTGTGCAATGTGTGTGATCTCAATGCCTCCATTGCTGCACATGTGAAAGTTAGAGCAAATCTTGGAGCAGTGGCGTTATAAATGAGCAGCAGGATCAGACAGCTGACAGCAAATTACAACTACTTACAATTACTTCTTGCAGGGCACCCAGAAAACTCCTACAGTTCATCCACTTCCTTGTAACGAAGAGCATTACTTGTTACTTCTTCTACCGCAAAATACAAAGTCCAATATACCTGAGCGACCAGGCTGAGCTTGGGCACTGGGAAAGGGTATATTTCCTTATGCAAATAGCAGCCATCAGAAAGTCATTATTTAATAATTCCAGGGGTGCTCCAGGGACCAATGCAAAAGAAAGTGGTATGTGTTGATGGCTTATGCCATTAGCGGTCTGATCCGGCTCATCTTCACTGAGGATTGCAAAATTGCTCAGGAATTCAAAATCAAACAGATAAAGATTTGAATATTGGTTACTAAAAGTGACATTAAAGTCTCTCTCTTTTTTTTTTTTCAACCCAAACATGTTGTACTTACCTGCTTTCTGCGATCCTCCTCTTCTGGGGTCTCCTGTCGGCGCTTGTGGCTACTCCTGCCTTCAAATACCCCATAGTAAACTTGGGGGGGGGGATACTCATACAGGCTTGCACGCAGTCCGGCTTGGCCAAACGCCCATCACTGGATTTGACTGACAGCAGCAGGAGCCAACGGCTGCCACTGCTTTTACAGAGTCCAGTGAGGAGGGAGAAAGAGCAGCCAGCACTGAACCGAGATCAGGCTTAGGTAAGTATTTGGGGGGTAAAGGGGGGAGCTGCACTGAAAAGGTTTTTTTACTTTAATGCAGAGAATGCATTCAAGAAGTATTAAGCCCAAAACAATATTTTGCAGCTTACCAATCATTAGATGTGGTGACTGCATTAGTTTTATTTTTTTAGGCTTTTCACCTGATTATCTTGCCAGTAACACACCCCCTGTATTAGAGTGCTCCCACTTTGGACAAAGAAGCCTGGGAGGGGGGGGGTTAGATACACTAACAAATGGAAGTCAGACTCCAGCTCACACTTTATAATCAGTTACAGCAAAAAGTTCTATCCTCTTGGGATAAAGGTTTACATGAAAAAAAAATGTATATTGTAAGCATGCCTGTTACCAGTCTATAAACAAATAAAGTTCAAACATTTACAGTTCGTATTTTATAGTACTTTAAACAAGATCAGTTTAATATGTTTTCTGTACATGTTATATGTAAGCCAGTGGCTCTCTCTAGTGGCCAAAATTGAATATACATTTTGAAACTATAATTAGCGAAGGTAACTTCATACTGCTCAAGTATGGAGTTGTATAACTTGTTTACAACTGCATCACTATTGCTCAAAGCACATATAAAAACAACTGCATTCCGTTATAGTCACCAAAACAATTATTGAAATTATACGTTTCTGAATAATTCTTTTACATTAGCTTCCTCAAAAAAATATAACTCAAAAGTCAAAGTGAGAAGAAACGAAAAAGATCCAGAAAGTCCCCTTGAACCAGTGCATAGACCATTAGAGCCTTCTTAGAACAGAAGGTATTCACACATTCCATCACTTATCAAAAAATAAAGGGATTATTCCTCAATTCAAGATAGTGAGCAGAGCAATGTTAATTATTTCTTTTTACATCATTGGCTAAATGTACATCCAGAACTGCTGGTGTATAGAACAGATTTAGCCTAATATTATAGAGCCATTTATTGCAAACTGCAACCGGCTGTTTCAGACTTGTTGGCCATCAGCAGTACAGTGTACAGAAACCACGGCTTCTATAAAGAAGAAGAATCCAAAAAAGAAAACCCTTCACTGTTTCAAAGAAGCCATTGTTTCTATACACTAAACTGATGATGACTTACAAGTCTAAAGCAGTTATGTGCAGTTTGGAATTATTATTATACAGGATTTATATAGCACCAACTGTTTGCACAGCACTTTACAACACAAAGGCAGACATTACAACCACAATACAGGAGGAATCAGAGGGCCCTGCTCGTTAGAGTTTACAATCTAAAACAAAAAATGGATCAGTGGCGGCTGGTGCTTTTTTGGGGGGGGGGGGGGGGGGGGTGCAAACAAACTGAAAAAAACCCCATCAATTGCAGCCTCATTGTACCATCAATCGCCGCCACTGTGCCCCATCAAACGCCGCCACTGTGCCCCATAAAACGCAGCCACTGTGCCCATCAATTGCCGCCACTGTGCCCATCAATTACCGCCACTGTGCCCCATCAAACGCAGCCAATGTGCCATATCAAATGCTGCCAGTGTGCCCCCCGCCTGCACTTACCTGTCTCGGTGGGATAGCGTGGAGCATGCATCTATCTATTGGTGCTAGAGGGCGCCCGTGCGC